>NC_069683.1:29612881-30268582 GCF_023699985.2 Odocoileus virginianus
CCACCAAATTTATTTTGTACACATTGATTTATAATATGGTATTAACCTTTTTTATTTGCCAAGAATTTTCTTTTTTTAATTGAAATATAATTGCTTTACAATGTTATGTTGGTTTCTGCCATACAACATGAATCACCCATAAATATACATATGTCCCCTCCCTCTTGCACCTCCCTCCCACCCCCTATCCCATCCCACCCCTCTAAGTTGTCACTGAGCACCGAGTTGAGCTTCTTGTGTTATATAGCAACTTCCCATACTTCATTCCTTTTAAAGCTGCAAAATAGGGAATTCCCTGGCAGGCAGTGTTTAGGACTCTGCACTTTCACTGTTGAGGGCCCAGGTTCAATCCCTTGTTGGAGAACAAAGATCCCACAAGCCAGGGGGCATGGTCAATAATAAATAAAATAAAGCTTCAAAGTATTTCATTGCATAGATGTATTATATATATAAATCAATATCATAATGATAAATATTTAGGTTATCTCCAATTATTTGCTCTTACAGTGCTACACTGAACAACCTTGTATATAGATCTCTGCTTAACTCTATTGGGAAACCTGTAGGAAGGCTTCTATAACTAATATATAGAAAATATTTTCAGAAGTTATTATGCCTCCCAGTAATATCCAGTTAGAAAATGTAGTAAAAACAAAGTCATTCATGACAGCAACAAAAACAAATATATTTAGGAGTATAACAAGAAAAAATTTACTAGCTGAAAATGAACAACATAAATTAATTCAATTGTATCAATTATATATTTAATGTATCTTAATGCAATCAATTAAATTAACTGAAGAACATACAAGAATATCTAAATGAAAGAAAAAATATAAATGTTTGGAGTTGGAAAGACTAAAAATAAAAATGTAATTTACACAAATTATGAAGTCAATATATTCCCATTACATTCCAATAGGATTTCATTGTTATGGAATTTGACAAGTTATTTCTAAAACTCATCTCAAAAAGAATACCACAAAAATATTTTTAAGAATGAGGAAAGACTAGTATAATGAAAATTGTGTGCTGCTTGTTCAAAAATAGACAAGGTTAATAATAAAATAGAGAACAAAAATAGATCCTCCCATGTATAAATTTAATATAAGATGAAGGTAGCATTTCAGATATATAGAAAAAGGAATCTCTTCAATAATTTATGTAGGGACAATTAATTATCCAGTTAGCAAAAAAACATAGTTATAATTTTTTTCTTCACACCATATGCAAAAGTAAATTCCAGATGAATTATATTACATATGACTTATAATCATAAGATGATAAAGATATCAGAAACAAGTAGAATAATTTATTGATAACCTTGGGATAGGGAAGACCTTCCTAAACAACATGCATAACACAAAAGTCATAAGGGAAAAAATAGGTAATTTAACTGTATCAAAATATAAAATTTCTGGACAATAAAACACATCATGCCCTATCAAGATTACAAGTCTTTCTTGCAGAAATGGAAATACCAATCCTAAAATTCATATGGAATTGCAAGGGATCCTGAATAGCCAAAATAATCTTGAAAAAGGACATATTTGAAGGACTTTACCCTTCAAGATATACTACAAAGCTACAACAGTAAAAAAAAAGAAAAAAAAAAGGTTGTAATGGCATAAAGATAGACACAAGGACCACTAGAATAAAATTGAGATCCAGGAGTAAATCCATACATCAATGGTCAATTACTTTTTGACAAGGATGCCAACTCAATTCAATAGAGAAATATTTTTTTCTTCAACAAATGGCTGAGACAACTGGATTTGTATATGCAAAAGGATAAAATCAGACCCTTACCTCATGTTATATACAAGACAGCTAACTCAAAATGGACCTAAACTTAAGAGCTAAAACTATTTTAAAAATCTTTGAAAAAGTACTAGGGACAATCTATATGACCATAATTTTATGAATATGATACCAAAAGCTGCTGCTGCTGCTGCTAAGTCATATCAGTCGTGTCCGACCCTGTGTGACCCCATGGACTGCAGCCCCCTAGGCTCCTCCGTCCATGGGATTTCCAGGCAAGAGTACCAGAGTGGGTTGCCATTGCCTTCTCCGGATACCAAAAGCATGGGCAATAAAGGAAGAAAAGAGCTTTTGTGCATCAAAGGAGATGATGAAGAAAGTGAGAAGACAACCTACAGAATAGGAAAAATTATTTGCAGATATATCTCTAAGGGCCTAGTATACAGAAAAAATAACAAACTCCTAAAACTCAACACCCTCTTGATGAGAATGAGAAAGGAGAGTGAAAAAGCTGGCTTTAAACTCAATATTCGAAAAACTAAAATCATGGCATCTGGTCCCATCACTTCATGGCAAATAGAAGGGGAAAAAAGTGGAAGCAGTGACAGATTTTATTTTCTTGGGCTCCAAAATCACTGCAGACAGTGACTGCAACCATGATATTAAGAGGTTTGCTCCTTGGAAAGAAAACTATGACAAACCTAGACAGCATATTAAAAAGCAGAGACATCACTTTGCCGACAGAGGTCTAATAGACAAAGCTATGGTTTTTCTAGTAGTCATGTACAGATATGAGCGTTGGACCATTAAAGAAGGTTGAGAACCAAAGAATTGATCCTTTCAAATTGAGGTGCTAGAGAAGACTCTTGAGAGCCCCTTGGACTGCAGGGAGATTAAACCAGTCAATCCTAAAGGAAATTAATCCTGAATATTCACTGGGAGGACTGATGCTGAAGCTGAAACTCCGATACTCTGGCTTCCTGATGTGAAGAGCTGACTCTTTGAAAAAGACCCTGATGCTGGGAAAGATTGAAGGCAAAAGGAGAAAGGAGTGGGGGCAGAAGAGTAAATGGTTAGATAACATCACCGAGACTCAATGGACATGAATTTGAACAAACTCTGGGAGATAGTGAAGGACAGGGGAGCCAGGAGTGCTACAATCCATGGGGTCACAAAAAGTCAGATACAACTTAATGACTGAACAACAACAAAAATAACCCAATTCAAAAAATGAGCAAATAATTTGAATAGACATTTCTTCAAAGAAGATATACAAAAGACCAATAAACACATGAAAGAGTGCTCAGTGTTGTTATTCATTAGGGAAATGCAGATCACCTTATGCCTACTATGATGGCTATGATTTTAAAAAATTGTTTTAATGGAGAATAACAAGCACTGGCAAAGATGTTAAGAAATTGGAACATTTGGGCATTCCTAGTGGGAATGTAAAATGGTGCAGCCACTGTGGGAAAGTTTGATGGTTTCTCAAAAGGTTAAACGTAGAACATAATGTATTAAACATAGAACCTACCAGTAATTCCACTCCTAGGTTTACTGAAGGCAAGGACTCAAAGAGATATTTGTATATCTTTGTTCATAATGGGGCTTCCCCAGTGGCTCAGCAGTAAAGAATCCACCTGCAACGAAGGAGACACAGGAGACTCAGGTTCTATCCCTGCGTCAGGAGGATCCTCTGGAGGAGGTAATGGCAACCCAGTCCAGAATTCTTGCCTGGAGAACCCCATGGACAAAGAAGCCTGGTGGGCTACAGTCTGTGCAGTTGCAAAGAGTCGGACATGACTGAAGCGACTTAGCACGCATGCACGAGCACAGGCACAAGGTCATGATATTCTTCACAATAGAAAAAAGGTGGAAACAACTCATGTCCATTAACAGGTGAATAAATAAGCAAAATGTGGTTTATACACACAGTGAAATGTTATTCATCCATAAAAAGCAATGAAGTTCTGATACATGCTATAACTTCTATGAATCTTGAAAATTTATACCACATGAAATGTCAGACACAAAAGGACAAATATTTTGTGACCACTTATATAAAATATATAGAATAGTCAAACTGATGGAAACAGAATGTAGATTAGAGGTTATAAAGGCATGTGGAGGAAATGGGTAGTTATTACTTAATGTTTGCAGAATTTCTGTTTGAGATGATGAAACAGTTTTGGAAATAGTGGTAATGGTTTTGCAGCACTGTGAATGTAATTAATGCCACTGAATTATTGTATACTTAAAGATGGTTAAAATGGTAGTATATGTATATATTTTTAGGCTGCTCCCTGCAACCTTAGTTTCCTGACTAAGGATACGACCTGCACTCCTGTTGTGGAAGTGTGGAGTCTTAACCACTGGATCAGGGAAGTCCTTAAAATAGTAATTTTTACATTATATATTTTTTTCTAAAAAACAGACACTATATACGAAGTAAAAAGAGAGGCAGATAGAGAGGTAGATGAGGAGAAAATATTTGCAACATGTATAACAAATTAGTGAAAATCCAAAGGATGTAAAGAACTTCAGCTGAAGAGCAGAAAACCTAATATAAAAATGGGCAATGACTTTTATCAGAAGAATAAAACCAAATGATCCACACAAAAAAATTATGCACAACTAGTGAAATTTAAGTTAAAGTATGAATGAGAGGTCATGTTACAGTCATCAGATTGGTAAAAATTAAGAAATTTATTAATATTTAGAGTTGGTGAGGGTGTGGGAAATGGAACCATCATTCCTGCTGGTAGGAGTGTAAACAGAGCTATCCTCTTGGGTGGGCACTTTGCCTACATCGCAGTCACACACACACACACACACACACACACAATTATTCAAACACACTCTTGGTCCCAGCAGTTGCACTCCAGTATATGACAGGATGAATGATTACATATGGTATACTCAAAAGATGGAATTCAGTAAAACCCAAAGAAAAAACTGGATCTGTGTGTCCTAACATTGGAAGTATATGTCTGAAATACTTCATAATACTTTTTAAAATCCAACAGGTTTATTTTTTTGTTTCTAATGTTTATGTTTTGTTTCTAAATGATGAGATTAAAGGTTCAGACTGCTGTTTGCAAGCAGTTCTCACAAATGACACCTGTGAGAGTGGACTAGCTTTACTCTCCATACATGAAAAGCCATCATGTCTGCTTTTTCTTCTTTCTTCTAGCTGTGGCTTTGTAGTCTCTGTGACATCTGGATACGCTGTATATAAATTTTGGTTGGATAAATGCAAGAATCTGGTAACAATCATCTTTAGACAGACTTACAGGTTTATTTTTATGCTTCTCTTTAAATAGTTGTTTATGTCTATAATCAATGGTCCACCAAAGATTATGAATTAAACAATACAGAACTAAAAATTAAATGGTTTAGAAGCATGAAATGGTCAAAAGGCTCAGGGTTTGAGGGAACAAGTTCATCTGTAGCTGATGGGGTCCTAGGACCCCCAACCTTTCTTACAAACCACATGAATGCACTGTTGACTATTGCTTTAAAGGGAAAACAATGTTTGGAATGAGATACTGAAGCTACATCCACCAAGGAGAGAAACTTGTGATTTGGGCATCAGTCAATATGGGTAAACAGTGCTTTGAAATGGACGGGAAAGATGACCCCTTTTCATTTTCCAAAAAGTCAGGTCAAAGTTACATGAATAAGAGGAATATAAACATCTTTTGTAGATGAGATGTGGCAGAGGTGAAGTGGAATAGAAATGGCTAGAGGGTCCTTCACATGGAAGTTAAATCCTCAAGATGTTGAAGTGTATTTGCTTCTAGCCGTGTTTAAGAGAAAACCAAACAGCCCAAGATGAAGCTTCTTCCCACAGTGTTCACCCTCCCTCCAGGCAGCAGGCAAGCCACACCTCGCCCTTCTGCATAGCCACCAGGCTCAGTGAAAACAGTTGGCTATGAAATTTCCAAGGCACTAGTAGGGTCTAAGACTGGATAAGCTGGAGACACCACTGGAAGAGCTTCAAGTCGGGGGGACCATGAGAGATGAGGAGGGGGAGACAGATGGGATTGCCTCTGCAGCCTCTTTCTTGAGGCCCCAGCCATTACTGAGGGGTCAGGGGAAGGGGGCAGAGTAATTGAGACCCACTTTCCACTTGCAGCCCCCAACCCCCCGCCCCCAGGTTTCTAAGGTTTGGGCTGCTGACCTATGTGAAAAGCAGCTGACCCTGTGTGCTGCAGTTTTGAGGACAGTGTGTGAAGAGTTATCCGACCCAGGTGAGGAGTGTCCCTACTCATATCATTGTCAGAGGTGGTCAGTGCCTAGTTCTTACTTGGAGCACAGCAGTGAAAAGTGGCTGCCCCTCCCCTCCAAATAAAGATTCAGTGTTAAATTCATGGAGTTTAAGGAACCTGAGTCAACCAGAAGTAGACGTCTCAGAGGCCAAAGAGAGACCTAAGCCATAAATTGGGGGATCATCAGCTTATGGATGGAAGTGAATGAGGTCATCCAAAGAGAGTATGCAGTGAAGAGAGGGCCTGTGAGGGAACCTGGAGGACACCAGTATTTCAGGGTGTTCTAACCCAATCAATCAAAGACCACTGGGGACAATCCATAGTCCAATGGAGTCAGGTTTATTGACCCATTGCTATGAGGAAGATAGCACATCAGAGGAATCAAGGAGTGTCCTACCATACACAAAGAAAAAGAGTTCTTATAGGATCTGAGAGAGGTGGAATTAGGTGAAATGTAAATCAGGCAGTATTTTGATAGCTCAAAGCAAACCAGAGCTGTGTGTAAAGTAGCTTACATCAGGTCTGGACTGCTCAGTGGACTCAGGGTCTTGTTTCCTCGGAAACAATAAAGTTAAGGCTCATCTGGAATACATGTTTAGAAGTCCCTTTTCTGAATCTCTCCACACCTGGGTTGTAAACCCTGTCCTCTTAGTGATTTAGCTCCTCCAGGCAAGAGTTCCATTCCTATTCTAAAAGCAAAATTTCTGATAGTCTATGATTTTAGAAAACAAAATTGTTCAGTGAGTAAGAAACAGTCACTCCAAGAAGAGGGTTGTTATGATATTTTATAGCTGCAGTATGTCTCTGGGAAAAATTTTGTTTCTTATTAATTTTGCATCTGGCTTTCTGTCTGTCTGTTATTCCAGCCTGATGAACACCACAGCAGGTTTTTACAGCCTGAACTAATTTTTATATTTTCAAGGGACACACAAAGGAGGTGGAATCTGCAAAGACTGAGTGTAGTAAGTAGGCAGTGTGGACAAAAAAATAATATGTTGCCTGTCAAGTAAGTAAACAAAGAATGTTTCCTGCCATCAAGTCATCAGCCCCTACAGTTACCCCCTACAATGGGTGCACCCTGAGGGGGAATTCTGGATGGAGAAAAACAGTATACTAACCCTAGATAGTTTTTAAATGCATCAGTTCAATTCAGTTGCTCAGTCATGTCCAACTCTTTGCAACCCCATGGACTGCATCACAGCACCCCTTGTCCATCACCAACTCCCGGAGTTTATTCAAACTCATGTCCATTGAGTTGGTGATGCCATCCAACCATCTCATCCTCTGTCATCCCCTTTTCCTCCTGCCTTCAATCTTTCCCAGCATCAGGGTCTTTTCCAATGACTGCGTTCTTCCCATCAGGTGGTCAAAGTATCGAAGTTTCAGCTTCAGCATCAGTCCTTCCAATGAATATTCAGTAATGATTTCCTTTAGGATGGACTGGTTGGATCTCCTTGCTGTCCAAGGGACTGTCAAGAGTTTTCTCCAACACAGTTCAAAACCATCCCAAAGGAATAATTTCAGTAAGCCTAGACTCTTGCATCTTCTCATACATAAAAGGGCACTAAAAGTTAATTTGTGACATCTGGTATCTTGTGTATGAATAGCAATAATCTTTGAATGTTCACTACACATCTTTTTTTTTTTTTTTTTTCAGGAAAAATTCCTTGCTCCTTCCTTACCTCTTTTGAACAGTCCTTCAGAGCTATCTGAGAGGCTGCCATCCCAGGTTATAATCCTCAGTAAGGCTGCAAATAAAACGTAGTTCTCAACCTTTACGTGGTGTACTTTTTTTCAGTCAACAGTAGAAAGAAAACTATAAAGTCTTAGGTCTCACAAACCAGGAAGATGACTGTTGATTATGAACACTAGGAGGTCTAGTACACTGTGCACTGTAGAATAAGGTGGCCACTAGTCATAGCTGAAACTCCAATACTTTAACCACCTGATGCGAAGAACTGACTCACTGGAAAAGACCCTGATGCTGAGAAAGATTGAAGGCAGGAGGAGAAGGGGACGATAGAGGATGAGATGGTTGATGGCATCACCGACTCAAAGGACATGAGTTTGAGTAGGCTCCGGGAGTTGGTGATGGACAGGGAAGCCTGGCAGGCTGCAGTCCATGGGGTCGCAAAGAGTCATAAGCAACTGAGCGACTGAACTTAACTCAGCCCATAGGTTGCTATTTAAATTTAACTAAAAGTAATTAATTGGATTTAATTTTTAAATAAATTCAAATAAATATTTCTCTTCCTTCATGGCACTTAACCTCATGTCAAATGTTCAGTAGCCACAGGCTAGTCTCTACCCTATTGGACAGTGCAGCTGTAGAATAAACTCACTACCATCGCCACACTCCATCTCCCAACAAGCCCCGGGCCCCTCTTTTGAGACGCTGGCCTCTAGGACTTCTGGGAAATGTAGTTTAAACAGCGTCCCAACTCCGAAAAGGTTCTAGCCACGAACTAAGGCTCCCATGAGGCAGTGCGTGGTCAGTTCCGGTCCAATTCACCGCGGCCGCCAAGTGTGCCGTGAAGGGCCCGAAAGTTGGCACCCGAGACTTAGTGCAACGGTGACTTGAGATGCAGGAGTCTGGAGAGACCGCGCTGTGCCTCTCCCTGCCACTGCTTAGGTCTCCTCCGCTCCGGAGTTGTAGAGACGCCTCAACCCAAGGGGAAGCCGACCGGGCCCCAGGGAACCATAGTTACGCTCCAGCCACAACCCCTAGGGGACTTGAAAGCAGCGTCCGACGGCGGGCGGTGGGGCCATCCCTGACGGGAAGCGCACGCGCAAATGCCGGGCCTCAGGGCTTCTGTAAACACAGAAGAGCGCCTGCGCGAACGGAGCGCCTGGGGATGGACACGCGGGGGCGCCTTAGCGAAGATAACAGTAATAAACAGTAATGTAACAGTCCCGTTATTTTTCTGCCTTTTTTTTTTTTTTTTTTTTTAATGGTTTGCTAAGCACAGCTCCCTTCATTGCGTCTGTTAATCTGATCTTTGGAGCACTCATTTTACCAGTGGGACAGCGGGTCAGAGAAAGTGATACAGCGAGAGTATGCTAGGGCATCTTTGCTTGTGAGGGACCAACGATGGTTCAGGATGCAAGGACTCTAGACTCTGTCTCTGAGTTGCTGTGTGACCTTGGTAGTTCTATTCCCCTGAGGACCTAAGCTTTCTGATTTGTAAATGGAAGTAGGATATTGGAAGGATCAAATAAGATGCAGAAATGAAACTAAGTGCCGAGCAATCTATAAGGGCAGAAGATTATTATAATCGGTGATTGCAGATTGAGGAACTATTTCATCATACTACAAATTGCAAAACTGAGGGCCCCTACAGGGGCAGGAGCTTGCTCCAGGTCTCAGCAGTCTGTGAGCAAGGGCTAAAACCCAGGCTGCCAGCTTTGGGCTTGGAGCCCTTCCCTGCACCTCCAGGATTAGTTGCATATAGGCTTAGAGAGACAGACTGCACTCAGAGTCCGGAGAAGCCCCTATTCCTAATCCTTCTCCTACCTGCTGGTCCTAGTGGAGGAAGACCTGCTCTGTTGAGATGACTACGAAAGGCAAGAAATTGAGGAACTGGAGAATGCTGGAGACAGAGGACAGTGTGGCAGAAGCTGTACAGATCCTACTTCTCAGAAGAGTAGCCCAGGTAAGGGAAGGAGCTCAGATGTGACAGATGAGGGGCTAATGTTAAGGGGACCGACCCTGAATGGAAACGGGTGGTCTCTATTTCTGAACCTGGGTGCTCAGGTGATTTCATTTGGGGCTCTGACAGCTACCCGTGACAGCTGGAGGTGGTACCTGGGCTGGCTTGGATGCTAAGGACAGGAAGTGATACAGGTTGAGCTGAGAGGCTTTAGGAGCCACTCCCCCAACCAGGTGGAGCTGCCAGGTGGCATCGTGGGCAAACCATACTACCAACCAAGATCCTGCCCTTTTCTGTGTCCCTTGGAGTGGGGCTGTACCCAGTTGTTTTTCTCTGGAGTGCTCTTAGAAGTTCTGGACATAGGTTTGGCAGGGGCTTGGAGCCACTAAGGTCTGGTTGCAAATGGGGCCTCCTCCGGCAAGTCATGAAAGGAAGGTGTTTGTAGAAATAGAAATTCAAGATCTTCCTCATCTCTAACTGTCTCATTCTCTGGGCCTTCACCTGTCTCTGTTTTCAGCAGGGGAAACTGAGGCTAACGGAAGAAAAGACTCTCTTCAGGACACACAAGGAGCTGGCGTAAAACTGGACTACTAGGATAGGGATCTTTCCATGACATGGCAGTGATCAAACATCTTCGTCAAACATTTATTGAGTGTCTAATGTATACACTGAGAAGAGCTACCTTAGGGTACAAACAGAAGCCAGGATTGCAATCAGACTCAGCTTTTAATTTGCCCTCCCAGTGACTTAATGCTGTGATTCTTGGTGAGTCACTACCCTACTCTGAGCCTCACTGTCTCTAAAGTGGGAGTGGTAAGCCGTATCCAGGGCTATCTGAGGTGTAACTATGAATTAAATGAGTTAAGAACTGTTAAGTGCATATAATAGCACTGGGCGCATGGTACCGGCTCAGTAACTGTTAGCCGCTCTTTGTTACTCATGAACACAGGTGGAGGCCAGCTGGAGATAGGGTTCTCCCAGAGTCTGGTAGGGGTGGAGATGCCACCACCCCTGATCTGTCTGCCTCCCAGATACCTCCACTCTGCACCCAGGCAGCCTGTGTTTGTGAAAGTTGAGGGGTGGGAGGCCTTCGGATCCCCATTTCTCCCTCTGGCACTGGGAATCTGGCAGGGAGCATTTACACCTCCACACACATGTGATTCATGTTCCTGATGACCTGGGTCCAGAGTTAAGGTGATTCTTGCCCAGAGCTGCACAGTACAGCCCTGGGCAGTGAGACCAGAACCATGACCCTTCCTCCCTGCAGGGCAGAAGTCCCAAAAGGCTGACAGCAGGGTCTTGACCTGTGTGTGTCCCCTGAACAGAGCAGGAGCTGGGGACAGAGAGGCACCTGGTGGGAGACAGGGCCCAATATCAGATACCCTACCCCCAGCTCACCCTGTTTGAAGGTGGCGGTCTAGTCCACTGGTACTTTCAGCTCTGGTCCAGGCCACCCTGGTGGAGGTCTGGTTCAAACCCCTTATTTATAGAGAAAGAAAGAGATGACCAGAGAGGCCACGAGCTCACCCAGAGCCCCACAGTAAGGTGGGGGGTGGGGGTCTAGGCCAGAACTCAGGTGTCCTGGTGTTCGACCAGGGCTCTGCCTGGCAGCTGGTTAGGAGGGGGCAGGCTCCATCTCTCTTTTCCCTCTGCCACTGCAGTCACACTTGGAGCCAGATGTAGACACCTGGGTGCGTTGTGGGTTGGGGCATAGCAGGGTGGGGGTGGGTGCACAGACAGGTAAAGGAAAGGGGAGTAGAGGACCTGGTCAGAGAGCAGTCCAGAGCCGAGCTGGGGTGGGTGGACTGGGGAGCTCTCAGTGGTGTGTGTGTGGCTGCTGCAGGATTCTAGGGCCTTATTAATCAGTCTGAGGCAGCAGAAGATAAAAATACCATGGGAGCACACTCCTGGAGGAGGGTAGCAAAGCAGATTCAGTAATGAGTCACAGAGCCCAAGCCCTAAATTTAGAAGGTGCTGAAGGAGGCAGCCGCCCCCGGGGAAGCACCGTGGAGATGCCCACTAACTGGGGGTACCAGTGCATCAGGGCAGAGGGCAGTGGTTGGCAGGAGTCCCCAACACAGCAATGCCCCAGGAAAGCTGGGCTTCTTCTAGGCCTGGCCCAGGGACGAAGTTTGGACCTCAAGATGAACCCTGACCCAGGGAACAGTCTTCAGCCCCACTCACTGACAGAGCTCCTAGCAAGCCTTCCCCACACGAGCCCTTCAAAGGGTCCTAGACACCAACCCCTGGGGTGTGGACATCTCAGGACTGTCCTGCCTGCTGGCTGGGCACAGCCAGGCTCCCTGGGGTCTGCTGCTCTCCTGGGGCACTGTTGTCAGACACTGAGAAGGGGGCTGTGTGGATGCGAGGAGCTCATGCCGTTGAGTGAAGGCCTCCCAAAGGGGACCCCTCCAGGCCTTTGTAGCTCTGTTAGGAACTGGGGTGAGGAGGGGTGACAAGATGTTATAATGCTCTATTCTCAGCCCTCCAGGTTCCAGGTGAACCTAGATTGTTTCTTTTTCTCCAGGTCAGAAGAGGGAGGCCCTGCCATCAGGTCAAGGAGCAGAGACTTAGAAAAGAGGCTATGCCTTGGGGACAGCTGCCAGACCTGGGGTAAGGGAGCTTAGGAGACAAGAATTGATAGTAGCTGTGGTGTTTATTGAGTGATTGTTGCTTGCCAGGCACCGTGCTAAGTTCTCCTTGTGCATGATCTCACTTCATCCCGGAGGCAATGATGTAAGTCCCACTAGCCTACTTGTTCATAGAAATGGGAGTACCAAGACAGAGAGGTTAAGTAACTTATGCTGGATCATGCAGTAAGAGGTTCTAACCCAGACGGCCTAGCTCCCTAGCCCAGGCTCTTAGCCATTATGCTAGACTGCTGAGCAGGGTGTTTTACCCTGTCTGTGCTGCCTCCTCTCCTGTCCTTCCCTCCCAGTCCTCCAGGGACTGGGAGCTTCTCTCTGGGCCTTGCAGGGTCTTGATGCCCAGGGTGCTCCTAGGCTTAGAGGAAAGAAGAGACTAACAGAGCTCTACTGCATGCACCCCCCACCATGCAGGAGTCCACAGTTTACAGAGCCCACCCAGATGCCCCAGGCCAGGAGAGAGGCATCTTAAGCACCTCAGCAGGTAAACAGACCAGATAAGGTGCCGGGCCTTGCCCACAGTCAGTGGGCCCAGAGTAGAACCATGGAGACTCCCTCTTTGGGAGGGCCCCAGACCCAGATAGCCAGCACCCCCTCTGCAGGCCTGCTCCTTCTCCTGCTAATGTCTGTTAGGCATTGCTGCCTGCAGGAACCCAGTTCGATTGCTGGGTCAATGCAACCTTCTGAAAGCCCTGGAGTTCTCTGTCAGAGGCTCTTGATCCATCTGCTTGACCCCAGGCCCTCCCTTCAGCTCTGTGCTCAGGCTGGGTGGCAGTGGGGGTGGAGGTGTCTTTATGTGTCTTTTGGGGAGGACTAGGTTGTCTGGCTCTTTTACCAGGGCAAGAACTCCAGCCCTGGGACAACGCCTTCTTTTCTGGAAGCCCCCACACCTTCCTTCTTTTGGTTTCTTCATATTTTTTCATCTCAAAGCTGAACCCGCAGTGCCCTGACAGAACAGTTTCCACCTCCTGGAATTAGTGGGGCCTCTGGGGGAGCTATTAGTATCACCCTTGAATAGGGGAAGGGTCAGAGGGCCCACCCCCAAACCCCTAGGCTATTGTTCCTGGGGGGAAGAGGCTCCTTTGACAGGCCTGCTTGAGGAGCTCAGACCTGCCGGGGACACAGCCTGGCCCAGATGTAACAAGACTTCCCTTGTACCCCTTCTTCCCCCTGCCAGAGATCACACGTGGAGATACCATGGATAGGTTCTGTTTCTTGCTGGGCCTTATTTTCCTCATTTTTCAAATGGGGCTAAGGAGTCCCAGCATGACCTTCCACCTAAGGTTATTGTGAAGGTTAGACAAAATGAGTGTGGTAGACTCTTACTCTGCCCCAGGACCTCTTCACAGAAAGGATGTGCCAGGCCGTTTGTGTGTGTGTGTGTGTGTGTGTGTGTGTGTGTGCGCGCGCGCGCGTGTGCACACACACGTGCACACAACAGCTGTAACCCAGGTGCTGACCGCATTTCCAGGGCAGGTAAGAGACTGAGGTCTGTGAGGGGACTGGTGTGTAGCTCTTTGAGTCTGTGTGATGTGGGTATGACAGGGCCCCAGGTGTAAGGTTGCCAGTTTTAGCAAATATTTGAAACATGCTAACAATGATTTTCCTCGTCTGAAAATCAAATTTCAGGATGTGTCCTGTGTTTTATCTGGCAGCCCTACTTGGGTGACCTGCCGTACTCAAGCCAGTGTGCCCCTGTTGGACTCCCACGCATGAGACTGAGATGCTATGTGGCTGTGTGGACTGAGACAGGAGATGGGTGTGATCACGAAACCAACTGGTATCATTTCAACGGGGCTCCAAAAAGCTTCGATACCATAGTCCTTTATGTCAGCGTGGAGAAGTAGTCAGCAAGAGCAAAGTTGTAGATAAGAAGTGATTTATGAGAATAAGACCCTTGTGAGGCTTACAAGCAGGTGGGTGGGAAGTGCCCCCAGAACTTAGTGGGCTACAGTTTTATAATCAAAGGGAAAGTAGGGAGGGGGAGAAGACCTTCTTTGTCCCTCTTGAGTAGACGTGACATTTCCATCATCAGTTCCTCCCCCAGACAGGGCAGGGAACTTTACTTGTCCCTCCCCATATGGTTAGGCCAGGACTGTCATAGCACTTTCGAAAAATATTTTCAGGTCTCAATACAGTGAGGGTCTTTCATTTCAAAAAGTCACCTTCCCATAAATGATGGGGTTTTTTTTGTGTGTGCACAGAGCCTGTTTTGGGGGTCATTAACTTATTGAGCTCACTGGTCTGGATGTAGGTCTCCTGCCACCATTGTTTTATTATTTGGGGGCATGTCCTGTGCTTCTGTTGCATGGTTTTGTTGCTAAGCAAGCCTGCTTAGTTTTGTGGTTAAGCAAACCTGCTTTTTCGATTAATCATTAATTTACAGGAGTTTCCCATATTTTTCTACTTATAATCCCCTAATGGGATTAACTGTTTAATCACTTATTTTTGTCTCTCTATTCTGTCCCTATCACAGCACTTGGCTGTGACAGCGTCACCAGCAGGAGAAGGGGTGTGGGTAACTCTGACTGTGTGCCTCTCTGTGATTCCCTCAGGCTCTAGCAGCTCACTCAGGGCAGTGTTTGAGCTGTTTGCTCAGTGAGGCCCAGCAGGGGTAGGAGACCCACCCTGGGCAAACACTCAGATCCGGCTCCAGGTGGGACTAGGGTGCTGAACCTGTTGCTGCCTGCCATCAAACTGTAAAGGACACATCCCTCAAGGCCATGCCAGCCCTGGGGGCCTCAGAGTGCTCTGTCCTCAGCCCTTCCAGGGGGGCCTCTGGAATCACCTCTCTGCTGCTTCCTGGTGACATCACACAGATCATTGCTCAGTCTTCTAGAATGGTGCCCCCAGGATACTGCCTCGTCCCCCTAGGCAACTTGGGAATTTTCTCATCCAAACTGGCAAGGCCGGTTACCCCAGAGGAGAGGAGCTGGGGGAAGCAGGGGTCAGGGAGGCCTTCTCCTCATCTCCCAGAGGGGAGATCGAGGTAGCCATCCATCTGTCTGACTAGATGGTGAGTAGGAGGGAGCACCAGGAGCAAGTCAGGACCTGGTAGCCCCTCATTGTCTAGGACACTTGGGCAGGGGAGGAATCTTGAAGCAAAGAGGGTTGTGACTGCCCCAAGGTCACCCCCAGGGTAGTGAAGGGGGTGGCATGTAGTGGGGAGCAGGGACAGAGCCTTGGGTTAGGAGCTGGGAGACCTAAGATCTTATCTGTGCTCTGACTCTGCTGCTTGGGCCTTTGTTTCTCCATCTGTACAGTTTGGGGCTGCAGCCAGATGATGTTAGTCTATAGGTCTTTAGTCCTGATGGGAACTCAGAGAGGGGAATTGAGAGAGGAGTGTTATGGACCAGGTCATGGATGGCTCCAGGCAGGTGTCCTGACTCTGTTCCAACAGCTGGCAGGGGTCAGTGAGCAAGAACAGGTGTGAATATCTCCAAACAACCCCTCACCCCATTCCGGGAGCCCTACTAGGTAGTTGTGGTCCCCAGATGGCTTCTGTCTTACTTTGATTCAGGGGCGTTCCTATGCCTCCTACACCTCAGCTTCTCTCTCTGTGAGGGAAACGTGTAAAACCTGCACTTGCTCAGCACCCTGGGTCATGATTCCTCACATTCTTATGATGCCTCTCAGCTTGCTAAGCACCTTCTCTTTCTCATACACGCTCCTGCCTTCCACGCCCACTCTGAGTCCTGCTTGGTGCTGTCCCCATCCTGGGGCTGGGGCCTGGAAGGGCACTTCCACCCAATCCACTTTCTGTTGAGGAGCACTGGGACAGGGACTGCAGGGGTCAGACAGGGTCGTGCTTCGCCAACCTTTTGCACTGTTTACTCTTTCACGAGAACCTTAACAACCATCCTATCAAGGTATTTCCTTAACACTTTTTGCAGGAAATATGCCATTTTTGAACAGTGTATTTATTCCTCCCTACCTTTCCCCTTCCAATTTATATTTTTAGTTATTTGGGGTGAAACCAACATGTATACAACTCTTTTCCTTGCAATAATTCTCAAGAGAGTAGGTATTATTATTCTAGATGAGGAAATTGAAACTCAGGTGACAGGACATGTCACCTGCTCTTGGCCACACGTTTAGGAAATGGTATCAACAGGATTTGAACCCAGGTCCACTTTGCACTTCCAGGCTGTGGGAAGCAGGGATCGACAAGTCCTAGGACTCCTCTCCAGGCTCCTCCCCCAGGTCCTCCATCCCAGCCCTCCTAGCCTTCTCTCTGCCGCTCAGGGTTGTTTGAGACTGGATATGAATCTGCTTTGATCCAAGCATGTTTGGGCGGTTGTTATGAACCTTTGAGCCAGAGATACCTAAATTCCTGGGGGACTGGGAGAGCCTGCAAGGGCAAATTGTTGATGAATGAGGATTTATGCTCCAGCCAGCCTGGCCTAAACCTGCAGGCAGGGTTGAGCCCAAGGCATGGCCACCTGATCCCAAGGGTACCAGGTCACCCACCTTTTCTGACCCAAGACCCAAAAGACTCATTCTTGGTTAATCTATATTTGGATTTGAGTGCTGGTTTGATTTCTGCCATCTCTACCTCCCTGAATTTGTGTGTCTCAGACTGGCAGTGCTCTCGAGGGTGGAGAAGTCCTGTGAGCCTGTCCTCACTGCTATCTCCTGCTGTCACTTCAGCCTTATCTCTTCCTCCCAGGACTAGGCGATGGGGATGAGAGGTGTACTGTCCTGGTGCCTGCTGTCAGCTGATGTGTGTTACTGGGGCCCTAAAAAGGCAGAAGCCGCCAGGCCAGTGCTCCTCTCCCTTTTCCTCATGGCAGATCCCAGAGGCTACAGTTCACAAAGCCGTCTCTGTATACCCCTCTTATGAGTCTCATCAGCCTCGGTATGAGGCTGTCAGATAAAACTACTGAAGCCAGGGGAGGGGCAGTGAACTGCCTACAGCTGCGGTGAAGGCAGAGGATGTGTACAGCAGAGAGCCAGAGCCCTGGCCTCTTGAACCCAGAGCCCACCCCCAGGCCACCCACTACCACACACTTAAAGAACGTGGGTTAGAAGGGCCAAGGATGATTATCTGACTGTGCTGCTCACACTGGAGATCCAAGGTCATGTGGGGACCTGCAACTCATTTTACAAGATTTACTTTGCAGCATGCCCCTTGGGGAGACCTGCCATCACAGTTCCCTCCTCACCCCCTCGACTGTTAAAATCGGGCCTGATTCACAAATGTCTCAGAGCCCTCAGCACCTGAGGAAGAAACACCTCTATTCATGAATCCACCGTGACAACTCCTCATCTTTCTCTAGCACCTTTAAGAAAAGCTGTTCCATCCTAGAACTCCAGGATGGTGAGGCTAGGAGGTTATACATTCGGATGCTCACATTCTACAGATGGGAAACTCAGGCCCAGAGAGATGGGGCAGCCAGAGCCAAGGAAGGAACCCTGGGGTGGGAGGCGGCTGAGATCTGGGATCTTGGCAGGATGGCCATGTCCTCACTGATGACCCTGGGCAAGTGATGGGGCACTTGTGCCCTATTAGCTGCCCATCCAGGGGAGCGCACCACGAGCCCTCCCTAGTCACTCGGGTAGTGAATGCTCAGCCTTGGGCCTGTTGCCACACTGATTGGCCTGGCCTCAGAGAAATTGAGCTTTGGCCTCAGTTAACACAGAGCAGCGGGAGACAGAGCTAGCACTAGGACCTAGGGGGCAGGTAGCAGTCGCTCTGGCTGGAAGGGGTGGCTGGAGTGCTGGTGGACATATCTCCCCTGTGGCTGTGGAGCTCTGGCCAGCTCTGCCTGGGGAGGGCCAGGGAGCCCCAGAGCTCCGGAGCCAGATGCTCTGGAAAGCCTAGTTTAATCCATGGGAGGTGTGTGAATACGTACAGGGGTGCTCAGGAGGACTGGGGGTGGACAAGGACCAGAGTCCCGGACTGGAGGAGGATTAAAGCTCCCAGCGGGGAGTGTGATGGGAGTGGAGATTTTGTCCAAGTCTAGCCACCTTGTGAACCTTGAGGCCAGTGGTTGGTGGGGGAGACAAGCTGTGGGTTCTTGACTGTGGTGGGAGTGTGCCCATCTTTGGGTCTCAGGGGTGTGGTGTGGGGATGTCTCTGGGTGGTTCTAAGGACCAGCTGCTTGTGTGTCTTAAGTAGGCTGTTGCAGAGGTGTGTACCTGTGAGCGTGGGAGGGTGTTGGAGATAAAGGGTTCACAATTAACTTCCAGAATCCCCCTTCTAGCACCGCCTCGCTCTTCCTCTCAGAGCCCTATCTATCTTGGACCCTCCTCAATCCCTGCCTGAGGACTGGTCCGGCCAGGTCCTCTTCGGGGGCGATGGGGGCGGGCGCTAGGACCCGGCTGGGCGGGGTGGGGCGGGGCTCCAAGCCCCGTCAGCTGTACCTCCGCAGCCTGGAAAATACCGAGCCCAGGCGAGCTGAGCCCCCGGAGCCCGCAGCCTAGCCCCGGGGGAGGGACGGAGGTGGGGTGGGGGTGGCGCGCGGGGCAGGGGGACGCGGGGCGGGGCCGGGCGGCGGGACCCACTGCTCCTCTCCCCAGAACCCCCGCGCGGCCCCGGTCTCCCGGGCAGCGGCGGCGGCGGCGGCGGCAGAGGCGCTCGCACCCCCGGCCCCGGCTGGCCCCGGCGAGTAGCGGGCACAGGTGAGCCTGCCGGCCCCGCGGGCGCCCCACCCCGCCCCCACCACCGGCCCCGCGCGCTTCCCGCGCCGGCGCCGCTGCCGAGTTAGTTGAGCCAGTCCGGCCAGCGCTGCGCGGACCCCACCGGACCGTCTGTCACCTCGGGTCCCGGCCTCCCCTGGGTCCCGACGGGCTTCCCCAGCACCCCAATACGCAGCCCCCACTCCGGCTCCCACCCCTGGCGGTCTGAGGTCGCGCTTTTGTGGAGAGAGAGAGGGGCATACTGCCCAGTGGCGGCGGTGCGCGCTGGCCAGGGGGCCAGCCCCTGCTTCTCTCGAACTCGCTACCTGCCAGGACCCCGGACAGCCGCACGCGCACCCGCAGCGTTCTGACTCCGGTTCCCAAACCGGTCTTGCAGGTCCCTGGAAGGTGGCGTCAGCATCTGCAGCCGCGTCGACGTGGTCGGAGCCTCCGCGGAGGACCCAGGAGAGCCGGACCAGGACCAGGGCCCTGGGCCTCCCCATGGAGCAGTCAGCTGCCTCCCCAGAGCCCCCGGGGCCTCGGCCAGTCCTGGGCCGCGACAGCGTCCAGGTGCCCGACGACCAGGACTTCCGCAGCTTCCGGTCAGAGTGTGAGGCCGAGGCGGGCTGGAACCTGACCTACAGCAAGGCCGGTGTGTCTGTGTGGGTGCAGGCTGTGGAGATGGATCGTACCCTGCACAAGATCAAGGTAGGGTGGCCCCGCAGCAGGTGCAGCCGGCACTGCGCCCTGACTGCCTCTGGGAGTCTCCCGGTCCTCCAGCAGGGGTACAGACTCCTGGCTGTGCACCTCAGAGTCTCCTGTGAGAACCCAGGAGGCACAGTTTGCTGGGCAAGCCCCCATCTCACAGATGGGCCAGCTGAGGCCTGGAGACAGGGGGTGTGACTCACTCAGCCGCTGCCTGCTCAGGGAGGTGGACTGCTGCCAAGCCCACCTAGGAGAGTGGTCTCCTTCAGGGAGCCCTCTGCCCTTGAAGCCTTTCCCAGGTCCTGACTTAAGTCATCTCAGGTGGGAGACTGAGCCCTTCAGTCCCAAATTCCTGATTCTCTCAGCCTGAACTGGGTCTCTTTCCCTACTCTCTGCACTTCTTCCTGCCTGATGCCCTGCTCCTCCCTCTTCCCTGCTGGCTGTCCCCTGAGTCTCTCCTGCAGGGACTCAGGATCCTGGCTGGCAGATCCTGAAAGCGGGGCTTAGATGTCCCTGCCTCACACAGGGCCAGGCTGGGCCGGCAGGCTGGGGAAGGAGGGACCAAGGTGTAGGCCAGCAGAGGCAGGGAAGATGCAGGCGTATCTGGCCTCTCTCAGCCATCCACTCCACTCCTCACAACCCCATGATTTTCTTCTCTTTGTCAAAAGAGGGCCGGCTTGGGTTTTGGGACCCCATGAGCCCACCTCCCCTGGGGGACTAGATGGGGAACAGGCTAGTGAAGACTCTGATGAGAGCCCTCAGTGACTGCCTCCCACACAACGCATCTGGCATTGCTGTGAGTGCCACTCTTCAACGGGGCAGGCAGGTCTCCCTTCAGTGGGATCCTGGGTGTGCCCTCCCCTCTTTCTTGCCTCAGCCTTCCTGCTCTCCTTCTCGAACACGTGGAGAAGTGTATTCCTGTGGTGGAAGCTGGCAGAGGTGGGAGCAGGGCACTGGACTTGGAGAGCACTCCTGCCCTCCCCCCACTCCAGCCCCTCCTGCCTGGGACCTGCCCTTGGATTCGGATTTAACTCTGGCATCAGGGCCTCATAACAGGGCCAGAGATGTCTGACCTTCTCTGTCTGACCCTGTGCCTTTCTGTCTCACCTTGTCTTAGTCATTTAGAGCTTTGTCCATCTGTCCCCACGTAGGCACCTGGCCCACCCGTTCTGCCTTACCTGCTCCCTTCTTGACTCTTTGTCTGCACCCTGGCTATCTGACTGTCTTTTTTCTCTCCCAGTTCCCATGTGTGTCTCCTTTTCTCCCTTTCTGGGACTCTCTACCCAGGCCTGAGGACCCTGGGCCGGGGGCTTCCCCAGAGCTGGACCTGTGTCTAAGTCTGAGGAGCAGGGAAGGGCAGGGCCACTGGTATGTTCCAGCTTAGTGCTCTCCAGGGACAGGGACACATCCTATCCTTTCCGTCCTCAGCCTCCAACACAGGCCCAGCAGGGATGTTGGTTGAATCAAGGATGGAAGGAAGGAAGGAACAAAGGAACGAATTGAATACAAAGTGAGCAAAGTTGTTGTGAGAAAAAGGTTGTTTTCCTGCCTGTAACCTGGGAAAGGCTCAGGCTGGACTGTGCCATGGGGTAGGGAAGCATAATCTCCCCATCAAGCTGGCTCTCCAGAAGGAAGGGAAGGGGAAAGTCTGAACTGAGCCCGGGACTCCCACCCTCTGTGTCAACAGAGTGGAGCTTCCTCCTCCATCTGGCCTGGTTAATGAATAAACCCAGCCCCATCCAGGACTGGAATTGGTGAGTCTGGGAGCCAGACCTCCACAATAGACCCCTTGTGGCCATATCAGATTTGCCAGGTGTTCTTCCTTGAGAGTAGAGGGGATTGGGAAAACTGGGGTATTGTGGGCTTGTAGTTAGGGCGTACACCTGACCTTCTTTCCCTCTCAGACTGAGCAGAGGTTGGAGGTGCCTTTGCAATCCCCATTTCAAATTCACTGCTTACTGGAGTGCAAGTCCAGAGAGGAGTAGGGGCTAGCCCAGGCTCACACAGCCAAGCCCCAGCCAAGCCAGGCTTGGAACCCAGATCGCTAGCCTCCCTGCCTAGTTCTCTCTTTTGTGCTCCCCACAGTGAAGGGGGCTGGGGCCAGGAGGTGAGCAGAGCTGGGGCCTAAGGAGGGTGCTGGGTCTTGGCTCAGGGAAGGGAGGTGATCTCGAGATCTCAGATCCCCTCAGCACAGCCACGTGGAGCTCTGGGGGACAGGCAGAGGTCTCCAAGCTCCCCCATCCCCAAGACTCCAGGAATCTTGTTTCCGGTAAGAACCGCTGCTCTGAGTCGAGCATTTATCTGCATTGCCTGATTGACCTTCAGACCAGTCCTGGGCTGTAGTAAGCATATCTCCAAGCTACAAAGAAACTGAGGCTGAGAGAGGTGAGGTCACTTGCCTGAGGTCACACAGCAGCTAAGGTAGAAGTGGAACCCAGGTCAGCCTGGCTCCAGAGCCCCTGCCTCTGTCCACTTGGGCTCACATCTTCGTCAACATTTTGGCATTTGACCCCATCGGTAACTCTTTGAAGGACATGGTGTTCTCATCATCCTATTCCTGTTGATAAATTAAAAAGCTGAGGCCCAGTAAGAGGAGTGGCTTGCCAAGGTCACACAGCAGGTCTGAAGCCAGAGTTCCCAGGACTGATTGGGTCACTCCAGGAGACTGGGACTCAACCACAGGTATTTGTTGAGCTCCCCACTCCCCACCGCCGGTTCTTGGTCTGCCCCCTGACCTGGGAATGGCAGCTGCCCACTGGACATGCCCTGCGCACGTGAATCTAGGGTGGGGGAGGAGCCACCTAGCTGCCTACCTGATTGATTTTCTCTACCTCACCCCGCTTCCCCCAGACTTATCTTCTCCCTACCCCTGTGTCCAGAGGTTCCTGGAAGTCACTGTGGCTCTGGTCCAGCATTTGGAGCCAGAAGGAGGGACAGAACTGCTGGAGGCCACCTCTGCCCTTTCCCTCCCTCTGGTCTGGCCTGGTCCCAGGCCTGCACAGTGCTCTGAGCACCAAAGAGGAGGCAGATACCACCTTCTGTGAGGTCAGGCCTTGTCCCAAAGGCCGATGCTGAACACGGATCCTGGGCCCAAGGCAGAAGGCTTCTGGGCACCTGACTGCAGGTCTCTCAGTGCCCAGGCTAGGCTTCCTCAGAGCTGCTGTAGAGGAGAGAATTGGGCAACCAGGGGGCTGTCATTTATTCGAGCAGGGCCAGCGGGAGAAGGGGCTGAGGTCCAGTCCTGGTTATGGTGTTCTTATGTTCTGTGTGTGACTGTGGGCACATCCCTGCCCTCTCTGGGCTATTTCTCCATCTGTGCCATGGGGCTCTCCTGGCTCCCAGAGCCTCTAGACTCCGTACCTGTGCTGGGTCCCATGGAGAGGGATGAGGCACAGGGGACGGAAAGCTGGAGATGGCATGGCATGGCATGGCATGGCCGGCCCAGTCCTGCCCTGATGCTCACATGCTCAGGCTCTCTGATCCTGCTGTGCACCTAGCCACCTGAGAGCAGAAGGTGGCCAGACCTCCAGAGGGTGGAGAGAGACTGACAATTCCAGATGGCTCCCTGCCCACTGCATGAGGCGGATATTCACAGGCTAATGACTGAGGCAGGAGTGGGTCCCAATGAGTAGGAGCCTTGAGGGCCTTGGCTGGAGCAGGGGTGTGAGGTCTCCTGGGGGAGCATGGCTGAGAACCTGAGGTTCCTCTTGCCACAGGAAGCTGAGCAGTGGGGACCTATCTCTTCTGACTTCCTGTCCTATGACTGCTCCTCTTCCCCTTTGGAGAAAGCTTGGTGACCCCTCTCTGACCTGTCTCACTGTCCACCTGCTTCCATGCCACAGCCTCCTGGGTTCCAAGCTCTTAGGCTAGTGCTCAGGTCTGTCCTCTCTCAGCACCTCATTTTCTTCCCCTGTGAAATTTGGGATCATCTCAGGGATCTCCAAGGACCCTTCTTACTCTTAATGGTCTATGGGACTCAAAAGGGTCATGGGGATGGTGGAGACAGTCACAGGGCCAGGGGTTTTCTTCATGTATTTCCACTGAATCGTCACAAGTGTCTTGCGAACTCCATTGAACAGATTTGGAAGCTGAGGTTCGTTCAGGGCAGGAATTCACTTGTGCAGTCAAACAACTTGAAGGTGGCTGAGGCAGGATCAGAACCCAGGTCCTTGAGACTCCAAGGCCAGGATGGCTTCAGTGTCTCGGGCCTGCTTATTAGCACCACTGGGCCCTTCGATCTCCTGGACCCTGTTGCTCAGAACCCACCCCTCTCTCCTGCCTTAGGTCTCCCAGTGCTGTGTCATTGTGAGAGGGTACCCTGGAGGGGTCCCAGCTAAGCAAGAGCCAGTCCTTACTGTGTAACCTTGGGGTTCACTTTACCTTTCTGGGTCAATCTTCTTATCTGTGGTGGCAGAGGCAGGAGTTAATTGGGTTTTAGGGGTTTGGATTCAATGATCTCAGATTTAGGCTGGGCTTCTGCCCCCTTTGGGGCTCAGTTTCCCTATTTCTCTAGAAAGATGCTGGGCAGGTGGTTTGTAGAGCCTGGCCTTATGTCATGGTAAGGGTGTCTGCAGTACTGGACACGGGGTAAGAATGGAGAGCTAAAGCCTTGCTGGTCTGTGCTGTCTGAGAGGCCCCTAGGTGGGCTCCTGAGGCCCTGAGAACCCCTGGCCTGGATTCCTGGGTTTTCTGGTTCTAGCTGGATTCCTGGTTCTAGCTCTGACTTGGTGTAGGGGCAGCTGGAGGAAGTTGTCCAGATCTGTCCTTAAGAAACAGGGCTCCCAGAGAGCTGCCCTCCCGAAGTCGGGGTCTGGATCTTCAGTTGGAAGAAATCAGAGACAGGAAAGTTCAGAGCTGGCTGGAGGCTTTAGGAAGGTGTTCCTGGAGGTCCTTCCTACAGGGGGAGAGAACAGGGTTCAGGGTCCCGGCCATGTGGCCTTGGGCAGATTGCTGCTCCTGCCCCAGCTTTAGCTTCCTCATCTGTCGCATGTGAGCAGCTGTGCTGGCTTGCCTGTCTTTGGGCACTTCGTTCAGGTAGGAGACAAAGAGGGAAATCAGGATGCTGGAACAGACACTTGTCACAGGAGCTGCAGAGACCTGGAGGGGGCCTCTGAGCCATCCCTGGAGACCAGGGAAGGCTTCTCAGAGGAGGAATGCTCAGGTGATCGGTTTGGAATTGGGTTGACAGTGAGGAGTACAGGTTTGACAGCACTGGGAACATTTCATACATAGGAAGAGCTATGTAAAGGCCCCCGAGGAAGGAAACAGGGCACTGTTAGGAGAACTGCAGGTGGTATATTGTGGGGCTTGGAACTCAGACAGGTGGAAGTGATTAGACAACTAGATCAAGGCTCTTGAATTTGGATCCCGGAGGTTCTAGGCTACTGGGGAGGGTTTTAGACAAGGTGGATGGTAGGAGGAAGATGCTGCTCTATTTGTCTGCACAGACATGCCAAGGCCTGCACTAAAGTAGGGCCTGCGGGGAGTGGAGCACGGGATTGCCTCCAGAAAGATTTAGGAGGGATAAAGGACAATATGGTGGTTACAGCATAGCTCTTGTGCAGATAGTATAAGATATGCAGTCCCCGGGGGCAAGGAGCTGGTGGGGTGGTGCCTTCAGTCCGTATCCACGCTGGGCCCAGAAGAGCCCTCAGGCCCTCAGGCTGGCTCTGTGCCTCCATGACCAGCTCCCCAGGCTCTGGCTTTTAAACTTTAACGAGCCCCAGATCAGTTTCCAGCCGAGAGTCTTTAAAGTTTCAGGAGATGAGAGAAAGGAAGCAGTCCTGGAGACAGATGGGTTTTGTTTCTTCCCCTGTGTCTCTGTGCCTGGTAGAGCCACTTGAAGCCAGGGCTGTGGGTGCCGTGACACCAGAGGCCTGGCACTCCTTAGGGATCTTGGACCTCAGCTGGACATCTCCAGTCTGTTAATGAGGGGCTAGCAACCACCAGTGGAGTTAGAAACCCTTTTCCCGCCCTGCTCTCTTACCTTTACCCCTGACCTGGGGAGGTGAGCATCACCCCCCACCCGCCCCCTCAACAAGTGAGAGGAAAGATGCTCAGACCGGGTGCCCGCTGTGCTTCTCTTTCTCTCCTCAAGCATATGTAGTCTGGCCTCAATGCTCCAGGACCCCTGGAGCTGCAGAAACACAGGCCGTGGAGCAAACTATCAGGCCCAGAACTTAGTGGTGGGTCCAACACCAAATACAGACCTCTCCCCCCCCCGCACTTGTTATTAAAGAGAGGCTGGGCAGGTGGCACTGGGCAGCCGGAGCTGTTCTCTGAGGCTTTAGTATAACAACTGCCTCCCTATCTCTCAGCCTGCCTCCCTGAAGGCAGCTACTTGTTACTTCTGACCTGTGTCTAGAATCCTCTGTTTTGGGGCAGTTGAACAATGCCTGCAAGTTTACCTCCTCCATGGGCAGTAGGGGTAAATCCCACCTTTGGTCTCCTCTGCATCGCCTGGGCCATTTAATCTCATCCTTTGAGTTTCCTGTCATCTAACCCTGGCTTTCTGAGAATCCCCTCCAGCCTCTCCTTGATGCCCCCTTCCTAGTTTTGGACTCTTCTAGATTGCCTCGGGCCTGGTACTGGACCAGAGAAGTGTTAAGTCTGAAGGCAGAGGCCTGACAACCAGAGCGAATGGAGTTCCCTTGTGTGTCTTCAGTCTTCATTCATTCAACATACTATATGGTGAACATGCTATACACCAAGTATATCCAGGAATTTAGTGGCAAACCAAACAGATCAGACCCTGTTGTCATGAGTTTACATCCTGAGGGGGAGGCAAGCATAAGATACCAGATGGTGTTTGTGTGTTATGAAGACAGGATGATGTGATGGGAGTTGTCTGGCCTTCTATATTTGGGCCTTCTGTGTGTGGAGCTGGGCTGTGGGTGCCTGTGTGTATGATCTGGTCCTTGGTTGGGTAGACTGTGAGCGCCTCAGGGGCAGGGCACCTGACAAGGGTCATTAAATCCATACTGAGTGTGTGTGTGTGTGTGTCTGTACATGCACCTGAGGTGTGTGTCTGTGCCTCTTGAGTGTGAGACTGTGTGTGTTTCTGTGTCTGGCATTACTCTGTGTGTGTGAGTCACACCCCCTCACTGCAGCAGAGTTGTCTCTGATCCAATTATGTCTCCTCAGCTGTCTTCCAGTGGCTTCCGCCCCCCCCAGCTCAGCTCTGGCTCTGCCTCGGTCTTCCCCTCCCTGCTTCCCTGCAGCCTCCTGTCTTTGCCTCTGGGCCTGTCTCTGGGTCTCAGAGTCTCCCCTTAAGGTGTTTTCTATCCCTGTCTGTGATGGTTACTACCTCTACCTGTATATCTCGACTTGTCCCTTTTCTCCCTCCCCCCTTTTTTTTCCTGTCTCAGTTATTTATTCGTTCAGCAAACCTCTTCTCATGCATCCCACCCACTCTACCAGCCTCTGTGCTGGTGCTTGGGGCCTGGGGATGGATCACACCTGAGTCCTGCTCCGAAGGCCTAGTGGGGAGACTGATGAAGATGGTGACAGCCTTCCGTGACTCCTCAGGCCACGGGAGGCGTGGGTGACAGCGTGGTGGGGGGCAGGAGTATCTGGGTAAGACCTGGGGGCCCGACAGGAGTTAGGGGGCAGGCTGAGAAGGTCTTGGTGGGTGCGGACTAAGGGTGAGGAAAGAGTGGAGACTGAGCCAGAGTGGGGAGGACGTTTTAGGATTTGATCTTGAAGTCAGGGAGAAGCAGCAGAGGCTTTTAGGCTGGGCAGTGTCATCATCACTGGGTTTTATTTTTTATTTTATTTGGCTGCACCACGTGGCTTGTGGGATCTTAGTTCCCTCACCAGGGATCGACCCTAGGTCCTTAGCAGTGAAAGCACAGAGTCCTAACCCACTGGACCACCAGGGAATTCCCGTCACTGGGTTTTAGAAAGCTCCTGGCCGCAGGTCACAGCTTGACCTGGAAGTCCGGAAACCAGTGATGAAGGTGTGGCAGCAGTGGTCCAAGCAAGGATGGTGAGGCCTGCCTGAGTCTGGCAAAGGGAGGTTGTTGGGAAGGTCGTGGTCAAGCGGAATCCCAGGTTCCAGGCACAGGAGGGGAGCAGAGGCGGGTGGGCGTTGGGCTTGGGTAATACAATAGTGGACATGGTTAGGGTGAGCTTTGTGGGCTATGCAGGGGGTGGTGCCCAGGAGGCCATTGAAGATGCAGTCCAGAGCTTACTAGAGAGCTTTGGGAGCATGAGGCCACTGACAGCCCCTGAAGTCCTGGGAAGTGTTTATCCAATTTGTCTCTGTCTACTTGTCTGTGTGTCAGCCCTGGCCCCTGTCTTGTCTCACTGATCTCCCCGACTGTCTGTCTTTTCTTTCAGATCCACCCACTCTGTTCTTTCTCAGGTCTCCCTCCTCTGTCAGGCTCCCCCACCTCCCCCAGGGCTGGAACGAAGTGGCGGGAGCTCCAGACCTGGAGGTCAGCTTCTCAGAGGTCAGAGCAGGGTGTGCCTCAGATGCCGAGGCCTGGGGGGTGGGGGCTGGGGTCCAGGGAGGCTGCTGGAGACTCGGAGGAGGGCAGGGGGATGGGAGCAGAGTAGGGCTGAGTCACTCAGCCCTGGAGAGAGCAGCAGAGGGGCCTAGCTTGGTCCGGCCTAGCAGCCTCTGGGAGCTGCGTTTCGGGTAGACATGCAGTACCTCCACCTCCCACCAGTCTCAGGAGGGCCACACTTTTGTAGAGAAGATGGGTTGAGGTTGTCTGGTGCCAGATGCTCTTCCCTTCAGAAGAGGCTTGTCTAGTCATTTTGCAGATGAGAACTATGAGCCAGAAGCTGGGGAAAGGAGACCCTGTGAGGGGCCCACACCAAACCTGCTGCATGCCTCCAGCTCCCCTTACTCCAGGCAGAGCTGCCTCTAGCCCAGTACCTAGTGGGGACTCCCCAGGGACAGGCCTTATCTGGCCAAGTGCTAGCCTACCTGGGATTCCTTGAGTCCTTGACAGAGCAGAGCCTAAATCTTAAAGAACAACTTTAGCAGTCGACTTCGGGTCACACTGGGTTCCTGAATGGTTCTTCACTTTTCTCAGCCACCATTTACAAATGGGCCCAATCTTCCCTCCTCCTGGGTAGTTGAGAGGATGAAATTAGGAGAATTTGCAAGGCCCCAGCACCTGGCACAGAACTGGCATGCTGTTAACGTTTGCTGAATGGATGAATGAACAGTCTGAGATACCCAAGGGAGAGCTCCATTTCCTCCCGCTTCCATCCTTCTTCACTCGGGCTACCTTGTGGAACCGCATGAGCTCTGTCCTTCCCCCAGCCAGTCCAGGCCCTTTCCAGTCCAGCACCTCTGCCAGGAGCCTCTTCCCTGTCCTTACACATGGGTGCCATCTGCTGTACATTCCGTAAGAATCTGCTTTGGGGTGCCCCTCCCTGTACCTGCATCCCCCTACTTTTCTCTGTCCCTGCCCTGAGCCCCCAGGTTTCATGCCTGTGTCCTGGCTGAGAATGGAAGGACTCTGAGTCCCCTCTGGCCCCACTCTCAGCATGGCCATACTACACAGAGCATTTCCTGGGCAGCCTCAGGCCCATCTCAGCTGAGTCCAGGCTCCCAGGTCCAGGGAGCCAGGCCCCTGAGATTCTGGACCACACTCTTAACCTAGGGAAAAAAATATAGTTTCTTTATCTTGTATAAACTCTCTTGTATCGACAGTAACAAGAACCCCAAAATGAGGCACAGCCAGCCTCAATTCCCGAGTAAAACTTTTCCCTGTTTTCCTTCCAGCTTTTATTCAAGGGTGTAGATAATTTATGTACAATCGAGCCTGTGGCATAGATACAAGTTTGTGTCCTCTTTTGTTCATTTAACATTGCATCTGTGGATATTTCTTGCATTGCTACAGAATTATTAATTCAGGAACACTTCCGGCAGCT
The DNA here is from genome assembly GCF_023699985.2 of Odocoileus virginianus. Classification (NCBI taxonomy): domain Eukaryota; kingdom Metazoa; phylum Chordata; class Mammalia; order Artiodactyla; family Cervidae; genus Odocoileus; species Odocoileus virginianus. Next base: position 29,642,426 of record NC_069683.1, read on the forward strand.
GCTGCCTGCCAGGCCTCTTCTGGGTTCTGCGGGGCCCCTGCCCGTGCCCCTGTCCAGAGGGAGCCCACTGTCCTTCCTCAGCAGCTGGGTGATAATTTTCAAGGTGATGTATCATTCTTAACTGAACCAGGCCCTGCTGTTGGTGGTGTTCCAGCTTGTCCTCCAATATATTTTGCTAATTACAAATGCAATATTATTGTCATGAATATTGTAACAGAACTTTTTTTCTTATTTCATATTACCCCCACCCCCCAACCCCCTGAGTAAAAATTTCAGTTCCTGGAGGTCCAGAAACTGAGTTAAAAGATACATTTTTAGGATTTTAAAAATATTTGCCAAATTGCTTTTCAGAATAGTGGAACCAGCTTTTGCTGTCACTAATTGGGTAACAGTTTTACCATATCCTCATGAGCAGTGGGCATTTTATATATTTTTGCTAATTTACTGAGTGTAAATTGCTGTTTCAGTACAGATTTAATTTACCTTTTTTTAAAATCAGAGTTATTAAAGGTCTTACAGAAAGCCCCAGAATCTCCCTTAACTAGTCTCTGCCCCGTCTCCCCACTTACACTCCGTTTTATAAGAGGATGAGGGCAGAAACAGAAGTCAGCCTCACGTGCCTTGGAGAGTTTGATGAGCGTCCAGGAGGTTTTCACAACGACCCTTCCTTCTTTCTCCACAGAGCGCTGAGCGCCACCAGCCACGGCCCAGAGCTCTAAAAGGCGAGGAGCTCACATGGACTTGGTGTCTTTGGTGGCTCACCTGTCCCTCTTTCCACTCAGGCAACGTTTCTTTACTAAACTACGCCAGGCACTGGGGACGCCAGGACGAACAAGGGGCCAAGACGAATCGATGCATCACAGCGTTGCTGACGAAGGGAGCCAGTGGGGCGGAGGAGCAGGCCCCAAGACCAACCTGCAGAGTGTAGGGACAGGGTAGGCTGCCTGGGCAGGGCGCCGCCGGGCTCAGGCATGAGGACAAAATAGCGAAGACCCAGCGAGTGGCGGTCTTGGGAAAGCAGGCCTCAGCAGACCTCTCTCCTCTGCACACCTCCACCTCTGCTTCCCTGATCCCTGTGTCAGAGCCCTGGAGCTGCTCTTGAGATTCGGACGGCCGTGAGGAGAAGGCCTCGCAGTCTCCATTCTGGGGCCCCAGAAACCCAGAGGCAAGGGCAGGTGCTCTAGCAGCTGGGCTTCTTGTTGGCCCTGTGGGGCCTCTGGGAGGGGCAGTGGAGGGCCCCGAAGCCAGCGAGCAGGTGGTGAGTGGCCCCGGGGAGGAGGACTGGGAACAGAAACAGGGCAGAGGGGCTGCCAGCGCTGAGCCTCTCATGTGCTGTGTGCCCTGGGCCAGTCTCTGCATCCTTCAGCACCTGGACTGACATGGTGATGGCAGTGCCTGGTGGTGGGCTGTGAGGGTGGGACCTGTGGACCTGGGGAGGGTCCTCCCACCCCCTCCCTGTCCTTCCAGCGTGTGGAGGGATCTGGGGTATTCTCGTTGTTTTCAGCTTTGTTCCTATTCCTTTATCCTGCCTTTTGGTGTTAGCAGGCAGGGCCTGAGAAGTCAGGGAAAACTGTGGGGGCCTAAGGCTGGAGGCAGGGCAGCTGCCACCGGGGGCTTGGTGTGTAAGTCTCCTTTAATCCTCACAGCTTTACTCTTGAGGGGAGGATTATCCCTGTTTGACAGATGAAGATACTGGGACTCAGAACTGAAGTCCTTTGCCCAGGCCAAGGCCACACAGGCAGGAAGTGGCAGGGCAGAGGCCTGTCTGATCAGACAGCCTGGAATTGCTGTGAGTGTGAGCCTGGGAGGGAAATGCGATGGCTCCAGTCTTCTCAGAGGAGACTTCCAAGTGCAGAGCTCCAGGGCTGGGCTTCAGAAAAGCATGGCCTTGCCTTTCAGCCCAGTAAGGGCCAAGGATGGAGTCAGGAATTTGGTTCAGAGGAAGAATCGCTGAGCTTTGCCTCCTTGGTCAGCAAGTCCTTCTGAATACAGTGAGCACTTCGTAATAACCACCAATTAACTAAGGCAGTCTCCAGTTGCCAGCATGTTTGTTTTTGCTGGGTCAGTCCTGCCTCTTGAGGGGGGAGCGGAAAGTCCTGATGCTTTTGGATCAGGCACTCCCAGGCTCTGGTTCGCTCCACCACTCTTAGCTTTGTGGCTGTGGTCAGTCATTGTGCCTCTGAGCCTCACTTTCGTCATCTATAAAATGGGGTTGATGATAGCCATCAGATTGGGAGGGTGAGAGACAGGATGCACCTTGGCACCCCTGACAGCTGGCAGAGGTGGTTTGACCTAAATTTCAGCCCCTGTGGGGTCCAAGGTCTGGTGCTGCTGTCTCCTTTATGGGATGATGAATTGGTGATTTAGAGTACTTGGTAGTGGTTGTTGAGATCTATTATTTCGAGCTATGATTGATTTGATAGCTAGTGCTCCACCCTGGTCAGGAGTGCTACTTCTGTGTTAAATATGGTTCTTTTGGGAAAAGGTGATGTGCTTAATAGTTGTTCTTCAACAAAACTGCTAAAATGCAACATGGTGAGAAGCCAGCACAGCCTGAGGGAGGTTTCAGAACCCAAATGGACCCCTTCCCCTTCCCTGGGCCTCAGTTTCCCTGGTGGTAACCTGAAGAGGAATGGTGGAAGAGGTTATCTCTGGAGTCCCTAGGACTCTGGGATAATCTGTATGCCTCATACATTCCACGGGCAAGCATATTAGAGACCTGCTGTGTGAGGTCTCAGTGTCTGAGCCAGACTGGGATCCATCTGCCCATGTCTCAGTTTCCTTGTTACTGCCCTGGCCATTGACCCTCAAGGTCACACCACAGCCCCATGGACATGACCTGACTTCTTTCCTTCTGTCTTGGGTCAGTCATCTCCCTGGGTCCTGAGAGATACTGCAGCCCCTCCCCCCTACACTTCCCTCTGCCTCTGGACCATCTGCCAAAGAAGCACAGGGCTAGGGGTGGGAGAGAGGAGGAGGCAAGAGTGAGACACTGGGACGGCCCTGGATCTTGCTCTGTACTGATTTATTTAAGCCTCCAGGCCTTTGCACCTACCAGTCTCACTGCTGGAAATGCCTTCTCTCCCCTTTCAGCAATTTAGCTCTGTTTAGCTGTTTACCCGTCCCTGCTGCCCAGTTGCAGACCTGGCATGCGGCAGAATACTCCAGAAGGTAGTGAATGGATGGATGGAAGGGCAGGGCCAGGTGAGGCAAGAAGGGCATCTGGGGCCCAGAATATAAAGAGATACATGCACACATGTGTGGTCTTGGCCTTGTGGAAGGGTGCACGGCTGCTTGTGGAAGCCTGCCTAAGTAATAACAGCTACTGTTTTGGAGGATACCTGCCACGTGCCAGGCATATTGCATACATCGAAGTGAAAGTGAAAGTGTTAGTTGCTCAGTTTTGTCCCACTCTTTGCAACCCCATAGACTGTAGCCTACTGCAGCGCCACCATTGCAGCCTGTGTTCTCACCTTCCCAAAGGAGCCTACTGGTCTCCTTTGTCCATGGAATTCTGCGGGAAAGAATAATGGAGTGGGTTGTCATTCACTTCTCTAGGGGATCTTCCCAACCCAGAGGTTGAACCCTGATCTCCTGCATCGCAAGTAGATTTTCTACTGTTTGAGCTACCAGGGAGCTCATTTTTGTCTCACATATTATCTCATTTAATTTGATCACAACATCCCCACGAGATAGGTATTTTTATTATCCCCGTTTTTCATAAGAGGAAACAATGACTCAAACTAACTAAATCTCATGCCTAAGGAGAAGAGTAGAAATTGGAACCTGCGATTGCCAGACTCAAAGCGTGCAGAAGTCACCCTCATGGCCTTCCTTGCTTGTCCATTCCCTCTGACCATGGGCATTCTGGGCAATCTCAGTTCTCTACATCAAGGAGTCTGGTGAGAGTGGAGTGTAGCGGGTACCAAGTCTAAAAATTTCTTTGGTGTCACCTGCTCCCTCTGGGCCTCAGTTTTCTCAGCTGTAAAATGGCTGCATGTGAGACTTCCTGCAGTAAACCAGGCCTTAAGAGCTTTGCAGCCAAGCATGGCTTGCTCCCTGGTTGAACAGCTCCGGCACTGCCTCCAGTTCAGTTATGGTTTCCAGGAGGAGCTCCCAGGTGTCCAGCCAAAGTGACTGACTTGCCTGGGGCCCAATGGCTGTGGGTTCTGGTCACAGCCCTGCCCACCAGGTGCTCTCTGATGACTCACCTCTGCCCCCACCCATCCCTCCAGAAGTCTCTTAGAATTACTTTGCCCATGTGGCGGCTGCAGCTGCACACAGGAACGATGCTGGATGTAACTGACCTCTCTTGGCTCAGCCACGCAGCCTCCTGGGGGCTGTGGAAAGAAGCAGGCCCAGAGCCAGGCTGGTCACCTGGACTGCCTCGGTCTCCTTACCTGCAGTGCCACCAGCGCAGCCTGGGTTTTCACCTTCACAGCAGGCCCGGCAGCCGACCTTTCTCCCTAGGAATCTACCATGAGCTTGGGAAACCTTTGAAGTTTCCTTCTTTATCTTAAAGATAAAATATCACACAGAGTTTCTGCTCAGCTTGGTGCCTGTTCTGTCTGGTGCTCTGCGTGCTCCTCCCGCTGCCTGCTGTCTCAGAGTGAGGCCCTGGGTCCTGAACGACAGTGATCCAGAGGGACAAGAGACAGTGTGGGCCTCTCTCAGTGTGCCCCCAGCCATGGGCGCAGCTGGCCCTGGGGGCACTGAGGCTGGCTTGAGGGAGGAGGACTTCCCAGGTGGACTCTAACCTACAAAGCATAATTCTGTTGTCACTCCCTCTTCATACACTCATAGCCTGGGACAACACATTTGAGGACTTGCAAAGCCAAACCAGCTTTCAAACTTGGTTTAGAGAAGTTCTGGTTTCCTGAGAAGTCACACGTGAGTGCTCCTTGAGGGTTAAGAGTATTGGAAGATCTGGTTTTAAGTTTTGCTGCTTTCTTGCTCTATGATTTGGGCAGGTTACTTCCTCTCCCGAGCCTCAGCTTTCTGTTTTGCAGCACAGCGGAGAAGTTGGGGGTGAAGGGTGAGTGTGTGTGTTGATCGTCCAGTGCAGCACCTGGACCTACGTGCCGCCACACAGCAGTCACTTGCCTGGGTGCTCCTGAGGATGCAGATCCGGCCTCTGCCATCTTATCCATCCCATCCCTCTCATCACTCTGTTTACTCATTCATTTATTCACTCGCTTGTATATCATTCGTCTCTCTCAGTCTGATATAGTTCCTGAGTCTTTCCTTGACTTTCGTGACCCTGACACTTAGAGACCAGATATTTTGTAAAAAGCCCCTCATTTAGGGTTTGTCTGGTTCTCCTCATGATTAGATTTAGATCATGCATCTTTGGCAGAAATATCACATAAGTGGTATCTGTATTCTTTTCATTGCATCCTGTCAGGAAGCATCCGAGTCACATCTTGCCTTGTCACTAATGACATTCCCTTTGATCACTTGATGAAGGTGGTATCTGCCAGGCAAAGTGAAGTTACTGATTTGATGGGAAGGTACTGTGAAACTATGTAAATACCCTATTCCTCATTAAACATTCAATGTATTTATTTATTCATACCTGTATATACTTTGGTTTCCTATTTTAATCAGTGGAATATAATGTTACGATCATTATTTACCTTAATACATGAGTTGGCCCAGCTTTCACCCATGGTAGGCTTGGTTCGCCTGGGACTGAGAGGTTTCTTGGGATAAGAACTTTCAGTGCTAAACTGGAAAATGCTGATGAGTTGGTCACGGAACCAGTGGGGAGCCCTTCACACCGGCTCCTGTGTCTGCTAGGCAAGGTCCCTATCATTCTGTGAGTACACGGTCTTTACTCTCTGGCACAATAAGACGTTCCAGGCTCCTCCTGTGCTTACTCCCACCAGTCCCAGGATCACACATTTCTCCAAGAAGACCTGGAAGCAGGACTTTTTGAGTATTAGGCTGCAGCACAGGGCACTAGAGCAGATGGCGCTCATGCAGCTGACCCGCAGGCCACTCTGGCCTCTCTGCCAGGGCCTCTTGCTGCATGCCTGCTTTCCACACTGAGCTTCTCTGTGAAGCCCGACTCCCCGCATCTCACCCACATAGCTGACCACCTCCTCTGTGTCCCCTTGGACGGTCTGGGCACCTCCCCATTTCCACACTAGTCTCCTCTCTCAACTGGAAGCCTCTGAAGGACAGGCCTCAGATTCGTCTCTGACTCTTCTGTGCTCCGCACAGAGCTGAAGCTGGTGAAATGACTGAATCTAGTCATACCTTCTTGTGGAGCAGAAAAGCAAACAGGGTGGGGAGGGAGTGAGTCTTCAGTCTGAAGCTGTTCTTCAATTTCAGTTTTCTTTCCTTTTTTTTTTTTAAATTATTTATTTATTTGGCTGTGCTGGGTCTTAGCTGTGGCATGCAGGCTCTTGAGTCTTCATTTTGGCACGTGGGATCTAGTTCCTTGACCAGGGATCAAATTGAGGCCCCTCTGCGTTGGGAGCACAGATTCTTAACCACTGGACCACCAGGGAAGTCCCAAACTTCAGTTTTCACAACTAAAATGAGGCTAATACCTCAAAGTGATAGTGCGTAGAAAGCACTTAGGATAGTACCTGGCAGGTGGTGAGCACACCTCTCAGGATCTCTGGGGAACCTTTTATTGAATTCTTTTCATTATTGAAGAGGCAGTACTATATATTTTAGAAAATTAGAAATATAGATAGCAAAAAGAAAATAAAACTATCATATGCTCATCATTTAGAGACTGCCACTGTTAATACCTTAGCTTCCCAGGCCTTTTCTGTGTATAGATTTTTTCCGCTCCCCCAAAGTGAGATTATATCATGCATCCACTCTGTAACTTGCTTTTTCTTCAGGCAACAATATCCACAATTTTGTTTCAGTAAATTTTCAGCACATCTAATTAATACTCAGGTCATGTTTACATTTCTCCAGTTGTCCCAAATGTGTCCTTTTTGCTGTTGTGTCCAAGCCAGTATGCAATCCAGGACCGTACTTTCTATCTGGTTATTTGTTCTATAAATCTCAGTTCCTTCTTTATGACACTGGTGTGTAGAAAGACTAGACCAGCAGCCCTGCAGAATGTCTCATCATCTGGCTTTGTCTTGTATTCTTGTGGTGACACTTAACTTGTTCCTCTGTCTGTTGTATTTTTGTTAGGTGAGGCATATCCAGGGCTTGATGAGTTCACTGGTGCCTAGAATACTCAATGGGTAGTGTCCTTCCTTGTCCTTTCATCACCATTAGTGGGGCCAAGGCCTAACAAGATTAGGGGGAAGACGATGTGACCCGTCCCTCATGTGGTTGCATGTATTTACTTTTTAGTAGAAAGTAGTATGTCTAAACACCCAGTTCTGGGAAACCTTTTTAAGCTACACAATAGAACTCAGCCATTTGCCGAGGGGAACTTGATCCTGGGGTTTGGGCTTTCGGGTGAAAAAAAAATCACAGAACAAGGATATGGCCTGAGTTTCATCTTGCTGAGTGTAAATCTAATGAAACCTGGTTCTGTTTTCATTTGCTTTCCAGACGTGTGATCTAGGTGAAGTCCCAGCTTTTTTTTTTTTTTTTTACTTTTTGGCCACACCCTGTGGTATGTGGGATCTTAGTTCCCCACCAAGGATAGAACTCGTGCCCCTTGTATTGGAAGGTGGAGTCTTAACCACTGGACCACCAGGGAAGTCCCAGCCCCAGCTTTGCTGCTTATCAACTGGGTGACTGTGAGCAAGTTTCTTAACCTCTTTGAGCCTTAAGTTCCTCTTTGGATTTCTTATCTGGCAGGGTTATTGTGTGGGTTAAATTTTTTTTTTTAAAGTTTCCTCTGCTCTTTTCTCCCTAGCTGGAAAACTCTTTGAGAACAAGGCTAATAAGTAATAAGAATTCAAAGATGTTTGTTGGGTGTATTCCTTGGTGGTCCAGTGGTTAGGACTCTGTGTTCCACTGAAAGGGGGCATGGGTTTGATCTGTGGTAGGGGAACTAAGATCCCACATGCCACATGGTGTGGTCAAAAACAAAACAAAAACAAAGATTTTGTTGGATGGTGTAAAAAAAGAAAGGAGGGCAAATGGTATGGCCAGGTGATAAGTACCATGGGGGAAAGACATCCATTTAGGCATTCGTTTGTTCATTTGTGCTTTCATTTCATTTAACATGTACTCATGCCAGGCTCTGTACTGAATTGACTGAGCCTCTGCCCATGAAATTCATGGGCCTGGAGGGCACAGATAAAGAGGAGGAGAGCACAGTGTATAGGAGTCCAGAAGGTCGGCTGGGTAATTCAGGAAGACTTCCTGGAGAAGGAGACCGGGACGAATGGGGAGGTTTGGTGGGGGCTGAGATGGGGGAGATAGTGTCTAGATGCAGAGGCTAACTTTGTCTGGCACATGTGGCTTCTGGGAGGGCTGGATGGGGCTCATGGCAAGAGGTGAGTCCATGTTGGCTTCAGAGGTCGCTGTTCCTCCCTGTCCTCCTTCTCCTCCTCCCCCTGCCTCCTTTGCCTGCATGCCTTCCTATCCCCTGATTAGCGCTTTGAGCCCTGTGTGACCCTGACAACCCATGTGTCTGTCTGCAGTGTCGGATGGAGTGCCGCGATGTGCCAGCAGAGACACTCTACGATGTCCTACATGACATTGAATACAGAAAGAAGTGGGACAGCAACGTCATTGAAACTTTCGACATTGCTCGCTTGACAGTCAACGCTGATGTGGGCTATTATTCTTGTGAGCAGATGCAAGCACGCCAATCCCAGCCCCCTCCACCTCTACCCAGGCCTCCAGCCCAGCCTCTTCCTACCCGCTTCCCTCCTCACAGTCACTCTCGGGGCCAGGCTGCTCAGAGACCTGAGTGTAGAGATGTAGGTCTGCCTTCCCTGAATCCTTGTCTGCTCCCAGACACTTGAGTATATAGAAACGTGTACTCACAAACACACATGCACTCCCATGTTCATGCATGCACATTCCATGTGCATGGACAAACACACTTGCACAGAGTCATGTATAAAACCCACAGCCACATGCCACCTACTCACCCACCTACCCACACTTAATGGAGACACAATAATACCACTGTTTTCTCCTACACTCACATTCACATACACAAACAGATCAGGCCAGCAAGGTGAGGGCTCTGTGAGGTGGTGAGGAGCAGGGGAAGCTGGATGCAGGAAGGGAGAGTGGCTGTTTTGTCTCCTTCCTAGCTCCAGAAATTAGGTCTGGTGGGTGGGGTCCTTGTTTAGATCAGGGGAGCTGGCAGTTAACCAAGCATCCCTGTGTCTCTGGGCTTTGCCACCCCCTTTTAGGCAGGCAGGCCAGTGGTCTGGCTGAACTGTCCCTTGCCCTCCACAGGGAGGTGTCCAAAGCCCCTGAAGAATCGTGATGTCATCACCCTCCGTTCCTGGCTGCCCATGGGCACTGATTACATCATTATGAACTACTCAGTCAAACATCCTGTGAGTCAACCTGCCTTCCCTGCTGGGTGGGCAGGGGAAGGTACCAGTTAGGACTAGGCCGGTAGGCCTAGCCCAGGGAGAGGCCCCTGGCTGCTACCAAGACTTCTCTGTGACTTCAGTCCAGACGTGAAGCCTCCTGCCTACACAGTGAGAATAATGTCTTGTCTCCCTGCTGGGGCTTTTACGCAGATGAGTGTGGACCATCACTCTGGACAAGTGGGTGGGAGGGGCTGGCTGGGAAAAAGGGAACAGGAGTGAGAGATAGGGTCCCCTGGCCCTCCCTGAGGCTGAGTGTTTTGATCTCCATGGCAGGCAGGACAGACAAGTGCAGGTGGCCTGGGAAAGGATGAGTGTGTGCTTGTGTGTGTGTGTGTGTGTATGCACACACCCATGTGTGTGCTTATAAACCCTCACCCCAGACTGGGGTCTTTCTGGAGGGGAACAGAGGAAGTTTAGAGTGGTAATGATGACCTAGTCTGACTCCTCTCTTTCTTCTTACCCCAATATCAGGCCTGGCTTGGAGTGGATGCCAGGGCATATGAACCAATTCTGTGTGTGTGTTTAGTACTCACAAAGGCACCACCTTTTCCCACACCTTGAGTCTCACCTCCCTGTGCCTTCCATCCCCAGAAATACCCGCCTCGGAAAGACTTGGTCCGAGCTGTGTCCATCCAGACGGGCTACCTCATCCAGAGCACGGGGCCCAAGAGCTGCGTCATCACCTACCTGGCCCAGGTGGACCCCAAAGGTGAGGGCTTGGCCCTGGAATCCCATCATGGGATCCTTCCCTATACCACGGCGATGGGACTTGATCTATTTGATCTACTGGGATCCGGAAGGGCCTCTGTTAAGAGGTGTTTTGTATTTTGGGGCATCTGTACCCAAAACGTTCTTTGAGCCAAAGTTTGAGACTTTACAGTGTTTGGAAAATCAAGGATCAAGGTGGTAGTCACTGCCCCAAGACGAAGCTTACAGCTCTCTTCCTGGACTCCTAGGCCCCCATGCTCTGACTTGCTCCCCTCTCACTGGCTGCTCCCCCTCTGTCTTGTTGGCTTCTATCCTGGAGGTCTGGGTTTCCCAGGCCCCAGTCCTTTTTCCCTTGGGAGGGCTCAGCCACTCCCCAGGCTTCTGTGGCTAGGTGACTACATGTCTCTCTGCTGAGATCCAGGTCCCTGTGGCCATTGGCCTCCTCGATGTGTCCCTCAGGATGTCTCTTAGGACCCAAGGCTCAATGTGTCCAATGCTGAACTGTCTCCCTTCCTAATGTGCCCCTTCTCCTGAGTCTCTTCCCTCTAGTCACTCGTGCCTAAAACATGGTGGTTGTGGGGGGTCCCCTCTTGTCAGCTCCAAAATCATTAATTATTATTGATTCTACCTCTTAAATAGCTCCTGAATCTGTCATTTCTTTCCACATTCAGCCACTCTCTCTGTCCATACAGATTTTTTCCAAAGGACTTATTTCCTTGTGACTCTCTTCTGCTTAAAATCCTTTTGTGATTTTTCCATTGCCCTCACAGTGAAGTCTAAGCCCCCTCCCCAGGTTTCCCAGTCCCTTCTCACAGCTTATACCTTCCTACTTGTCTAAGCAACCCTTTCCCTCAGCCTAAAACACCTCTCTGCCCTTACTCATCCCTCCAGGGCTGCTTCACCTCCTCTATCCCTGATACCCCGAGGAGCTGCTGGCTCCCTGCCCTCTGGGCCCATCCCCCTCTAGCAGAGCACTTGACACACTGTTGGGCTCCCCCAGACAGTGAGTTCCTCTCTGGGTCCCCAGGGCTGGTCCAGGGTGGGTGCCACTGAGTGACTGTGGAGTGAGTGAGGGAATGAATGAATGGCTAGAGGAGGAGTAGGCTCTTGAGCATCTTTGCCTGGGTATCCCCCCAGCACCACTGAGGGTCCACTGGCCCAGGCCCAGAGCTCCCCAGCACCTCACTGAGTGAGTTTTTTGGGTGTCAAGAGGCAGAGCAGACACTTGGGGATGAGGCGGGTGGAGAATCGGCCATAGATTCCAGGTCGGGCCAGGCTGGAAGAGGTCATGCAGCAGCTAGGCTTCCTGCTCCAGGGGGCTTAGAAGGACAGGCAGAGCAGGGGATGAGCATCAGGGCCATTCAAGATAGTGGGACTGGGTATGAGAAAAGGCAGGTAAGTGTGAGTAGAGGGGAGGCAGCAGGCAGAAGCTTGATTGGCCAGGATTTTAACTCATGTGTGGCCTGTGATCACCTTGGACCCTGTGGTTTTCTTTCATGCAGCCCCTGGACTCAGCAGAGGGCAGAGGCAGTCAGGTGGTGGAGGTAGAGGGTGTAACAGAGTTGAGCCTGAGGACCTTGGTCTGAGGTGGAAAGAGGGCTTGAAGTCGATGAAGTCTTACAGGACTTGCCTCACTCTGCCCCCTCCCTAGGGAGAAGAGTGTGTTCTCCCTGGAAACCCCAGGTTGGAGTAAGGAAGCTGGTGTGTGTGTTTGTGGGGGGCTGGATCCCTACGCTGCTGCTTCCTTTTTCTTCTCACTACCCTTTCCTGCCCTCATAGGCTCCTTACCCAAATGGGTAGTGAATAAATCTTCTCAGTTCCTGGCTCCCAAGGTGAGTGACCTTGGGACTTGGCGGGTGTGGAGGTTGGGAGAGCGTTCTGTGCTGCAGGGATGGAGTACGGGAACGGGAGTCAGGGGGCGGGGCCAGGGCTGAGGGGCGGAGTTACGAAACCCGAGCTGGAGTCAGGATCCTGGGAACAGTGGTCAGAGCTGCTGGAGGGCGTGGGAGCAGATGGGGTGAAGGCCTAGTCCTGCTCCCAGCTCACCCCTTATCCGGCGGTACAACCGGTCCGCAGGCCATGAAGAAGATGTACAAGGCGTGCGTCAAATACCCTGAGTGGAAGCAGAAGCATCAACCACACTTCAAACCGTGGCTACACCCGGAGCAGAGCTCGTTGCCGAGCCTGGCGCTGTCGGAGCTGTCGGTGCAACATGCGGACTCGCTGGAGAACATCGACGAGAGCTCGGTGGCAGAGAGCCGGGAGGATCGCACAGGCAGCGCGGGCGGCGAGGGCAGCGATGACGACACTTCGCTCACCTGAGCGCTGCACCACGGCAGGGACCGCGATACGATGGGGCCGAGCCCAGAGGCGGCGGATCCTCCCCCGCTTTCTCCCCTCCCCCGCCTCCTGCGCCTCCTGGGGACGCTGGGCTCGGGCCCAGGCTGGCGCTGCGGCCTGGCTGGACACAGCCCCAATAAACGATCCCACAGCCTCATCTGGCTCATCACTGTGCCTGCTTCCCACTTGCTCGGGCACGGGCACCGCCCTAGGCCCCTTTGTTCTACAGTTCATTTTGTTAATTTTATTATTGATCACGGGCTTTTGCTCCTTTAGACATCCCCATGTGACGCGGGGGTGGTCGTCAACTCTCCTGTCCGTGGTGTGTTCATTCGCCTTGTGTTCATTCATTAGTTTACTCTTCATTCATCCACCTGTCCTTGTCGTGTGTTCATCCTGCCATTCACTCAGGCTCTTAGGTTACCTTTCACTGCTCTAAGAGAAGAAGCAGGTTTGGTCAGGGTCAGAGAATGGGGTTCTATTGTAAGACCTGCAGCCTAGGGCTCCCTGGGTCCAACCTAAGGACTGGGGGTCTGACACGTGCCTGTTGTGACAGAAGGAGGGGCAGAGGTCCTTGAATCTCAGACCACAGGGCTGTAGGCCCAGAGCTTAGGTTGGGGCAGCATTCTCTGGAGGAAGTTTGGGGGTTGAGGGGGAATATCATCAGACTCCAGTGTAGTGAAGGGACCAGGCCCTGTGAATTGAGTCCTTTCTACCTCAGACCTGTGCTAACAGAGAAGGTGGGGCCTCCAACCCCTTGCCAAGATGCCAGTCCCCTGGTCCTGTGTTCCCCACGGCAGCTTTGAAGTCTAGAGGGATGCCTGGGCCTCTCCTGTTCTCTGTAGCCTACAGGTGCCCTCTGCTGCCTGAGGGTCACCTCTGCTCTCAGGTCAGGAGGAGGGCCCTGTGCTCCACCCCTCTCCAGTGTTTTTGTACCCTATATGAATTTTGGGGCCAGAAGTTCTCCCCAAGATCTGGCCCTGCACTCTCCCGGGAAACGACCTACCTTTGCCTTGTCAGGAAGACACTTGGAGTCCACTTTTTCCTGGAAGGGCAGGGTGAATATCCAGTAAGGGTAGGCAGGAGATTCTGTAACTCACTAAGACTTGGCCGGTTTACCCAATACTGGCTTTGTATCTTTGGGCAAGCCCTGGAGCTTCTTTGGAGCCTAGTTTCCTAATCTATGACCTGGGGTAATAGTTTTTACCTTCAGGCAGATTGAGATAGAAGAAAAAAGTTTCCCAGCCCTGGGCTTGGCATGTAGTAGGTGCTCAAATTAATGACATCCAATCTCAGCCCTGGACCAGGACCTGGGAATGCCTGTCAAACCCCAGGCCCTCATCTGTTGTGTATGCTGGTTGGATGGGTAGAAACCCATTCTCTAGGCCAGGGAAGCTGCCTGGCCGCCGGGATCTCAGGCTGCAGCCTTTAACTAAGGGATCCTTGAACACTGACTTGCATCTTCCCCACCACCCTGCTCCTAAGAGATGTGGGCCCAGGGGGAGAAGTAGGATATTCTCAAAGAATGAAGTGGGTAAGGACTTCCTGGAGGAAGAGGTCAGGAATTTGGGTTTTCCAGCTTCCCAGTGCCCCTTACCGCTCTGGGGGTGGGGCGGTTTGTGACTTGTCCCTCCCAGGGAGAGGGGTGGCAGGAGGCGGAGAGGCTCAGGAGGAGATGGGAGACTCAGAAGGCGGGGCTGGTGGAGGCAGACCTCAGCTTCAGGAGACGTAGACAGATCTGTGAGCAGCGAGATGGACAGGGGAGACGCACAGATCAAGGTGTCCGCAAGGCCGACGAACTCCAGGACCGTGACTGGGCGTGGCCGGGAAGGGGGCGGGTCCTGGCCTCCTTCCCCGCCCTCCCCTCCCCGGGGCGTCACGTGGGGCGGGCGGAAGCGCCCGGCGGGGTGGGCGCGCCCGGCCTGCAGCCGCGAGTTGACTACGACGGTGTCGTTGGCGGCGCCGGGGCCCTGGCTACGCGCGTGGAGTCTTGGATCAGAACAGGTCAGTGCGGCAGCCGGGGCCTCCCCGTCCGCCGCTTCTTGGCCAGGTGTGGCCCGGAGTTTCCCCATTCCGCGGAAGGGAACGCCGAGGCTGCGCGGCATCTCTGCGCCCGGCACCTACTTCCGCGGGAGTTTCTCTAGGTCACGTCTTCTGTTCTGACTGGCGGCGGGGATGGAGTCGCCTCCTGAGGATATGCGGTCGGACCAGAGACGGTAGGGAGGAGGGCGAACCGGCGGAAAAGGGGGCTTCCAGCTCTTAGCCTTTTGGCGTGAAGCCTCCCAGGTGCCATAGCTAACCCGCTTTCGGGTGCCTTGATTTTCTCATCTGTGAAATGAAGGCTCCCGCTTCTTTGACGGCGGAGACCCTTACAGGTCTGCTGCTTCATATGACCTTATGCACTGAACCTGGGGCTCTAGTGATCTTGGGCAGACGACTTCCGGTGTTTGCGCCCCAATTCCCCACCAGTAAATGGGGGCATGCCCTCCCAAGAGCCCCTACCTGGCCCAGTTGCTGGAAAAAGAAGGAGCTGTGTGTGTTCATTGAACGGGGTCAAGCCGGGAGTGGGTTACTGGGACTGGAGGAAGCAAACTCAGAATGCGGCCTGAGGGTGTGGGGTGGGTATCTGGTCCCAGATCTCCAGGGCTGATTTTTAGTGCTGGGGAGCTCTGGTCGGCATCTGGTATATGCTCCCCACTACCCCAAGGCTTCTGTCCCGGGGAGCCTGCTTTGATTCCCAGGCTTGGTGGGGAGAGCACTATAGGGTTGGACAGATGTATGAAAGTACTCAGGGAAGGATTTGACTGTGCAGCAAGGTCCAGACAGAGACATCCAGAATACCTGTGCTCAGAGAGCAGAGTGTCTAGGCTGGGAGAGACCTCCCAGCAAGCTCATTACAGGGTAGAAGGAGCCCAGCAGAGTCAGAATACAGGTGCAGACAGGTACTGAGGTGGAATCAGACACTGAGGCTCAGGGAGGAGGAGATAATTGGAATGGGCCTGGGCAGTTAAGTGGTAATTCACAAGGATAAGGACCCTCAGAGGAGGGCAGAGCTTGTATAAAGGCAGGAACTTGTGTGGTGTGTTTGAGGAATGACAAGGAGATGGAAGTGGCTGGAATGGGTGGCAGAGGTCGGGTGTAGAGAGGACAGTCCCCTAGTGCTATGGTTGGCTGAGCATGGTCCAGACGCTGCCTTGAGGATCCCCTCTCCCTGTTTGCTGCTTGCTCATTGGAGTAGGGCAGGAGGGGGTGTTCCCAGGTGAGAGTCCTCACAACTGTGAAGTGGAAGTGGACAGATTTCTCCCAGGCTTCCTTGGGGGCATTCAGCCTCTCCGGTCAACCCTAGCCTCACCCCCCCCCCCCCCTCGCCATCTCTCGCACTCCAGTCATGCCTTTCCACGTGTCAAGCCTCAGCTGTTTGTGCAGGTTGCTTGTCTTCCCCACCACTGCCAGCCCCCGCCCCCTCCCGCCCGGCAAGTTTTCTCCCCATCAGACCTCCTGGATCTCCTTAGAACTCTGTGAGAAAGGGGACTGCAGAGCCCAGGACTGACTGGGACCTGGGACAGTCACCAAACTGTGCGACTCTGCAAGTTCCCAAACTTCTCCATTTCCCCATCTGCAGGGTTGAGTGATAAGACCTGGCCCTAAGCTCCAAAGAGAGAGATTGCTGGAGCAAGAATTGAGCCTGTCTGAGCCTAAATCCACCCCCCATCTCCACCAAGGGTGTTTGGGAGACACTCACTGACCCCCAAGGAGAACACTCACCCCCAGGGAGAACCTGGGGGGAAGGAGTCACTTCAGAGGGGTAAGGGGCCTCTGAGAGTCCAAGGGGCTAGGTGTGGACTAACCCAGTACAAAGCCCTAGGAGAGAAGGGAGCCCCCTCCACTCTCCAGGGGCCCTCTCCCTTCCCCACCCCACTCTTCCTTTAGCTGAGCTCAAAGCCAGCCAGCTGATGCTCAAACAAGTGGCCTCTGTTCCTAGGATAGGGGGAGGGGAGGCAGGCCCTGGGCTGCAGGCCCGTCTGTCCAGCACTGACCCTGGCCCCCCGCCCTTCACTCTGGATCTTAACCCTTGGGGACCTGGGGTGGGTACTGGGCTGCTTGCAGGCGGGTACCTCTTGCCCACCAGCTGTCCCCTCCATCCCACTTTAGGGTTCCCAGGGTTCTGTTGCTGAAGGAGTGGGTGCAGTAGGACATGAATTGGAAATGGAGAAGGAAGGACGGAATGGAGGTGGGAAGGAGGGCATGGACAGTCAGGAATCACTTGGCCCGGAAGCTTTTTTCATAGATAAGGAGACTGAGGTCAGGGGCCAGAGATCAGACCAGGATCACACAGCAAGCCCTGGGCTGGGGTGGGGCAGGAAGGGGGTTCCAAAGTGACCCGACTTCTCATCTGGGCCCTCTTGGGGAGAGGAAAGGGAAATGGAGAGAGCTCTACTTGACTTGAATACCTATGGTGTGCCTGATACCGCAAATTTGTTACTTTTTTTAACTTTACATCATTCCGTGAGACAAGGGTCATCATCCAGTAACACAGGGGAAGAAACAGCCTCAGAGAGAGCTGAGTAATAGCTTCAGTGAGAATGACCTCGGCAAATGCACCAGCACCTCTGTGGGCACTATTACATGTGTTAACCAGTTTCGTCCTCCCAACAAGCTTAGAAGTCAAGGACCATCCTACAGATAGATAAACTGAGGCACAGAGAGGTTAAATAACTTGCCCAAGAGCACAGCAAATAAGTGGTAGAGGCAGGGTCAGGACCCAGGCGTTTGTTTGCCTCTTTTGATCCGATTTCTCCTCCCCCAGCCTGACATCACTCCTTGAGCTCAGTCCTTGAGCTCCATCCACAGTTCCTCTCAGTGAGGGGCTTTCTCCTGGGTAGTGGCCAATGCAGTCTCTAGCACAGAGTGTGACCCCAGCCAAGCAGACCAGGCCCTCCCTTAGGAGCAGAATCCAGTCCCTTGGGCCATCCTGCGTCTCAGTCAGGCTGGACTCTTTTCCCCCTCCACAACCCCGCGTGGCGGGGCATTTCTTGTTTCAGGAAGAGATTCTGCACCAAGGATTTGAACAGCTGGAGGATATGGGGAGGCCCTCAGAGAGTCCCTACAAGTGCACTCCCAACAAAGTTCGGGGACTCAACACCAATACCCCAGCCCTGATCAGAGAGGACATCTTGTCCACTTAGACTCCACCCCCCCCCCCACCACCCCACTGTCAGGCCCCCAGACCTGTAGATTCTAAGCAGGGTTCTGGGGAGGACAGTCCCAGCCCCTGAAGGCAGATGGCCCCAGGTTCAGGGAAGGCCAGCGGTGGAGGGAGGGAGGGCAGTGCATAGCTGGTCTTCCACGTGACCTTCCCGTGGAATTTCTCTGTCTCATCCTTTAGAACGTAGTTCAGAAGGGGAAGAAAGATTCTGTCCCATACACAGGACGTCTGTCCCAGACCATTGGGATAGTCAGAGTCGCAGGGAGGGGATGTGGAGTTAAGGGACCAATTCAATAACAAAATTATTTTTTGATAGTAATACTAGTAGCAGTAGCTAATGTTTCTTGGACACTTACTATGTTTCAGTCACCGTGCTAAACATTTTATGTAGTGATTTCATTTAATCCTCAGCAATGGTTTTATGAGTAGGCACTGTTCCCATTTCACAGATGAAGAAACTGAGGCCTTGAGAAGTTATGTAATTTTCCTGAGATTGTTCATTATATGGAAGAGCTGGGAGTCTGAACTTTGAGACTTCACAATGAGAACCCTGAGCACCGGGAGATACTGCAGGCAGACACGAGCCAAACCCTGTCCTTCTCTGGAAACTCCTGGTTGGGGTGGCAGGCAGGGACTGGAGGGCCACTGGGCAGGTGACTTTGCTGGCAATGTGCTGTGGGGATGGGATGCCTGCTTGCAGGCTGTACTGGGTGCCATCAAGTTCTAACCCTCAGATGCCCAGCCCTAGGATGAGGGAACTCCTGCTCACTGCCCTTGTCCCGTCCAGTTTGGACAGTGGTTCTTCTGTATAAACTGGACAGGAAAGGGCAGTGGTGGAGTACAGTGGTTCTCCTTTTTACTGATGAGAAAACTGAGGTCAGTAGATGTTAAGTGGCTTGCCTAGAATCTTTTAGCTGAGGAAAGGGAGAACTGGGACTTTGAGGCACTCCACCTCCCCACCTGGTCAGGGCCTTCTGGGCCTCTGAAGCTCTGAGCTTCCTTTAAGCACTGCTCACCTGCCTGGTCACAGAGTCCAAGTCTTCCTCTCTGACCAAACCAGTGTCAACTGAAGAAATAGTCACAACCTAGCAATTGAGGGTTCTGTTTTATTTCGTAGGAATTTTTAGGACTTCAGGCCTCAGAAACAGCATCTCCAGTGACCCTGAGAAAACTATTCCCAGGAGGCTTGGGGAGGAGTCACGGAAGCTTGCTACAAGGGGCAGGTAGTTTGAACATCAAAAGATTATTGTTAATTAAGGAAAACCAGATATCTCAAATTAAGGAATTTAGCGCTTTTCTGTGTATGGGAACATGCAAGGAAATACTCCATTTCACACCGGAATGGATTCCTCTCCAGGCACCTGGGGCCTGGTACCTGCAGGGTGTCTGAGCCTGAATAAACAAGCCTGGGGAACATGGTTCCAGAGCTAAGAGGCCGAGAAGCAGATACCAGCTGTGGTCAAGAGTGTGAGGCCCATGGCCAGTGGGGTCTAAAGGAGGATTCAGGGATCAGAGAGCACACCTACCCCACCCTGGGAGGAGGATGTGGCAAAGTCTTCCTCCTCCTCATTGTTGTGAGGGCAAGAGGGAGGGGAGGGCAGGGCAGGACCCTGACCTCTCACAGCTGCCCCTCAGGTCACACCTGGAATCTCAGCTGCCCAGGGCCTTTGGCAGAGCCTAGCCCTGCCCTCCCAGCCCTGCCCTCCCTCCTTCTGGCCAGGCCAGTGCTGGGGTGGGTCAGACTGGAGGACAGGGGAGCGAGAACCCAGGAACCGGGCTGACTATGCACCAACGCAGATTGCCCCCTCCCCCAGGTGCCCGGGTCTCCTCTGCCGCCTTCCCTGCCCCCTCTGGGGGCACTGCCCTGCCTTTAGCATCCCCTTCTCTCCTTCCCTCCCCTCCTTCTCTCTCCCACCATGATGCTGGGCCAGGGCTCTGCCTATAATCAGGCCTAGAGTCAGGTCCTTGGCTGGTCTATCCCTGGCCTCTGGTTCAGTGAGAGACCTTTGGCTGGTCATAGACTCAACTTTCCTGGAACTTCAGGGAAGAAGCAAGAAGCAGCAGCACCATTTTTTAAATATCTGTATTTATAGAAATATGCTGAGATAAATATAAGTTTTATGGCAACCCAGATATCTCCTGTTGATTTATGAGTATGTTCAATAGGAACTGCTATAGAACAGAAGGAAAGGTAAATCCTTAAAATACTCAACTCTTAAAAAAAAAAAAAAAAGCAGTACCTGGGACTTCCCAGGCTCCCAGATTTAGACAGCTCGGGGACAGAAACCACACAGCATGGATGGGGGGTGGGGGTGGGCTTCTCCGTTCCCGCACTCCCTCTCCCCACATTGGGCAGCTGGGATTTTAGGAGTCTGAGATTGTGGTCATTGGGAATCAAGGGTTTTATGTGTTGGGGATCCCCAGCTTCCAGTTTTCTTAGATTGGAGAGTCCAAGAGTCTGCAGAGCCTGGAGATGGGCTGAGTGGATCCTGAGTTGAGGCTGAGCCCTGTGCCACACCTTGGCCAGCGGGTGCCAGATGGACAAGGCCCGGAAAATTTCTCAGGGCTGCCTGGGGTGGGGGTGGGGAGGGGGGGACAGTGGCCCAGCCACCTCCAGGCCCTGCGTGCCCTTTGAACCCACTGCTCCCAGCAGACACACCCAGGAGACACACACCTCTCAAGAAATCTGAGAACCAGGACCTAGAATGGACTAGGTTGTAGCTGAAGAGATAGCCATCTTAATGGGGGTAGGGGAGAAGACAGACAGAGGCCAGGTCTCCTCTTCATTCCCTGGGGGTGGATGGGGCTGTCCTCCTGGATACCGGACTAGGATTGAGAGAGGCCCAGCTCGGCTCACAGAGCAATGCCTGGGTCACACTACTGGCGTACCAGGCCCTCTTGGGACATGTGGAATGGCTCAGCAGGCCCAGGTCCAGCTCTGAAGTGTCAGAGCCAGGCTCAAGGGCTCTGATGGGATGGTGGACAGAGACCTGGGCCATGGAGGCACTGAGCCTCCTTGGGAGACAGGGAGACTGGGCCTTGGCTGAGAGCCTTCAGGTAATTCACAGTGCCTCCCGCATCTCCTCCCAGTGCCCATGTGGGCCTGTGGGCACAGCAGTTGACCTCAAAGAGACCTGGGCATGGAGGCAGGAGTTGCCCCGTGGGGTTGAGAGTTGTTCCCTCCCCATGAGGGAAGCGCAAGACTTCCTGGCTGGGTGAGCCCCTTTCTGCTGCGTGTTCCTGTGTGCTTATGGGTGTGTTCTCAGACCCAGATTCTTCCTTGGGGGACAGTGCTTTTGCCTGTGTGGGTGCCATTAGCATTCCATGTCCCTGGCTCTACGCTCCTTGGTGTGTGAGCTGGGTGAGCCTTTTGCCCATTTGAATGGGGACCTTCACCCAGTCAGGCCCTGTGTGGTTCTGTGTTTCCAGAGGCTCTAGCATGTTAGGGAGACAGGGCCTCCCCGAGGGGCAGGCTGGGGACTGAGCTTTGCCAGAGGACAGTAAGACAGCTTTGGGCTGGAGTCTCTTGCTTGGAAAAGGGGTCCTGGAGGCCCAGGTCCTACCTTTTCCCTCAGTTCAGTTCAGTTCAGTTCAGTCGCTCAGTCATGTCCGACTCTTTGTGACCCCATGGACTGCAGCATGCCAGGCCTCCCTGTCCATCACCAACTCCCAGGGTTGACTCAAACTCATGTCCATTAAGTCAGTGATGCCTTTTCCTCAGACTGGGGCTGTTCCTCCTGGTGTCTCCTTCTTGCTGTAAAGACAGGTAGCTGAGTCTAGGGAGGCTAGAGATGCAGGGAGTGTCTCATGGTTCTAGGGCCTCTGTTCCAGGACGTGAACCCAAACACTCATTTGCCTATACTGCCTGTGACTTGAAAATCCACATTTCTTAGTGTGAGACTGGCCCAGCCACTTGGAGATGGGGGGTTACTCCAGTATTTTTGAGGTCACTTCCCCCTGGTACTTCTTTTCCTGGGAATAGTTCTTTCAGTTCAGGCTGGGTGGTCTGGGTTCTGTCCGGACTTGTGTGGCCCTGGTTAGGTTCTTGTTCCTTTCTGGGGCTGACTTTCCCCTTCTGGACTTGGGGAGGATTGGGTTAGGAGGTTCCTAAATGCCTCAGGAGCAGGTGCTTGGGGATGTGGGGCCAGGAAAAGACAGGGCTGGGATCTGACAGGCAGAAACTGGAGTTATAACTGGTGGGTGTGAGCAGAATGGGAGGCACCTGGTCTGGGAGCCTGAAGGCCAGGTTCCAGCCACTGATAGCAGTGTGACCTTGGGTACATCATCACTCGCCTGGATTCCTAGCTCTCTACTTGTAAAATCAGGAGATTTCATTCAAGCAGTAGATATTCACTGTCTGCCAACCTTAGGCTGGTAGCTGGGGATGCAGGGAAATCAGACCCCGGTCCTGCCTTCAGGGGCACCCAGCCAAAGCTGGGGCAAGAGAGAGTGTGTGTATATGTGACACAATGATAGTGACATCTCAGTGTGACCCAGGCTGTGACCACGGGAGTCGGAAACTGCTGCCTGGAGAAGGTGACACTTGAAGGGCGAGGTAGAGGGAACATGGTGAGCGAAGTCCTGGAGATCTAGTGTCCAGCAGTGAGTGGAGGGAATGAACTGGGAGGAATGAGGGGCGGGAGCCAGAGGGTGGGGGCCCTTTAAGCCCCACTGGGAAATGGGGAGCCGTGGAAGGAACAGGCAGGCAGGCAGGAGAGGCAGGTGTTGAGCTCAGAGATTTCTGGAAGCCTCGGGCAGTTCAGACCTGCTCCAGGGAACCGTCAGTGGTGTCTGAGAGTCAGGACTTCCCCTGTGTGGGTGAGGGCCTCTCAGCAGTGTTTTTCTGGCCGGCCCAGTAGGAAGTGGCTGGAGCAACCTCAAAGGTGGAGAGAAGGGGCAGGCCCAGCCACGGAGGGTGCCAAGACATCTCAGAGTTAAATCTTTCACTCCTTGAGCTCCGGACTCGGACCTTGAACCTTGACACCTGCCTCTTCCAGCCATCCCTTACCCTACCCATGTCACGGGCTCCTGCCCCGAGTTCCTGACCAGGAACTCTGTAGATGTCCGTTCATCCACCACCTCGTCCACCCCCACCCCGGGCCAGACACTTGTAACCACTGGGGATAGAGCCATGAATGAGACAGTGCTTCATCATCCACCTGAGGAGACTAGCAAATGAACAGATAAATATGTAATCCATTGTCTGCTGGAAAAAGCCTGAGAGTGAGTTGCACCGGTGTCTGGAAGAGCATTTCAGCAGAGGGAGCTCCAGGGCCCAGCCCCTAGACGAGAGCACTTGGAGTAGGTTGGGTGATATTGAGGCAGGGACAGACCACGCAGGGCTGGTGGACCTCGTGCTGACTTTGGCTTTTACTCTGAGGGATGTGGAGTCACTGGGGGAGGGGGTGGGGAGAACTGGTAGGCTGGGCTCTGTTTGAAGGCTTACATTTATTCCCACAAGCCCAGTATACAGATGGTGAAACCAAGACTCAGAGAAGTTAAGTGAATTCCCTAGTCTCACAGCAGTAGGACCCGTGGCCACCTGCCTGTGCAGTCCGTGCACCCTACAGCCCTTGATAGCTTCCTGTTGTCTGGACAGTAAGGCTGAGTGTCTTAGAGTGGCCTTCAAGACCCTTCTCAGCCTGCACTCATCCTTCCTCCCCTCTCCCACCTGACCTCCTTGCTCCTGATCGCCACACTCTCCCCTCTGAGGACATGGAGTGAAAGGAGGGGCTCCGGTGTGATGTTGGGCAAGTTGCTTAACCTCTCTGAGACTCGGTTTCTTCCTCGTCTGTAAAGTTGGGCTAAAACCTTCCACTTTCTAGATTGTCATGAAAATTATATGAGGCTATCCAGGTAGCAGGGTTGGCCCAGCGCCTGGTAGGTGGGAAGCACTCCATAACTGTGGCCTTTTGTCTTTTTAGGCAGGGATGGCTGTGTCAGGTAAGTGGGTTAGAATGTTCCCTGTGAGTGAGAGAGGAGAGTTTTTCCTGCCTCTTATCTGACTATAGAGTGGGGTGCAGCTGAGGTCCCACAACAGACTGGAGACCAGAGCCCGTGGGGCTGGTCCCCCGCCCCCTGCCCCCCATCTCCCTCTCTCCCTTCCAGCCCCTACCCTGCCCATCTGGCCACCTCCACGCACTGAAGCAGGAGCTTCCTCTTTTCAGGTGCCAGCAACAAGGGGCCTGCTGATCCTCTGGCTTGTCACTTCCAGGGACCCACTTAGGGAGAGGACAGGGTCAGGTCCCTGTTTTCCTGGGAGGTTGCTTCTGGGTGCAGAGGAGCCCCAGGCTCTCCTCCTTGGTGGCAGGCGTGTTAGGTACCTGGTTGCCTCAGAGGGGATAGAGTCAAGCTGCCTTCCCCCCTGCCCTTACACCCCCTGTCAAGCCAGGGCTGTCCTCAGTCCCTCTGGTGTGAAGAGGGTCTGACTGACCTGTCTGCTTCTGTCCACTGCTGCTGCTTGGGAGCCCCTCATCAGCCCTGTGCACTCCCATCCTCCACGTGGTCAGCCCTGTTTCTTCCTGTTTCTGCCTCTTTTGTAGTGTTAAGAGCCCCCCTGACCCCCTCCTGGGGGGCAGTGGTCGCAGAGGTGGATTGGCCTGGACTTGTGCTGTGGTATACCACAGCTGGTGGGGGTTAGCTTCCTGTCCGGCCTAGGGCGTTCCCAGCCCAGGAGGCTGTGTCTGTGACTGAGGTGCCAGGGGGCCAGGCCAGAGCCTGAGCTTTCCTGATGAGAGGGCCCCGGCTCTCTCCAGGTTCAGTGCGGCTGGCTGGGCCACCCTTCAAGGCAAGAAGGGTGGGACCTGAAGAGTGAAGGGTTGGGGGTCTAGGGAAGGTGGATGGATGTGGCTCAGGGCTGTGGGATTTGGGTTTGCAAGAGCTCTGTCTTGAAGTGGGGTGGATAGAGGAGCAGGAGGAGGATGCTCTGGTTAAAGGTAGCAGAATGGCAAGAGGCAGGGAGGAGGGCCCAGGGGTCAGGCCGGCTGAGGAGGGGCAGATGGAGAAGAGGGGTGAGTTAGAAACATGGCAGTGGGGAGACGGGGGAACAGGAGGGAGTGATCCAGGGTGATCTGTTTGGGAGGCGGGTACTGGTAGGGCCAAGGAAGCTAGTATGTCATAGACTTTTTTTTAATTGAATTAAAGTTGATTCAGTTATACAGTACATATATGTTCCTTTTTATATTCTTTTTCATTATGGTTTATCACAGGATATTAAATACAGTGCCCTGTGCTGTTGTTTGTCTGTCGTGGACTTATGACAAGGCCTGAAAACCAAGCCTTTCAACTTTCCATTTCATTTACTGTGAGCGAGGTACTTCAGACATTCACACTTCGTCCTCTCCAGAGTAGAGAGGGGCTTGGGCATAAGAGTGGGAAGGTTTGGGGCAATGTGGGTGAGGGGCATTGATAGGGTGGGGTCAGATGCTGTCTAACTGCAGGCCACAGGAACCCTGGAGTCTCCCGTTCATAAAGGACTCAGTCCACTTCCCATTTGAAGGGCCGTGGGCTTCGGCCTGTGATTGGCCTCTGGACTTCTGGTTGGTGGCTGGCAGAGGTTGTTATTTGATAAACTATGTCTGAGAACTTCGGGAGGATAAGACAGTGAGGGAGGAGGTAAGCTTTGCAGCTAAGTTTTGCATCTTCCAGTCCAGATGGCCCAGGAAATCAGTTTCATCTACTATAGTTCTCTTGGTATTCTATGCATGTTATATTTAAAATAAAAAAGCTACTATATAATGATGGTTTTAGGGGAGAAACTGGGACAAACTCAATTCTAATAGACTGAAAATACTTTTATCATTTTTTATTCTAATTATGAAAGTGATAATGCAACTGTGAAAACTTTAAACAGTCCAGATATGGAGGTTGTAGAAAGTGATTAATCTTTCAAGATTGGGGTAGGAGTTAGGAGTAGGTCTGGAATTTAGGTCAGGGAAGTTCACTGTCCCTTAAATGTCCACTGATCATTAATAAAACTAGTTTTGTATTTATTAGGGTGATGCTGACAGGGCTGCCCTAAGGAGGTTGTTAAAATATCCTGCCTCTCACCTGGTCTGCTGGGTTCAGATGTGCATGTTGTACACTGCCCAAGGGTACCTGGCTGGGGGAGGGCTGGGAGAGGGGGATTGAAACAGCCTGTCCTCTTTGCTGAGCTGCTTGCCCTGCTATGGGGCTCTTTCAGCAAGAGGTACTTTGTCTAATTTGCTCAATGGCCTCGCCTGCTTTCCCCAGGAGAGGGGAATGGGTGGGTTCACTGTGGAGTGGAGAATGCACTGTATCTGTGGTTCCCCTAGAAGGAGATCCAGGAGGGAGTGGAATATCCGGTCTGGAGCCCTGTAGGGGGACATGGCTGGAGGCAGGGTGCAGGAGTCATTGGTATCTGGGGAACTGAGAATTCCAGGGTGCTGAGGGTGTCTAGGCTAGCACCAAGGGCCAGCACCAAGGACCCTTCTGGGCAGGCCCAGCCAAGGCCTTGGGGCTCAGAACAGGAAGTGTCTATCTCAGCAGCGGAGGAGTGAGCAGATGCCGAGTGAGCGTGGCCTCTAGTACACACATGGTCATGTGTCACGGTCATCTGGGTGACAGCTCTGTTCTGCGGAAGGGGACACTGAGGCTCAGAATGTGATGTGACTTTCCCAGGGCTTCAGGTGAAAAGTGATGGAGCCAGAACCGGAACCTGATCTTGCCTGGCGTCCTGGGAGGATGGGTTCTGGGCTAAAGCTGGTGACCCCCAGCTCCCCACCAGATAGATGGCCGAGGCAAGCCCTGGGGCCTGGCTCAGTCGGTCCTCACTGCCCTACGGGCTGTACATTGTCAGCCGCCATCATTCCTGGGACCCCGGAGGACAGGCTACATCAAAGACAGGAGGGAGGCAGAAGTATAGAGGGCAGGTGAAGGGGCAGAGATCTGGGGCTGGGGTTGGGGCAGGAGACCCCAGCGTGCTTCCTTGGAGCCCATGTGGCCGTCAGTCCCTAGAAACAAAATAGGCTTCTTGGTTTGTCAGCTGCCTGCCTGAGCGCTGCACCTGCTGCCTTGCCTGGCAGGGCCCGAGAGAGCTGGCAGAGGTCTGCAGAGGGTGGGGGCCACTTCTGCACGCTCTGGGCTGGGAACCCAGCCCCCACCTAGTTCCTCATATCTGAGGGAAGTGTCTCCAAGTCCTCTTGTCTGTATCAACGGAACCCTGAGAACAGCCAGGAGGGGAGCAGCTGAGGGTGACCCTGCCCTCAGGTATGACCTGGTGCTTGGGCTGGGGGCGGGGGGCTCTGGGCAGTTGTCCACAGTCAGACTGTTGGTCGTGAGCGTGGGGACTGACGGCAGTGTGTGTGGTGGGGTGAGGCCGGTCGTGTGGCTGCTAGGTGGGGTGGAAGGTGTGTGTCCCTGGAGGCTGTGTGAGGTGTGCAGTTTGTGGTATGGGTGGGCTGTGGTTAGCAGACCTGGGTCTAGCCTGATGTGTACTGCTCTTAGTTTCTGTGTGGAGGACTGAGGGCTTTCCTGAGGTCTGGGCACTGGGGTCCCTGCCCAGCCTGCCTTGGGTGGGGTGCTGTGAGCGGGAGGAGGGGTTGGGGATAAAGAGATACAGGCCCCAGGTCTGAAGCTCTCGGCCTGCCTTCCTCCCCTTCCACTCCCCCCACCATTGGGCCTGCTCTTGCACCTGGAGCACAGCTCTGTGCTGGCGGGGGTGGGGGGGGGCTTTGAAAATACAGTTGGGGAAGGGTCCTCGCTGAGAGGACTCCAGAGCTGAGTGGGGAAGGAGTTAGAATCAGCAAGGCATCCAGATGCAGGCCTGACTCATTCATACAAATCAGAATGCAAAGGAGGCTCACACCCACATGGGCCACCAAGGGCAGACCCCTCAGCCTCCCCGGGTATCCTTTTGGTCCCCTGTTTCTGCCCCACTGAGCTCTCCCCGTCTCTGCATCTGCCAGGTCCTTCCCCATCCCTGGGCCCTGCACACTGGGTTCCCTTGGCTTAGAAGTGCAGCCTCCTGCTCATCCTTCAAGGCCCAGCTCACGAGTACCCCCTGGAAGCTTCTCTGCCTCCACCAGACAGTCACATCCTCTGAAGGCCCCCTCTTGGCTCTAGCAAGTGACCCAGCACCTCACACAGCCTTCATTGAAATGGGATAAAAATCCCAGGCTTGGGACTTATGGGGATGATTCAGGTGAAGGTGGAAATCTGGCGGGGGCTGGACATGCGGCAGGTATTTAGGAAACCAAGGAAGTGGGAGTGTGCTTGTCCTTAGCTGAGGCTCAGGGCTGCCTTCCTGCTGGACTGGCAGTGTTGGGGTCCTCAGTCAGGAGTGGGCAGGGATGCTTGAAAGAGATGCTGGGCTGGGACAGAGAAGGGGGCAATGAGATTTAAACCCTGCCGTTGGGGTTGGAATAGTAAAGGACAGAAGTGTAAAAGTTTTGGCTCCAGCAAGAGGGACACAGGCTGGACCTGAAGAAGGACTAGTTGGCATGGGTTAGAGACTCTAAACGACCCTTACTTACTCCTGGACTAAGTAAGTATCCTTACTGAGTAGTGTCCTAAGTAAGCCCAGTCAGGTCCTGGGTTCTACTGTGGAGGTCAGGGGGAACAAAAAGGTGCAGGCTCTCAGGCCAGGTTGGAGGTTGGGTAAAGATGGACCCCGCTCACAAATGGGACAGCCAGGAACAGAGCAGGAGCAGCACTGAGCTGCATGACTCAGCGTCTGAGGCTTAGGAGCCCAAGGGGGCGGTCAGGGAGGACTTTCTGGAGGAGGCAGCTGCATCAGCACCCGAAGGTGGGAGGATGTAGTTCATTTGCTCATTGTCAGCAGACCATCTGGGGGGCTTCCGTGTGTTAAGCTGGTGCCAAAAATGAAACTGAGGGAGTGATGGGCCAACTGAGCCTGGTTGGGGCTTGGGGCACATCTTGACAACTTGAGCAAGTCACTTCCTCCCTGTGGGTGTTTGTTTCTTCATCTGTAAATGGCAGGGCTGGAGCGGGTCGAAGGATGGTCCGAGGAGTATACTTAAGGACGCTGGAAACTGTGGGACTGGTTTTGAGCAGAAGTGAGACCCAGGTTGGCTCAGCAGAGTTGCTGGGGGGAGCCAGGGTAACAGCAGGAGCTGGGTGGGCTGGTGAGATGTTGAAGCCTGAGCTGGGCCCTTGGGGTGCTGGGGAGGGGAACCCCCAAACTTGTGGCCAGGCTGTCGCAACAGGATGACACTCTCCTCTGCTGGTCCCTGCTTCCCTGCAGTGGAAATTCAGTGATGTGTCATAGCAGGGGAAAGGCTTAAACCTCCAGACTCCAGACCAGAATTAGGGTGGAGCAAGTGAGACAGAATAAGGGAGTGGAGGCCGAAAAGCTCAAGGTAATCCAGATAAATATTTTTCAGCAATATTTTTTTTAAAATAAAAATTAATGAAAAAATCCAAGATAAGCAAAATATCCAAAATTTAAATAAAGAGGTTTAGTATTGCAGATTTTTTTCTTTGTCTTAGGCCCTAGCATGCTTCAGCAACACACTGCTCCAAACTTCTTATTTCAAAGGGCTGCTTCCTCCAGGAAACCTTCCCAGACCCCCAGACTGGTGAGGGCCCTGTGGGCTGTTTTTTTGCTGGCTGGGTGGTATCTGATGCCGTCAAGCGTGAGATTCCTGGAGGGTGGGTCGAGGTTGGTCTGGCTCATGCTTTTAATGCCTTGAATGAGCTGTCCTAGAGGTGTGTCAGTGCGGAGTCCCTGAGTCTGACCTTGGCCTGAAGCCCTTAGTGCAGGAATAGGAACTTGAGAGAGGCCCTGGAGGGGGCTGGGCACTTCTCAGGGATGGAGAGGTGGTTTCCTGTTTCCCAGCCCTGGTCATTCCAGTAGCCTGGTTGGGCTGTCTTGCATCAATCCATGTGGAATCCTGAGAACAGTGCCTGACCTGCAGCAGCTGCTCAGTTAGAGCTTGTTGTCGTTTTTGAAAGGCTGTATGTAGAGTGGTTATGAGTCTGGAGCTGCACCGTCCAGTAGCAATGTGATGCAAGCCACAAATGCAATTTAAAGTTTTCTAGTAGCCACATTAAAAATAAATAGGTGAAATTAATTTTAATACCACAGTTAATCCAAATATCCAAAATGTTATAATTTCATTATGTAATAAAAAGTTATTGAGATAGTTCATGTTCTTATTTTTTTTTACTAAGTCTTCAGAATCCAATGTGTGTTGTATAGAGCACACTTCACTATATGGTCGCATCTGGAGTTTCAGTACCCGTATGTGGCTTCTAGAAGTTATTGTATTGCAGGTCTAGACTATGTTTAAATTGCCCCTTCCCAGCTGTGTGACTTTGGGCAAGTTACTGAACCTCTCTGTGCCTCAGTTGCTTCATCTTAAATTGTGAGGTATGTACCTCATAGGGTTGCTATGAGAATTAAACAAGTTAATAAAAAGTGCTTTAGGTGTCTGGTGTGTATTGATAGTAAAGACTATTTGCTGCTGCTATCTAGTTGCTCAGTCGTGTCCAACTCTTTGCAACTCCATGGACTGTAGCCCACCAGGCTCCTCTGTCCATGAGATTATCCAGGCAAGAATACTGGAGCAGGTTGCTGTTTCCTTCTCCAGAGAATCTTCCTGACCCAGGGATCAAACCTGCCTCTCCTGCTTGGCAGGTGGATTCTTTACCACTGAGCCACCTGGGAAACCCAAAGACTACATTGTCTTATTAAATTCTTTTTTAAAAAAAAACATCATTTGAGTAGCAGTGCCGTTTTTTGGGTTTTTTCCCCAAACTCTTTATGAAGTACTAATTACTTAAGATTTATTTTATTTTATTTTTTTACACCTGAAATTTTTTAATATACATTGCTGTTTTTCCATTTTCGTGCTCGTGCTCAGTCATGTCGAACTGGACCCCATGAACTGTAGCCCAACAGGCTTCTCTGTCCATGGAATTTTCCAGGCAACAATACTGGAGTGGGTTGCCATTTCCTACTCCAATTAAGATTTATTTTAAAATATTCACTTTTAAAACTTGTACCCCCTAAAGTCACCCTGCAGACCAGCAGTTTGTGGTTTACCCTGCAGTAGGCAGGAAGCGTGGCTTTGCCCAAGACCTGTCCCTTCCACTCACCCTCCTGAGCAGAGCCCCAGCCTCCTGGCCTTGCTGGTGGCCTGCCCTTGGGGATGGCTACTTCTTTCTCCTGCCTGGAAACACCTTCTTTTGGTCCCCATGCACATTTAGGAGCAGGGCCCCTGGGGTCTTGTGGCCCTGCCTCACCCCTCCAACCCCCTGGCTCCCAGGCTTAGGGAGGGCCTTGTCTCCTTGGATCTCCCCAGGGTCCCCTTCTCTTTCTGGCAGACTCTGCATTGTGGGGGCCCTGCCTCAGTCGTGGAGCTGCATCTTCCCCCTCCTCATGTCTTCTGGGGGCCAGTCCAGCCTCCTGGCCAGGCCACTGGTCCTGGGGGAGGGCCAGAGAACAGGGGGTCCTGGCTCCCCTCTCCCATGGTGTGGTCTCCACCTCCAGGCAGGCCTGTTGGGTCTGCTCCTCACCCCCTTGTCAGTCAGCCCCGCGGGAAGGCCCTCCTCCGTTTAACCATCT
The DNA here is from genome assembly GCF_023699985.2 of Odocoileus virginianus. Lineage (NCBI taxonomy): Eukaryota > Metazoa > Chordata > Mammalia > Artiodactyla > Cervidae > Odocoileus > Odocoileus virginianus. The sequence goes on from NC_069683.1 coordinate 29,673,720, forward strand.
CCTGCTTTCTTTCGGCTCCCTGAGCCCTCCCCTCTCTTCCTCGATCCTCTTCCCCTTCTTACTATCTTACTTCTCTTTCCTTTTCCCCATCTTTCCCCCCACCCCTTCCCCTTTCCTCCTCTTCTTCCTGGCATCCAGCCCCTCACAGTGACCTTGTCTCTTCGACTTTTCACGTTTACCCTTGTCCTTGCAGCTTCCACCTCAGGCCAAGATGAGGAGCCATTCAGAGTAGCTGCTGCCTCTGGGGGACCCCAGCATCCTGGGCAGCCCCACCGGTGAGTCAGGGGGAAGTGGGGAGCTGGGCTGGGTGTTGCAGGCTAAGCCTCCACTGAGGCCTCATGAAGGTGAGACCCAACGTCCTGTTTTCCATTTATTTATGTATTTTTGGCTGCATTGGGTCTTCGTTGCTGTACACGGGCTTTCTCTGCTTGTGGAGACCGGGCGGTACTCTCCAGTTGCCTTGCGTGGGCTTCTTGTTGAGGTGGCTTCTCTCTTGTTGCAGAGCACGGGCTCTGTGGTGTGTGGGCTTCAACAGTTGCAGGCCGTGGGCTCTTGAGCACAGGCTCAGCAGTCGTGCTGCATGGCCTTAGTTGCCCTGTGGCACAGAGGATCTTCCTGGACCAGGGATCAAACTGGTATCCCCTGTGTGGCAAGGCAGAGTCTTAACCATTGGACCACCAAGGAAGCTCCTGTTTTCTATTTTGAGAAACTGAGGTTAAGAGGCAGAGAGAGAGGGTGAGGCCAGAGATCTTGCAGAGAGCTTCCCAGGAGGGTTTTGAAGGATGGAGTCAAGTAGGGATCAGTGATGCAGGTGGGGTGTGTACCTGATTACTTGATTTCCTTCCATGCCTGGTACGTAATGGTCTTATTCTTACTTCCAGATGATCATGTTATTGTCTAAGTTGTAGTTTGTTGGAAAATGATATAAAATTAAAAAAATAAAGAGGATACAGTGAAAGGTAACCCTCCCTTTCTTGTCCTCCCAGCTGGGAGTCTCCTCCTCAACAGCAGTGTCTTGTATACACATCCGAGTGTTTTGTGTATATGTGTGTGTGTATGTATATGTATATATTTTTGTTTTCTTTAACCTAGATTTTTACATAATAAGACACTGTTCTGCACTTGCTTTTCCATCCAACAATAGATCTTTAATATCAATGAATATGAACTTTATTTTTTTGGCCATACCTTGTTTTGTGGCCGTGCCTCGTGGCATAGGGGAACCTTAGTTCCTTGACCAGGGATTGAACTTGCATCCCTTGCACTGAAAGCAAAGAGTCTTAACCACTGGACTGCCAGGGAATTCCCTGAATATGAACTTCAGAATCTGCCTGTGGGTAATTTTAATTGGGATTGTGTTAGCTTTAGCTTAACCTAGGAAGAACTGCTGTCTTTATAATGTTGAGAGCCCCTTATCAAAGAACATCAAATGTATTTCTGTTTGTGTCTTCCTTTGGGACCCACAGGAGCCTTTTAGAAAAATTCACGTAGTTTAAAATTTGGGTAATAAAAAAAGATATAAACTGAAAAGTTTACTTCTACTTGGAGCTGGGTTTCCAGGGAAGCTGATTGGGCCCAGGGAGAGCCTGGGCAGTATGTGCATGTGGTCATGTGTTTTTTGGTAAATTTTTAACAAACCCTCCCATATCCCTCAGCCCTCAGCATTCCTCCCTAGAGGCAACCAGCATCTCCTGTCTCCTCTGTATCATTTCAGAGATCTGCATTTAGCCGCGGACACACACTAATCTATCCTTTCCTTTTGGTTTTATTATTGTGTTTTTTTCATATGAAAGGCAACATGTTCTGTATGGTGTTTTGAACCTTTCTTTAGTCAGTTGATACATATCAGAGGTCATCCTCATCAGCATGTAGAGTTCCCTCCTTTATGGAGTTTCCTCATTTTTCTTTAGTCATTTAGCAACTCCTTTAGGAGGTCACCCCACGCTAATATGTAAGGAGTTTCCTCATTTTCTATGGCTCAGTATTCTCCTGTGTGATTACACTGTAGTTTAGTTAACCATTCTCCAGTCTTTGGGTATTTTGATTACTTCAAAGGTTTTGTCGTTGTACACAGTGCGGTAGCCGATACCCTATGTGCGTCCTTTTGGACGTGCACCAGGGAGCCTGCACGGGCGGCTGGGTCAGAAGGCCCAGAGCATTGAGGCTTTCTCAGCTCTGGTGGCATTGCCCTTCGCAGAGGCACTGCCCCGTCCTGAGAGGAGAATGCCTCACCTTGTCACCACTCAGCATAAGGAGGTTAAGTTCCATTTCCTGTGTTTAGAACCATTTATACGTTTCTTTCTGCCAGTTCATCATCTTTGCCCATTTATCTGTCAGGTTATTGCTCTGTTTCTTATTTCTAGGTGTTTTTAACTGTATAGGAAATTAGCCTACACTTGGGGTATGAGTGATACCCCCTGTCATTTATCCTTTGGCCTTGCTTATGGTGTCTTTTTTTTTTTTTAATTGTGCAGGAATGTTTTATTTGTCTACAGTTGAATATTTTAATCTTTTCTTTATCCTTCTGGAGTTGTGTCATTTCCAAAAGGCCTTTGTCTCTCAGACAAAGATTTTTCATATCCTTTCATCATTTATTGTAACTTATCCTGTTGTAAGGCATGGGGGTCCAGCCTTGTAGCTCGCTATGCAGTTGTACTAACAATTCAATAATCCATCTTTTCCCTACAGTTTGAGATGTTACTTTTGTTGTATTACTAAGTTCTTAAATGTATTTGGGTCTTTTTTTTTTTTAATTTTATTTTTATTAATTATTTATTTGACTGCCTAAGGGATCTTTAGTTGTGGTATCTAGGATCTAGTTCCCTGACCAGGCATTGAACTGCACCCCCTGCTTTGGAAGATGAACTCTTAACCCCTGGACCACCAGGGATGTCCCTAACCTGTGCTGTTTTAATTATTAATTAATTTATATGTTTTAATATGTGATGAGGCTGATTCTCACTCTACCCTTCCTTTACCCACTCCTTCACTTCCAGAATTTTCCTGCTCTTCCTGCTTGTTTTTCCACATGAACTTTCAAATCAGCTTGTCTAGCCACTACCACCCATCCCTCCAAAAAGTTCTGTGTGTATGTTTAGTAGGATAGTACGTATTTATAAATTAACTTAGGGTTAATATCTGTATGATGCTGTCTATCCAGGAACATAATGTCTTTCCGTCTATCTAGAACTTCTTCTTGCCCCTTAATATCAGTCCACATTTCTCTCCCTATAGATTCTATGCATTTCTTATTAAATTTATTCTTGGTGGCTTTTATTTTGTGATGCTGTTGTAAATGAGGTCTTTCATCCTGGTTTCTATTTCGTTATTGTTTATCAATATTGATTCTATTAACTTTGAACCTAGCTATCTTACTAAATTCTTTTACTATTTATAACACTTTCTCAGCTGAACTTCTCGGGTTTTCCATTTCAGAACTCATATTATATTTAAGTAATGGATTAAGTCTTCTTTTCCAGTTTTTATACCAGTGGTGTATTTTTGTTGAACTTTTAGAGTAGTATGAATAAGAATAATGATGGAAGTTTTCCTCTTGTTTTTCTGTTAAGCACAGTGCTGGTTTTTATTTTAAGAAGGTGTCAATTTGTTTCTGTTTTACTAAAATTTTTGTTTAAGTGTACTGGATATTGAGTTTTATCATATGCCTCTTTAGTAACTGTGGAGATGAGCCGTTACATGTTTTCTTTTGATCTGTTATTCACTGCTTGGCATCATCTGTTCCTTGACTCTTGCCAGGTCAGGAGTTCTTGAGTATCAGTAGGGGTCCTCAGTCCCCACTGCCCAGTACAAGGCTGTTTGGAAAGAACAAATGAATGAATGGCTTATCCTATCCATTCCCACGTTTCCCTCCTCAGCGGTGGGAAGGGGTTACTCACCCACAGGCCCAGGACATCAGACTGTGTGGTGCTGTGTTGATGCACCTCCTGGAGTAATCTGCTTCCTCCAGGAGCATGGAGGCGGGGGTAGGGCTCACCCCACAGACTGGGCCTATAAAGGGACCAGCAGTGCTATCCCTCGATCCCACCTCTACTTGCTAATATCCCTGGGGCCTGGGCCTCTGCTGAAAACTGCTGCCTGAGAAGGAACTGTGTCCTTGCCTGGGTCTTACAGAGCATGGGAGGGGCATGGGTGCAGACACAGCCACGGCAGTGGCCAAGGCCGTGGATGGGGGTTAAGACAGTACCAACTCTGAAGGTCCTGGAGGACTTCCTGGAGGAGCTGGATGCTAGCAGGCCACAGAGGTGGGGTTGGGGAGGAGGTGGCAGGATTCAGGCAGTAGGAGAAGCCTGTGTATTCAGAGACCAGGCAGTACCTCGCCTTGCCTGGCACACGGGATGCAGGGGAGAAAGCTCAAACACAGAGCTTACCCCATGGCATGGAAAAGCCACAGAGAATTGTTGATTGGAGACCTGTACCTGGACAGCCTGCCTCTGACCTGTGCCCATGTGTCTGTTCCAGGTCTGGACAGAGCCCTGCTGGCAGGAACCATGGCAGAGGCCGGGGATGGGGCCCTCTCAGTGGCTGAGTGGCTGCGAGCCCTGCACCTGGAGCAGTACACGAGGCTCTTCGAGCAGCATGGCCTGGTGTGGGCCACAGACTGCCAAGGCCTCAGCGACGCTCGCCTGGTGGACATGGGCATGGTGCTCCCTGGCCACCGCCGCCGCATCCTGGCTGGCCTGCTTCGCGCCCGCACACCCCCAGCCCCTGCACCCCGCCTGGCCCCACGGCCGGTGCCCATGAAGCGTCATGTCTTCCGCTCACCACCCACACCCACCACTCCCCCAGAGCCGCTGCCCGCCGCTGGAGAGGACGAGGGGCTGCCCACCGCCCCACCCATCCCGCCCCGGAAGAGCTGCCTTCCTCCCACCTGCTTCTCCACCCCGCCCACAGCGGCCCCGGACCCTGCAGTGCCCCCGCTGCCCGCCAAGCGGCATCTGACAGAGCTCAGCCTTCCGCCCGTGCCCCCCCGCACTGGGCCCCCCCGCCCACTGGCGAGGTGAGTGGGTGTGTGCAGGGTGGGAGGAACATGGGCAGAGGATCTAGAGGGTTAGTATGGTGGGGAGCAGGGGGGAGGGTTGTGGCCTTTGACACAGGGGTAAGAAAGGCACCTTGGTGGCGGGAACAGCATGTGCAAAGCTCAGAGGTGGGAAGTGCAGTCCTCGGGTGCTCTGAGCAGACAATGCGGTGTGAGTGAGGGTGAGGCTTGTGGATGGTGCTGGTGGGACATGCTGTGAAGGCCAGGTGGGGTTCCAGGAGACTTTTCAGCAGAGTAATCAATTGAAAACTGAGTAGGAAAGAATGACCCTGGCTGCTGGTAATGTTGATGGAGGAGGAGGCTGGGAGACCAGTGCCACAGGGCCACCTGTGAGGCCTCCACTCAGTCTGCGTGCATGAGAATGGAGAGGAGTGGGCAGATTGGAGTGAGAGCTTGGCCCCAGAGTGAACATGAGCAGAGAGGGCACGAGAAGGCACGTGGCATCCAGGTTTCCATCTTGATGGTGCCGTCCTTGATCTGTGATCTGAGCACAGAGGGAGTTTGGGTTCATTTTGGGGCCTGTTGAATATGAGATATGGGGAGACCAGCATGTATATCTGAAGTTGGGAGGTAGCATGTGGAGGAAATGGGGAGTCTGGAAAGAAGAACTTGTCCTGGAGGTCTCAGCAACTGCCCAAGGCCTGGTGCTGGGGCTCCTGTCTTCCCCTTTCACATGGCTCCTGCCAAATGTCAGTTCTCAGGCCACATCCTACTCACCCTGCCTCTTCCCCAGAACCATTTTCTCCCCTCCTAGCTCCTTGTACTCCTGTTTCCTTTTTTTTTTCTTCAGTATTTTTTTTTGGGGGGGGGGCGGGGGGCACCGCTCCATGTGGCATGTGAGATCTTAGTTCCCTGACCAGGGATTGAACCCACGCTTCCTGCACTGGGAGCATGGAGTCTAAATCATTGGGCCATCAGGGAAGTCCCTTCCTTGTTTTCCTGAGTTTCCGCCTACTTCTGTGGACATTGTATTTAACCTCCTTTACAAATATCCTCCCTTCCTGCCACTTTCTGGGTGCCCAGCTTGGGGGAGATCCTCAGGTGTGGCTGTGTATGTAATGAAGGGTATAATGGGGCTTTATTGCAGCACTTGGGCCAAGTCAGCCTAATCTGGGAAGGCTTCTTGGAGGAGGAAGGGATGTGCAGAGAGAGATCCCCTGGTCTCTGTTATTGTTGGGCACTGTGCTGGGTGCTTTACTTACATAACCTCGTTCGATCCCTGCTCAGGTCCTCTGGGACATTTGTGTCCTATTTCAAGCAGAGAAACTAAGGCTTAGAGAAGAGAGGGGAGCACTGGCTGGATCCATGCCAAGTACATGCCCAGGGAGCCCCTGTGGGGAGAGCCTGGGAGGCTTTCCTCCTTAGAGAGGGGCATTAAAGGGCCTTCTGAGGCCAAGCCAGGGCTGTGGTGTTTTGAGGTTTGATTGGTAAGAGCACAAAAAGTTTATTGTGCCTTTCATAGGTTCACATACTGGGAGCGAGCGGTAATGGGATTCCCTAGGAGCCTGGCTTAGAGACCAGTTTGGAGTTTCTTGGTGCCACTGCACCCTCTAGTGGCCACCCTCCTGCATGCAGGAGTAATTTTTATTTCCTTCTACTCCATCATTAGAATGGGGTGTGTGTGCATGTGTGTGCATGCACACCTGTCTCTGAGGGTTGGGAGTAGGTGAACAAGGGCAGGAGGTAGGACCCTGTCCATAGAATGTTCGTGAAGGCTGAGGAAGCAAAAACCCTAGCCAGTATATGCCTGGGTTCCTGCTTAGAAGGCGAGGTACCTGAGCAGGTCCAGCTGGCTGTGTGATTCTGAGTAGGAAAAGCTGCTCCTCTGGGCCTGTTTCCCGATCAGGTATCCTCCTTGGCTCTCCGTGGCCCTCCTGAACTCAGGAGACTTTCTGGGTAGAGCAAGGGTCCTGTGTTGCCCTAGGGTGCCAGGCCCCACTCTCATCCTCATTCTGAACTTAGCCAGCCTCTGGGGGAAGGCAGATTCCCATGGTCAGGAATCTGGCCCCTTGTAGCCAGAGAACCCAAAATTTATTCCAGGCTGAGAGACTTCGTAGGCAATTACTCCTTGCAATGTGGGGTTATTCCTTGCAGCAGAGTGGCAGGTGAGCTGCCGAGTCTGGCTTCTGTATCCTGGGGTGTTTGACACTTGGAATTGTGGGCATCTGCAGTCCTAGCCTCCTGGGCTCCCAGGGTGTGCAAAGTCTTTACAGTCCAGAGATAGAAAAACTCTAAGGGCAGAGAGAGCCCCACGTATGGGTAACAGGTAAAGGCTGGGCAGGTTTTGGACCCTGACTGGCTTCCCTGTCCCCTCACAACCCCTTTCTGTGACCTCAGGCTCTGTGGTACACAGTGGAAGACTGCCCAGCCTGGCTGGCTCCTGCCTCCGTTGCAGGAGTCCCCACTTCCTGATCTGGCCTTCCTGTCCTTACTTGTACCCTCTAGTGACGTAGGTCTTACTCTCTCAATCTTAGGGCCTCTTACACCAGATCATGTGGTGACTGAGGGAACGTTTTTCCCTGGCTCTGGTCCATCACTGGGCTCCCCAGTGGAATTTGGGATTGACTACTATGTGTGCATGTGTGTACTTAGGAGGGAGTAACTCCACATGAGGGCATGGCTAGCCAGTTTGTCTGTGTGCACCTATAGGTGTGCATCTGTAAGGGTAGTAGCATGTCTGTGTATTTCTGCATCTGCACATGTTCTAAGGGAGGCAATGTATAATAGTTATACGTATACACAGGTGGGGGTTTATACAGTTTCAGTGGTTACATGCTATAGCGTGTGTACAAATTTATCAAGGCCTGTGTGCACACATACATGTGCCCAAGTGTTCTGTACTGTGGGGGCTCCAAGAACATGAGTGTATTTGTGAGTGCGTGTGTTGTGGGTAGTGACTTGTTTTTTGTGTACAGTCAGGTGTGAGCCAGTGTGTGCTTATGCTATGTTTGCATGTGCTGCCAAGAGGCCAAACTCCCTAGAATGTCAGCTCCATTAGGGCTCAGATCCTTGTCAGTTTCGTTTACTGCCGTGTCCCCAACATTTGAAACAGTGCCAGGTGCCTGACAGGTACTCAGAAAGTGTTTGTTGTGTGAGTAAATAGATGAGACCTGCATGAGCTTCTGTACCACCAGGCACTGAGCTTGTGTGCTGCTCACGCTGACTCAGCACCCTGTGAGTGCCCTAGGCACACGCTGGACCCTGGGCAGTAGGGTTACAGGAAACCCCAAAGCCCTTCCCACTACCTGACCTCTGTCACCCCAGGCATCTTGAAAAGGGAGAGACCTTTAGGGAAGGCACACAGAAAATGAGCAAGGATGAGGTCTCTTCCCCTCTGCCCCAGCTGGGTCAGGACTCTCAGAAGCAGGTTCACTATTTGCCTAGGAGTACCCTATTTCACCCCCAAAGGGTCTGCACCCCCACCATCACTTAAGCCTGTAATAGGTAACTAACTGACAAGTCCAGAGACACTGAGAAACTTGTTCAAAGTCATACAACCCAGCATAGGGGAAGACAGTGTTCAAACCCTGCCTGTTGGCCTGGGACTGTCTACTCAGCTTCAGGTGTCACAGATGTGAACCCTCTGAGCCCGCTTTCCTGAGCATGGCAGAGAGGTCATTTCTGACCCAGGGTCACTCTGCAGAGCCTCCCCTAGCCTGCTCTGGGCCTCTGTGTCCTACTCTGATACCTGGGTGTCTGGAGAAGCCTGGAGAAGGGGAGGATTTGCCCAGAGTGGGCAGCCGCCAGCTGGAGTCACATTGCAAGGCCTCCCACCTGTGCCCTCGACCCTGTTCAGTCCAGCCAATCCCTGGGCTTCCTGAAGACTGATCACTTGTTGCTAGGGCAGAACTTTCTCTCTTCAGAGAGTCTCTTTCCTAGCTTCTCTGGGCCTTCTTGTGTGTGGGGAGGGGCCAGCCAGAGTGTCCACTCTGGAAGGCCCTGCTCGATGTCACTGGGGTAGTTTGTCCACCCGCTTCAGCTTTGGGAGGGGGGAGCCAGCCTGGGGGCGGAGAGGAAGTGTCTGCCCCAGGGGATTCTGGGTGACTTTTCTCTGTCTCAGTCGTGTTTTCAGGAAGTGTGTGCGTTGGCCAGGGCTGCAGGGGGCGGGGGTAGGCGGAGAGCAGGAAGCTAGAGGAGACCAAAGCTGGCTTCAGACACAGACATACACGTACACGTACACACACTCACTCTCCCAGACAGACTCACAGTTACACACAGAAACACACACTCAGACAAGTGATCACAAACACTCTGATACAAATCACAGGAGTGCAGAGCCATACCTGGAACCAGACGTGGTCTCAGGCACACCCAGGGAGCGGGGCCGGGCTGTCTGCGAGACCAGCCTGGGTTGGACACAGGCTGAACAGTCAGGTACACGGCGCACACTGGGCCCAGAAGGCCAGAACCACGGGAGCTCTTGGGCCCCGGATCCAGAGGGCGTCTGAGGGTGAGCAAGGGGCCGCTGTGGGCTGGGGTGTCGGCTGAGGGAAGGGGGCAGTCTCCTCCTACGGGCCTGGTAGGGCAGGAATCCCAGTCTGTCTGTCTGTCGCCTCTCCACAGGTTAGGTTTTCTGTGCTGCTCTCCTCCCCCTCCCTTTTTTACTCTCAGACTTCCCTCTCTTCTTTCACTTTCTGTACATTTTCTGTTTTTCTCCTGCCCTTTCCTTTTCTCCCCTCTCTCTTCCCCACTTCTGCCCTGGGCTTTCCATATCTCCATCTCACCCTAAACATCTCTCCTGGGTTTATTGGGAGCCCCTGGGGCCTGTCTCCTGGGCTGTACGTACTGCTCCTCTGTGGGGTCTCTGCCCTAAAGGGATCTGGTGCTGATCTCACTTCTGGCTCTCTGCACCCCCCTGAGGATTCCCTTCAGAGGCTTAGGTGACTTATCTCAGGGTCAAGTTCAAGGGTGCTGTAGCTCTGGCAGATCGCCTACCCAAGCCCTCTTGCCCTACCCCCATCCAGGCGATAGGGAGACCTGCCAAGGGCTGACCCTTAGTTGGTGTCTTCCTACCCCTTCTTCCTGGTGGTTTGGTGGGTGTGCCTTTGTTACTGGGGGAATCCCCCCAATTGCTGTGACCCCTAATGAACTCAGTAACCCTGTACTTGGGCCACTGGGGGCATAGAGATTCCTCTAAGCAGATTCTGTCTGTGTGCCTGGCCCACTCCTGCACCCTTGGCTTATCTTTCCAGCAAACACCTGCACCTTCTCCTCTGGCCAGGCCAGCCCAGGGATGGGGGAGAGGGGCTAGTACAGTCGTGCGCTCCCTGAAGGGTGAACCTCCTCCCCCCACTGCCTTCACAAGCCAGCACTGGGTCAAGCCTGGGAGGCATGAAGAGCTGCCATGGGAGACCTGGGCCTCAGCCCTTTGCTGCCCACAACAGCAGGGTGCCCAACTGTGAGCTTGGAGGAGGGAGCAGTTGGGTGGACTTCCTGAAGGAGGAGGCGTGTCCTGAGCACAGGAGAGTTGATGATCTGGGTCATTATGAGGATTAAATGGAAAAAAAAAAAAAAAGACTCAGAACGCCTGGCACAAAGGGCATACTTAGCCAGTGGTAGTTATATTGTTCCAAGGGGATGTGCAAAGAGCTGGGTGAAACCTTGGTTTTGAAGGTGGGTGCCAGGTCAGTCGGGCACTGTTCTGTGGAGGGATGGAGAGCTGCTGACCTCCAGTATTCAGTACGTGAGTTGGGTGGTGGTCGTTCATTCACTGAAAATGCACTGAAAATGGCATGGGGAGAGACTGACTTGAGAGGACTCACAGCTTATGCAGAAGCTGAGAGACGTCCCACAGACATCACGTCTAAGGAGTGAGACCCTGGGAGGGCTTTCTCTGCTGTGGCTTAGGCAGAAGTAAATAGAACAGAACCCGGAAAGTGCTAGAAGAGCTGAGCCTTGGGCCTCATGATGGAGAAGGAAGGACAAGGGCAGCTGTGGAGGAAGAAAAAGCATAAGGATAAGGCCTGGGCCCTGAGGAGGACGAGGAAGTGGGCAGTTGGGAAAGTCTCGCCGTGGGTAGAGGAGGTCAGGAGAGGAGGCTGATGTGTCCAAACCGTAATCTGACCCCACCTCTTGGCCTTGCTGGTGAAAGTCTAGGGGCTGGTTTGGGGTGGGTCCCTCCAAGGCCTGTGTGACCCTTTAGGGGGAAGGTCCTGACTCAGGACAGGTTGTAGACCTGAGTCCTTGGTCCTCTGAGGTTAGTACAGCAAAGCAGACAATGACAGATACAACTATACTAAGTGCTCAGAAGTCTGAAGGCTAGAGAAGCCTCAAGGAGACCCCAACCCAGCCAGGGATATGAAAGGAGGTGCAAAGTGGAGGGAAAGGATGTATGACTTGCACCTTTGGAAGGAAGAGTAGGAGGTGGCCAGGCAGGGAGCTATGTTCCTGGTGGAAGGAACAGCATGGGCAAAAGCCTGCAAGTCTGCATTTATGGAAAGCAGCTCAACTCAGGATGGCTGGAGTGTGAGTGGGGGATCAGCTCCAGGCCAGCCTGAAATATTCAGACTGCCCCGTCCTACATCCCGGCCCATCTGCCTGTGGGGTGACTGAGAGCCAGGGGCCACCCTGGAGGAGGGGCCATGAAGCAGTTTCCCGGTTTAGCCTGTGGTGGCCTCACCCAGCCAGGGTGAGAAAGTTCTGTTGATGACTTGTGACCATGGCTCTCTGCTGGTTATCAGCAAGCTCGGAAGTAGATTAGAGGGGAACCTGAGGCTTAGAGGTGAAGTGACATGCTTTGTAAGGACACAGACTGATGACTGGTTCAGCTGGTTTGGAGGCCCAGGGCTGCCTGGCTGCCAAGCTCTGTCTCTTACCTACAGTGACCACATGTCTCATTTCGTCCAGGATAGGCCCACTTGCACCTTTGCCCTGACATAGTTATTAATAGTGATTCTTTTGGGAATTCCTGGTGGCCCAATGGGTAAGATTCTGCACTTGTCCACAATGCAGGAGGCATGGGTTTGATCCCTGGTCAGGGAACTAAGATCCCACATGCTGAAAAAAAAAAAAAAAAAGATGCCTCTTTTAACTCTTGGAAATGTTATCATTTATATGATTAATTACATGGTCACCGTACCCCTCTGTTCTTACCCATTTTGGCTTTGGACCCTCACATGTCCCCTAACCCATAGATACATAAGGTTGGCTGTGTGTATTTGCTGTAACCCAGTAAAACAAACCTTCTTAGGCTAAGGGCCCAGGCTGGGGTGGCCCCTGCCCTAGGGTGCCCAGCCTTGCTCCGGACATAATGTGGATAGCAGATGGGTCCATATGCCACTTGGATAGAGAAGAAAGGGGCTGAAGGAGCAGAGGGGCCAGGAATGAGGAGCAGGCTGAGAGCAGCTCTGCGTGGGCATCTCGGAGGCTGCTCAGAGGAGGCCTATTGAACCGTGTTCGGAGGTACAGACAGGCTTTCCACAAGCCGAGATGTAGGGAGCGGGCCGGGAGATGTAGGCAGGAAGAAGTGGTGTGAGCAGAGGCTTGGACGCAGGGCTGCTGAGTCCATTCCCAGGCCTGGGACTGAACTTCCGGTCTTGTGGGGTCAGGGGTCAGTGGGAGCACCCCAGCTGGGCTTCAGCTGCAGATTGGAGCTGAGGCTGCTCTAAGGGGTGCAGGCACTGAGTGGTCAGGACTCAGCTGGTTTTCGGTCACTCTGTGGGCACTGCCCCGTCCCCCGGGATTTCCCACATCTGTGCCTTCCTGATACCACTTCTCCTTTCCTGGTCTTGGCCCTGACTCAGCATGGCCCTGGTCCCCCGTGGTAGGCAGGGACGGGGGATCAGCCAGGAGGCTTCCTGGAAGAGATGTCTAGAATGAGATTGGGAGGCCCATGGGGTCCCCTTGCTCCGCTTTCTTGGCACACAACCCTTTTCCTGCAGAGACTTTCCTGGGAAAGGAGCCCTTAGCATCTGTTCCTCTCTCCCTTATCACTATGGTAACAGGGCCATCAGAAATGTGATCACATTTCCTTTTGGATGGAACATCAACTCAGAGCTGTCTGGATCCTGAGTTGTAGCCAGTGTGAGGAGGCGGATCTCAGAGAAGCCCTGGGATCCCGGCTGTGGCCTCGTTTGCCCCTGGTGGTTGAGTTTGCAGCTGTGGTGCTTCCTGGGTATACATCCCAGCTGTGGGACAAAGAACAAATTACTTCCGGCCTCTGTGTCTCCGTTTCCTCATCTATAAAGTTGGGATAGCAAGAATCTCTGCCTTAGGGAACCCTTGTGATGAGTAAATGAATGAATCCACTTAAAGCTCCTGGGAAAATATACATACACACATACTTAATAAGAATTAAGTAATCCAGGTCTTCATTTATTAATCCCTGCTGAGTGCTGGGCGTACAGTAGTGAAGAAGGAGGGTATGGCACTTGTCTTAGGGAACCCACATGCTGGGGAGCCAGGCCTCAGGAAGGGCAGGTCCCTCACAGATGATCAGGACGGCGGTGGGGAAGGACTGGGGGCCTGAGATGAGGGGGCTGATGCTGCCCGGGTTCTGAGGATGCTCTGTTGCCATCACCTTTGCCTCAGCGCTGGCTGTCAGTCCTGGGGGAGACAGGGTGCCAGGCCGACACAGCCCTGCTTGGCATTGGAAGGGCAGAGGCTGTCCCCCCTGCTCTGAGCCCATCTGACTGGTCCTGATTCAACATCCTAGAGCTCTGCTCTCAGCTGATCACAGGCCAGGCCTCCAAGGGCCCCTTCGTCTGGGAAATTGTGTGTGATAGTCTGCTTTGGACTTTAGACTTGACCAGCTAGGAGACGACGCCACAGGTCATGCCCTCGGGCCTGCCTTTTATTTGCTTCCCTCTTGACCTTATTGGCCAACCTGTCCACCTACCTATCTACCCACCCGCCCATCCAACATACTCTTGTTGCTGTCTCAGCCAGGCCCTGTACTAGGTGGGCTGTGGGGATAAAGAGTCAAGGTCAAGGCTGCCCTTGCCCTAAAGAGATTCAGGGTGACGTTGGGGAGACAGCCTAGTACAGTGCTCATTGTAGGGGGAGTCTTCATAGGTCCAGCTAAATTCCTACCCTAGGCCCACTTGGCCTCAGATTCTCTGGGAAGCATAGAGAGAGGGAAGAGCTGGCCACGAGGACAGCACTGGGTCTTCCTCTGCTGGGGGTCCTGGCAGTCACTGCCACCGTCCATACAGCTGTCTGGGAGCCATTCTCTGTGGTTCTCCAGGGGGCAGCTTGGGGGTGGGGGACGAGACTCACAGTGGACAAGTGTGGGAGCCACCCTGGCTTGGAGACCTCTTGCTCCACGGAGCCAGTATGTCTTCTAACAACCTCACAGGTGTGGTTTCAGGTCCCTCGCACAGGCTGTGCCCAGTAACAAGCCACCACACTCTGGGAAGCCCAGAGCTCCAGCTTCTCCCCCAGGTCAAGAGGTCACTTACAGTTTCTCCCAGTCCAGGTGCAGTTCTGCACTCAAGCCACTCTTGCCAAAGGTAGTGTTACCCGGGAGCATGGCTGACGTAACACCTTTATCAGGTTTCTAGGGAGAAAGAATTTTGTCCATTCTTTATCTATGGAGAGGAAGGAGATAGGCTTCAGGGTGATGTAGAAGTAGCCACCACATGTCCTAAGAAGCATCCAGACTGTGGGGTCAGGGTGCAGGTCCGGCTTAGATGATAGCACAGTACCTGGCACAAAGGAGGGAGGTACTAAACATCAGGTTAGTTGGAATAATTCACCTAAAAGCTCATCACGGAGGATAACATGGGCAGGGCCTAGGGGAGCAGGGAAGGGTCAGGAAAGACTTTGAGAGAAGGGGCATTGAGTGAGAAGTTAAAGGATGAGTAGATCTTAGTGCAAAGAAATAGAGGAAAACAATACATTGGGAAAGACTAGAGATCTCTTCAAGAAAATCAGAGATACCAAAGGAACATTTCATGCAAAGATGGGCACAGTAAAGGACAGAAATGACACGGACCTAACAGAAGAAGAAGATATTAAGACGGAGTGGCAAGAATACACAGAAGAACTATACCAAAAAGGTCTTCATGACCCAGATAATCATGATGGTATAATCACTTACCTGGAGCCAGACATCCTGGAATGTGAAGTCAAGTGAACCTTAGGAAGCATCACTACGAACAAAGCTAGTGGAATGGAATTCCAGTTGAGCTATTTCAAATCTTAAAAGATAATGCTGTGAAGGTGCTGCACTCAATATGCCAGCAAATTTGGAAAACTCAACAGTGGCCACAGGACTGGGACAGGTCAGTTTTCATTCCAGTCCCAAAGAAAGGTAATGCTAAAGAATACTCAAACTACTGCACAGTTTCACTCATCTCACTTGCTAGCAAAATTCTCCAAGCCAGGCTTCAACGGTACGTGAACTGTGAACTTCCAGATGTTCAAGCTGGATTTAGAAAAGGCAGAGGAACCAAAGATCAAATTGCCAACATCCGTTGGATCATCGAAAAAGCAAGAGAGTTCCAGAAAAACATCTATTTCTGCTTTGTTGATTATGCCAAAGCCTTTGACTGTGTGGATCACAACAAACTGTGGAAAATTCTTAAAGAGATGGGAAAACCAGACCACCTAACCTGCCTCCTGAGAAATCTGTATGCAAGTTAGGAAGCAACAGTTAGAAGTGGACATGGAACAACAGACTGGTTCCAAATGGGGAAAGGAGTACATCAAGCTGTATATTGTCACCCTGCTTATTTAAATTATATGCAGAATACATCATGAGAAACACTGGGCTGGATGAAGCACAAGCTGGAATCAAGATTGCCAGGAGAAATATGAATAACCTTAAGTATGCAGATGACACCACCCTTATGGCAGAAAGCGAAAAAGAACTAAACAGACTCTTGATGAAAGTGAAAGAGGAGAGTGAAAAAGTTGGCTAAAAGCTCAACATTTAGAAAACGAAGATCATGGCATCTCGTCCCATCACTTCATGGCAAATAGATGGGGAAACAGTGACAGACTTTATTTTTTGGGGCTCCAAAATCACTGCAGATGGTGATTGCAGCCATGAAATTAAAAGACGCTTACTCCTTGGAAGAAAAGTTAGGACCAACCTACATAGCATATTAAAAGGCAGAGACATTACTTTGCCAGCAAAGGTCCATCTAGTCAAGGCTATGGTTTTTCCAATAGTCATGTATGGATGTGAGAGTTGGACTATAAAGAAAGCTGAGCACTGAAGAATTGATGCTTTTGAACTGTGGTGTTGGAGAAGACTCTTGAGAGTCCCTTGAACTGCAAGGAGATCCAACCAGTCCATCCTAAAGGAGATCAGTCCTGAATATTCATTGGAAGGACTGATGCTGAAGCTGAAACTCCAATACTTTGGCCACCTGATGTGAAGAAGTGACTCGTTGGAAAAGACCCTAATGCTGGGAAAGATTGAAGGCAGGAGGAGAAGGGGATGACAGAGGATGAGATGGTTAGATGGCATCACCAACTTGATGGACATGAGTTTGAGTAAACTCTGGGAGTTGGTGATGGATAGGGAGGCCTGGCATGCTGCAGTCCATGGGGTTTCAAGAGTTGGACATGACTGAGCAACTGAACTGAACTGAACTGAGATCTCTGATCAGAAACCAGGGAGCAAGGTATTCCTGGAGGAGGCAAGAGCAGGAGCCAAGGCCTGGCATCGTGTTCATGCCCAGCCCTTCCTTGCTTTCTTAGTGGTCACATACTGTCAGCCACTGCCAGGGACACTGAGCAGTAGAGAGGCTGAGATCTTCAGTGGGGAAAGTGGCCCACCGCTCTGGTGCTCCTTCTCGGCCCCTGCTGGACACTGGCAGAGATGGCAGTTGGTGCCAGGCTTCCAGGGCTCAGGCACCTGATCCGGCTGGTGTGTGTGTTGGCCCACGACACGCCACGTCTTGGTTAATCTTCCAGCCACCCTGCCACAGTAGTTTGGTAGTCCTCAGTTCACCAAAGAAGAAACTGAGGCTCAGAAAGGCTAGGTGCTTGCCCCAGGGCACACAGGAACTGAGACCTAGGCAAGGCTCAAACCCATGTCTCTGATGCTGAAGCCCTTTGGAGACGCTCAGCCTGCAGGGAGCAGTGTGACCTGTGCTCAGACAGACAGACAGACAGACAGGAGCCTAGTGGCTGTGGGAGCCCAGGCCTTTGAGTCTGGATCCTGGGGCAGGGGTAGCAGAGATGAGAAGCAGGGAGTGTGGTGGGTTCAGATGAGTTTGAGGGTTCTGAGGGCACCCAGAGGATGGTGAATATCCAAGACAAGAAAGAATGTGGTCGTGAGTTAGAGATTACCTGATGCCTCAGGACTTGGTTTCTGAGGCTCTGGTCTGTGCCCTTGGCCTCAATGCCCATTTCAGTCTTGGTCTCGTCCATTCTCAGACAAACGCCTTCTTATTCTTAAAAGCTCAGGTCTAGCCTTCCCTGATTCCTTCGGCTGGGAAGCAAACTACTTCCCACCTTCTTCTGGTCTTCAGCCCTGTTTTAGAGTGGAGACCCAGTGAGTACATGTGGCTAAAGGTTAGCACTTTGGGGCCAGTTGACCCTGCTCAGCAGTGCAGGGCTAGCTCATGAAGCCAAGGAAGGCACCTGCTTTGGGGAGCTCGGAGGGTTTGGGCAGGGGAGTGAGGCAAGGCGGGCTTCTCTCTGAGTGTGTGGAATGAATGAGTTGTGCCACAGCCCAGGGGAGCTGGGGGCTCGATGAGTTTGAGTCCTGGCCCTGTGGCAGTGTTGCTGACTCAGTGACTCAACCACACTGAGCTTGATGCCCAACTTTTGGTCTGTTCCCAGCCTTCCCTCCAAGGAAGAGGAGTTACTGTCACCACCATCACCGTCCCCTCCCGAACCGGAGCCTGCGGAGTCCCCGGCCACTTTCCCGAGGGGGCCTCCTCAGCCCCCGTCTGCACCTTGCAGCCCCCCAGAGGTCCCTCCGAAGCCCGCCCGCTTGCCCCCTGAGTTTGGTGAGTGCTGCAGTGCAGCATGGGACTCGGGGCGGGCCTGGGCTCAGGGCTGAAGAGTCTATAAGGATACAAGGATCGCGCTCCCCTTTGTCTTGGGCCCTGCCACTGCCCCGCTGTGTGGCCCTGGACAGGTGAGCATCCTTCCCTTCAACCTCCGAATGGAGACAGCACCCAGCTCTCCAGCCGACTGACTGTTAGGTGGGGACAGATAGGAGACTTCTTGAGTTACTCATGGTTTAAAGTCTAGGACTATTTTCCATGGTCATGGGCAGTTTGCTTTTCCTTGGCTTGTCCACTTTTTTTGAGTCTTGGTTTTTTTTAAGCCTTTTTAGGGGAGTCCCTGCCCTGACTCCCAAGCTTGCTGCCTAGTTAGACCTCCTTGTGGCAGCCTGGCCTCTCCTTCAGCTACCCCCCTAATGCTGTCCTATGAAGCCTTGAGAATATAAATAGCACTTCCTGTGCCTTGTGCCCTTTTTTGAAAGCCAGGCCAAAGTGGGGGCAGGGGTCACTCATGGACTGGGGGAGGCCTGGTTTCCTTGCCTCTGAGTCTCTCCCATCCATCTACCTCCCTAGATGACTCTGACTATGATGAGGTCCCAGAGGAGGGGCCAAGGGCCCCAGCTGCCGTGATGACCAAGAAGGTAGGGCAGGCGGTGGTTAGGGTTTGGGCTGTCTGCCTGTCAGCATGGAGGGTGGGCCACCCGCTGCCTTTCAGACCCTGGAGACCACCTGATAGAGAGTGGGCAGCCGACTCCCTGGAGAGTTCCCTTCCTCTTCTCTGTCCAGCTGTGCAAGGGTCTGGGGGCTCTGGTTTGTGGCTCCAGATCTAGTCTTAAGCTGCATCTTGGATGGCTGTGTGACCCCCTCTTTCCCTCTGTTTTGAGGTGTCTGTCCCTATGTCTGTTTCACTTTCTGTGTCTGTCTTTACTGAGTGTCTTAACCTTCCATCCATGTCTTTATCTCTTTATCTTTTCTGTGTTTGTCTCAGACCTGGGCCCCTGCCTGCACTGGTTTTCTCTGTCTGTGTGACCCCATCTCCCTGGGTCCCTGGGTAGTCTGCCGGGGGTTGGAGAGGAGAGGTGGGTGAGGAAACAGAAGTGCCGAGTTGTGTGGGCACTGGGCCTGGACAGAGTTAGTGGTGTAATCTCGGGCTTGAAGGAGAGCATGACACTGAGTGGGTCTGGGGGGCAGGAGGAGCCCCCAGCAAGTCAAGTCCCACGGGCCGTGCGTGTGGCCAGTCTGCTGAGCGAGGGGGAGGACCTGTCCGGAGACGACCAAGGGGATGAAGATGAAGATGACTATGCCTACGAGCGTGTCCCCAAGTAAGTGTCCACTCCTCTCGGGTGGTTCTCCCAACCTGCCACCCTCCTTCCCCACGCCCAGCCCATTCTCTCCATGTCCTTGGCCCCAGCCCTGTGGGAGTCCCCACTGTGGCCCCCTCATCCCCTCTCTTCTCCCCCCAGTGGTGACTGGCACACCAGCAGCCTGAGCGCATCTTTGCCCAGCAGCCTCCTGACCCCTGAGCTTCCCCCGCACCCCATGGACGGGCTGCCCGTGGGCCCCACCCCGCCCCCACTGGTCATCAAGGCTGGCTGGCTGGACAAGAACCCCCCGCAGGGGTGAGTGAGGCCTGTTGGGTTGTGCTGGTCCTCTGCATGGGATGGGCTCAGTCTAGTGTATTTGGTATCACAAATCGGACAACCGGAAGGGACAAGGTTATTTGAGCAGGTCTCCCTCTAGGTAGACGTTAACTGCCTATCATCCCCACCAGATTTATGTGTTATTACCCTTAAAACTGGGAAGTCCTTTTCCTGGTGGTCCAGTGGGCAAAACTGCACTCTCAAAGCATGGGGGATGGGTTTGATCCATGGTCAGGGAACTAAGAATCCCCCAGGCTGCATGGCATGGCCAAAAACAAAACAAGAAAACCCCCGGGAAGTCCTACTTTGAGTCTGATTTCATTCACTCTTGCTGTAGGTAAAGTCCATTTTCTTCTCCATGACCATTTGGGATCCTTTCTGCCTTGGATCTGGCTGTTCCTAACTTTGTATGTGACTGCCAGAGGGGGCTAGGGTAATCCTGGAACTGCTTCCTAATTCCCAGTCCTTTGCTCTGTTGTTGCTCTGTGTCTCGCTCTCCAGATCTTACATCTATCAGAAGCGATGGGTGAGACTGGATGCCAGTCACCTGCGGTACTTCGACAGTAACAAGGTGAGGCCTGTTAGTCCCTGACATGGCCCTGCTCCAGCCTCAACCCTGACACTGGACCCAGGCAGAGTCCCTGCCTAGATGAGTCCTCACCAGAGCTCTATGGACTGTGTCCTCCTGACCCATTGACCAGCCATGGCCTTGGCCTGGGTTGGCATAGGGACTGTCACTGACCACCTGTGGGAGATGGGGCTGCCGCCTTCATTTCAGCAGAAGTTGAGGGGATCACAGAGGGGCTGGGCCTCTGTGGTCCTCACCCCCACAGTCTGGCTCCTCCCTCTCCCCTAGGATGCCTACTCAAAGCGCTTTGTCCCCGTGGCCTGCATCTCCCGAGTGGCTGCTATTGGGGACCAAAAGTTCGAAGTGATCACGAACAACCGGACCTTTGCCTTCCGGGCAGAGAGTGATGGTATGGAGTGGGGTGGAGAGAAGACTGGCAGTTCAGCCTGAAAAGTTGGGGAGGAGAACCAGGGAACATCTGCTCCCCCCACATTAGACCCAGCGAGGAGTCAGCCCTCTGTGAAGTGGGGGAGGGGAGGGCCCCCTCTGACCAGCTTTGTGCTTGAGACACCACTGAGAGTCTTCAGCACCACACATCCCCATTTCAGGGGATACAGGCTTGGAGAGACCATGTGCCTTTCCCACCCTAAGTGGCACAGTTGGGATCAGAGCCTGAGCTGGTCCACATCAGAGAACTTGGAGGTGGACAGAGACGGGAGGGCTAGTCTGGATGGGCTTTCTGGCAGTGGTGTTGCCTGAGGAGCCTGGGGTGGGGAACCCTGAGGGAACCCCTGCCTGGCTGAGCTCGGGCTTCCTCTTGCCCTTTGCCCACAGCGGAGCGGAAGGAGTGGATGCAGGCCCTGCAGCAGGCAGTGGCTGAGCAGCGTGCCCAGGCCCGCATGTCTAGCGCTTACCCATTGGGTGTTCAAGGCTCAGAGCCCCATGACCATGCTGGCAGCCTGGAGCTTCGTGGCTTCAAGAATAAACTCTATGTGGCCGTGGTCGGGGACAAAGTTCAGCTTTACAAGAATCTGGAGGTGTGACTAGTCTGCCAGCCTGCTGACCCTCTCCCTTGTTCCCTGCCCACCAAGTGCCTTAGTCCCGCCTTTCATCCACCTGGTCCCTCAGCCCCAAATACTTGGTCCTCAGCCCTCCCCTTGCCCTTTCCCTCTTCTCTTGACTCAGCCCTTTGCCTGCCGCCTCGTCCTGCCACTCGTTCTGACTCCTTCTCCTGCCTGGTCCCTGAGCGTTACCCTCCCATCACCACCCTGGCTCTTGCACCCCCTATTTAGTGCAACGTGGGCTCTGATTGAGGTCCGTTTACCCATGCCCAGATTCCTGAACCCTCCTTTACCTCCTTCCTGGGTGCTTTCTAGTCCCTAAAGTCCCACTTCCCCTTCCTCTCTGCCCCCTCCCTGGGTCTTGTGCCCCACCCCCCAACCTTGCCCTCACCCCTTCCCACCTACTACCAGGAGTACCGCTTGGGCATCGGCATCACCTTCATTGACATGAGCGTGGGCAACGTGAAGGAAGCGGCCGACCGGCGCAGCTTTGACCTCACCACCCCCTACCGCATCTTCAGGTGAGCCTCCTGCCCCTTGCTCACCTGCATCGTCACTCCCTGATGCTATTTTCTTCTTGCATATGGAGGAAGCTGCCCCTGCTTCTAGGTTCCTTTGTTCCCCTCTCTTCCCAGCCCTGCCCACCCTGCTGGGCCTTGCCCTTCACTTGCTAACCTGCTCTGATCCCTTCCAAGAAGTCTCACACCTGTCCCTCTGTCCGTTACTGTCTGCCCTTCCCTGCCACACTGCTCCCATATGGACTTTCTGCACCGCACACTCACCCTGCTGTCCCCTACAGCCTGCCCTGCTCCCCTCACAGGTGCTTGCCTGTCACTGACAGTTGCCTGAGATCAAGGCTGCTCCTCACGCCTTGTCTCGTGCCCATCCTGTGAGCTCCTCCCTGAGCCTCCAGGACGCTACCAGCGTGGTTTCCTCTGACCTCAGCTGTCCATCAGTGATCTGTCTCTGTTCTCTGTCCTCTTCCTGGACAGAATTGCCCACTCACAGACCTTCAGTCACCTCCTCTGAGGCTCTGTGCCATGCCTGGATTCAAATCCTTTGTATCAGTCAGCTCAGCTGCTGTGACAGAATACCACAGACCCCAGATCTTAAACAACAGGTTTATTTTCTCACAGTTCTGGAGGCTGGAAGTCCAAGGTCAAGATGCTGTCAGGGTTAGCTTCTGGCGAGGCCACTCTTCCTGGCTTGTAGGTGGCTTTGTCCTCCTCCCTGGATCCTCACAGGCCTTTCCTCTGTGCACGTGGAGAGAGGGATGTCTGGTGTCCCTTCCTCTCTTTATAAAGAAACCAGTCTTGTCGGGTCAGGCCCTGCTCTTACAATGTTGTTTAACCTTAATTATCTCCCTTAGTGGCCCTGTTTCCAGATGCAGTCACACTGGGGTTTAAGGTTTCAACCTCCAAACTTCAGGGGGGACACAATCAGTGTAATATCTGGGCCCATCACTGGGTCACTGTGTGGCCTGGGCAAATCATGTGACCACTCTGTGCCTCAGTTTCCTTCTCTGTGAGCAGGATCACAGCTGTCTCTGTAAAGCCATTATCTGTCACAGCATCACCATCCCTCCATCGTCGTCTTTTTTGCCCTTAGTCAGATCTGCTCTTCCTCCGGTGGCTCTTTCTCCTGAGCTCTAGACCTGCATGTCTAATAGTTCTGTGGACATTCCCCGCTTAGTCCCTCCTCAACTCACTGCTCCTCCCTGGCCCCTGTCTCCACCCGCGGGGACCCCGCCTCTCCTGCTCACCACTGGGCAGACCTGTCACTACCCCTCTCTTCCCTCCGTCACGTTTCACCTCCATCTGGCCCCTCTCCTGCAGGCCCTAAGCCTGTGGGCCCTCTGGCCTGGCTCCTGCTTCCTCACCCTTTGGCTGTCTATCTGTGACCACCAGAGGTTTCTTTTTCTTTTTTGAAAGCCAAGTTTGCGTTTGTTCATTTCTTATATTCCTAGTCATCTTTGGTTGACATCTGTGGCCAGAGATTCTTTGCCATCCTCCTTCGTGACTAGTGGACACTTTCTCTGGAGTTTTCCTTCCCTGTCAGTTTTACAGAACCTTGCCCATTTCCCTAGTTCCTTGTTGTCATGAACTTTAATTCGGTTGATTTGGTGTTCAGCACCAAGGGCCTCCACCAGCCTGACACACATGGGCTCACACAGTCAGATATAAGCACACAGGTGAGATGGGCTTAGCACTTGGCTAAAGCCTTGGCATTTTGCAGATTCAGTACACTAGGACTTAATGGATGAGGGTGGTCTTCACACCTCTCATGATGATGTGTTGACATCTATTCCATCTCCAGCAGCATTACCTGTCTTGGCCATGGCAGTGGGTTACGGGTGAGCTGAATCTTGAGTGCACACGTGAGACTTGGTGGCAGTATGGAAGAAGCCAGAGGGAAAAGATCTCTGTACCCCCTGAAACCTGCTGCTTCTCTGTTGTCCTCTGGGTGCACTTTGAACTCCTTTGCATGGCACAGGTTTGCCCTCTCTGTCTCTCAGCTTCTTTTCTGCCAGTACACCCACTCTGTCTGTGGGCCCTGGAATGCCCTGTGTACCTTCATGTCCCTTTGCACGTGCTGTTCCCTCTGTCTTGAATACCTTTCCACCTCTTCACCTCACCACCCTTCTCATCTGTTAAGTCTTAGGCACCATTTCTTCCCAGCATCATTTTCTACTCCCTGGGTGAGGCCAAGGTTGGGGTGTCCTTGTTGCTGTCCATGCCCATCCTCCCCAGGGACGCTGGGCACCCCCCTCTTCTGACTATCAGGTCTCAATGCATTGTTACCCCCTACTTTGTGCTGTGCCCCCTCAGGCTGCCCCCAATCGCGCTGAGCCCTTTCCCAACCAGTCCCCCACCCCACTCCTGTGTCCCCAGCTTCTCAGCCGAATCAGAGCTGGAGAAGGAGCAGTGGCTGGAGGCCATGCAGGGAGCCATCGCTGAGGCCCTGTCCACCTCAGAGGTGGCCGAGCGCATCTGGACCACAGCCCCCAACAGGCTCTGTGCTGACTGCGGGGCTGCCCAGCCTGACTGGGCCTCCATCAACCTCTGTGTCGTCATCTGTAAGCGCTGTGCAGGTGTGTAGCGGGCAGGGTGCCAGGCCAGAGCAAGACAGGGCTGGAGTGTCCAAAAGTCAGGTGGTCTGTCTGGCTGGAGGGGCTGGAGCGAAGGCAGTGTCAGAGAGCATCGTTGATGAAGCGGTGCCTTTGTGTCAAGCCTTTCCCACCATGATTAACCTGCATGGCAGGGATTCAACTTCTCACATACCATGGGGACTCAGGCACAGAAAGGGGAAAGGGCTTCTTCAGGGTCCCCTGGCAAGTGAGTCTGGATTTGAGCCCAGGCCTGTGGGAATCCTGCACCCTGGTACATCAGAGGAGCGGAAGTAGGCTAGGTCAGGCAGGGTTTTGCAAGCAGAGGCAGGACCTAGTGTTTTCATCCAGGAGGATGGAACTGTGTGGGAACCTCAGGCCTAGCCCTGGGGTCCTGCCCAAGGCCTCTCCCTGACGGCCCCCATGGGCCCTGGGGTGTGGTGGGTGGAGGGGGTGCTCCTGTAAAGGAGAGGGCCCCCCAATGACCATGTGTCTGGCCTTCTGTCTGCAGGGGAGCACCGTGGCCTGGGTGCTGGTGTCTCCAAGGTGCGGAGCCTGAAAATGGACAGGAAGGTGTGGACGGAAACACTCATCGAGGTGGGGAGCCAGCTGTGTTTGGGGTCTGTCCGCCTTGGCTGCTGCCTGGGTCTCCCACCCCTTTTCCCCCACCTCACCGACCCCAATGCCCTGGAGCTAGAGAGACCTTCGGGATCATCAAGTGGTTGGGGTTTGGAGCAAATTGATTTTTGGCAAAGTTAGCAAACTGGCTGGTGAGCTAAGAATGTTTTTACAGTTTTAAAGGTTGCTAAAAAAGAAGAAGAAGAAAATGATGTCACAGAGACTATCCTGCAAAGACTAAAATATTTACTTCATTTTATCTCTACTCACATGTGCCAGTGGGTCTGAGTGTGCCCTTTTGGGGGATACTCACGCATGTACATTTGTGCCTGTGTGCTTGGGGTTGCCAGGTACTGATATGTGTGATAGTCACAGGGGAAGACCTGCAACAGGAGGCTGGACCAGGGCCCGACCACACACCACCTTCCTTACTGCCCCAGCCAAACTGCAGACTCCAGAGCAGTTTAGGTGTCATATCCCCTGTGACTTAGGGTTGGAACCCCAGTTTACAGAGGATATTGAGACGCAGGGAGAGAAAATGACTTTCCCGGAGTCACAATGTGAGGCATTGGCGGCTGGGACTGTTTCTGCTTTGTTCTCTGCTCTGACTCCAGCACCCTACGCAGCACCTGGCAAGCAGGCAAACGGAGGGGGGCCAGGAAATAGCTGTGCCACAGTGATCAGCACAGTGAAAGAATGTATACCCTAGTCCACTGAGTGCCGGAGCCCTGTGAAAGTCTGCCCTCACCCCTCTTCCTCTGAGCTCGGAGAGGAATGTTAGGGACAGGAGATGTTTCCGTAATCCCTGTCCACCCAGTTGGCTGACAGGCTAGGCCCCTGCCAGCTGTGATAGTCTTAGGAATGCAGAGTTCCAGATGTGGGACTAGGTGGGGAGATAGCAAGGCACCCCACCAGGCACCCAACCTGGGCCCAGACTGTTAGACTGTCTGCCTCTGGTCCCGTAACTGAGCTGGGGCACTGGGCTCAGGCTTAGCGTTAGTGAGGGAGCACCCAGGGCCACCAGCGGGCCAGGCTGTCCCCTCAGCTTCCCTGATGGGAGAGTGAACGGGTGGCCTGGCTCTTCCAGCCTCTCACTTAACAGCCTCAAAACCAAGGCTTTGCTGGGCATGGGCCCCAGCTGTAGGCTGCCCTTCTGACCTCTTTCCTGTACCCACAGCTCTTCTTACAGCTGGGCAATGCTGCCGGGAACCACTTCTGGGCAGCCAATGTGCCCCCCAGCGAGGCCCTGCAGCCCAACAGCAGCCCCAGTGCCCGGCGGTGCCACCTAGAAGCCAAATACCGCGAGGGCAAGTACCGCCGCTACCACCCACTCTTTGGCAACCAGGAGGAGCTGGACAAGGTCAGGGCACTGGGCCTGTGAGGCCCCCTGAAACCACCCCCGTTAGTCATGGCCCCATCATTCCTCACTCTGTCTCAACCCAGCTTTCCCACTAGCTCAGAGTGAGGAGCGGTCCTGTAGGGAAACTGACACCCAGATGGCAGAAGGACACTGCCTAAGCCACAGGGACAGTTGGGACAAAGTAAGGAGGAGCCAGGCCTGACACTTGGGCCAAGGCCACGTCCCCAGCATCTGTCTGCCTCCCTCCCCACCGATTCCTCTGTCTCCGCACCCCATCCTGCTCTTTCTGAATCCTGCCAAAAGGAGTGAACTTGATGGGGATGCTATTTCCTGTCAGACTCATGAAAAACAGCTGGCTGCTCCGACCCACCCCCCATCCACACCCCACTCAAGATGAGGCCCCTCATGGGCCCCCAAGCCCCGGCAGACCGGGAGCCAGGCACTGTCCCTGGTCTGGCTTGGCCTGAGTGGGAGGTAACCGCCTCTGAAGCAGGGGGTGGTGCCACTTGTGACCTCTGGTCAACCTTCAGCCCTTCCCCCAAGTAGCCCCACCCAGTCAGGCTCAGTCCGGCTAGAAGCCCAGTGGGAGCCAGGCCTCCACCTCCCAGGAACCCAGGCGTCCAGCCCCCAGCCCAGCCCAGTCTAGCCGCCAGCCAGGAGGGGCGGCAACTCCCATTGGTTGGGAGGGATGGGCAGGCGGTGAGGAATTCAAATGTGGGAGGAATGAGCTACAAAGCACC
This sequence comes from Odocoileus virginianus, assembly GCF_023699985.2. Lineage (NCBI taxonomy): Eukaryota > Metazoa > Chordata > Mammalia > Artiodactyla > Cervidae > Odocoileus > Odocoileus virginianus. Next base: position 29,700,777 of record NC_069683.1, read on the forward strand.
CCCTTCTGCCCTTCCTCAAGGCAGAGGGAGCTTGAGATCCTCTAGAGAACAGGCCTGGTGGCTGAGGGTCCCAGGGGGCTGTCAGCAGGGTGAGGCCTGGATGGCCAAGACCCTTAAGGGGATGCCCCTCCCTGCTCTCTCCCTTTGGCCTTTCTTTTTCTCCTCTTTTCTGTCCTCCTCCCTTGTTTCTCTTTCACTCTGAGGGTGGGCCCTTGACCTGGGTGCCTCCTTCCTCTTCCTCCCTCTCGCCCCTGCATGGGTCACTGACCCATTGGCCCCGTGCTCAGGCTCGGCCTGACCCTCCCCCCCCTCCACCTCCTTCCAGGCCCTGTGTGCCGCAGTCACCACCTCAGACCTGGCTGAGACCCAGGCTCTCCTGGGCTGTGGGGCTGGGGTCAACTGCTTCTCAGGGGACCCCGAGGCCCCCACGCCCCTGGCTCTTGCTGAGCAGGCGGGACAGACGCTGCAGATGGAATTCCTTCGGAACAACCGGACCACAGGTGAGGGGGACTGTTTCCCTCAAGGGATGGCACCTCCCTGCTGCCAGGGTCAGGCCCTTGGGAGGGGACGGATGCTGGTTGTTGGGTGCCAGTGGAGGGGTATCGCCCTGTGAGGTCTGGTTCATATACCACTTGAGCTGTCGTTGCAGCTTTGCCAGGGGCCCTGGTGTGACACTGTGTGTGTGATGTTTACATGACTTTTGGGCATTTGTGCCTCTGGCTTCCCCTTCATACATGTGTCCCTTGGTGTCTCTGTCTCTGCATCTCTCCATGTGTTTGTGGGTCCCTCCCTGGCCCACAGTGTGGGACCTCCAGGCAGTGTCCATGAACCTGGGTCTGTGTGTCTCTGAGCTACTGTGGCTCTGCTTCCTTGCACCTGGGGGTGTCGAGGGCCTCAGGGTTTGTTTGTGTGTGTGTGTGTGCAGAGCGTGTCTGTGTTGCTGTGTATGTGGGGGGGGGGGGGGCGGTGCTGCATTTCCTGTGTGCGGAGGGACTCACCCTGGCAGCCCTGTCTACCGCTCTCTGGGTGGGGCTCTGTTGCAGTTGGGTTGGGTCCCATTTGGCTCCCACTCTCAGGGTAGCTGAGAAGGGGGTGGTGGGGGTGAAGTCGCTGGTCATGGCCCAGTACTAGCCTCTGGGGCTACATCGCAGGACCAAGGGTGGAGCCCAGCGGCCAGGACTCTGGGCTCAGGGCCGTGGGTGGGTGGGGCGCGCTGGGCTGGAGGGAGCCCAGGTGTCCGGGAAGGCACAGGAGACCACCCAGCTGGCTTGGGCTTTGGGACCGCTGGGAGCAGGGCTGGAGCCAGGCTGCTTCCTTAGGCTTTGCATTGTCTGAGACAAGCTCCCGCTGGGGATTGCTAGAGAGTTTGCTCCAGGCCCCCCTCATTCTAGTGTGCTGGCCCTGTGCTTCCAACAGGAAGAGCTGGGCTGGAGAGTCAGGGAAGCTCCCTGGAAGGAGAGGTACTGGAGCCAGGCCTTGTGATTGGGACGGAATTTAGTGGGACGGAATTTGCACAATGTGGGAAAGGTGGAGAAAGGTTTAGGCAAGATCCGGAATGTGGCAGTAGGAGCCCAAGGGTGCTAGTCAGGGAACAGTGCTGGGGAGCAGGGGCGGGTGACTGAGTGCCAGCTTAAATACCCAGTCCAGGTCAGGGTAAGGGGGGGACTCCCTTGGATCGTGACCAGCCACTCTTTCCCTCCCTTCCCCAAAGATGTGCCTCGGCTGGATTCAGTGAGGCCCCTGGAAAAGCACTACTCAGTTATCCTGCCAACTGTGAGCCACAGCAGCTTCGTCTACAAGACTGCTTCTGCAGGGAAGCTGCTGCAGGACCGCCGGACCCGGGAAGGTGGGTGCCAGGACCCCACCCTGGCCATGGCATTCTGGCACGGTGGCAGGGCCAGAGAAGCCAGAGCTGGCCAGGCTGGGGCACCCTTGAGGGCGCCAAGTGCACTCTGGTCTAGTCACCCTGCAGGGTGTCCTGGGTGTGGTCTTGGGTATACAGTGAGTGCTTAATAAATGGGCTGATCCGGTGAGAGTGGAGCATGGCACTGCAGAGTGAGCCACTGCCAGAGTTTCCTTGAGCTCAAAGAAGCCCTTTATTGAGCGCCTACTAGGTCTGGGCCATGTGCTGGGGCAGCTGGTATTTGGAGTACTTGGATGTTGGGAAGTTTGAAGACTAAACTTAAAGCTCTGTCACCTCTCTCCTCAGCCTTCCATTTGCTCCCATCTCTAAGTACAATCCACAGTCCTTATTACCAAGTCCCGCAAGGACACGAACATTGGCTGCCCCACCCCATTACCTCGCTGACTCCTCTCCAGCTTTACTGGGCTTCTTGCTGTTTCTTAAACGTACATAATCACCAGACCCTTTGTACTTGTGGTTCCCTCTGCCCAAAGTGCATTTCCCTAAATATCTGCATGGTTAGTCCCTTACTTAAAAAACAGGTCTCTTTCAGTGTCACTCCTTGAAGACTTGATTCCCAACCACTTAATCCAAAATAGCAAGCCCTTTTTTCACACTACTTACCTGACCTTAATTTGCTATTTCTGAGTCTGTTTATGGTTCTCTGTGGGCCTGTGTGCTGCAGGGCCTCAGGATGAGGAATGCAGGGCGAGAGTTCTGGAGGAAACTCAGCCTGGGAGGCAGCCTCTGGGGCACATCGCCCTCAGAAGGCAAATGTCATGTTCTCATAGACAGGATGAGAGCTGTGTGAGCACTGTTGAGGCCGTTACTCACTGCATCCCTCAGCACCCCCAGATGAAGCTCTCCAACTCGCAGTTTTCTTGGGAACTCTGTGCAGCTCACCACCTCATTGCCCCTGGGGCACTGCCCCTAGTCTACTTCCCTCTGCTTGGCAGTATCATTTATGTAACTGCCTGACTTACCCTCTTTTATTGCCATGGATGCCAGGAAGCTCTGAACCTATGTGATGCTCAGTGCTATGAATTATACGAGCCTACGTGACCTTGACAGTCTGCATTTTCTCCTACTTTCCTGGTTCAGACTCCCATTTCTCCTCCTTTACGGGATCTTGTCAGTCTCCTTAGATCTATTATAGGAGGAAGCAGAGTACAGAGCAGTAGGTCCTGCTGGCAGAGGAGGGTGGGGCACGGGGGTTACTTTATGGAAGTCTTCCTGGGCATTTGGGCTGGCCTTGAAGGGTGGGAGGGTGTGGTTTAAGGGAATAGGGTGAGCAAAAGCAGGGAGTGTGGGATGTGTATCCAAAGTGGTCAGAGAGGCAGCTGGAGAGGTGGGTGGGGCTGGCTTGCTGGGGCTACAGGGAGGAAGATGGGTTTGGGGGAAGCTTGGGAATTAGAGTGAAGAGGACATGAGTCAGATGGGAGTGGGAGCCCAGGGAGGATGCAGTGGTAATGTTCAGGTGAGGGTGGAGGGCTCCCTCATGGTTCCCCTGCCTGTCTTCTCCCCAGAGTTCAGCCGACGGTGGTGTGTGCTTAGCGATGGGGTCCTGAGCTACTATGAGAATGAGCGGGCAGTGACCCCCAATGGGGAGATCCGGGCCAGTGAGATTGTGTGTCTGGCAGTGCCCACTCCTGACACCCATGGGTGAGCACCCCCGGGCAGAATCACAGACTGTTACTGTTGTAAGGTCTAACCCTCCATTGGGGAGATTGGGAAACAGGCCCAGAGACGGGTGGAATCTCCCTGGGGTCACACAGCAAGCTGGTGCTGTGCAAGGGCTAAACCAGGTCTCCTGAGGCCCTAACCTCTTATGGGACCAGGGAAGGGTAGGCTCAGGGGCAGTGGGTGGAGGTGGGCCAGTGCTTGGCAGAGTGGGCCTGAATCCTGGCCTATGTATCAACAGTTTTGAGCATACCTTTGAAGTATACACAGAAGGAGAGCGGCTATACCTGTTTGGGCTGGAGAGCGCAGAGCTGGCTCGTGAGTGGGTCAAGTGCATTGCCAAGGTGGGCCTGGGTTAGCAGGCTGGTGTGGGGGGAGTCTGTCGGGATGCTGGGTAGGACCCCCGGTTTTCCCGCTTTATGGATCAGGGCTGGATGGAAGGCAGAAGACACAGGACCCAGGGCCAGATGTAATTTGCAGCCCTCTGGGGGCGGGGGGCAGTCAGGAGACCTGGCTCAACTCTGTGGAAGCAGGGCCATGGGCCTTGCACTCCCTAGATGCTCAGTATGTGTTTAATAATGAAAGTCAGAGCCATCCTAGGATGGACAGTGCTGCCTCTGGGGGATAGCACCTTGTCTTGGAGGAAAGAGGTAGGGAGGCTTCAGAGGAAAGCTCTGCCCTGGGGACTGGAATCAGGTACCCTCTAAGGTCCCTGTGTTTTGAGGGCCTGTGACTCTCATTCTCTGGTTCATTGCTCAGTTATCTGGGGGCCTCCTGAGGGTCAGTCCTCGGAGCTTGGGGACCTGGATTAACCAGTCATGGTCCCAGCTCCTCAGTGGCTCCCAGGCTGGTAGAGGAGACAGATGGGGTCCAAACAGCAGAAACTGTAATTCGTACTACAACAGAGGACAAGAATGCCTTGGTGCCCCAGAGAAGGGACATCCCTAATGGTGTCTGGGAAGGCATTCCAGAGGAGGGCGTATCTGAATGGTATGAAATGGGGCATGATACCCACATTAGTTCACTGCACTATGTGGAAAATGGGTACATGCCCACAAGCCAAACAGCTGGGGTATCCCAGGTGGGCAGTGCTGTTGGCTGATGCAGTCTCCCTGGCCATCTCCCCTGTCCCTGGCCTCCCCATCAGGCGTTCGTGCCTCCCCTGGCTGAGGATCTGCTGGCTCGGGACTTTGAGAGGCTTGGACGCCTTCCCTACAAAGCTGGCTTAAGCCTACAGCGGGCCCAGGAGGGCTGGTTTGCCCTCACCGGCTCTGAGCTCTACGCTGTCTTCCCAGAGGGGCCCTGTGAGGAGCCGCTGCAACTTCGGAAACTACAGGAGCTTTGTGCGTATGCCTGGACCTGGGCCCCAACCTCCAGGGAACCCTATCCTGGGATCCCAGGCCCCAGCCCCTCTCCTTAAGTCTGAACTCTACCCTAAGCCAGCCAGAAGGAGCAGCCTGCCTGCTCATGTCCTCTCCTGTCCTTGGGGTGCATCTCAGCCACCCCATGGATTGGTGGGTAGGTCCCAGGGGTGTGTGGACCCAGAGAGCTTCGGGAGGGAGCAGGTTAGGGACCATGAACTAGGCCTGGGCCTCACCTCAACTGGCCTCTCCACAGCCGTCCAGGGGGACAATGAGAACCAGGTGCTGGTGCTGGTGGAACGGCGGAGGTGAGCCTTGGCTTCCCAGAGGGGTTCTGAGAAGCCTGGGCAGTCTGACAGGCCTGGGAGGGGTGGGACAGGTGGTGGGTCCCCCACGTGACTGACTCCCTGGCCCAGGACGCTGTACATCCAGGGGGAGCGGCGGCTGGACTTCATGGGCTGGCTCGGGGCCATCCAGAAAGCAGCGGCCAGCTCGGGGGACACGTTGTCAGAGCAGCAGCTCGGAGATTCGGATATCCCCGTGATTGTGTACCGCTGTGTGGACTACATCACGCAGTGCGGTGAGCTCCGCCTCCATGACACAGGGCCCGCCTCGCCCCGCCCCGCCCCGCCCCTCCCAGAGAGACCTTCACCTCCTGCCAGAGGCAGAACCTCGCCTTTCTGGGATCTCCCTGAAAGCCTCCAGGCCCGCCCCTTGACCAATGCCCGTAGCCCCTCATGTTTGGCCACGCCCCCAGCTCAGCCCCACCCTTCTTCAGGCCTGACCTCGGAGGGCATCTACCGCAAGTGTGGTCAGACTTCAAAGACACTACGGCTGCTGGAGAGCTTACGGTTGGACGCTCGCTCCGTGCGCCTCAAGGAGGGCGAGCAGCACGTGGACGACGTCTCCTCCGCACTCAAGCGCTTCCTGCGAGATCTGCCCGATGGGCTCTTCACTCGAGTCCAGCGCCTAGCCTGGCTGGAGGCCTCAGGTAGGCCCTGCAGCACATGCCCAGTCTGAGACCCAGACCAGTGCTGCTGACTTGTACACTCTGATCTCAGTTTTCCCTGCCCTCCCCATCATGCGCTTGGGGCTAAGCATGCCCCAGCGGTGGACTCTAGTGCCCCTTCATCCTTGCCTCTCATTCCCATTGTCACTCTATGCAGAGCGGGAGTCCCTTGGAGTTCTCCAACTGGCCTTATTTGACTTAGAGGAGAGTAGGGAGTGCTATCACCTAGGATGAGAGGCAGAGCAGTGGGACAGGGAAGGTGGTTACTGGAGGGGGATTCCTGACCTGATCCATCTCCCCCCACCCAGAGATCGAGGATGAGGAGGAGAAGGTGTCCAGGTACCGAGAGCTTCTGGCACGTCTGCCCCCAGTCAACCGGGCCACAGTGAAGGCTCTTATCAGCCACTTGTACTGGTGAGGAGCAGCACTCCTGGGGGGCTGGGGTGGAAAAGACTCTTCTACTCCCAACCTGGCTGACTCTTCTCCCCTGGGAACCAGGTGGGTCTGGGAACTGACTGTTGCCTTATGATGTGCCCTGGTTTTGGACACTTTGGCTCCCAGCTTGCTTCCTTCAGGGTGGGAGAGTAGAGGAGGTTTCAGCTAGCAGCCACATCTCTGAGTTTCCCATCCTTGCTTCTCCCTGGGACCCAAGACTTGGTCAGAAAGACTGTTTCCTCTTCTTCTTAACTAGTGGTCCTCTCTGACTGGGACCTACCCTGGCTTCACTCCAGGAGACATTCATGGACCTGGCAGGAATTAGGAAGGTGAGGTAGGGAAGTCCTGGGTTAGACCCCTCATTCAAGGCTTCCGTCCTTCTGTGTCCAGTGTCCAGTGCTTCTCAGACACGAACCAGATGAACACGCACAACCTGGCTATTGTGTTTGGGCCCACGCTCTTCCAGACAGATGGGCAGGACTACAAGGCCGGCCGTGTGGTGGAAGACCTCATCAACCACTATGTGGTGGTGTTTAGCGTGCGTTCCCCAGCCGGTGGGCAGCGGCAGGAAGCATTCAGCTTCACAGGTGGCAGTGACCATCTGTCCCTGTCCCTTCTCCCTTCGCAGGTGGATGAGGAGGAGCTGAGGAAGCAGCGGGAGGAGGTCACTGCCATCGTGAAGATGCGTGTGGCTGGCACTGCTAGTGGGACCCAGGTGAAGGGCAGGGCCTGGGGTGGGGGGCTCAGGCCAGGCACCTGCACCCACTCCCCAGGCCTCTCGCTGAGCCCTGTCTCCCCACAGCACGCCGGTGACTTCATCTGTACCGTGTACCTAGAGGAGAAGAAGGCGGAGGCGGAGCAACATGTCAAGGTGGGGACCAGGGACCGAGAGGCCAGGGGCTAGGAGAGTCAGGCTGAACCAGGCACAGGCTCCAATAACCAGCGAGCATGGCTTCCACCCCCAGGGGAGTCCCGGTTTGGGACCTGTATCTGGCCAGTGCCAGGGCCTGTCTCTTTCCCTTCTCCTCACCCATCAGGACCACTCAGAGACAGCTTCCTGCATCCCAGTACTCCAAAGGATCCTGAGAGGGGTGGGCTCAGAACCACACAGTAAGGTTGTGACAGAGTAGGGGCTGGGGGTTGGGTAGGCTGATCTCCTCCTCCTTCTGGGTCCTTGCAGATCCCAGCATCCATGACCGCAGAGGAGCTTACCTTGGAGATCCTGGACCGCAGGAATGTGGGCATCAGGGAGAAGGACTATTGGACCTGCTTCGAGGTCAACGAGAGGGAGGAGGCAGGTGCGTGACCACCAGGACTGGTGCAGGAAATGGGGCAGCCCCAGTCTGTCATTCCCTACCCCACAGTTTGGTGATACTGGTGGCAAGGGGGTTTTTAGGTGATGGATGTTGCTGTCAAGTTGTGACCTCAGTGATGGTGGTGAAGTGTGCTGGTGGGGGTTCAGGTGGCAGCTGTAACATGGCTGCGGGACTGTGAAGGAGTAGATGTGTCAGCTATGGCACTTTCTCAAGTGTTAATGAGATTGGTGTTGCTTGCAAGGGTGGAGATGCTGAATTTGATAATGGGAGTGTGAGTGACAGCATGAGTGGTGAAGCAGGTAGTGTGGTGATAAGCATGCTGGAGAAATGGGGTGCGGTGCTGGTGATGGTGTTGTTAAGGGGCCATGGTGGTGAAGGGGGTGATAAAGGCATTTTAGGGTGAAGGATGATCTCAGTGGCAGTGGAGGTTGAGGGCGTATCTGTTCATTTGTTTTACTATTGTTTTTTAGTGTCAGGCACTCGGCAGGAGAGTCAGGCACATAGTCCCTTCCCTGACAGGGATTACTCTAGTATGGAATAGAGATACTGATCCTGTGATCACACCCATAAACACACAACTACAGCTGTGTTCACTTCTGTGAAAGAAAGGGCCATAATGCCACCAGAGCTTTTAACAAGGTCTCTGGCTTTGGAGTCCCTGGACTAGGAGGTTAAGGAAGAGTAGGGGTTACTTGGTGAAGAAGAGAGGAACATACTTCCAGGCAGTGGGGAGAGCATGGACAAAGGCCCAGTGGTGGCCAGGGCCACTGTCCTCTCAAGGAACTTGAGATAAGGGCAGTGAGATGTGTGGCACGGGGTGGGGCTGAAGATGGAGGCAGAGGCCGCCCTCATGGGCTGACAACAATGCAAGGCCATTGAAGAATCAGTGGTTGGGAGCTGGAAAAGATTCCTCCTTACTGCTGGGTAGAGGGACACGGAGAGAGGAGATGAGAGCCCATGGCAGGGACTGCTTCAGAGGCCACAGCATTCATCCAGGAAGATGGTATCATGCGCCAGGGTGGCTGCAAGGAGCTAGAAAGAAGCAGAGAGATTCGACACATTGCAGACTGAGAGGGAGGAGAGTTTATTTCTGGCTTGAGTAGCCTGGTGGGCAGTGCTCTTTGCCCTGATGAGGACACACAGGAAAGATCACCAGCTTGGTTTTGAACATGGTAGGTTGGAGCAGGTTTGGTCCTGCCCAGATGTGTCAGGGGTGGTCAGGGGGGCAATGTGGCACTAGGAGGCAGAGGCAGTGGACGGCACCGTTCACCAGTAGGTGATGTGTGTCCATGGGCCAGCCCTCAGTGCTGTCCGGCCTTGTGGCCCCAATGACCAAGTGTCCTCTCCCCAGAGCGCCCCCTGCACTTTGCGGAGAAGGTGCTTCCCATCCTACACGGGCTGGGCACAGATAGCTACCTGGTGGTGAAGAAGCACCAGTCCATGGAGGCCATGCTGCTGTACCTAGGTAGGTGGTGTCCTTGGTTGGGTGGTGCCTGCAGGGCTGGGAAGCCTGGTTGGGGGGTCCCTCCATCTAGACCCGGAGCAGGATATGGTGGAGCCAGGCAGGAGAGGCTCGGGCAGCGAGTACCAAAGGGGCAGGCCTCTTCAGAGGCTGGGGCAGGACAGGGCAGTTTCCTTCATTGGGGGACCCCGCCCTGGGCGTCTGTGTCCACGGTGGGCACAGCCCGTGCCCACTCCACTCCTCCCCCAGCCAGCCACGTGGGCGAGACCAAGCATGGCATGATGAAGTTCCGAGAGGACCGCAGCCTCCTGGGCCTGGGCCTGCCCACAGGTGGCTTCCACGATCGCTACTTCATCCTCAACAGCAGCTGCCTGCGGCTCTATAAGGAGGTCCGGGTATGTGATCCTGCCGGGTCCTGCCCTGGCAGTGGGCACCTGCACCCACGCGTGCTCAGTCACCCAGGTTCCAGTGTCCCCCTGGGCGTGATGGCGGGAGCATCCCCATCGTGGGGTCTTGATATGGCATAGCACTGGTTGCGGGGAGCTGTGGACTCTCAGAGACCCTCCCGCTGTGGCTCTGGCTTTGCCCTGGGTCCCTCCCAGGCCCTGGTATCTGAATGCCGTTACATCAGGCATGTGCTGTCCCCCCGTGCCTGATCATGTCACCCACAAGAAGATGCTGTGTGGTGACAGCCCCAAGCTGTGGCCCACGCATGCCTTGTTGCTTCATAGCCACACCCACTCCCGGCCCACTCTGCCCACGCTGTCCACACGTCAGGTGTCCTCCCTGACCAGACATCATCTCCATCCCAGCGCCTCCCCCTCATCTTTTGCACATACGAGCCACATCCCGCCATGCACCACTACACACACCGTCCTAGCCCTGGGCCTCCTTCGTCCGTAACCCTGATCCTCTATCAAACAGAGCCAGAGGCCATGGAGCGGGGCCCCTGAGACCGTGAGTAGCTCTGGGTCAACTGCCAGCTGCCTTACACCGCCTGGGGGTCAAATGAGCCTGGTGGGAGCACAGGGTCACAGCCAGAGCTCCTGGCCATCTCCAGGCGTGGTTTCTCGGTCTCTACCCAGGGGCTGTGGCCTGGGCTCCTGCCCTTCTCATCACCAGCTCTGTACCAGAGTCCTTCGCCAGGGTTCCCCATCAGTGCTTTTGAATTCTCCAAAGGACTCAGCTGTGAAGCCAGTTAGTGGAGGCCCGTCGGAACCACTCTCTTTCCAACCCTGGAGAGAGTTCCAGTGCTGTTAGAACATCATTGTTTTTCCTTATCCTAAAACATGAGAGCAGGACTACAGAAGCTTGTGGTATATTCCCCACTGGTAGCTGGTTGCCAGCCTTTGTTTACACACCCTGAGAGAGGGAAGCTCAACCTCTCCTCCCTGGGGGCTGCCCTGTCTCTAGAATGATACGCCTGTCTGGGAGAAAGCCCAGACTCAGGTTCAGCTGACACCTGCCTCCCATAATACCCCTGTGGATCCCAGCTGTGCCTTGGGCACCACAGAGTCCAGGTGCTCTGTGGAGACAGTCAGCAGAAACATGTTTCTAAGCCCAGGGGTCCAGCCTGAGCTCCTACCAGTGTCCCCTGCCCTTCTTGCTTCTTGTGTCTCCTGAGGACATCTGAAGAGGCCTGGCTGCCATGGAGGGAGCAGAGCAGATAGAGCAGGGCCCTCACCTCCCTCACTTTGCACACTATATTTCTATTAATGCAGCCTGGGCTCTTGCTGACCCTTGTGGAGAATGCCTCTTCTTTGCCTCCCTGTGTCATCGTCATCACATCCTTACTTCTGGGCCTTACCCCTCTAGTCAGTCCACCTTGGTTCTGGAATACCTTTTTGCTGGCTCCCTCCCTCTAGGGACTGTTTGTGTGTGGACAGAGAGAAGGGAGGATGGCTGAGGCACCTGAAACATCATCAGCGTCTGCTGATCCCTTGATGTAGAGGAGAGAAGGCAGGAGAACTAGAAAGAGGAAGTAGATCTAATGTTTATGGAACCAGGCTTTGTGTCCGGCCTTTCACGTACTGGGGCATGTAATCTCCCTGCTGTCATGTAGGGAGGGGTATTGTCCCCACTTCACAGGGAGAAAGCAGGCTTCAAGTGCCTTGTCCAAGGCCGTCTCTAGGCGGTAGACTGGGTTTCGAATCCAGATTTGTAAGCCTCAGAGCTCCAGCTTTTTACTCCCTGAAATATAGGGGAGAAGGCCTCGGCAGCAAGGGCTGGTCAGTGTAGGCCTTGGTGGTGCTCTCCCGGGGCAGCCAGCACCAGTCTCATAGGAGCCAGTGAGCTGTTTGTAATCCTGGTATTTGCTAGTGTGTGGGGCAATAGGACAGAAGACTTGAATTTGGAACAGCCCCTGGCAGTTCAGGATAGGTGAAGACCCAAGCCTCTCCTGTTGTTAAAGACCCTGAGGCACCTGGAAAGGCACAGTCTAGAAAGATCTAGGTTCTAGCAGAGTTCTTTGAGCTTTGTTCCCTGTCACTGACCTTATACCTTGGAAATGCTGGAAAGATGACCTGCTTGATCAGAAGATAACATTGACTGATGCGCCCCTTGCCCCCCAAAGCCCACTCAACCTCCCTGTCTTGGCCACGCTCATGTCACACCTGCCACATGTACACCACGCGCACCAGCACCTGAGGCTTGAGGATGGTTTTTTCTGATTCTCACAGAGCCACACCCTGGCTTGAACGCCTTCATTCCCAGTTTTCTCTTTGCCCTGCTCTGCCCACTCTTGGTTCACTTTACTCCTTCCTTTTAGCTCTCTTCCCTTCACACCCACAGCCTGACTTTTCCTAGCCCGCTGCCTGCTTTTCATTCCCCAGCCTGTTTCCTTCTGTACCTGCAGCCCAGTTTCCCCCACGTCCTTTATCCTAACATGCCCAGAGCCAGATGTTTTCCATGCCTTCAGCCTAAGTTCTTTTAGGACCTCTGTCTCAGTCTTTCCATTCCTGTTGCCTAGTTTCTTCCAGCCTCAGTCTGATTTCTTGAGGCTCAAGTGCTCTCAGCCTTGTGTCTTCCCTGCTTGCACATAGGCATCTTCTCTTGTGTTCTTCCCACACCTTGTCCTCTCATATCCGCAGCCTGATCTGCCTTCCCTCCACCCAGTTCAGTTTCCTCCCTGCCTGCAGCCCAGCTTGTTCCTGGCCCTCTTGGGCACCATTGTCCTGCTATATGCAGGAAATATAGGGCTCCCCCTCCAGAGGCTTGGTCATTAGGGGGGCTGGGGGTGAAAGCAGGGTGAAGGTTCCTAATAAGCCCCTCCTAAACCACACCCGTGTGATCGCGCCGAAGTCTTCACTATCCCTAGTCAGCTCATCCTATTGAGATCTCACAAGGAAGTCCACTAATTCCCAAAACTCTCCATCTCCCCGCCCGTCCCCTAGGTCCCCTCTTTTTGTTCCTGCTGAGGAGCCGTGCCTGGGGGTGGCTGGGAGCAATGGTGGGGAACAGAGTAGAGATGGCCCAAATTTGACCCCCAGTTTCGGTTGTAAGTGAGTCCCCCTTCCCCTGCCATCCACCCTGGTGTCCCTGCTGGTACCAGGGTTGCCTGGTGGGGGCAGGGCTTCGAGCAAGTGGCTCCCAGAGCAGGAGGAAGGCTCATCAGCTTGACCTCTAACTAACTTCTTCCCTGGAGGTCATTGCTCCCACTCCCCTGCCTCTGAGCCAGCCTGCTCCTTCCAAGCCCAGACCCATATGCAGAGGTGGGGACCAGAGGTGAGCATGTTAGTGATCTGGTGCCCCTCCTCAGTACATTGGTCTGCTGCTTTCTTACCTAGACCATTGGGAAGTTCTTCCTGTGGTCTACCAAATGGCTATTCTGCTTCAGCTTAAGTCATTAGCCTTCACTTTGTGGAATCAAAGAATCAGTAACTGCTCACCCCATGAGCCTTCTGTTCACACAGTCAACCCTGGAGCCTCCGCAGGGCAGGGAGGGGTGAGGAATAAACGACCTGAGACAGACGGACACAAGCAGCCGTCCGTGGTGCTCAGCTCATACAAGCTCATTTAATTCAGTGCCAGAGGGTGATGTGCAGCGTGCAGATGTGTCCCTCCGCAGTCGAGCTGGATCAGCTGATGCTGCGAGTCAGTTCTCATCTGCAGGGCAGCAGGGAGGGACTGGGAGTCACTGCCGTGGACATCCAGCTGCCCCGGGGACTGAGGGTTGACTGTCTGATGCTGCTGCAGGGAGAGAGGCCTGGGGGCTCTGTTGGGCTGGATTGTGATCAGGGAGGGCTTTGTCAGGAAGGCTTCCCAGAGGAGGGCCCCTGTGCTGGGATATGGAGGGGCTGGGAGAAGGGGGAGGGAGGCACCCAGTTGGGAGACCAGCCCCAGTGCCCACCCCGACTGGCTGAAGTGCCTGCCCCCTCTGCCCTCCCCCTCCCAGAGTCACCGGCCTGAGAAGGAGTGGCCTGTCAGGAGTCTCAAGGTCTACTTGGGAGTGAAGAAGAAACTCCGGCCACCCACCTGGTGAGCTGGGGAAGTGGGTCTGTGGGGCTCAGAACCGACAGGGGAGACATGGCTGGGGGCTGTGAACTTGACAGGAGTTGGTTCAGTAGTTCTGAAGGTGTGGTCTCCCAGACCAGCAGCATCAGCATCACCTGGAAACATGTCAGAAACCCAAATTCTCGGGAACCGCCCCAGCCATGCTGAATTATGGATTCTCGGGGTGGGGGCAGCAGTCTGGGCTGTCACAAGCCATCTTGGGAACTCTGATGCTTGCTCATGTCTAAGAACCATTGGCCTGGACGGAAATCCAGTTAGTCACTGAGTAACTCTGGGACCTCTGTGCGCCTCACTTCCCACATCTGTAGAGGGGGAAAAATAATGGCACGCCTGTTCCAGAAGTTGATTGTGGTTCTTCTTTTTTTAAAATTGAAATACAGTTGAGATGGTTGTATGTTTTAAAAGTTGAAACGCGATGCACAGCCACTCCCGTTGTTATTAGTTGCAGTCACTCGACTTGGGTTTCTGGCATTCTCCTCTTAGCCCCTGGTTGTGCCTGCTTGTCTCTGGGGCATAGGGCTCGGGGGTAGGGAGCCAAGTCTCTGGGAGGCTAGCGGGAGGGGCCCGTGAGAGGAGGAGACAGAGGCTGGGATGTGCTGTGCCTGCCGAAGGCCCTGAACTCTGCCCCCAGCACTGGTCCAGGCTGCTGGGCTGTGAGGCCTCTCCGGGTGGTCGAGTGACCGCACCTGTTCCTTCTCTGCAGCTGGGGCTTCACGGTGATACACGAGACGGAGAAACATGAGAAGCAGCAGTGGTGAGCACGGGCCCCAGGCCGAGGGGTGGTAGCGCGCTCCCCTGGACTGGGTACCCTCACTGTCCAGGTCTGGGCGCCGCCCCTGAGACCCTGGGCAGGGGAGCAGGGTAGGGTGTCCCTGCTCAGCTGGCCCGGCCCTGACGGTGTCCAGATCTGTGACCCACCCTGCAGGTACCTGTGCTGTGAGACACAGATGGAGCTCCGGGAGTGGTTCGCCACCTTCCTCTTCGTGCAGGTACCAGGCACGGGGTGCAGGGCGTGGGGTGGGGTCCTAGAAGGCCTCCGTTACAGAGCATGTGTGTGTGTGCACTTCTTCGCTGTTCAGGCCACCAATTGCTTCAGGATTTTGAATTGCTTTTAAGGCATTTGTATGTTCGTTCTCTCATAAACCCTTCCTGGCACCTACTGTGGTCCAGCCTGGAGCCAGGCATGCTAGAGACAGAGGGTGGAGGCCCCTGCCCTCGGGCACTCACTCCCCACATGGAAAGGAAAACAGATCCAGAAGGGGCCTGTTAGAGCCTAGCGCTTGGGTAACAGAGGGAAGCCAGGGACGCTGCTCATGAAGGTGGTGGCGGGGTGGGGAAGGCCGCAGGGAGAGGCTATCATGGAAGTGGAACCTTTGGGGATCAGGGCGTGGTCCCCAAGCAGAGGTAGGGGCAGGGGGGATTCTAGGCCAAGGAAACAGTGGGCTCACAGGCGTGGCAGGACTGTCCGAGAGGGCATAAAGGTAGAAGCCTAGGAGTGCTAGACCTTGGTACTGAAAAGGGAGCTGGGAGTAAAATCTCAGTCTTGAAGGCCACACCAAGGAAGCTGAACTTGTCAGTCAGCAGTTCTAAGGGGGACTTTTTAAGCAAGAGTGATGGGCAGGGTTGCATCTGAGAGAGTTCATTCTGGGTGCATCTTGTAGGGAAGGATGGACCGAGGGCTGAGCCTACAGGTGAGGTGGCTGCTGCAAGGGGCTAGGTGGGAGCGGGTTGGAGAGGACTTGAAGCCAGAACAGGGCTAGAGGGGTGGGCTGGACTTAAAACAGGTGTGTTTTTGGGTTTTTTTTGGCCTCACGGCATGTGGGATCTTAGTTCCCTAACCAGGGATCAGACCCTACATTGGGAGTGCAGAGTCCGCTGGACCACCAGGGAAGTCCCCAAACAGGTTTTTTAAATGAGAACTCAGAATCGTTTGGGGGAAAGGGAGACAAGACTGTACCAGGACCTCAGGTTGAGCTCTTGTAGCCCTGAGCTTCCTGGTAGTCAGCGTCTAAAGGGGATCAGAGTGGATTCTGTAGTTTTCTGGGTTTCTGGTGAAAGGAAGTGGACTTGTTCCTGTAGAACTGTTTTCTTGGCGCTGCATTCTTGGAGTGGTTTGTTTGTGGACCTGGAAATGAGAGTTGTTGAGTAACATAATTGGCTGGACTTTGCCGGGGATACAGTCATGTTCTCCTAACAGCTGCTTCTCATATCGGCTCAGATCAAAGCTGAGGGTTTCACCTCAGGTCATAGCCGAGGCATTTCTGGGAAGGGTGGGTGGATCCAGAGCCGAATGTCTGGGCCCAGCGGAAGCCGAGCCCAGGCCCAGTGCCCCTCCTCTCCCCTGCCGCCCAGCACGATGGCCTGGTGTGGCCCTCGGAACCCTCACGCGTGTCCCGGGCGGCGCCTGAGGTCCGGCTGGGCAGCATTTCGCTGATCCCCCTGCGAGGCAGTGAGAACGAGATCCGCCGGAGTGTGGCCGCCTTTTCTGCGGACCCCCTCTCTGTGAGTGGCTCTCCATCCCTGTGTACAGGTGTCTGGGGACCTGGCCAGTGCCCACCTTCTCCCTGACTTACCTTTGTTCCTCCTCTCTAGTGCCCTCTGGTCCCATCTGTCCGTCCTCAGTGGGAGCCCCCACAGGCCCCTTGGGTTCACCTGGTTCACGGGAGCCCCCTCTATTGCTGGCCCCTGCCCCCTACTCCCTGTGAGTCTTCACAACTGTGCTCATGGAATCTGGGCTTCTCTGCCTTTCCACAGCTTCTCCGAAACGTCTGAGCCCTGTTGGGACTCTGCCACGCCGTCACCACAGTGAAGCCTTTCCTGGGCAGATGCCCTCATGCCCTGCGTGCCTGGCGTGAGCCAGCAGGGGGCGCCTGAGGAAGCCGCATCCACACGCCCCTCATCCTGACTGCAGCCTGGGGTTCCCTGGCCAGGACATGGGGGGGCAGGCAGCAGGATCTGCCTGAGGAGGAATCCCTTACCTGCTCTGTCCAGGTGCTCAGCCCTCCTGGCCTGCTCCCCCGCAGGGTCACCCACCCTGAGTTTGGAGGGGTTGGAAAGATGGGCGTCTGTCAGGAACCCTGGCAGGCTGCCATCCTTTCAGAGGCTCGAGGCCCCGAGGCCCCCGCTGGAAGGGAGCCCACCCTTTGGCCACAAACTCCAGAACAGCCGAAAGCGGATGCTTTGAAGGAACACTCAGCTGGGGTGGGGAGGGAGCTCTGGGTAAATGTGTACAGGGCCGAGAACTGGACTCGGGGGACTTCAGCCCCCCTTCTGCTCTGGGCTTACTGGGAGGGCCCAGGCTGCCCGGTGCCCCTTCCCCACTTTGGGGACCTTTTGATAATATAAATATATCTGTATATTTTATCCCCTGGTGCTGAGGTCTGTAATCGGTTGGGGGTTTCCGGTAAGAGGGGCCAGGAGGTCCAGAGGTGAATGCTTTGTGCCCTGAAGCTGGGGACCTGGCCCTGCTCCCTCCAGGCCCTCCCCTGTTCAGACACTCCCCGCCTGCCCCAGGCAGAGCCCTGGCCGGGCTCCAGGCCGTCCTCGTCGTACTCCTGTGCAGCCAGGTGGGAATTGTGGGTCCTGACTCTGGCCAGGACAGACCCTGGCTGGGCTCTCCCTGCTGTCATCTGATTCCGAGCCAGGGGCTGGGTGTGTGGCACATGAGTGACTCAGGGTAGCTTGTCAGCCCCTCTGAAGACACAAGGTCACAGAGGCACCAGAGCTATATTAGGAAGAAGGGCCTCAGGTTACCCTGGGCTTCTGTGCATACCCTTCCAGAGGTACCCTGCCTTGGACAAGAAACTGCCTTCACTGGGCACTGCCTGGCCATCTCCTCCAAGAAGACAAGCCCCTGGCAAGTGGGGGGCAGAGACGAATTTGGGACTCCCTGGGAAGGTGCCAGACACCACATTCCTGCCTCTGCCTAAGGCCTCATTACCAGCCTCTCTCCGGGGACCAGTGGTCAGACTGGCTGACCTCCCAGCCTAAGCCACTGAGGCTGGGCAAAGTGGGTAGGGGTGGGTCGATCACATGACTTCTAATCTGGTTCAGTGGGGAGGCCTGGGTATGGATGGGGGTCTTGGGGACCTGGACTCCAGGCTTCTTGTTCCTGTCTCTTGGGAAGGGAAAGTGGATGCCAGACTGGAATAGGTTCTCTGGCAACTTTTGTCCTGCCCTAGGTGGGCTGCTCCAGACCAAGCTGGCCATCCTACCTGCAGCTAAGATAAGACCCTTTTCCAAATGCTTGGGGGCTGGAATTCTTCCCTGGATCTGACCTTGGACTGACCAGCTAGCCCTGTGGCCCAGAGAAAGGGTGTGTGAGACTGGAGGCACTCCCCTGCTAGACTGCCAAGTGTCATTTATTTACCTCAACTCACGGACGGACAGGCTGCAGTGACTGCACTGGGCCACCAGAGGGCAGCCATGGACAACTCAACACTGCTGGTCCCAGAACAGGTTCTGGAAGCCCCCCTTGTGGCCGTCCTCTGTTGGAGTGTCTGGTGGAACCTGGCCCTGCCTTTGACTATAGGGCTGGTGATATCCTGGAAGGCAGCACAATGGAGGAAGTGCTTTGGACTCCCAGGCTTTTGGAGTCCGAAGGAGGGAGGAAAGGCCTTTGTGGGTCAATGCCTATGTAAATGCCTATGTAGGCGCTATCTCCTGGCAGAGGAAGAAAGGCCCAGAGAAGGGAAGCGACTTGTGCAAGGTCATACAGCTCTCCTGAATCGGGGTTGCGATTCATTTCTACCGCCTCATTTTGAGAGGTTCTCCTTCCTCCACTCCTGATTCTGATTCTGCTGCCTCCTCTCATAAGTGGCCCCATTTGTCTCATGGGGAAGGGGATCTGAACTGTGTAGAGTTAATGATAGCTTAAAGTGCTTTTCCTGGGGATCAGGGATGACATCCCAATAGGAACCTTCAGGGCCTCAACTTAATGAAACATGGCAAAGACCGCAGTGCTGGGTGGATTAGGGCAGGAGGCTCTGCTGGTCTTTGTCACAAAGATTTCTTGAAATGGGGCATCTTGGGACCTTGGATGGTTTGTTCACATATTCGTTGAAGTTGGATTGAGAAGGATGAATATAAGGAACCTGGAGCCAGACCTGCTGAGGTGTGGGCAGCAGCTCTTGGAGAGGGAGGATGCTTCCTGGAGGAGGAGGTGCCCTTAAGTTGGCATTGAAGACCGGAAGCCTTGCCAGGTACACATAGTGAGGGGGTGCAAGTTGGGATGGGGGAGGGGTCAGGCCTTTGGGGTCAACCCAAGTCTGGGCCTAATGGCAGGAAACCATGGGGAGCCCTGGGAGAGAAGGCTGTGGCATTCTTCCGGGTGTCAGATCTCCGGGGTGAAGGCATTGTGGATGGAGAGGAGGCTGGGCTGGGAGGTGGGGTGGGGTGTTTCTCTCTCTTCTGCCTCCTTCCTGCTCAGCCTGCCCACCCTGCAAAGTGTTCAGCAGCCATCCAGCTGTCAAGGGCCTCCAGGCCTCAGGAGACCCCTGGGCTCCACAAAAAAAATCAATGGGGTGGGGGAGGGGAAGGTGGGCTCTGCCTCCTCCTCGTTTCCCCCTGAGCCCAGGGATTAGAAGTGGGGTCTAGAGCTGAGGCCTTCTTTCCTGGCCCCTTGCTCTTGTGGCTCCCAACCCTCTACCCACAACTGGTGGTTTTGAAAAGCATGGGTGTAGGACTTCCCTGGTAGTCCAGTGGCTTAGACCTCGCACTCAATACAGGGGGCCTGGGTTCGATCCCTGATCAGGGAACTAGATCCCACATGCCACAACTAAGACCTGGCACAGCCAGATAAATAATAATAAAAGCAGGAGTGTGGATGCCAGCTGGGCAGATGCCAACACTCCCGTCTACACGCTAGTTTTGGCTGAGTTCCCAAGGTCTTGGGTCCTCAGTGTTCTCTTCTGTACTTTGGAGATATTAATAGCACCCACTAGGGGGAAGGCTAAATGAGCTAATAAGTGTGAAGTCCCTAGTGCTGTCCCTCAATAATCCCCTCCCAGATATATCTGGAGAGACATCATGGCACCCAGAGTCCTTACAGGAGCAGCATGTTTTCATTCCACAAGCTTTTCTTGAACACTTACTGTGCATGCAGGGCTTCACAGAACACCAAAAAGCTGGAGCAGGTGAACAGGTGGGGTGGGGGAAGGAAGAGCTCTTCTGGTTGGGGGAAACTGATCAGCAAAGACTCCGAGGAGGAGGTGAGCTTGGAAGGACAAGTACTGTTTCTGCAGGTGGAGTTGAGAGGGAGATATTTCTGGGAGAAGGATTGGCGTGCGCCACAGGCAAGGTGATGTGGCCCTGCAGTGAGCCATCTGTTCTCATTGGAGCCTAGTGCACCATGGGCACTCAGGGACCTGTCCCCCTGGCCTCTGGTGTTGGGGTCTTCCCCAACCAGTTTCCCTTCACTCTGTGATCTAAGTGGCCCAGTCTTTGATCTGAGGAGAGTCTGTATCTCGTACTCATAAGTATAGCTGGCATGAACCTCCCAACCTCTCCTCCAGTGTGACACCTTCAGGAAGCTCTTCTGGATTGCTCTTCCATCATATTGCACTGTGCGTACTTAGAGTGTGTGTGTGTGCACCCAGACTGCTTGAATCCAGCTAGAGATTGGCCAGGGAAGAGCTGTCAGGGACAGGGTTTCCTGGTCAGACCAGGCTGGTTCAACTCTAGGATGTTCCCCTCTCCCACGCCTCTTTCAGCCTGTGGAAATTTCCTCATTTTCTCTGCCCTGGTTATAGCTCCTACTGCTGTATTTATCACCCTGGAGACACAGTGGCACAGGCACACACAGTGCTTGCACACCTCCTCCTGAACTTCCACACACACACAGACTGCACGTGTGTGAACACCCCCACAAAGCTCTCTAGGAAAACTGCCCCCCTCCCTCCTGCCCTTCCTCCTCCTCCACTCTGTCCTCCCACCACCACCCACCTCAAAACCCTGAGACCAAAGAGATGGGCTGGATGGTGCCTCCCACCACTTGTCAGCTTGGGAGGCAGTTCCCCCTTCGTGACTGCAGTGTGTTCTTCCCCACCACCCCACCCTTCCCCTACGTCTCCCGGCTCTCCCTACCTTCCCCCATCTCTGCCATTCCTTTGTATGTCTTCCTCCAGTCAGTCAGTCAGAGTCCCTCTCTGTCACTCCTCTGACCCTCTGAGGTGGAAGGTGGTCTTCCTCCCTGCCCTCCGTCCTGAGTGGCTTGTGGCACTGATGGAGATGGAGGGCCAGGCCCGCAGGCCCCAGGGCCTAAGCTGCCTCCGCTCCTGTCACTTCCAGTTCCTCCTCCTGTGTGAAGGGAGGATTGTGTGCCTAGCACCATGGAGACCAGCGTCATGGCAACACAGCCCAGGTGGGCGCAGCCTTCCTCCTCCAGGGTCCTGCGGAGACCCCCGGAGGAACTGCCAAGAGGCCCCAAGGAGGTGGGCCTTGGACTGGTGCCCAGTGCTGGCTACCAAGCCCGCCTCCAGCTCACACCACCCCCAGATCACCAGCATCCTGACCAACTCTACTTGCACTGCAGCTTCCAGTGCCACAAGCCACTAATCCCAGTGGAGGAAAGTCTTTTTGCAAATATGAACTCCAGAGCCTGGGATCCTGTGGGCTCATTTATAGACTAAGGGCCAGAGAAGGCAGGGGCTTGCCCAAGGGCACACAGCTCATCCAGCCAAGCTCCTGTCTCAGATCTCAGTTCTCTCTGGCCTCCCACCTTCCACTCAGGTCAGCTGTTACTGGGGCAAAAGGGTCATTTCAGTCACCTGGGAGGTCTCTAGCCAGTCCTCAGCATCGGCAGTAGTAATGATGTAAATAGTGATGCTGATAAGCTTTTATGAAGCACCCACTACCTCCTGGGCTAAGGGTTTGCATGTCATTTTATGTAATCCTTGTAACTAACCATATGGAAAAGATACCTCTTGTTCTTATTTTATTGGTGAAGAAACTGAGGCATAGACTTACCAGTGTCAGGTGACTGGTGAGTGGTAGGGCTGGGACAGGAACACAGGTCCTCTCCAGCTGGTGCAGATGAGCCAAGGCTTCATGCCTTGTGCCCTCCCCAGCAGACACTCTTTTCTAAATCAGTGACAAGCTGTGTTTTCAGTTCTGTCTTTCCTTCTGGAAAGAGTTCCTGGGGGAAGATCTAGAGTTTAGTCTAGGTCAGGCCTTAGGGTCTCCACAAGTCAGGAGGCTTCTTTGTTCAGGTGATGGAGAGGGAACAGAGCCTTCCTCTCATGCCCTAGAGAAAAACCTCTCTTGCAATCCAGAAATGCATAAACTAGCTTGCAGTCTCCAGGTCCTTTTAGAGTCCTGTCTAAACCCAGCTTGGAACCTCAGGATGCAGGAAGGAGACCCTGCCTCCTGGGCCCAGACTTAACTTCTCTCCCGACCTTGATGGAGTCACGTTGCAGCTGCTTCCCTCTTAGCTTATGTAATCATTCAAATATAGCAGCTGCCTTTATCCCACTGAGTCACACCCCCTCCTCCCCCCCCCCACCCCCACTCAGGTGCAGGGAGTTAAGGGAAAAGAGTTAGATCAGGGCTGAGTGGGTGGCTCAGGGCCTCCTGGCAAGGACAGTCCCAGTGTGTTGGGTTGGAGGGTGGTGGAGGTGAGGGAGCTGGGCCAAGGCCCCAGCAGTTCCAGAGTTTGAAGCCACAATCATTTCTGCTCTGACCTGTCTGCTGAAATGACGTGTTCCTGGGGATCCCTTCCCAGGGTTATAACCTGTTTCTGCAGACTTCCCTCCCAGCCTTCAATTTGGCTGAAAGGGAGAGGAGGAGGAGGGGAGGAGGAAGATTACAAGAGGAGGAGCTAGTCTGGTGGGGCAGTGACCAGGAGTCCTTGATCCTAGGACCAGCCCTGTCCTTTACTCCTTGTGACCTGGACCTGTTTCTGCCCTCCATCACCTGTTTCCCCATCTGTACAATGAGGGATTGGCCTCTGCCAGCTCTAGCATCTTGAGCTGCCTGATCCACATCCCAGGCGGTGACCTCAGTCTTAGGCAGAAAGCACTGCCAGGTGTCTGGTTCAGCCCCATGCTAGGCTGACTTCCTGCTCTGCCTTTTCTCTGCCCACCCTAACCCTGCCCATCTTCCCTGCACCAGTTCAGCGCTCCCGCCCCATCCATGGGGCGGTGTAGGTAGGAAGGTAGGATTCTGAGAGGGGCTGTCTTTCCCTTCTCTAAACTTTCTGTCTGTTCCACTGCTTTATCCCCCTGCCCAACAGACATGGGGAGCTTACTGCCCCCCTCATGAGGTCACTTCTTCCCCCATAGGGCACCGCTAGCTGCTCCTGGAACCTGAAGTAGGCCCACAATGCCTCAGCCCTTGTTCCTGCGTCCCCAAAACCACCTTCCTGAGATGTGGAAAAAGCCATTCCAGAGGCAGTGGTGGCCTTTTGTTCCTCTATGCAAAGGCCTTGTCACCCATGGTGTGGTGCGGTCTGTGCTTAACGTGACAATGCAGGGAACTATGCCAGGCTGTTGCCAAGGACATGGTGCTCCTCTCACCATTGTCCTTGGAGCCACAGGTGGCAGCTTCTGACTGAGGAAGAGAAGCAGTGTGAGATGTCCCCCCCCCACCCCCCGCCTCCATGGGCTCCTGTCGCCAAGACCCAGATGTGGACATCCTGGCTCCCAGCCAGAGCGAGTCACCCAGGGGTTTTCAGGCCAACCCTCCGTGAAATCCGTGTTCCTCCAATTTCCAGCCTTACTCTGGAGTGAAGTGATCTGTTCCACACTCCACAGCCTCAGTCTTCCCCAGCAGGGAAGGTGGATGCCCATAGAGCCGGTCAGTAAGCACCCCCTCCAAACACATACCACCTGTGTCCCCACATCCACCTGAAGCCTCTTTGAGGCTCCAGTGTGTCCTGGACCGAGCTCTGAAGTGCCCCATCTCATTTCCACACTCTCTTTGTGTCTCCTTCCTACTTTCCTCCATCAACATTTTTCAATAGTACCTCGTGAGGCCATTCAAAGGCAGGGGCCCGGTGCCGAGGTGAAAAGGACTAGTCTGTCCTTGAGGAAGATGAGATCCAGTGGGGAAAAGGAGGTGAACCTGAGCAGGGGAATGAGATGTTGGGACAGATGGCAAGTCGGGGGTGAGTCAGCCAGGCCTGCTCTGCCCAGAATACAGTGACCCCTCCTGCCCACCTGGTCCACTGTGAGTGGGGGCTGGTGTGTGTTGAACTTGCCAAGAAAGGCTGGGCCAGGATTTTGGATGGCCAGAGAAAAGGAAGGTGAGAGAAAGGGAAGTCAACCTAGAAAGGGAGACAGACTGTACCAAATCAAGAAGGAAGAAAGGACCAGCATGTCCTTAGGGACTAGACCCTTCTCCACTTGGAGCAGGTGATGGAGGGGTCAGCCAGAGTCGATCATGAGGGCCCTCAAATGCCAGGCCGAGGAGCTTGACATTTATCCTGAAAGCACTAGGAAACCAAGCAAGTGTTTTGAGGAGGAGTCATATGACCAGCTGGATGTCTTAGAAAGTCAGTGCTAGTTGCTGGGTGAAGGTGGAATAAAGGGGTTGAGGAGGAATAAGGGGCTGGAGAATGACAGGGAATGGGGGAAGTAAGCTGGGGCTCAGAGCAAGGAGGGATAGATGGAAGAGAGGGAGAACTGACAGGCCTTCCCGACAGATTTGACGGAGGAAGTGAAGAAGAGAGAGGGAAGAGGCAAAGCAACTTTGAAGTTTCCAGACCGGGGATTAGACATTTACTGATGCCTTTGATAGAGGCAAAAGTTGTCAATATTGGATATTGAGTATTGTGAGTGTTAGGGCCCTAATGAGATGTTCCCAGATATGTTCAGTGGGTAGCCACGCTGGTGGTATAATGGTGAGCAAAGCTGCTTTCCAGGAGGTAGCCTGTGCTGGACATCTGGAGCTCCAGAGTGAAGGCTGGCACTCAGGGGTTGGTGTATTGGGGTCGACTCCATGCTCCGTGGGGGTGGGGTGGAGAATGAGAGGAAACAGGGTCCAGTGCTCCAGTGAAGGTGTGAAAAATAGGAAGAACCAGTGAGTGAGACAAAGGAGAGGCCGGCTGGAAGGCAGGAGGGAAACAGCCACAGGGGAGGGGCCGGGGAGCACACAGAAGAAGCGGCCTTCTTAGGCAATGAGGAGGTAGCTGGCATCTTTGGAGCCTGCAGTCCTTCCGAGGCGGTGGGCGCGGGGCGGAGGCCGAATCCCGGAGGTTGTATCCTCCCATCGCCTTGGGCCGCCACCCGCCTCTCAGGAGCGTCCTGCTTCCCCTCACCTTCCTCCAGCCCCGCAACAAGCCCTGCCAAAAATGGTGTTTGCTGGCCCGCTACGGGCCGGAGCCTGTGAACGCGGCACGCGCCGATCAGCACCATGGAGAAAGGCGGGGGGCGGGGCCTGATGTGGGGCGGGGCTTCGCCGTAATTGCGCTGGGTCATTGGTTCCTGCCCTGGCTGGTCTCGAAGGCCGGTTCTAGGTGGAGGGAGAAGTGCAGACCCGGACAGTCTCAGGGCTTCTCCCTTTTCCTCACTTCCCCGCCTCCCAACGCTGCCTTGCAGCAACCCCTACCCCAACATTTGGTGCTGTTACTCTCTTCGCCCCATCAATTCAACCTCTTTAGGAGAGGGAAGCAGGGGGAACTGTGTACCGGGAACTTGATGGACACTCACCAAACCTCATAACTCTTTGAATCACTCATCATTCAGATGAGAAAACTAAAGTGAAATTCAGAGAGGTGAACTTGCCCCGGGCACATGGCTGTGCTGGGGTTTGAACTCCCGCCTGCCTGGCTCTAAGTCTTGGAGGGCCCATAGTCCTGGATCTTGCACCTCATTCCTACAGACTCGTCACTTCTGGGACAGCTGTGGAGGCTGGTGTGGCAGTAGGATGGGGAGAAGACCCTCCCTCCCACCTGACCTGCTTGAGCATAATCCCAGGAGATTTTTGAGGATGAGGACTCCACCATCGTTTTCAGAGCAAGAGAACAGAAAGAAGGCTGAGGGCCAAGTGAGGCCTCAGTGCACCTGCTCCCCTCTGGGACGCACCCTCCTTTGAACTCCTCTGACTCAGCTTCTTACCACCAGGCTCCTCAGGGCGTGAAGGAGAGCTGTGAGAGGCCAGGACTGGACATAGTCCAGGGCCTTGGCTTTCTGAGCCCAAAGAATGCCTTCCTGGCTGGCAGGTGTGGAGCAGCAAGGCCCTAGGGATGGGCCTGGCTGAGGACACAGATTGCCCACAGCTTTCAGAGATCTAAAATTCCACCTTCTGAGGCCACAATGGGAAGCAAAAACTCCCTCACATTTTCTTTCCTAACACTTCCTAAGCCACAGACAACTGCTCTCTGTAGCACTCAGCCTGGGCAAACCTCCTGCACAAGCTCGGTCATTCCTGTCCACCCCTCACTACTGTGCACCCCCATGCCTCTCAACAGGGTCAGATTTTCACTCAGTCTCGTGGATTTTTCTGCCTGGAGCTTGGTATGTGTGGCAGGAGTTACTCCCCCCAAAGCTCAGAGAGGAAGGGTTACTGGTGAGGGCTATGTATAGCTCCCCTATCTTGGAATACACCCCCTTTTCCTGGGGCCCTCTCCTGGCCTTAAAAAAACCCAGCTGAGAGATTTATCTGGTGGCCCAGTGGCTAAGACTCTGTGCTCCCAATGCAGGGGGCTTGGGTTCGATCCCCGGTCAGGGAACTAGATCCCACATGCCACAACTAAGATCAAAGATTGAAACTAAGACCTGATGCAGCCAAATAAATATTTTTTAAAAATCCAGCTGATGTCCCCCCTTCTGGAAATGCTTGCCAACTGCTGGACTCGCTCTAGGTACAACAGACCCTCCCCTCTGTCATATGGCCAAGTACCCCCTTCCCCTTGCCTGGATGCTTCTCCAAGGCAAAGCACAATCTGAATCATATCTGATGAGATTGGCCAGTAGTAGGGGTTTGTGAATGAATGAGGAAATTAGTGGTGGAACCAGGACTTGAACCCCCATCTCTGGCCTCCAGGTGTAGAGCTTTCTTTCCAGTTTTTCACCTGACCCTCATCCCCAGATCCCATCCTGGCCCACAAGAACTGCACATGCCTAAAAATCCCTCATCCTCACACCTGTCTCTCTGGGCTCCTCTGTCAGCTACTCTGTCTCCATTTCCATCTCTGCTTTTTTCCTCCCAGTCTATGTTCCTCTGTGTGTGTGTTTCCCTATGCCTCTCTGATCTCTTTGTATTTCCATCTTGATCTCTATGAGGCTCTGATCGCTCTCTCCTTTCCTTCGTGTGTTTCTCTGTGCCTGCCTGTCTCTTTCTGTCTCTCCTTCTGTGTGTGAGTCTTTCTTTTCCTCTCTCCCAGCCGGTCTCTCTACCCCTCCCTCCTCTCCCTCTCCGTCTGGGTCTCTTGGTTCCTCCTCCCTCCTCCCTCCCCCTTCTGCATTATCAGACCTGCTCCAACCTCCTGCCAGAGCCAGCCTAGCGGCAGAGGCAGTGACAGCGGGAGAAGCGGGAACTGCCAGGGTAGCAGGGCTGGATTGGGGTGTTGAGTCCAGGCTGAGTCGGGGACAGGCCACTGTTCTTGGTCCCCGTGCCTGCTGGGCCAGGCGCCCTGCCTGGAACCCCGGGCAGGGTGGACAGGGCGAGGTGCCACTTTAGTCTGGCTGGGGAGGCAGACGATGAGGAGCGATGGGGCAGGCATGCGGCCACTCCATCCTCTGCAGGAGCCAGCAGTACCCGGCAGCGCGACCGGCTGAGCCGTGAGTACTGTTCAGGGGCTGGGGTCTGGGTGAGCGGCTGCAGGAGGTGCTGTGGACTGGGTCCTGGGAGTCCCTCGAAGGAGCTGGGGTTGGTGTAGAGCTGATCCACGTGGGAAGATCGATCCTGCTCCAGGGTGCCCGGTTGCTGGACCATAGCATGGTTGGTGGGGGGGGGGGGCGCAGAATCTCTGTGTAGGGCTGGGGTTCCTGACATCATTCTAGGGCGTGTTGCGGCTGGGGTCCCATAGAAGGGGCTGGTGGCTAGGGGAGGGGTTGGTGATGAACATGAACCATCCCTTCAGGGGCTGGGGGGTGGGAGAGGTCTGTGGGGAGTGTGTGTGTCAGCGGGGGAGGGGGGTGTTGAGGGTGTTGAGCTCTGGAGTCTGATAGACTGATTCAGGACCCTGGAGAGGGATGCTGTCCCAGACCAGGGTGTGTGTGTGTGTGTGTGTGTGTGTGTGTAGAAAGAGGGAACATGAATTATGAATGAGTGGGCCTGAAGCAGGAGAAGGTCTGGGGGAACTGCCCTCCATGGAATGGGGATTGGGATTCAGAGTCACCAATTTAAGCAAGTTTGTCCCCAAAGCCCCTATCCCAGAGAGAACCATGGGGCTGGTTGGAATGAGGCTCCTGTGCACCAGCCTCATGAGCACCCACGTGCAGGGAGACGCATATGCAGGTGAACAGAAGGGGCTCCGTGGAGGTGCCCCTCCATCATCTGAGGGCTGCCGAGGTAGTGGGCAAGTGACATGTGTCTCCAAGTCAGTGGTGGTGCAGGTGCAAGCCAGGCTATGTGAGGGTGTGTGTGTGTGTGTGTGTGTGTGTGTGTGTGTGTGTTTGTATATAAATATTGGGGTGTAAGGGAACGTGTGGGGTATCAAAGGGCATGTAGGGGTCCTTGGTGGTTGGGTATGCAGCAGGGTGTGTGAGCATCCCAGTGTGGCTCTTGAGAGTTTACGTAAGAGTATGTGTGTTGGTGTGTGTGTTTATGTGTGTCTACACTTGTCATGCTGAATTTGTCTATTGGCATGCACGTTAATATGTGTGCTGTGTCTGCAAAATAGAATGACTCAATATTGAGCATGTCGTTTGATTCTATGTGTATTCATGTTTGTGTGTATACTTATTGGTGTCTGAATATTAGTGCTACTGTGTGTGTGTGTCATGTAGGTGTCTATGTGAGCATAAGTGTTCTTGTGTGGATGTGTGATCATGGTCCCAGTGTGCATGAGTGTGTATGTTGGTGCTTGTGTGGCTGGTATGTGTGTGTGTCTAAATGTGTGTGTTCATCTGAGTGTGTGTGGGTGGCTGTTTGCTTCCCTGGTGGTTGGGGATACAGCTGGGATACTGTGGCCCACCAAGGCTGGGCGGGGGTGGCTGAATGTGTGACCACCTCCATGAGCTCAGGACAATTCATTCTACACCCTGCGGGGAGATGGAGAAAACAAATAGGCAATAATGGCTCTGCTCTCTGGGGCCTCCTAAGCTTCCTAACATAAAATAGCTTGAACATAATTAAGCATTAAAGACCAAGAACAAGCTAACAGGTGGGGGTGGTGGGCATAGTATAAGCAAAGGCCCTGGGTTGGGATTGGGCATGTGCCTGGAGCCATGAGGAGGCTGGAGGGGTGGGCAGGGACCATATCCTACAGGACTTTGACCTCCAGGCCTCTTGGGCTTTATCCTAAGGCCCTTGGGGAGTGCAGGAAGGTTTTGTACAACGGGGGTATAGTCGGTTTTGGGATTTAGAAAGTTGCCTCAATGGAACTGTCAAGGTTGAACTGGAATGGAAGGGTGGGGGCCAGGAGGTCAGTGTGAAGGCTAAACCACTGTGGATATCAGGGACATCTGGGGCCAATTGGACCAAGGGGCAGATAAGACCAGGGGCTTTCTGAAGGGAGCGTTCTGGGGGCTTGGAAGAGAGGATGGGGGCAAGGGAGCATGGAAGTGGCTCAGGCTTGGGCTAGAGTTGGAGGTGCAGTGGCAGGACCTCAGAGGGTCTACATGTGGGAAAGGAAGAGCTCTTGGAAGGTTGAGACAAGAAAGGTAGTGGAGGGACCTGGTAGGGTTTATAGCCGGGGGGCGGGGGTTGGAAATCCTGGAGCCATCTCTTCCCAGACAGAGAACGCAAGACTGTTGCTTTGACTCTTTCCTCTGGCTGCCAGGCTGGGGCTGAGCCTCGGGCCCCTTCCTCTTCAGCCTGCTCAGCACCTCTTGGTTGCCTGAGCTGGATGGCTCTGTGAGGGTTAACTGCCTTTACACTCCTGCACCTCCCATTCCCCCTGCCCACCAAGCACTCCTCCTGCCACTCTTCCTGCTTCCCACTCCAGCCTCTTGTCCCTGGGGATTACTGATGGCTTGGCTGGGATCTAGCCAAATGGGGGAGGCAGGACTCCCAGCAATACCCTCCTTCAGCCTTAATGGACTGGGAGTCTCACCCTCAGCCGTGCTGCTGTCGGGTCCGGCCTGCACTCCTCAGGCTTCTGCTGCTTCGGCCTTTCCAATCTGCCCACCGGGCGTGCTTCCATTCCTGCATTCAGTCATTCATGTCTTCATTCCTTTATTCAACAGAGATGCCCCAGTGCCTGCTTGGTGCTCAGTGGGCTGGCCTCTGAGGACGCAGAGAACACACTGCCCCAGACCTTGCTCTCAGGGAGGGCCCAGTCTGATGAGGGAGGCAGAAGTGGAAACTTACAACCCTCCAGGGAATAGTGCTGGGCAGAGAGGAGTAGTGGGAATGGAGGACCCACACCAAGTCAGGGTGGCTGAGGAAGAGACATTTGAGCTGGATCTTGAGGGATGGATAAGAATTGCCCAGGCAGGGAAGGGCAGAGAAAAAAAGCCTATAAAAGTGGGTGGATGTGAGAAAGGGCAGTGTGTTCAATGGACAGAGTTTGGATTGGCAGAAGTGAGAAGGAAGTTGAAAAGAGGAAGGGAGAGGTGGAAGGGGCCAGATTCCATCGGGTCTCAAGTGCCAGGCTAAGGGGCTTATAGAGGCTTAGACTTTTCCTCATAAAATTAGGGAGCTAGGGAAAGGCTTCTGAATAGGGGACCTCCCCTAGGTAGCCCTCCTTGGTTTCCCCCTTCCCTCTGACCCCATGACCCACCCTGAAGCCTTTCTCCCTGATGGTGCAGGATCAAGCACCATGGAACTTTCCTGGTGGTCCAGTAGCTGGGACTCCACTCTCCTGGTGTGGGGACCCTGGTTCCATCCCTGGTCGGGGAACTAGATCCTGTATGCTGCGACTAAGACCTGGCACAGCCACATGAGTACTAAATAAATATATTTTTTAAATGCAGCCCTGACTTAGCCTTCCCCTGTGATGTCCCCTGTTTGTGAGCTCCTTATCCAGCTAGCCAAGGAATTCCTCAAAGGCAGGAGCCACCTCCTTGTGCTTCTCCACCTCACTCATAGCACAGGGTTGGCACCCAGCACAATGCAGCTTCCCTGGGTGGGGGGAGGACAGAAAGAGCATCTGGGCCACTGTCTAGCATTTACTTCACTCCTCTCTACAGCTTGCCCTCAGATCTGTCCAGCTCTGCTTACATACCCCCAGGGTCAGGATGCTCATTCCTTTCCTCTGGGCAGCCCGTCCCTTGTGGGCTCAGTACGCCAGGCTGCCTGGCCTTGCATCATTTCCTGATCCTGGATCACTCTCCTTTCTAAGCAGGGCCAGGCTGGCGCATGGTGGTTCAGTAGTGCTAGGAACACGCCCTGGGCAGAGAGAGGGGAGAGATTAGCAGCCTTTATTCCAACTATAGATGGTAAAACTGAGATGCAGCAGTCCCTGAGCCCTCTCCAAGAATAAAGATAAAGAAGCAGACATGGTCAGAGTAGGGAGTGAGGGTAGACAATGAGGAGAACTTCCTACCAGCACAGAGGGGCTATAGAATCACCTGGCTTCACAAGAGCAGATAGTGGGCATGAAGGGGGACGTTTCCAGGACAGGAGGGGGAGTTGGAGGCAGAGGCACAACTTAGCCGTGCTCTTCCTGCAATTGAGTGATGTCATCAGGGAGAGGGGACTGGAGGGGCTCAGACATACAGAGGAGAGGGGTCAGGATTCATTCATTCCTTCCTTCGTTCAGCAGCCATTCAATGGATTGCTGCCCAACCAAACATGGCAGCCCTGCGGGGAGAGGGACAGAGCCAGTGACCACTTGGAGGGAAGCCTGTGGTCTTTCCTACCTCTGCCAGTGTCAGACGAAGACATTTAGGAGGAGGGGCCTTGGGCTGGCCTTAAAAGGAAGAGTCACTTCTCCAGACAGAACTGAGAGAGAGCTCCAGGAAGAGGGAATGCCACATGCAAAGACCTTGAGGTGAGCGCAAACATGGTTTTGTTTATGTGAGGACTGTGAAAGTTCTAAGTGGCCTAAGCATGAAGTTCAAGGGTAGGGGGCAGAGGACTGGGCAGAGATGGAGCAGGAGAGGAGTGAGGGAATGGAAGTTAGAGGACAGGAAGCACTTTCTGCCACCAAAGGGTCCCCCAGCAGCTTTGACATGTAAGCCTGCTGCAACTTCTTGGTCTCTCCCAGTGCCCCCAGCAGGGCCTGCTGAGGGTCTCTTCTTCATTTGAGAATGGGGTGTTCTGTGAACAGAGACTCTGGAAGTGAGGGAGGAGCAGCGGCTGAAGAATGTGGGCCCCTTCCAGAAAGTGGCATGCAAATGAATGCAAAGTAATATGCAAATAAACCAGCCCAGGCTTGGCAGCTTTGGCTGGGAGACTGAGACGTCACCCCCTTCCATGCTGGCCTCCCACCCCTTCTGCCCCAGTCCCCGGGACAGCCAGAGTAGCCTGGTCTGCTGCTCTGAACACTCCAGCATGCCTGAACCACAAGACTGTGGCCTCTGGGGTGGGGGCCATGGGCTCCCTGTCAGCACCCCCATCCTCTCGAGGAAGTAGATATATTTAGTAACAGGGATGTTTTCAACACATTTATCTCCCATTGTTCAGCTGCCCGTTCCCTGGGAAAGGCCAGGTCCCCGGGGATGTGACCCACTTCTTCAAGTCCCTGAAGTCACCCTTCTCACTGCCTACCCTGAAAAACAGGGAGCAGTGGGGGCTTGGTGCACCAGAAGGGATTTAAGTTAGATAACCAGGAGGACTTCCCAACAGTGTGGTTGCTGAGATATGAGAACCCTGGGGCTTCCAGGCTCTGACTCTTTGGATGGCTGTCTTGGGGTCAGAGGGGGCTTTGAAAACAGGATTGAGAAGGTGGCAGACAGACATAGTTTCCAGTTTCAGTAACTTTATTCTGTGTAGTCCTGGGTGACTTAACTTCTCTGAACCCCATGTGAATAATGGTGTGGGAATAACAGTACTTTCCTGGCAGGATGACTGAAGAATCTGGAAGTGGAGTGCTTAGCACCAGGCATGCAGCAGGTGCTCATAAAGGTTAGCTGCTGCCATTATGAAACACCCACACTCACCTACACTTTTAGAAAGATTCAGTGAGGGGCTGGAGGGGGAGAGACCAGAGCTAGAGAGCCCAGAAGCTGTCATCCTGTGGGTGAGACAAGGAAGTCTGAAATGGAGCCGTGGTGGTGGGAATGGTGAGAAGTGTGGATGCTCTGTGGGAGGAGCTGAGGGGCCTTACAGACATGTAACCACCTCCCTAGGCTGCTTGGTCTGGGCTGAGATTAATCCCCAGGGAAAACAATGGCGGAAAGGGCTTGATGAGGGCTTAAGTCTGTGGCCACGCCCATGACAGTCTGTGAGTCATTCTGGGAGTTGTAGTCTCAAGTGAACTTGCAGTGAGTACATTTTGTACAGCCACCTTGGATCCAAATCCAAATCCCTGCTGCTGAGGCTGGCTGGGGCAGGCCCTGGTGAATGCTGGAACATTCGAGGCCCCAAAGGTGAAGCAGCCTGCATCCCTTCCCTCAGGGATCACTCAGCCTGCTGAGTGTTGGCAGGTGCAGGGGGCAGGGATAAAAGGATTAAGCCATAATTATGACTCTTCACACGTTCACAGAGAAATTTACAGTTTCCAGAGCACTGTTTTCACATCTATGATCTCATTTAATCCTCACCACAAACCCAAGAGACTGCTGTCTTCTAGATGAAGAGACAGAGGATCTGAGAGGGGAAATAACTGGCCCAGAGGTATTCAGCTAATTCCTAGAGCACAGATCTGTCATTGTTGTCCAGTTGCTAAGTCGTGTACAACTGTTTGTTTGTGACCCCTTGGACTGCAGCACCAGGCTTCCCTGTCCTCCACTATGTCCCAGAGTTTGCTCAAGTTCATGTCCATTGAGTTGGTGATGCACAGGTCTGTCTGCCCCTAAAGCTCCTGCCCTTTCCATGAATTATTGTCCCAGATGGCAAAGGCCAGACTTCAAAGGACAGACAAGATATGGACATCTCAGCAGAGGAACAAGCTGAGCAAAGACCTGGCTCAAAGGTGAGAAGGCCAGGGTTGGGCTCCTTGGGATATGAGACTAAGAGATGGACTGGTCAACCCCAGAGGCTTAGCTCCAGACTGAGTTTGGACTTCTTGCTATGGCTCACCAGGATTTACCCAAGGGTTCTGAGCAGAGGCAGGAACAGATTAGAGCTGGTCTTGGGGAGGCTTGGACCGGTTGGATGGAGGTGGAGAAACCCGAGATGGCCTGAAGCTTCCGAACTCCACTCCTGGTGCTCCCAGAATTTTGTTCCTCTTCCTCTGATACGCTTCTCCTCAACCTCTCCTTCCTCCTCCCCCGCCCACCTGCCCCCCACTTCCTCTTCTTCCCCTCCCTTCTAACTGTTGCCCTCCACCACAGCCTGGGGAGTGATGACCAGGTTATCTTAGAGCTGTGCTGTAATGCCACATATCTCCAGCAGGGGTGCTATCACATAAATTCATTCTAGCCTGGGTCTTCAAGTTTGAAGGATAAGGAGTAGAGATGAAGGGTAGGGAGGGGAGAACCCATTGTTCTCCACTTGCGCTGTGCTGGAAACTGAGAGGGCCCTGCTGAAATAACCTAGGGAGATAGGGAGGCTGAAGAGAGGCTGGACCCCTCGCAACAGGGAGAGACACACTGGAGGGGTTGAGCCTGGAGGCAAGAAATTTGTTCCTCACAGTTCTGGGGCAGGTTTAGATTTGGAAATGGATTTAGATTGAAGTTATAGATAGTGTCTGGATTTCTACTGGATGGCGATTTCTCTGATACTGAGGTGAGGGTGAGGTTGGTTGATTTCTTTGTGTTTCTGTGTGTGTTAATGTGACCTCCCAGTTGTATGTGTGTATATATGGCTCTGAGAAAGTGAAGGCATTTGGATCAGTGTTTGTATAGAAGTGTGGGCATATTTATATGTGTGAACATGTGACTGTCCATTCTTATGCCCAATTTATTGTTAGATGGTTATATGCGTGCTTGTGTGTGTGTGTGTGCCTGTGTATAGAGTGTTATGTACGTTGTTCTGATAAAACTGTGTGTAGATGTCTTATGTCTGTGTATGTGGGTATCCATGTCAGAGCAGGAGAGCACAGATGAGTGGGTATGTGTGAAGGCTTGAATACCTGCTCTTCTGACAGCAAGGCCACACCCAAAGTATAGCTGCTGCTGCTAAGTCACTTCAGTCGTGTCCGACTCTGTGCAACAACACTTTGTCTCCTGGGTACCACCTGTCTAAAGAAAGAGAAAAATGTGTGCAGACTGAGGCTGAATGGGCTAAGACCCACATGTGTGGGACTGGGCTTCCCTTTGGGGACTCTGGCCTGCTCCTAGTCAGTGAAGGCCCTGGAAGGAGCAGATTGTCTCTATATTCAGACTCAGGTAGGGTTAGCCAGGATACTGAGCCATCATATTGAAATGCTGGACATAGCTGAGAGGTGTCTAGCTTCCATTCTCCTGGGAAATCTTAATGGCCACACCTGTGCCCTATTAGAAAGTTTCAGGAACTCTCAGCTCAGTCTTCTCATTAAATAAATGCAAATATTGAAGCCCAGAGAGAGGTTAGTGATTAATCCAAGATTACACTGCAGGATCCAGGGAAGGGTATCAGGGCTTGGAGCAGAGAGAGGGGTTATGTCTGGCCTGAGAGACCTCCTTCCCTCTAGCCTGGAGCAGGAGAAGAGCTCAGGGTAGAGTCAAGTCTGTGGCAGGAGGCCACCCCTGTACCTGGGCATTTCCACCCCTCCCAGGCCTCAGATGCTGCCTCTGAAGATTCTACCAGAGCTTCTGCCCGCTGTGAGAGTCCTCCCGGGAACCTATGAAGTCTGTCTCTCCACAGAGCATAGAGGCTCAATGGAGGAGAGTCCAGCAGTGGGGCAGGACCAGGGAGGGGCCTCCTCTAAGAAGCCTCCGTGTCCTCAACTTTGCATCAGACACCTTTTTAGGTTTCGAGTGTTCTAACATTCTAGGCTTTCCCTAAAATCTCTCCATGGGCTCTTAGTACTGAGACAGTGCTGGGCCCTGGGGGAGTCCTGGAGGCCCAGCTTGGCTCAGTGTGGGGAGTCAGGGCAGCCCCATAGGGGGAGGGTCTGCCCTGGGGAAGGAAGGATGAGATTCCTGTCCATGGGGCGGGCAGGTATAAGCAGGGGCTGGGCAATCTGGTTAGGGAGGCAGCCGGTGAGACTCCTGTCCTAGCAGGAAAGTTGGTGGCAAAGTCTCTGAAGTTTGTTCAGTCTGTAGCTTCCGTGGAGGGGCCAGAGAAGGACATGCCTTTGCCCCTGCCTTCAGGCAAGGGGAGGTTTTGAACTCCAGAGTGCGCCCCCTGGTGGCCTGGGCAGTGGGAAGGTGTGAGATGAGACCATCCAGCTGGAGGCAGAGAGCTCCCCTTCCTCGGGGGAATGCGAGAGAAATCTGTCTTCCTGGAGATTGGGGGTTGGAAGGCAGGGGAACTGGCCATGAGGGTGCTCTGGTGGAGAGGGGAGTGCAAAGGCTAGGGCTGGGCCACTCTGCAAAGGTTTTGCTGGTTCAGCACTGGTGGGGAGGAAGCAGACAGCAGGCGGGCAGATAGGAGGCAGGTTCCTTTGTGCTGAGTCGTGGGGAGTCTAGGGTGGGAGGCTGCGGGCTGGGGGCTCAGACTTTGACTCTGAGTGAGGCAGTGTGGAGGCTTCCTAGGGCTGGGGGCTAGGCAGGAATTAGGGTAGGAGAGGAGAGGAGAGGGGCAGGCAGCCCAGTATTGCATCCTTCCAAAGCCAGAGAGAATGCAGAGCTATCTTAAAACTTCAAGTGGGATGGGGCTTGGGGGCTAGATGGAGAGAACTAATGTTTACAGAGTGCCCTTTGTATTCTGGTGGGGGGGAGGTTCCAGGATCCTCTGTGGACACAAACTCCAAGAAAGCCCAAGTCCCTTATCATTTGAGTTGCTCAGTTGTGTCCGACGCTTTGCGACCCCACGGACTGCAGCATGCCAGGTTTCCCTGTCCATCACCAATTCCCGGAGCTTGCTCAAATTCATGTCTGTCAAATCAATGATACAAGTCCCTTATAGAAAATGTCATAGTATTTGCATATAACCTCCCATGTATTTCCTTTAATCATCTCTAGATTACAGTACATAATATAATGTAAATGCTCTGTAAGTAGTTGTAAATACAACATAAATACTATGTAAATTGTTGCCAGCAAGTGGCAAATTCAAGTTTTGCCTTGTGGAACTTTCTGGATTTTGTTTTTTTCAAATATTTCGATCCATGATTGGTTGAATGCATGGATGCAGAACCTGCAGATACGGAGGGCCAACTGTAGATTTAAATCACCTTTAATCACCTCAGCCATCCTTCAAGAGGCTAGCACTGTTTTGTCGAGGGGAAACAGATGACACACTCAGGTGGTTTAATTGAAGGCCGTTTGATGAAGCAATGATTACAGAGGTGGGGTAGGATTAAGAGAACCAACAGGGCATGTGGAGGCACTTAAGACTAGCATCTGAGAGACCCGAGGAGCAAGGAGAGTGCTCCATACACAAGCTGGGGTTCTGGATGAGGGCCGCCCTACAGAGTCCATCAGAGGAGGTAGGGTGGGTGAGGGTGTCAATACCCTGGGTCCTCTTACTTCTCACCACCCCTGCCCATCCTGACTGGCAGAACCAGATTGGAGGCCAGAGAATAAGGGAGACTGTTGAAGCAGCACTGGACATCAGCCTTGGGGCAAAATGGTAGGAAATGATGGAGAGTTGGAAGGACAAATGGATGATGGGAAACTGAAGCCCAGAGAGGGTGCCCACTTGCCCAAGGTCACACAGCCAGTAGGTCTCAGAGCTGGAGCCAGGCCCTGCCTCTGATCACCCACTCTGTCATGTCCAGTGGGGCATGGTGAGTGACCTGGTTATCTGCTCTTAGGCTCGAGCCACTTCCCTGTCTGAGCAGCCCTGGGGCTGCTAAAGAGTGTTATCCAGGCTATGGTGAACTTTGGGTTTAGGAAGTCCTAAGTGAAGGGAGAGTTAGAGGAGCCAGTGAGGAGGCTGGTGTGGAGACCCGAGTGAGGGGCAAGAAGGCCGCACATCAGGGGTGGCTGGACTTGTGAGTGGCATTGACAGGTCAGGGGAGGAGTGATAGCGCCCACCCCCAGCTCACCTGCCTGAGCTCGGGCCCTACTTCCCGGTGTCTGCCCACCTACACAGGGATGTGTGACAACTCGAGATCCCCCTCCAGGGGCACTGCTCCCTGATTCATCGTGCCTGGGGCTTCCACACTCCACAGCACCCATCCATGGCACCCATCAGCCACCCCCTGACTATGGCCCCCCAGGAGCAAAGTTATGTCACTGCTGCCTCCTCTTAATAACACTTATGACCTGTCCCCTGCCACATCGGATTAAAGTCCTCCCATTTGAGACTTTCCTGCTGAAGTTTGATCTCAATCCTTCTTGCTGCTCAGAGTCCAGTCCTTGGGCCTCCCTGGGAGATGAGTCAGTGAGATGGCCCCTCCTGGTGCTGGGGTGGTGAGGGGCCTTGGCCCAGCCAGCTCATCTGAGTGCCCTGTGCCAACGGGGACCCACTGTCAGCCTCTGCTGGGCCTCAGGCTGCTGACTCATTAGCAGTGGTAATTAGCATCTCCAGGGCAGCCTTCCACCCCACTAAGTGCTTGACAGTCATTAGGTGCTATTGTGAATGGCTGCATTGCCACCCCCAGCCCCAGGCTGCTCCTCCAGCACCAAGTGCCCTGGCCACAGACACTCAGCTCCAGGCCTGGGGGAAACAAATGCAAGTAAAGATAAAACCAGCACCAGAAGAAGCAGACCACGGCC
The DNA here is from genome assembly GCF_023699985.2 of Odocoileus virginianus. NCBI lineage: Eukaryota > Metazoa > Chordata > Mammalia > Artiodactyla > Cervidae > Odocoileus > Odocoileus virginianus. Next base: position 29,739,354 of record NC_069683.1, read on the forward strand.
CACAGGCATGGAGGGCCCCGCACAGAAACATCAAAATACACCAGGAAACAGACACAGGATGAATCTAAAGTTTGACCTGAACGCAAAAGAAACAGAGTGAACTGCAGTACCCTTGCTTACAACCCAGGTATACAGAGGCGGACAAGCAACACAGTTGTGGATTCAGCACACGCACACAGGGACACTTGCACTCTGCATACACACAGAATACCCATCAGGTGGTCAGGTCAAGCTCCCTTGGGTTCCCCACCTGTCCAGCATCTCTCACTCTGGGCTGTTGCATATGCTGTTCCTTTTGCCTGGAACACCTTTCCTCAATGGCCCCTCCCTTCATGGCTAACTCCTATCATTCTCCAGGTCTTGGTGGCCCTTCCATACTCCACAGCCTTGGAGCTTCCCTCTGCCACATAGCATCACTGATGGTTTTCCAACCAGTCTTTACAAGTTTGGGGATGAAGGCTTTTTGCCTTTGCTGGGTGAGGTGATGACTAAATCCTGAGTGGGCAATTAGGGCCGAGAAACTTTGGGAAGAGTGAGTCAGGAATAGCCGTGAGGAGCCCTGGCTACTCAGGGCCTGAACAGGCATTTGACATACCAGCCAGCATAGCCAGATGCCCTCTGCCTCGTTTTTCAGATTCTGATTCCTTTTGCCTTTCTTCCAGGCTTGTTGCCTGACCCAATTCCCTCCTTCCCAAAGCTGGCTCAGCCTCTTGCCACCTCTCTGAGCTCACTCACAGGCTCATTTGCCATCTTCACTTGGGTGTGCTCCACCTCCACTTCTAAGCCTAGTGAAAACCTCATTAATGAAGGCCTTGGGTCAGAGGCACATCCTCCATGTATGGCTTCCTAACCCCCGCCACTTAGTGTGGGGAAGGGAGGTGGCGGAGATGAGTGATTATGAGCCCAAGCCTTGGGCACTGCCTCCTGGCTCAGCTCTCAACTCCACTTCTTAGCTGCAGGATCTGTGCTGAGTCCTGCCACCTTTGTTCCCTCTTCTGTAAAAGGGGGACAATGATAGAGCCCACCTCATTAGGGCTGCTGTGAGGATGAACTGAGACAAAGCGTGTGATGCACCTGTGCTCAGTTCAGCTCCCTCCCCGGAGCCCGCGTGAGAGCAGGGGAGCTAAGAGAACAAGCCAAGTGCACCCGGGAGGTGCCTCGTGAGTCCTTGCTAATTGGAACTGAGTGAAACCAACATCTGTGGTGTGAGCACCTACTGTGTGCCTTCCATAGCTGGTTTTCTGCACCTCCCTGCCTCAGTTTCCACATGGCTTTTATACTATGGCCTGGAAGGTGGGTGTGTGACTTCTTTAAAAAATTCTTCACATCCATTTTATTGAGGTATAATTTACATACAGTAAAATCACCAATTTAAACTGTATGATTCGATGAGTTTTGGTGAATCTATACAGTCATATAACCATCATTATTTCAATCACAAAAAGATTATTTTTATCATCTCCTGAGATTTTCCCTGTGCCCTTTGCAGTCAGTACCCCTTGAGGGTGATGTCTTCCAGGGCTGTGAGAGGTGCTGGGTTCTCCTTGAGCTGATAACCTGGGCACAGTGAGGACTGCTTTTGCATGCTCTCTGAGCCTTGGTTCCTGTGGACTAGTGAGGAGCCAGAGGCCAGGGAAGTGAAGGGATGCTCAGGCCACAGTGTCCTGAGGGTCGGCCCTGGCTCTAAGGGCTGGGTCAGCTGGGAGTGGTGGCCTCAGAAATCCACAGTGTGGATGACAGAGATTAGGGAGTTGGTGTTCCGCAAAACCCTCCCCTCCTGGAATCAGATGTGCCCTGTGGCCCAGGTGGAAATGGCTACATATTGTCCAAGCAGGGGCTTGTGCAACATGATTTCACTTCTTATCTCCCCCACCAGGGGCCATAAACCCCTCTGGGGACCAGTGATTCCCCTAAAAGAAGGGGGCTCTTTTGTTCCCCACTCTCAGAACCAAATATTAAAGCAATTATGTAACTAGCAATAAATTACTTAAAGTAGTGACTCACTCAGCTTAATTAGAGCACGAGCAGGGAGAGATTAAGGTATTTTTAGAGCACACACCTCACTCCCTCCTGTGGAGGGAGGCCTCTGAGCAAGGTGGGGGTGGAGAAAAGACTGGGAGCTCATAGGAGGACCCCAGGTGTCTGCAAGGAGATGAAAGCTGATCCCCTGCCCACTGAGGTCCCAACAAAGAGAGCGCAAGTCAGAGCTGCAGCAGAAGGGATTCAGATGAGACTCAAGGAACACTTCCCAGTGGTGCTCCTTGAAGAACTGGGACAGGTAAACTAGATTATGAGCTCTCTGAAGGCAGACACTTTGTCTGTGAGCCCCTCTCCACCAAGGAACAGACTAAGAATGAGACTTGGGGTCAGACAGGGATTCCCAGGTGGTGCAGTGATAAAGAATCTGCCTGCCAGTGCAAGAGACGCAAGAGACGTGGGTTCAATCCTTGAGTCAGGAAGATCCCCTGGAGTAAGAAATGGCAACCTACTCCAGTATTCTTACCTGGAAAATCCCATGGGTAAAGGAACCTGGTGGGCTACAGTCCATGGGGTCACAGAGTCCGACACGACTGAGCGACTAACACACTTGGGGTCAGACAAGTCTTGGTTTGAATCCCACCTTTACTGGGTACTAGCTGTGTGGCCTTGGGTAGTTCCTTTATTACTGCCAAGCTTCTATTTTCTTCACTGTAAAAATGGGCATAATAACATCCCCCTTTGTATATATTGTAAGGATCAAATGGATTACTATGACATGTGAAGCAAACCCCAGTACTGACTTTACAGGACCCAGACCTCCAAAAGGGCAGTAATTAAGTCCATTTTGTGTAATGTATCCCAAGCTCCATTCACAGGGCCACACATAGTAGGTGTTCAATAAATGCTTATTGAGTAAATAGATGTTAGTTTCATTTCCATTCTCCAGACCCATATGGGCTCCTTGTTTTGAGGTTTTGTGAATAAAGGAACTTGGTGAGTAGAGGGCAGGGGTGCCTCACAAGTGGCATTTTGCCTTTCTCTCTCAGGCAGAGAGGAACAGGTGACTTCCAACAGAAAAAAGGGAGACTTCCGGGGAGAGGCCTGGGAGGGTTCAGGACCACGGACAGCCCCAACTGGTGTCTCCTGTGTGACCAGGAGACTTGCTGGGATGAAAGAGTCCGCCGTATGTGCCCTCCACAACCCCGGTGGGAGGAGGAGCCAGCAGTCCAGGCTGATTGGGGAGACCAGGACCTTCACCCACCATCACTGGGAATTCAGAGGAGGGGGAGGGAGCAGTGTAGGGCGTCCTGAACAGCTAGGCATCTGCAAAATGTGGTAGCAATTCTGACTCTGTAGGTCTCCTGGGGGGATTAAATGAGTTACTTCTTAGGAATGGCTGGCACATGTCTGCCTGGAGAGGGCACAACATGGGTTCACTTCCCTCCACCCCTTCTCAGCCCCTGTGGCCTGAGGAGGGACGTCCCCCTCTCTGTTGAGGGCCTGGACATCTGCTCACAGGCTCCAGGGTGGGAACTTCCTAACGAGCCTCCACTGACCGCCATCTCTGAGGTTAGGCTGAGATAGGCACACAGTAGGTGCAAAGGACAGCCTAGGGAAAGGTCTGCCCTCCTCTTTCCTACCAGAGCATTGGGAAGCTGAGAGAAGGTCACAGATGACCCTCCCTCAGGCTCAGAGCCCCAAGGCTTCTGCCCCCAGTGACTGCTCTGATCAGTTCTGACCAGCTCTCCTCACACCTCGCTGGTCTTCCAGGGCTCAGGCGATGAATTAGTGATGACAGCATCTCAGCATCGCTATGACGACCAGGCATGTCCTTAGCCTCCAGTCAGAGTGCAGTGGCAGAGGCCAGAGACCCCTTTGACTCTGGGCCTTGGGACTGGTGTGTGTGTGTGACAGGGGCCAAAGGGGAGAGAGGGTGGGGCAGGACCAGGCACAGGGGCTCCATCTGGAGAGGACTAGAGTTCATTCAGATTGTTAGCTCCACAGGGACCTTGAAGACAGCTGTTTCTCTCTCCTTCCTTTCTCATCTCTTTCTTTTCATTCCTCCCTTCCTCATTGCTTCCTTCCATATCCCTAAGCCCCTTCTCTGTCCAAGGTCCTGAGCTGCCCACCACCTTCACACACACCCCTCAGTTGGGGAACGAGGACGAGCTGACCCTCACCCGTGGGAGCTCGGAGTGAGATGGGGACATAGACATTTCCTGGTCTAGGCTCCAGAGAAGGTGTGTTGGCCACTGGTGGCTCTGTGGAAGGGGTGGCCCTGGCTTAGCCCTGCCAGGGTCTGTGCAAATGGCTTTGCAGAGGGGGTGATACCTCTTCCAGCCCTGTTTATTGAGGAGGGAATTTTTCCAATGGAGAGACAGAGGTCCAGTTAATTCCCTGGCAGTCCCTGGCAATGGTTAGGACTTGGTGCTTTCACTGCCAGGACCCTTAGTTCCCATTCTGCAAGTCACACCTCTCATCAAAAAAAGAGGAGAGAGAGACAGATGTCCAGAGGTGAACTGGTTAACCACGAGGTATAAGTCCATAGGTGAAACATAAAGAGGGATGAGGGATTGGTGAAAGGCCAGAACAGCCTAACAGTGGGGTCTGCCTAGGGGAGCACAAGAGGAATGGAGCCTGGGGAAGGATTGGGAAGGAGTGGATGCAGTGAGGAGTTTGCAGTTTGTCTCACAGGGGAAGAGGAGCCCCTGAAGAATGTTGTTGTTGTTTGTTCCCATCCCATTTTAGGGATGGGAAAACTGAGACCCAGAGAGGGAAAGTGACTGGATTCAGCTCAATGAGGTCCTCAGGGACAGCCTGTGACTATGGGCTCTGCTGGGGTCCACTAGACCCCAGCTCGGTCTTCTTGCCCCAGACTTGCTGACCTGAATTTTCCCTGGTAACCACTACCTCCACTGGGTGGGGAGGCCTGTGGGTGAGTTTGCCCTCAGATAAAAGGAAATTTGCATAGGCATGGGTGGTGCTTATGGCCCTTCCTGCCTTGGAAGGATTGGGTGTGGGTGGGAGGGTAGTGTGGAAGGGCATCCAGGTAAGGCCCTGGAGGAATTCAGGGGCTTGACTAAGGCCAGCAAGAAATTAGAGTTAGAAATTGAATCAAGCTTGGGTCTTTGGGCTCCCAGCCCCACACAGTGCCACGTCCCCTTATTTTACACCTTCAGGGATCTTTGGCTGAGTTGGGCACTGATATAAGAGGTAAAGGCCTCTCTGAGCCCCTCACACTCCCCTAAGGGTACTTCATGGTCCTGGCATCTGCTGAGGCTGGAACTCATCTGGACTGAGGAGACATTTAGCTCCATTGTTCTGATGAAGACACTGAGGTCCCAAGGTAACAGTGACTCACTCAATAACAGGTCAGAGCCAGACTGGGCCTGACTGCCTGGCCCTTAGCTTGACCACACTTCCCCCACCCAAAGCTATCCCTTGCTTCTCTTCATCCCACTGTGCAGCCTTGCTGGGCCTGCCAGCTTTGATGGATGGCCCCATGTCTCAGCCTCCTTTCCATTCCTTTCTGGATGCTGGGCTGTTAGCCTCCTAATCACCAGTCCTGCCTGTGGTTCGCCAAGCCATCCATCTCTCCACACAACCTCACCCAGAGCAGGTGGGTATTTTGGGGTGCAGCAGGGCCCCCTTCTCTAAGGCCAAGCTGAAAGTGTGGTTGCAGGCCCTACTCCATGGGAGTCAGGGGTCAAGAAGCTGTTTACACCCCCTTGCTAGAGGGCCAGAAATCCCCACCAGAGCTTCCAAGGGAACTTATACATGCATACATGTGCATACACATATGTGAGCACACACACTTGCTCACAATAACAGTATTAAAAGCTTTCATGTATCAAAAAATACTGTATGCCAAGCATTGTGCCAGATCTCTGCAAGTATGATCTCATTCAGTTAGTTGATTATTGTTGATAACCCCAATGTACAGATAAGCAAACTGAGGCTCAGAGAGGTTAAGTAACTTGTAGAGAGTCACATATCCAGAAGACGGAAGAAATGGGATTTGAACCCAGGTCACATTGGCTCACTTTTGTATTTGCCACTTCTCTGTTCTACTGACTTATGCATGCACAGAAGTGCACACATGCACATGAGTACATGGACACATGCATGCACGAACACCAGCCTCTGTGTGGATCCCCTGCCCCGCCTGTTTCCCTGGACCTGGTTGCCAAGGAGTAGAGAGAGTGCTGGGCTGAGGAAGAGATGAGGGGTCACTACTTATTGTCCACAGGCTGCCCCCAGACTCTCACCCTGACAGTGACACTGATCAGCCATGGAGGCTGCATGGAGGAGGCAGCCTCCAGGCAGCAGGAAGAGGAGGCTGAGAGGCAGTCAACTGATTGATTACCCCTGCAGCAGCGCCCTCCAGGAACCTGGGCCCAGGGGAGTGTGGTGCCGTGGGTCGATCATCTGGGGTGCAGCCCAGGTTCCACGTGCAGGGGGTGTGTATGTGGAGTGAGGCTGGCATAGGTCCCCTGCCTGTCCTCTTCTCCCTACTTTGCTGACCCTACACCTTCCCCCTGCTCTCCCCGCTGCCCCCCACCATGGGCACTGTAGCTGGGAATCAAGCTACCTGTTCCCAGACACCTATGTGCACCCACTCCTGTGGGATTACTGTGCTCCAGAGGCTGATCCTGGGGTTGCTGCTTCAAGGTCAGGAGAGGTCAGGCAGGGAGGTCAGGGGCCAGGAGTTGCAGGGGGTGGGAGTGAGCCTTCATAGACCTCTATGGCCAATTTAATAAGATAATGAATGTAAAGTGCTTCATACCACCAGGGCATGCAACAGGAGCTTAGTCTTTGCTGGTTCCTCCCTCAGGAGTCTGCAGAGAGTGAGGCTGATGGGGGTGGATGGGGTGCCTCTGAGGGCACCTGAGCTCCCAGAGGGACTGACAGTGTTAACAATGGCAGGAACGATTTAGCTCTGAAAGAGAAGGAGGGAGAGAGATTAGTACCTGACAAGTGACAGAGTCTAGCCAAGCATTATCATCTTTCTGACACAGGGAAGGGAACAGCTGATGTTGGGAGGAGTGGTTGGGAACCCTCCCCACCTTCCTACTGGGAAGGGCCCCTGAACAGGTCTGGGTCACCCCGTTCCTGGAGCTGCTTCTGTTCTGGCAGAGGGACCTCCACCAGGCCCTCCAACTTGCACTGGTCCCCAAGAGACCTGGGTTCAAGTCCTGGTTCAGGCACCTGCTGGTTGGTGCTGGTTAGGGCAAGTCATTTTCCACCTGGGGGCCTCTGTCTTCTCATCTGTGGCAGGTCCCCAAGAGGATTAAATGAGATGTCACCTGTCCAGTGCCTGCCATTTCCCTGCCCACAAAGGGCCATGCCCCCTAGGTTCCCCAGAGCCTGCCTTCCCTGTTCACAGCCCCAGGAGCCACAGCTGTGGTCCATCTCTACCCTGGATGCCATCCGCTCCACCTTGGGTCCCCACGGTCCTGACACAGAGCCTGTTGCTGAGGAAGAAGGTAGTAAGGGGGTCCGATCGCAGGCTCTGTCCTCTTCTCTCTCATTCCGGGGAGAAGAGTGGGAGGACAGTGGACCTCTCTGAACTGATGGTGACTCCATGGGTCACCAAGGCCCAGTCTGACTCCGATGGGTGTTGGCACGGGGCTCCGGACTGGGATTCCCAGGGCCTGACTTCCTACTGTTCCAGACACTACCTTACTCTATGAGCTTGGGCAAGACCTGTCTTGGGGGGTGGGGTAAGAGAGACATGGAACCTCTCTGACCAGCCTCTCTTCTGAGGGTCTGTACCTGGATGATTCTGTGTTCTGGGGGAGAGGCTGGGTGATGGTACAAGGCTAGTGACCTCCATGCCACAGATGGGCAGACCCAGGGGGAGGGGCTCGGGACTGCTGTCAGCCTAGGACTCCTGTGATCCTGGTGCCTTTTGTCCCCATACTGCCCCTGCCGCTGTTTGCTCTGCCTCTAGTCCCGTTGCCCCCCACCCCCCAACCTGCTCCTCCATTCCTAGTCCTCTCTTCCTTTATTATGTCTCTGTATTGCCTCCTGCCTCGGGCTTATCTCCTTCTGTCACACTTCCATCCATCTATGTCATTCCCCTGTGGCTGCCTCCTGCTCCCTGGCACACCCTTTCCCCCCTGCAGGAGTTGGGCTTGTCTGAGAGTCAGTTCCTCTCTACCACTTGAGTATCTCAGTGGTCTCTGAGTCTCAGCTCTTGTCTTCCTCCACCTTCGTGAATCTCCCTCCCTCTGACGGTGTCTCTGTCTTTTGCTGTCTCTGAACCCTCTTAGTCTGTCTCTGTAAGTCCCTTTCTGGCCTTGTCTCTAGGTCTCTGTCTCTTAGGACCCGCCTGGTCCTGTCTTTGCTTCCCTTCCTCTTCTTGCAAGCCCAGCCAGAGCAGCAGGTACAGCCCTCCAGCCTGGAAGGCGGAGTGGTCCACCCTCCCTCTCTCTCTTGCTGGTTGCCTTCGAGGCCCCTGACAATTGCCCTCCGCCCCACACCACTCAGGGCCTCGTTGCTAGGCCTTGGGCTGGCAGCACCTGGCTTCCATAGCGACGGGTGCCTAGAAACAAAATGCCACGTCTGCCGGTCCCACACGGAGTCTTGGCGGATCGAGCTCCTCTCGATCAATCAGGACAGGAAACGTGGCCGTCTCTGGGCTGCCTCCAGCTTGAAGAGGCGAGAGGAGGAGACCACAGTCTCTGCCTTCTGGAACTTGGGGAGCCCCTGGGGTGAGAGGAACTGCTCCAGTGTGGCCCTGAAGTCAAAGAGGGAGCCCTCTCCCCTCTGGGCTCTTCCCAGAGGCATGCGTTTGCAAGGGGCTGGCTTTGGGTCGCTGTTCTAGCTGTTTCTAGCTGTGTGACTTTAGACAGATGACCTCCTGTCCTGGGACTGTGGTTTTATCAACTGTAAAGTTGGCTAATAATATAATGATGATTAAATAAGAGAATCACTTGTGTGGGCCTGGCACTTAGTAGGTAGTCCCTGACGGCACTGTTGTTCCTGCCCCTTCAAAGTTGTCTCAGATTTAATTAGCAGAGATGAGGGCGATGGAATTTTAGGCATGGAGGGTGGTGTGAACAAAAAGTGGAGGCTGGAAGGCAAGTTGTGGGGGCTCACAGGGGCCCTCTCCTCACCAGTATTCACAGAGATGCAGCCCACAGACAGGCAAGCTCTGAGGGCCGTAGAAACCCTGGACCAGGAGTCCTAGAGTCTCAGTGTTATAGGCAGTTAGAATAATAGAATGTTAGGATATTGGACTCCAACATTCTCAGGGCTCCAGGCTCTCACATTCATAGGCTGTAAAAAGCACAGATTTTTCTAATAAAGGGATTTACAATAGAAGCTCTGATTTTCTTAGATCATGAAGCTCTGGGAGTTCTTGGAACCTGGAAGCCACAAACTGGGTCTCCCTCTATGACTGTGTCTGAACAGGTAGAGAGTTTTCAGAGCATGGGGCTTTGGGTCCCTGTTGCTTAGAATTTCTTGTGCCTTGGCACCCCTCATGGGCTCAGCTTTGAGCAGTCCTGGGGTGTGTGTGTGTGTGTGTGTGCCCACGTGCATGGGGCACTGGGGTCAGTGACCAACAGCAGCCCGAGGCACCTCTGGAGAAGGGCCAGCCCAGGAATGGCTGGTGAAGGAAAGCTGGGCAGCTCGTGCGCTGCAGCTGTCCAGGTGGTGCTGGGTGGGTCTCTGGAAGCCACCCTTGGCTGAGGACCTGCTTGCCTTCATCCACCCAGCCTGCCCAACAGGGCTCAGGAGGAATCATCCCATGAGACATCCTAGGGTTGGAGTTATAGCAGCTCCTTGGGGTCCTGCAGACTGGAGGGCAGGAGGCACCTGTGAGGGGAAGAAATGGGGTAGGTGGGAGCTTGGGGGATGACAGCAAGAGTGGGTCCAGTGGGGGGATAGTGCCCAGTGGAGTCTTTGGTAGTGATTCTCAGCACCGCACTCTCTCTGCACTGCCCCAGGCTCCTGGGGATAGTGGTTTGGGTTGGGGGAGCTTAAGCACCCTGAACCCACCTGCCTATAGTAGCCAGGGGTAGGCTTAGAGGAACAAGCTCCTTTTCCCACCTCTGCCCAAAGCTGGAAAGGCTGGTGGAGCTGTTGAGAAAGCTGGAATCTGCCTTTCCTTTTGCTCATCCTCCTTCCCAGTTTCCATGGGAATCATGGCTCAGGATGATCAGGATTTGACGGGATGGTGCTATGGGAGGAGTCAGTGTCAGGCAGAGCCATCCCACATGGGCAGTAGTCTGCTGCCAGGAAAGCGAGCTCCCCGTCCCTGGGAGCATGCAAGCAGAAGCTGGATTGCCAGTCAGGGTGACTTCAGAAAGGAGCTTAAATGGGGAAAGGTAGGCTTTGTGATTGGCCCAGGGGGCCGCCCCTTCTAGATGTCCCTGTGCTTCGTTAAGGCACACCGTCTGACCCCATCCCCTGCTCCTGCTCTATGTCCCTGGCCCTATGCCGGAAACAGACATGGACACAAACACGTGGAGCTGAATTAGACCCCAGGCTTTTTCGGGTCTGGTGGGAGAGGCACTTAAGGAAACACATACACCTGGGCAAGTCCTTCAAAAGTGGCAGAAGTTTGGTGGAAGTTTCTACCACTGATTCCTACAGTCCACAGCTGTCTTTTTGAGCAATTCCTCTGGGTCAAGCCTTATTCTAGGTGTGGAGCCACAGCAATAAGCAAAACAGAAAGAGAGCCCTGTCCCCTGGAGCTGACAGCATAGTGCCTGGCAAAAGTACAGAGGTGCTGGTTGGAGGATTGGTGAGTGGAGAGGGGTGTGGTCAGAAGACAGAGTGTGGGTGGAGAATGAAAGGATGGTTTGGAGGTGGGGTTAAGGAGGATGAGGCCAGGACCAGAACTCCAACTTTATCCAGTGGGCAGTGAGGAGCCACGTGCGTGTGGGCGAGAAAGAGTCAGACTTGAGGGATGAAAAGATCACTCCAGCAGATGTGGACATCGGAGAGAAGAAGACACAGTGGTCCCCAAAGGAGGCACTAGGGCAGCTGTGCCCATTAGTATTCCATGTGCTAGAGCCATGTGAGCATGTGTAAAGGGATGAGTCTGTGTATAGGAGTGTGTGTGTGTGTGTGTGTAGGAGTGATGGGTGTGTGTATGCGTATCTATAAAAAGATAGTAATTGTATAGATGATTGTGTGTCTCCTGGGACACCTTTGTGTGGCAGAAGACTCTTGGGGTTTGTAGAAAATAGGGGGCAGACACCGAGATGTGCCAAGGCCTGAGTCCCCTGGACTTCAGCCCATATGTGAGTTGGCAGGTCCTGGACTAGTCTAGACTAGAATCCTCCAGGCTTCCTTCCCCCTCTAAGGTTATGGAGCTGGCCATCTGCTGCAGAGAAGACAAATGTGTATGCAAATAACATGGGGATGGATGAGACCTGTGGTTGACCAGCCCCCCCAACCCCTTGTCCCTTGAGCCTGAGTTCACTCAGCCTGTGTTCTTTCCCACTCAGAGCTGCTGTGGGGGCTCTGGGAGCTGGCCCTGCCCACTCTGAACCCAGATCCACACTGTCCACAGTACCTGCCTGTGGCCAGATCCTTTCTCCGTAGGGGTCACCCTATATCTGGGGCCAGTGCCTGTGAACACCCACAGCTGACCTGGGCTAGTGGACATGAGCAGCACCTCTGTTAAGTGTGAATTTGAGTACACACAGACTCACACATTTGCACATACATTTATACATGAATGGCCCATAGGCCATATATGGACACTTGTGCACACACACAACTGTACACATATACTTGCATGTGTTCATAGACACTCATACCTGTGCACACATACCTGTCTGCACACACATATATGCATGTTTCTGTAGATACACATCTCTGTACACATACAGGAGTTCGGCTCTACCATGGAAGCACTGCACATGAGAGATACAGATACAAAGTTACAAACCTGTACTCTGCCTCTTCTGCCCTCACCCACATCATGCTCACAGCCTGTGTGCACGCACACACTGTGTGCACACACCAGGGCTGACCAAGGGTGGCTCACCAGGGTGTGCCCTCTCTGGGCTGAAGCACTGAGGGCGGGCTCCAGCTGGATGCACAACCCGCAGGGATGTCAGTTCCTCCAAGATGCCTCTCAGATTGTACCCTGGCAGGGCCCCTGGGGTGGTGGAGCTCCCTTTAAGTCCATGGGCTCCACCTCCAGTCACAGAAAAACAGCCTCGCACACTGCCTCCTGAGAAGCCCCCATGTTGGGATCTGGCCCTTGCTCACAGTCCTTGGGCCTAGCATGACCGGGCAGGCCTGCCTGCCCCAGAGGGCTGCCTTCTGCTGGCTAGGCCTCCCTGGACACTGCCTTCCTCCACCTGAACTGCCCGAGTCCTCAGAGAGAACCAGGCCAAACTTCACAGGGCCAGAGCCCTGCCTGAGGCCACCCAGCACTTTGGACAGGGCTCAGCTTGAACCTGGGACTTCCAGGAGTCTGACCACACTCAGCAACCAGAGGATAGATGTATGTCAGGGGCACAGATGGGCTCCTGGAAGCCGGACACATGGTCATGGGGGATGGGAGCAGATTTGGGGTCTATTGAGGGTCTGCTGGCATCACTGAAATGGAGAGATGGCAAGTAGGAAAGTCTGCTCTTCAGACCCAAGTGAGGAAGTGCAGCGTCCAGAGAGGGGTCATTATTAGGAACAGAGACAGGCTGGTTCTTGGACAGGTCCTGAGTTTGAGAGGCCCAGTACTCAGACTGACAGGCTCTCAGCTGAGAAACCTTGTCCTAAAATACCCAGTCTGAAGTAGCTGGGCCCTGGACAGCTTAGTGTGACCTTTAATGTGGGGAGATGAAAAGAGGTGGCTGCAGGTCTGGGTTTGGCACCCCTAAAACTGAACTTCCTCGTGGCAGAGGTGGGCATAGGGCTCAGGGCCTGGGAGTATAAGACCCTGACTGCATTCTTGGGGACAATAGGAGAGCTGGGAAAATTAGATTTTCTCTCATGCCTTTCCTTAAGAGACAGCATGAATATAAAGCACAGATTGGAGCCAGATGGATTAGGTTTGACTTTTGGCTCTACTACTTATTAACTCTGTGACTGTGGGCAAGTTACTTAGTCTCTCTGTGCCTCAGTTTTCCTTATCTGTTAAATGTGACTAATAATGGGTCCTGCCTTCTAGTACTGTTGAGAAGACAAACTATGAGGCACAGAGTAAGTACTCAGCAAATGTTAAAGCCCAAGAGATGCTGGCTGTGCAAGGCCAGGGTTGGCCCTTTTCTTTAGAGACTGAGATAGCCTCTCCTGAAGAACAAATAGCTCTGGCCTGTGGCTGTAACAGATGTCTCTTGGATACCTTGTCCTACCTGCACTGTCTGGAGCCCAGGCTTGAGTTGATAATAGATGCTCAGGATTTATCAAGAGACTTGTGTACTGGTTTCAGACTCAGTACTTATAATAGCCCTTACATTGGTCACCCCCTTAACAGAGCAAGAAGCTGAGGCCAAAAAAAGAGAAGGGAGGACTTCTCTTTTTGGTCAGAACCTTTGCACATCTTAGCCCATGTAATATTTTCTACAGCATTAATAAGTAGGACAAGTTGCCCCCAGTCTGAAGATGCAGTAAAAAACACTGACTTGGCCTGGATTACTTTATGACAAAGGAGTTCCCCATCCCTTCCTGTGCCCCTAGACATGACTCCTAGGAAAGATGAAAGAAGGGGGACCCAGAGGACTAAGGTAACATCCAGGGAAGGCCTACTGGAGGAGGTGGGCATCCAACTGGCCCCTGAAAGATAAGCAGGCCCAGAGGGCATTGGGGTTGGGGTGGTTGAGTGAAGGCCTGAAGGTAAGAATGAGTCAGTCACCCAGCTGAATAGAGAGGGCAGCATAAATTTAAGGAATGGTGGTGAGAGGGTCAAAGCCGAAACAACAAGTTGGGTCTAAGTTATAGAGGGTCTGCCATGTCAGGCTGAGGGTTTGGGCTTTACTGTGCTGCCAGCAGGGAGTCACTGAAGGTGTGTGAGCAGGGGAAGAGGCATATCCAGAGCTGGGCCACAGAAAGAGAGGTGGCTCCCCCTGAGCTGGTGGCACAGCCGGGGCTCTGCCCAGCCTGTGTGCCTGGTGCCTGGACTGTGTCCAGGACTGGGTTCAATGACTCAACCTTGAGGAAATCACTCCCCAGGGAGAAAGGACCCAGATGAATCAGCCCAGTAAGGTGGGGAGCTGGGAAGCTGGGGGTTCACTGAGTCACCCTCCAAGAGGGGCCAGGAGGGTGGGGGATAAGGGGAGAGTTGCAGAAAGAGGGGACTGCAGTGCAGTGGGAAGGATTCAGGTCAGACCACAGCAAGGGCTGTCAGGGGACTCTGGCTGCCTGCCCACCATTGTGGGGTTGATTTTCCTGGCAGTGTTGTGAAAGAGATGGGAAAACTGAAGCCCAGAAACCAACTGGGGAGGGGATCTGACCAAGGTCATGCAGTTAAGCAGCTAGCTGGCAAAGGCGAAGAGAGACCCAAGACACCCTCCAGTCCAGACACGTCCCACCGCCTCAGCCGTCCTCGTGCCAAGCGGAGGCTAGGAAGGGGGTAGGTCCAGGCAGGGAGTTGTCCCAGGTGACCCCTTCCCCCTCGAACCCCCGCCCTCCCCACACAAACAACAGCCCGCGCAGATGGCAAATCGGGCCGGGCCGCGCCGCCGCGATGGGACAGCAGAGGGCGCAGGAGCGTCACGGCTGCCGCAGGCGCCTGAGCACAGAGGCCGCTCTGCGGAGAACTGAGCTCTGAGTTCGCAAGTCCCACCGCGGAACCGTGGACTGTGGGGCCCTGGGGCCTGCACCCTCTCCGACTTGCGGGAACACCCGCGCAGACCTACCTGCCCAGTGCTGGGGGCCCAGTGAGCCTACCCTCGATTCAGGAATGGTGCGCCCATCCGTGCGCTAGCGTGTCGGTGCGCACGTGTCTCCCTCCCAGATTTGCTACTGCTCCCAGAGCCTGTCCGACTCCGAGCGACCTTTAAAATTTCCCCTCATTCCCCTCTTTTTCCTGGAAGAAGAGCAAACCCAGGATCCCGTGTGTCGTGCCAGTGGTCCCTTCCCTTCTATCTCCCCTAGCGGACCGCCCTCCACTCCCTCACTGCACTGGTCTCTCTGCCTTCGGGCTGTGGCCCGGCTCCAGGACTTTATAAGTAAGTGGAGGGGGAGAGGATGTGATCAGACAGGAAAGGGGCTCAGACTCCTGAGAGGTAGTGGAGTGGAGGAGGAGCAGGAGAAGGGAGCGAAGGCGGAAAGCCGGCTACCTGGCGGGGGATCCCAGTAGCGGACCAGCCGGAGAAATCTTGAGAGCGGAGAGATAAGGGAAGTGACAGCTGGTGGGGGGTTCTGATGGGGGTCCGAAGATCGGACAGGCTGAGAAGTGCTGTCCACGGATGCGCGGAGATGGGCGGGGCCGGGGCGGTCGAGGGGCGGGGACGTGGGCGGTTCGGGGCGGGGCCCGGCGGTCGAGGGGCGGGAAGTGGGCGGTTCGGGGCGGGGCCGGGGCGGACACTCGCTCGGACCCGGCGAAGCTGTCGCGGACGCGCCGACCGAGCGCAGCGGCCGGGCCGGCGGGCGGGCGGGCGGCTGCGAGCATGGTCCTGGTGCTGCACCACATCCTCATCGCTGTTGTCCAATTCTTCAGGCGGGGCCAGCAGGTCTTCCTCAAGCCGGACGAGCCGCCGCCGCCGCCGCCGCAGCCATGCGCCGACAGCCTGCAGGTAGGGAGCGGGGGCCCGCTCTGGGCTCGAGGGGAACCGGGTGCTGGGTGAGCTCCCGGCCCGGTCCTCCGCTGAGCGTGCTGTCGCCGGCCCCATGGTCCACCCTGCTCCTCAACCCTCCTAGGGTGATGAAACCCCCACCCCCACCCCCCGCCCCAGTTTGAGTCCCACTTCTGTGCTGGAACTGCAGCCCATACCCAGAGACCTTGAATGCCCAGTTCACAGTTCAAAACCTCATGCCTGACTCTGAGCCGGTTTCAGATCTGGGACTCCACCCCAAGCACTGAATTCCCAATCCACAGTGGGACCCCCTGGCACACCCAAAAATTGTGCTGGAGCCTGGAACCCCCTGATTCCCATAATAGTAGAGGACCCCTGCCCATATCCCTGAACCCCCCAATATATTTTCAGATTCCAGATACACCCAGAACACCTGAATCCCAACTCTCAGCAAGGACCCCACCTCAGAGCTGGAGCCTCACCTCACGCCCCTGAGCCCCTACTCCACAGCCTCATCTGTGCCCCATCCAGGTTCCTACTCAAACATCTGCTCAGTCCTCACACGAGACCCCACCCCTGAGTCTAAATGCCCTTTCCATCTCGGTTTCTCTCCTTCTCTGCAGGATCCCCCTCCCACTCTGTTCCTGCTTTCCCCTCCTCCCTCCTCTATAAGAGATCTTAGTCTTTTCTGGCTTGTCTCACCCTCTCCTCTTGTTTCTCTCTGGGTATGTTGGCTCCAATTTATTCTCTGGTTTCTTTTCTGGCTTCTCTGAGTCTTTCTGGGCATCCTCTCTCTCTCTCTGCCCCTCTGTTTCTCTCCTGTTTGGTCTCTCTTGCCCATGTGCCCACCTCTCTCAGTCTGCCCATCACTCCTCCAATTTCTCCAGGTTTCTATCTTTGTTCTAGGGCCTTTCCATGTGGTCATCGTCCCCCTTATGTCAGCCTCTGATTTTGGGTGGTGAGAGGACTGGCTCAGAATGCCAGGCCAGTGTCCCCAGAGCCTCCACCACTCCCCTTGTTGTCATGGTGTGGGTGCTGGTAGAAGGGGCTAAACATGGAGCACGCAGCCCTTGGGCGGTGCCCAGGGATCTAAGGCGGGTGGGGATCATGCAGTGGGGCACTGGGGTTCACATGAACGATGAGGATATGGCATTGAATGGCACGTGCAGCTGGGGAGGCTGAGTTGTGCGTGTGGAGTGGTAGCTGTTCATATGACTGTTGCATGTGTGGGGAACTTATGTGTACATGGTGTGTGCCTGTCTTCATGGGGTGGAGTAGTTGTAGGGGCCACTTACACAGGGGACTGTGTGTATATATGTTATAAACTGTTGTATGTAATCAGGAAAAGCCACTGCTGGGCCCCAGTGAAAGGTTTTACTGGATGTCTTACTTGAAGGGGGTGGAGAGAGGGTCTCTGTGAGTGTGTTTGCAGCCAAGGTGACTGACTTCGAGTCACCAAGTTACATCCTGGAGTTGGTCAGGAAATATATGGGGACATGTGTGTTGGTGTTTGAGTGTTATATGTCTATGTGATGGCTTTTGGTACAACTCTGGGTAGGAAAGAGTGCAATGGCCAGGGCCCAGGGGTCCAAGGCAAAGACTTGTTGACTAAGTGTATGTGTGTATGTGCACACACAAGTGTATGTGGGGAGGAGGCAGAGTGCAGGCAGGACTGTCTGTGCTAAGGAGCTGTGTGTGCCCATAAACATGTGATATTTTGATGTGACATTATGTATGCACATTATTTATGCAGGGTGTGTCTGTGTCTGGTGGTGTGTGTGTATTGAATTTAATTGGATGTGTGTGTGCTTGGAGAGGTGAGTATAGGGTGTGAGAGGTGCGTGTGGGAGGTTGAGCGAGTGTGGTGTGAAGCGTGGGTGTGTGAGCTGGATGACTTTTCCGTGTGATGTGGATTATGTGATCTTTTCTCCCTATGAGCTGTTTATGTATGAAGGGTGTCCAGGGAGCAAGGGTATGTGTGGGGGCGAGGCAGTGTGGAGGCCTGTGGAGGGTGCTGCAGCGGGTGAGGGAGTGTGTGTATAAGGTGTTTGGGGTGAAGAACACGGTGTGTGATGTTCAAGTGGGCAGAATACAGCAGGTTTCCCTAAAATGTGTGTGTGTGAGGAGGGCTTGACCGCCATCCTGTCCTTGCTTTCCTCCCAGTTAGGTCCCCAGAGATGCCCAAGCCAGGCTGCCTTTACCCTTTGCCCTTCATCCTCCTCGCTTTCACCAAGGCCTTTGTCTTGGGTTTCCGGTCGAGCAGGCGCTGGACAGGCGGGCGGCGGGTGATGTCGAGGTCTGGGAACCTTTGTTCTTTTCCTCTTAGCCTGTCTCGTGTTTGGGGCCGGGATTGGAAGGGGTGGAGAGAGGATGCACGTGTCTCGGGGTCACTGTGTTTCACTACCAGCTCACAGTGCTCTGCAGAGGGTGGGGGTTCAGGCACAGGTACTGAGGCCTGGGTGGTATCCCCGATGGCGCCTTCTTGACATAAGAGCAGCTGGGGCTGGGCTTGGAGTTGGGCGGGTTTGCCAACCGTGAGGTCTTAGTCCCAAGCATGGCCCAGTGCCCTTCCTGCTCACGTCATCTCCGGGGTGCTGAGCAGCCCTGTTGCCTCTTCTGTAGGCTGGCTGGTCCTCTTCCCTTCTCTGTGTGGTGCCCGGAGAGGCTTCCTGAGCTGGGAGACAACCAAGACCTCAACCAGTCTCCACTCATATTGATCCCACATCTGATGGGGGGATAGTTTCTGTCTGTCCAGGGCTTTAATCTAAAAAAGGAGACCTGATCACACCTTTTGGGACCTTCTCGTTTGATGGACCCAGTAGGAGGATCCAGGTCACACTCTCCAGAGAAAGCTATGGGGAAACCTTAGTGGGCAGCTTTACAAAAGGGACTCGAGAACACGAAAAGACAGGACTCCTAGTGGTTGGGAGCCACAGAGACCATCAGAGTCAGTTAGGGGAAGGGGCTCAGGGCCACTGCCTCAACACCACATTCCAGAAGGTTCTCTGAAGGGAGTGAGCTTGAGCTGAGCCCTGGAGGGGATGTAGAGAAATATAGCCTGAGGTTGAGGAAGATTCTGGTCCAATTGGAAGAGAGGGATCTTGAAGGCTGTTGAACATTCCCAAGCAATACTGTCTGACTTCAGGTAGCCATCTCTGGGCCTCCTCCCTTCTCAAGTTTTCACGTCTGGCCCATCCCGATTGTCTTTGGCCAGAATCATCATTGTCATTATCTTCATCATCAGCTTTAAGCAGCTCTTTCCAGATTCCAAGCTCCTTTCACAAATGTCTCCTTTAACAGATGAGCTCATTCCATTGTCTGAAAGCATTTATTGAGTACCTGCTAGGCCACAGGCAGGCACAGTGTTAAGTGCTGGGCGTATAGCAGTGACCAAACAGGCCTCATGGGGTTCCTACTTTCTGTGTCTAAGGAACCCTGTCTTTGTGGCCCATCCACACTGTCAGCCCCTCCAGCCCTGGGCAGATGGCCCTCTTTCTGTGTTTTCCTGCAGCCTGATGTGCACTTGATGTGCTACAGGCAGGCATCCCATGGTATTGGGGTCTGGCTCCCACTAGAACATGAGCTCTTCAGAGGCTGGGCGGGATCTGCCCTTCCCATGTGTCCTGACCTGGGCTTAGCATAGTCCAGATGTTCATACTGATTATCAGAGGTCCCAATCCCCTGTAGGGTTGGCAGCCCCGCTGCCATCTAGAGAAACTGAGGCCTAGAGTGGGGAGCTCTTTAGGGAGCCTCCTCTTAAGACCTTCCTTTGCCCAGTGTTGCCAGAGACCAAGAGAAGTCAGGTGACTTGTGCAGGTTTCACAGCAAGGTGGCATAGCTGGTCCTAGAATACAGCTCTCTGGCTGCCAGGCTGGGCTCTGGCCCCAGCACCATGCTGCTCCCTGGCTGGCCTCCGGGCTGCCTGTGGCGGGTAAATGATTATTAATGACCCCCCTGGCAAGGAGACAGGAAACGTTTCCCAACCACAGCTGGGGACCTGCTCCCTGCCAGCCCCAGCTATCCATACCCGCCCTGGCCATGGGTCAGCATTGATGTTATCACCATGCCGCCTTGGCCTTCTGTCTGTCTTCCTGCCCATCTGACTCCCACCTCCCTTTCCTCTAAGGGATAAAGGACAAGACGGAACAGAGCTTTCTCTTTCACATCTCTGTCTCCAGTTTGCTTCATCTCCACCTTCTCCCTTGCCCTGAACCAGCCGGAAGTATTCTCTCCTCCAGGAAGTCTTCCCTGAATGCGCCACCATCCCCTTCTTCCAGTGGCCTTGTCCTGAGCTCTGGTCACTGAATCTGGCTGATTGCAGACTCTGGCCTCACTTTGATGGTTTGCTCTGATGGTCCTAAGGCTGGGCTGGTGACTTCCTGTGTGGCCTGTCCTCAATTGCTGTCTTAGGGCTGACACGTGGAGTGTTGTCCCAGATGCTTCCTCCAGGAAGTCCCCAGCCCAGCCCAGGGACTCTCACTTCCTCTGACTATCCCAGCCCTCCCTGTCCATGCCACAACTGTGTACTGCCAGGCCTTTATGAGCACCTACTATGTGCCCAACAGAGATGGTAGGTAGAGAGAACACAGTGTAGACCTTAAACTTCAGCCACACATTGCCCTAAGTCTGAGCAACAAGGCATCTGCCTCTTGGCAGGTGAACAGACCCAGGTACCAGGGCCAATGGTGGTCAGGTGATGGGGTGATGGAGGGGCACAGACAAAGATGAATGCTGATAGATTGTGTGGGGAGGGCAACTCTGGAAAGAAACTTGGGGGCCATGGTGGGAACAGGGCAGGGGCCCCTAATTCAGCCCAAAGTTGCAGGGAAGGCAAGTTGGGGAGCTTCCAGGAGGAAGTATATCTAAAGTGGGAGCTGAGGGATGAGCCAGGAGAAAGTTCTGGATAGGGAGAAGGAGAGAATCGCGAATGTGAAGGCTTGCTGGTGACAGACAGAGGGAGGGAAGCGTTCTGTGGAGCTGGGTGCTGGACTGAGTGGCTGAGTGATGGGATGGCTGGGGGGACGGGTGCTGCTGAAGCATCAGGAGATGAGGCTGGTGAGGCTGGCAGGGGCCAAATTGTGCAGGACTTTTATGCCATGTCAAGGAATTTGGACTTTCTCCAGAGGGACCTAGGCACTAGGAGAAGAGTTGAAAGCAGGACAGTGACTGCTCAGACCTGCATGTTCCAAAGTTCCCTGGGCCAGGGCTGGGGAGCTCATAGAAGGGGTGAGGTGGGAGGCTGGGGCAGTTCCTTCAGATGTGGGATGATGAAGCTGAACAAGGAAAAGCCTGAGTTGGAGGGGAGGGGACAGAGGGGCAGAAGGGGAGGAGGAAGCTGGTCAGCTCTAGGAGAAGAGAGAGAGCCACCATGGGGTCTGGGTGGCCGAGAGGGAAGACAGGGTTTGAGAGCACATGCCTGGGCCTGCGTCAGGGCCCTCTATGGAGCAGAAGGTCTCAGGATGGCTTCCCAGGTTAGGAGGTTTGAGGCTAAACTGAGACCAGGAGACCTAGATTCCGCTGGGGGTTGTCACATCCTTGTCTGTAGTGTGGGGACCTGGGATCTGCCCTGGGCAAAGAGTATTCAACATTCAAAAATTAAAACAATCTGTAAAATGTAACATTTAATAAAATTCAAATTCAAAAATATATGAGTACATTCGAAAATGAGTTAGAATGTAAATTTATGAAAATGCTAAGCATACATCCGTGATAGTTCTAATATCAACTGTATGCCTTCACTGCTTCCCATCCCTTTGGATCCCGCTCCCTTGAAGCTACTGCTCTGGTGTGGCCAGACACCCGCCCCAGGGTGGGGTAGGGGATGGTCTAGGACCTTCTGGCCTCTCCTTCAGGGCACCTCCGCTGGGAAGCCTGGCACCTCCGCTGGGAAGCCTGCTCTCTGACTGGTGGTTTCCTTCAGCAGGCATTTTGCTTTTCCTGACCCTCACCTTGAGGGACTTGACCCCTTGAACTTCACCCATTTTGGGGAGAGGAGATGGTGAGGGAGTTTCAAGAACCGAGGGTGAGGGGTCAGAGAGAAGAGGTGCCCGCTTTAGGACCCAGTAGGGGCAGGGCAGGAAGCGGGGGTGGGAGGATGGGAGGGGGGGTGCTGGGGGCTGGGAGGCAGGAGGTGTGAGCAAAGCTAAAAGAACAGCATTACTCCAACTTGAATATCTGTATTTCCTAATGTAAAAGTTGCACCATTTCTGAAAGACCAGATGTTGAAGTCCCATTTTAAAATCTCAGGATTGGGCATTGCTTGGCTCCTACTGTCCGATGATCTTGCATAGCACCACTTTTTAGGCTACATTTTCTCACCCATAAAAAAAGGAAGTTGGGTGAGATGAGCTCTCAGGAGCATCCAGCATTGTCAGTTTGTGGGGATCCAGCTTTTCATGGCTCTCAGCTCCCAGCCAGGGCTGTGTGGATGCCTGGCTGTGTGGTTCTGACATTCTGTGACTTTAAGATGCTGAGACTCTAGGAGCCGAAGAGGCAGACTTTCTGTGATTCTAAGATTCTAGGATTTGATGATTCAATGATTCTAAATGGGGTTTCTGGGAAGAGCTGCAACCACCTGCTTCGTTAATGTTGATGTTCAGTTATTAAAAACATAGCAAGAAGCAATGGAGACAGCTTGGGGCCAGGGGTGGCCCCCACCCCCAGGGAGGGAGTGGAAGAGGGGCGGGGTTGGCAGTTCGTGGGGAAGGAGACCCTCTCAGCCTGGGTTGCACAGACCGTTTCTCCTGTACCAGCAGAACTGGTGTACCTGCCCATGTGAGATCCACCACTCCCTAAGCTTGCAGGGTAAGGGGTCATTTCCTTCATCCCTCTGTCCCTAATCATTTCAGACTATGGCAGAGAGAGGAGTGCCCTTTCCTCCCAATCCCTAAAGCCTGTGGGAGAAATGTCCACAGTGGAGGAAGGAGAGGCCTGTTCACCCCCACCCCCTCCTTCCCTGGCAGCCCCGGCCTGAGGGGGAAAACAGGACATGAACACTTCCTGGACACAGACATGGGAATGCACGAAGCTCTGCCTGTGAGGCTCAAGTACAAAGGGCCTCCGACTGGGGCAGAGGCCAAGCAGCTAGAGGGGCAGTGTGGGCATTGGTTAGGGACCCATCAGCACCCCTTGAGGACAGGCTAAGGAGGGAGGGCCCTGTCTGTGCCCTGGAGGTGGCTGTGAGAAGGACTTAAGGAAGGGAGGTCCCAGGCTAGGGGCCTGAAGGGCTAATGACTGATGGGGGCTCAGGCCACCAGCCCAGCACAAGGCCAGCTCATTGGTCCAGCAGCTCGTTGCCTCTTGGGTTGTGCACAGTCTCAGCACCCACACCAGAGGTGGGGAAAGAACCTCCAGCCTGCCCTGGCTGGGTCCCTCAGAGCCCACCAGTACCGCCAGCCAAGACCCAGCCTGGTGTGTTCACAGATTCAGTGACAGAGGCTGGGACCCAGACCTATCACACAGCACAGCAGGGCCTGAAAGTACAGGCCGGACTTGGGTCGGGGGAGAGGGCCTTTGTCTGTCACCCGCCATTTTTCTCCTCCCACAGGCCAGGAGGCAGGTGGGGTGGTGATAATTGCTCGCTGTCATCTACGAGGCTACATGGTCTACCACAGCCTGTCTTGGCCGTGAGGCTAGGGTCCCCAGCAGGGAATCCCTCCCCAGCTGCCCGACCCACAGGTGCCCGCCCTGGGGTTCTCCTCCCTCATCTTCCTGCTGCCGCACCCCTCGCTCTCCTCTACTCCCTGGGCTCTCTCTCCCCATCCCTATAAATTTCTGTCTCTGGCCATCTTTATATGTCAGTCTCTCCAGAAGACTGTTAGACTTGGGCCCTAGGAGATCATCAGGTCCGCCCCTTTTATTCCTCAGGTGAGGACTGTAGCTCAGAGAGGGGAGGGTCCTGTCCGAGGTTGCACAGTAGGCTACAGTGGAGCCCAGGTCATGGAGGCACAGTCTTGGCGTCAGGCATCTAGGGTTTCAGGACTGCCTGTGTCATGGCTAACCCGACAGGCTTCTCTCCTCAGGTCTGAGCTGTTCTCCTTTCTTTTCCTTTGCCCTCTTCTCCGCTGCCTGGCTGACCCCTACCTTGGGCAGACAACTGCCCATGGGACACAGACCAGAGCCTAGGACTCTATGACTGGGGTGCACACCCATGCACACATGGACACACAGACACTTGCAACTGTATATAAGTCCCAGGGGCAAACCTCTGTCATGTAGTTAGGAGGCTGTCCTGGAACCTAGTTTCTCTTCCTGTGAAGCACTGCACACCTCCTCCAGGAAGCCCCCGGGGACTTCTCTGCAGAGTCCCTTTCCCACCAGTCCCTTTGTGATAACTGAGTTCTGTTGAGCCTAGGTTCCTCCTCAGTGACCCCAAGGGCACGGCTGAGTCTCCCTCTGGCCCTGGAGCCCCTCCTTCAGTGTTCCCTCCTTCTGTCTCCAGGAGGGGCTCAGCTTCCTGTGGCTGGGTGGGGAGAGTCCTGAGGTCCCCAGAGGACGGTGGGACAATGGGGAGGCGGTGACAGATGAGACATTGCGTCTTTCCCAAAGTAGGCTCCACCCTACCCTGACCTCCTGGCCGATGTCTGGGGCACAGCCCTGGCCTGTGGGTCCCTTAGGACTAGGGTCCTGGTCTGACTGTCCCCCTCCCCCTCCCTCTCAGTGCAGAGGTCACAGCATCAGAGCTCCTGACCCAGCAGCAGCTCTCTAATTGGAAAGCTGTGGAGTCCTGATCCCCAAGGTGGCAGGAGCATATTAATAGGATGGTGTAGACTCCTGGGGCCTCAGGCAGGGGTGAGCTGGACTGCTCTGAGAAGGAAGGTGATAAACATGAAGTTTGGAGGAGGATTATGGAGGCACTGTGAATGCCTAGCTGAGACTCCCACCCCCAGTCCTGTCCACCTTCCGTGTGCTTGAGCTGGGTGACGCGGAACCGGAGGGCATGGGGCAGGGGCCTCTCCAGGGAGTGGTGGAGAACCTGGGGTGCAGTTAGAATTGAGTGAGACTACCACTGCCTCTTCTCAGGTGGGGGAGGGGGCTGTCCCAGGGCAACTCAGTGGTGGCGGTGGGTGGACCATCGGAGGCCAGGGTGGAAAAGAAGGCTTAGGCTTGTGGACAAAGGGATGGGCCCTTAGGTCAGACACTTATCTTGGCCCGCGTCATTTCCTCTGCCGGACATGGCTGGGTTAGCGGGGTCATCACACAGAGGGAAGGAACAGGCCGAGCCAACGCACATGAGGCCCTGCAGTAGACTCAGGCCCATGGGCGACCTTGTCACACCCTGGGCTACAGTCAGTCCCCCATCGAGGCCCAGCCATGGAGCCACAGTCACCCTGAGAGATGGTGCCGTCTAGACCATCACCCCCTCTGCCCCTAGATCCAGGCATCGTTGGCAACACTTGGGCCCAGCTGAAGGCGCTGCCGAGGAGGGAGACCCCACAGGACTCAGGGACACGTGGGGCAAGCAGACACTCTGCCAGAGCCCCCCCTCCACAAGCGTCCACACACCAGGTGCAGCTGCTGTCACCCCAAGGGTGACCCAAGGAGAACCGCAGATTCCAGCAGGTGTCCAGAGCCTCAGTGAGATGAAAGGAGCACCAGGCAGAAGACCCAGAGCTGCCCCCCACCCCCACCCCGTGCTGACTCGTGCCCTCCCCACCAGCTCGCTGAGTGCCCGAGGCTGTTTATTTCCTAGCAGGGATGGGTGTCTCATCCCCACCCGCTCCCCCTCCCCACCACACACTTGCCAAGCTGCCAAATCAAATCAGCCCCTGCGCTCGCGCCAGGCGGGCATGGCGGCCAGCAGCTGACGGGAACGAAGCCAGGCTCAGAATATCCCGCCGCCTGTGCCTGTCCGATGCCTGGGTGCGCTTGTGGGTGGGGGTGGGGAGGGACAGCCGGCCCCTGGGCAGCACCTCTCAGAGTGGATCTGATTCTGGATGCCCCCCGGGGTGGTGGGCTCCCACAAATGAGTGAGCAGGTCCTGGTGTGTCTTCCAGCCCATGAGGAGCTGTGGGATAGAGCTGATAGGATGCAGGTTGGGGGTCCGATTGGAGCCCAGACGTCTGTGCACTGTGCTGGGCTTGAGGACTCACAGGTATGATCCCATTCACTTCCCAGCAACCCCAGCTGGGAGCCCAGCCCAGTGGCTGTGAGCTGGACAATACGAACCCCAATTTATAGACGGGAAGCTGAGGCTCAGACAGTGGAGAGAAGGAGAGAAGCAGAAGCAGAGGGGACCTCAGGAGGGGTAACAGCGTGGTCATGTCCACCCTGAGGCGCCCCAGGCTGAAGGAAAGAGTGGCTCTATTCTCAGAGTTGAGGGACTGAGAACACACCAGAGTCAGACGCGCCCATGGGAAGCAGGGGCCATCAGGCAAGGCTCCCTGGAGGAGGCCGCCTGTGGGAGACAGGAGGTCCTGGGTCTGCTGGGGGCTGGTGGAGGGGCAGCCTGGGGAGACGGGGGAGGGCCTGGCCAGTCTCAGCCCCTGGCTTTCTTGTCTCTGCAGCCAGCCGGGACCTCCTTGCACAGGAGCCAGTGCCCCCGGGGAGTGGAGACGACACACTGCAGGTGAGAGCTCAGCGGAGGGAAGGCGGACTGGGGTGGGCTTCGGGATGGGGGGTGGGGGGCGCAGGCTGGGGGCCAGTCTGAGCGCTACCCCCACCCCTGGGAGGACTGGGAGGCTGGAGCTGAATCCCAGCCCCACCCCCTCTGGCTTAGGGTCACCCCAGACCAAGACCACCTCTCCCTCCCCATTCCTGCCTAGAGTTCCCTCCCCATGAGGATTCACCCTCCTCCGGAGTCACCTGGGTGTCACTGGGGCTCCTCCCTCATCCTCCCCACCCTCACCCAACAATTCACTGTTGATTCTCTGCCCTGAGTATCTGGTGAACTCCTCTCCAGCTCTCCCACTGCCTACCCTAGTGTGGGACGGGTCACCTTTCCTCTGGATGGCTCACTGGCTGTCTCCTCTCAGTTGCCCCCCTTCTCCAAGTGACTGCCAGAAACATCTTTCTAACTCACAAACCTGAACTTGTCACTTTTCAGCTTAAAAATTCTCCCTGCTCCCCCTCCCCCGGCTCCCTCTGCAGCCTCAGCCAGGTCACAGTTCGCCCTTCATTCACTCCTGCCTCCCTAGCACCACTCCTGCTGGCCTCTTCCCCCTTCAGCTTCCCAAATCCTTCTGGGCTCAGCTCTAGCCTCGCCTCCTCCAGGAAGCCCTCCCTGCCTTTCATGCTCCCTCCTCTCAGCTCTCCTGCTTTGGCCGTCAGCTGCTGGGACATTCTGCTGCCTGTGCCTTTAGCACCCTATTTTCTCCATCTTGTGACTGGGATGTCTCCCCCTCTGAACTGTGAGCACCCTGAGCCTAGGAATGTGCCTTGTTCATTCCTGAGTCTCCCACCACCCTCCAAAGGGTGCCTGAGGAGGGCTCAGGGAGCACCTTTCCTTTGAGATGAGGGGTACCATCTCAGTCCCTAACCATGCCTTTGGGGGGGCCTCATAAGAACTGTCAAGTGTCCATGGGATCCTGAGTCACAATGGGGTGGGTTGGGGTTGGTGAAGGTTGGCACAGAGGAGGGGTGTGTGTGAGATCAGAGAGCCTTTGATGAGCCTCCCCTGTGCCCTGGGGGCCTGGCTGAGAGGAAGGGAAGACTGTGGCTGTATCAGCCCCTCCTCTGGGCCAGGAGCTGTAGATCCACTTCCCTGTTTAATCCCCACGACCTCCCTGGAAGGCAGGGGCTGTGATTCTTCTACTTAGGGGAAGCTGAGGCCCAGCGGGGTCACACAGGGAGTGAATCAGAGGCAGAACTGAAAGTGGACCTATGTCACATATTCAACCCTGGCTCTCTCCCTGCCCTTGGGTGAGATGGCCAAAGATGTCCGTGCGGGGCCTGGTGCCCAGCGGGGTCAGCATGGGCTCACTGCTGGGAAACGGAGCCCAGCCCTGAGGATGTGCCTGCAGCTGGGTGCTAGGCGAGGGAGAGAGGGGGGACCTGGAGAATCATTATTAATTTATTTCTGGCGTGGCATTCCCCGTGGGGCGGGGGCTCCCCCGGGAGCTGGGACAGATGGTGTTCCTGGGAGCCAGCAGTGTCTCTGCAGCCGCTGCCACCCGCCAGGAAAGACTGGATTTGTCATCCTCCCAGGAAGCGGAGAGGGGAGAGGGCTTTGGAGAAGCTGAGCCCATCCTGGGCGATGGGAGCGGGGCTGCAAGGGCAGGAGCCGGGCCCAGGCTTCTCATTTCTTTCTCTGTGTACAGCCCCCTTGCCCTTGGCCCTTGGACCTTGGCCCTTGGCCCTGCTCCCTGCAAGTTCAAGTTCTGCCTCCTTCCTCACCCTCCCCACGAGGCTTCCCCCAATCATCCCCATATGTTCCTGCTGCCTTTCCTTCGCCTGGGTCCCGCTGCCCCCTCTCTCAGCCTGAAGATATGGGCTATGAGCACCCCGGGGTCTCAGTTCTTTCCCCTTAGTCCCACACCCATCACGGAGATGGCAGGTGTCTGTCTGGCCTCTGAGCAGCGCCTGCTGTGTTTCTGGGTTCACTTAGCACCCCTTCCCGAGTGCCCAGGCCCATGCTCAGCCCTGCTGGAAAGAGACAGGTTGCTCTCCCTGGGGACCCCCAACACAGAAAGGCTAGGACTGGAGAGAGTAGGAACCCTAGGGTGTGGTTCAAACTATTGGGACCCCTGGAGGGAAAGAGGGATGGGAGACTGATGAGGAGCCTCCTATGAGGGTGGAACCTGGGGTGGTGAATGCACTTATCCAGTGGACAGACCATGGGGTCAGGTGGGCATGAGTTCAAGTACCAGCTTCACCACTTTCTAGGGGTGTGACCTTGGGCCAGTCCCTTAACCAACCTGAGCATCAATTCCCCTCACCTGTCAAAAGGGGATAAGAAGCTTCACCATCACTGGACATAATCACTATTATTGGACATAATAATCACAGCAGGTCTGTTGGGAGAAGTTACAAAGATAGTATGTGTGAGGTGCCTGCCCCAGGCCTGGCCCACAGAGGGTCCCTGGAGGGAGTTGGCAGCCTCCCTGCTTCCCTCAAGGGTGATCCTTGGAGCCAGATCTAGATGGCTCTGCTTTGTGAGACCAGGTGCCCCATGGGGCTGGGTGGGCACATCTCATTCTCCTGCCGCTGGCAGCACAACAGCCACGAGAGCAGGACTGCCGGCTCCCATGCCCTCCCAACGGGTGTCTGTTCAGCACACCTTCTTCGGATGGCTCCCTGGCCCCAGTGCCAGCTGGCCGGCTTAGAGGAGGGGCTCTTCAGGCACCATCTGGAATCCTCCTTCAGCGCCAGGGCCGTTACTCTCTCTGGATGTCAGGGCTGAGGCAGTTCAAGCAGTGAGCTGAGCACTCAGGGCAAATGCCATCTCTGCGCTTCTGTGCTGGCTCTCAGGGCCCAGACGAGGGTTAGAAAACCCAGCTGGGGCAGGGGCTGGGAAGAGGCAGATGTGAACAAGTGCACGGGTATCCACACCAAGCGCCCTAGTGCTCTGCCCAGCACTGGCTCCTCTATGGCTTCCCACTGGATGAGGAAAGACCACACCTTGGCCATGGCATTGCCAGCTGTACCTGCTGGACCCCCTCATATCCACCCCTTGCCCCCAGACATGGCGATGCTCACTTCCGGGACACCTGCTCTTGCCGATCTCCCCTGACTTTGTTCTCACTGACCCCTCTCTCTGGAATGCCTTTCCCTTTTTCCTCTACCTACTCCTTTTGTTGCTAGTGGTAAAGAATCCACCTGCCAGTGCAGGAGACATGAGACTCAGGTTTGATCCCTGGGTTGAGAAGATCCCCTGGAAAAGAGCATGGCAACCCACTCCAGTATTCTTGCCTGGAGAATCCCATGGATGGTGGAGCCTGGTGGGCTACAGTCCACGGGGTCGCGAAGAGTTGAACAAGACTGAAGCAACTTAGCACACAGGCACACATACGCTCTTGTTTCAAGCCCCAGATTAGATGCCACCTCCTTTGTGAAGTCCTCTCAGATTGCTCCCTCCACCTCAGGTCAAGTTGGCCTCCCCAACCCCTCCTGGGCACTCACACCTCCAAGCTTCCCTGAACTGACAGTCAGACAACTTGTTACACCATGTGGTTATATATCCTTTCCCATGTAGTTGTAAGTTTCTGGCTGGTAGGAACCAAGGTTGTCTTCTTAGTCTCTCCTGGGCTCATGTGGGGCCTGGCATAGGCCTGGTATGTAGTAGGTGCCCAATAAATGCTTCTTGATCCAAAAAGAATGGCTATGAGATGAGGATGAAGTAGTTCTAAGAACTGTATTGCTGTATTGAGTGCAGTCTTGGAGACTTCCTGGAGGGGACACCTTGGAACTTTGAAGGATAAGGAGGGGTAGTCAGTGATTAATGACCAGAGATCAGCTGGATAGTCAGGGAGGTCCACGTAGCTGGCTTCTGAGAGGACCCTCTGAGGGCAACAGGACGGGGACCAGACACACAGCAGAGCCTGGAGCAAGGACTTACAGGGGGCTGCAGGAGGCTGGCTCTGTGCTGAGAACCCAGCTCCAAAAACCTTTTCGCCCTTGGGTCCTGGTCTGAGGAATGCTTGATCTCCGAGTCTAGAGTGAGGCTGAGGCCAGCAATGGTGAATAAGTGGGCCCTGGTGGTGGGCTAGCCATAGGCAGGGGCAGGAGCCAGGGTGGTGCTGTTGGGTAGAATTGCTGTGGGGGCTGGGAAAGGCTTCGGGGGTGAGAGGAGCAGCTTGTGCAAGGGCATGTGGGTAGGATGCCCCTGGGTCTGCAGGGGAGAAGGCCGACATGTCAGTGGAGCCCAGGTTACTGTGCCGGGAGCATTGGGGTGAGGCTGGACGGGCCACTGCAGGCAGCTCTTCCCATGCTCGTATTTAAGATTCTTAAGTGACACTTCGAGCTGGGAGACCTGCCAGCCTCCTCCTGGATTCCGCACATCAGAAACAAGTGGCCTCAAAGCTGCCCCATGGCCCGCAGGGAGCCACTGCCAACAAGTTGGCCGTAGCATCTGGTGTCCACGGGGGCCCCCAGGCCCTGCCATCTGTCTGCGCCCACCTGTCGGGCTGCACAGGCCCAGGGTGTGCAGGGACCTGGGCCAGGGAGGCGATCTCAGCTGCCACCCCAGCCTGTCTATCTGTCCATCCATCTGTCCACATCCCTGACTGACCAAGGACGAGGCAGAGATGGGCAGATGCAAGTCCTGCCGTTGGAGAAGCCTAGTCTGCAGGGGCAGGCATCGAGCACCAGGCATTTACACCCAGGGAAGACACAGCTGAGCCTGGGCCAGACTTGTGGGCTGGCCAAGGCCCCGGGTGGTCCCTCAAGCTCTTGAAATGGAGGCTCAGAGGAGGTGGAGACTGGCTCCGGGGCAGACAGTAGGTCAAGGTCGACGCTGGGCCAGATGCTGTGGCCCCGGGGCTGGAGGCTCCTCTGGCTGGCCCCTCCCCCACCACCCTGCCTGGCCCTTGGCTGTAAACACAGAGAGAACAAGTTCCGTTTCCCGGGAAATATTTATCTCAGGCCGTGTGGGGAGCGTGCGCTGGCCTCCGCCTGTCCTTCCTGTGGGCTGGCCTGGGGCAGGAGGTGAGGGGGCTTGGTGGCTTTGGGGGGCAATCTGTGGGGCCCCCAAAGGCTGAGCCAGGAAGGGTGTGCCCTGCGGCTCCCGCCGGAGCTGGAGTCTGAATGCCGGCGCGCGCAGAGAGAGGAGGCAGCTGATAGGAGAGAAGCCGCCGCATAACCTCGCCTCTGTCACGTTCCTATTTTCATCCCTGTCACCCCGTCTCCTCCCGTTCCTGCCTCCAAGCCTTTGCTCCTGTCTGTTGCCCCCACCTGGGATGCCATTTCTTCCACTTCCTTGTATGTCCCAGCTCTTAGCTGGCTTCCTCTGGGAAGTCTTCCCTGACTCCCTAACCCCCTAACCCTTTGCCCTCCCCCGCCCAGGAGCCTGTCCTTCTGCTCTGGCTCCCAGCAGCTTCAGGCTGAGCCCCACAGATCAGCGAAGGTCTTGTTCCAAGCCGCTCAGACAGTCCAGACAGCTGTGTCCAGGCTGCCCAAGAGTCCCCTTCCTGGGAGACACAGGTCTGGGCCCCCTGGGGGTGAGGCAGGGCCCAGAGGTCACCTTTCAGTGATTTAGGACAAGCCCAGGCACACGTGGGAGCCAAGCTGACTGAATGGGGTGTGGGGGAATCCCACATGGGCCCAGCAAGGATGGAGGTAGGTAGAGGGGCCCTAGGTCCCTGCTGGGGCGGGGTGGGGGGTGCAACTCTTGGGCTTTAGACTGTGTATCCCTGACGGGGGCCCTGACAACAGGAAATCCTTGAAGGAACAGGCAGTGGCTGAGGACTCTGAGCACAACAACAGGAAACAGCCTTGACATGGGGCAGCAGCTCTGGCCACGGGACTTGGTGGGGTGGGGGTGGGGGCAGCGTGTGGGCCCCAGGGTGATGCCGAGGGTGACACTGAGACCCTGACAGTGGGGCAGCAGGGGTTCTGCTGAGTGACTGAGTTTGTGAAATCATGGGATACTGTGTGGAGAGTGGGTGAGTCACCAAGTGTGACACCAGATGACATACACCAAATGCGTGCCGCCAAAATAGTGATACCAAATGTGTGCCACCACTTGTCCAGGACCGTGTGAGACAGTGGACGTGCTGCTGATGGTGTGACCCTGTGATATTGATTGTGTGATTCTGAGTGATGCCAAGTGTGACACTGTGAGGATCAAATATGTAAACACGGATGAGTGGCACTATGCAGTAACAAGTGTGGTCCTGAGTTTGGGGGCTCAAGTGTCTGACACTGAACTGTTAATGTGGGCCCCAGGCATACAGGAAGGCTGAGTGTGAAAGCAAGGGTGTAACACAGAGTGACATCATGTGTGAAAACCAGTGTGTGATACTATGCAATCCTGTAATGCTTGTGACAGGGTGAGCTGTTAGCCCACAACCCTGTGTAAAATGCTGTCATGGGAAGACCCTGCTGGGTTCAGGCAGGGAAGTGACATGGTCTAATTTATGGTTTTGAAAGCGTCTATACTCTTGTTGCAGAGTGTATGAGGGGAAACCAGATGGAGGGGCTGAGAAGAGGTAGGCAGAGAGTTGAAGGCTATTGTAGCCACCCAGGCTGGAGATGGTGGTACCTGGGCTAAGGGGAGGGCAGAAGAGTGAGTTGGAGAGAAATGAACAAACTTTGGAGATATTTGCAGGTAGAAATGACAGAACTTGCTGATGAACCAGAAGGAAAAAAGGAGAATAGCTCCCAGGTTTCTGATTTGAAGAACCAAGGGATGGTTGGTGGCGATGTTACTGGGAAAGGCATGGAGTGGGAGAGGACAAGGAGACAGAAATTGACAGACCTGTTTCAGATGTAAGACAAACATCCAGGTGATGGGCAGCTAAGGCCAGGCTGGGGATATATTTGCAAGCCAGCGGGTAGGGATGATTATTAAACCACAGACCTGGCTGGGATGACCTGGGGAGAGACATAGGGAGAAAAGAGGTGAGGATTGAGGACTGAACCCTGAGGTGAAGAGCTGCAGTGAGACAGAGCAGGAGCGGCCAGGTAGGTAGAGGAGACCAGATGGGGTGAAGCTGGAAGTCAGGGAGCTGGAGAGGTTCAACAGGGTGAGATGCTGCCAAGCCATCAGGTAAGGTGGGAACAGAGAGATCATGCTGGGCTGGGCCATGTGCTCAACTGAGCCAGACCAGAACCCTGTCAGTGACAGGGTGGGACCAGAAGCCAGATGGCCTGGGCAGGTGGTGAATGGTGGTGAAGAAAGAGCGTAATCAGTCCTCTGGAGACCTTTGGCTGTGAAGGGATGCAGAGAGGATGTGTGGTTGCTCCAAAGGGGTGTGAG
The DNA here is from genome assembly GCF_023699985.2 of Odocoileus virginianus. NCBI lineage: Eukaryota > Metazoa > Chordata > Mammalia > Artiodactyla > Cervidae > Odocoileus > Odocoileus virginianus. The sequence continues at coordinate 29,772,891 of NC_069683.1, forward strand.
GTCAAGGGAGAGTACAATTTTTTCTTATTATGGAATATTTTAAACACACAACGCTTGGGAGAATAATACAATAAGCTGGTCATATACCCATCACTCAGATATAACAGTCATTAAGATTTAGACATATTTAGTTCATCGATCCCTCCTTTTCGTTTTCATTTTCCTTTCTTGAAATATTTTGAGTTGTGGTAAAATATGCATAATATAAAATTGACCATCTTAACTATTTATTTTTAAATAGAGAGTTCAGTGGTGTTAAATACATTCGCAGGGATATGCAACCATTTTCCAGAACATTTTTCATTTTGCAAAACTGAAACTTATACCCATTAAACAACTCCCTCTCCCTCTAGCCCCAGGAAACCACTATTCTGTTTTCTGTCTCTATGAATCTGACTATTCTAGGTATCTCTAGTATTTGTCTTTTTGTGATTCTCATTTCATTCAACATAATGTCCTTAATTTTCATCCAGGCTATGTCATAATATATGTCAGAATTTCCTTCCTTTTTGAGGCTAAATAATATTCTATTGTATGAATAAATCACATTTTGTCTATCAGTTCATCCCTTGATGTACACTTTGGTTGCTCCACCTTTTTATGAATAATGATGCTGTGAACATGGATTTGCAGATATATCTTTAAGATCCTGATTTCAGTTTTTTAGCTATATACCCTGAAGGGGAATTGCTGGATCACATGATAATTTAATCTTTAATTTTGAGGAACCACCGTACTATTTCCCACAGCAGCTGTACAATTTTACATTCCCATTGACAGTGTACCAGGGGTTCAGTTTCTCTACATCCTCACCAACACTTAGTTTCTGTTTTTTTTTTTTTTAAATAGTGGCCGTTTCAATGAATGTGAGGTGATGTCTCCCTGTGGTTTTGATTTGTATGCCCTGATGATTAGTGATGTCGAACATCTTTTCACATGTTTGTCAGCCATTTGTACATCTTCTTTAGAGAAATGTGTATTCAAGGTCTTTGCCCATTTAAAAATCAGGTTGTTTATTTTGTGGTTGAGCTGTAGGGCTTCTTTGTATATTCTGGATACCAACCCCTTATCAGACATATGATTCGCAAATATTTTCTCCCATTTTGAAGGCTCTTTTGCTGAAGCATTTTAATACAAATCTCAGAAATGATGTCATTTCATCAAAGGTGGATATTTTTAAGGTCCTGGATGACATGAGACAGTGCAGCCCAGAGCCAGCTTGGAACTGTGTGTGTGTGTCTGTGTGAGGGTGTGTTGGGGACCTTGGGAATGCAGTGCGTGGGTGACACTGAACGTGGGCCTCGCCCTGAGTGAGGACCAAAGGGATAGTTTCTCTGTGTGTGGCCCTGTGACGCTCAGTGATGTGTGGCACTGTGGACACCATGAAATGATTGTGTGTCACTGAGTGTGTGGGACATGCCATGTGACGGCAGCAGCGATCGTGTCCTCCCTGTTTCGCCCTGAGCCGATGAGTGTGACATACAGAGTGGATGGTGCATGGGATGAGAGGGGTCGCAGGTGTGGTTGTGTGGGATCAGCCCCAGCCTCGGCTGCTGACCCTCAGAGGGCAGACATCACAGAGTGGACGAGCAGGAGCACTCAGTGGGGACAGAAATGGTGTCTGGGCCCAAGTATGAGCTGGCGTGAGGCCTCCTCCTTTCTCTGAGCTCCCCAGGAAGGCTTCCTGGAGGCAGGGTGGGAGCACGGCACTGGGATGCAGCAGGTACCCAGTAAGAGCAAGGGCTATGGTTCTGGCTCTGACATTTAGCAGGTCATTTTCTCTCTTAAGCCTCAATCCTCTCAAGAATAAAATGGAGCTGGTGGGAGGATTATGTGAAACAGTGCTCCGAAGTGAACACAGTGCCTGGCACTAAGTGAATGCTCAGTGGTCCCTTGGGGAGACCATCTCTTGCATCCCAGTGTCCAGGCACCTGGTGTGATGTGAGCACCAGTGGTTGTGCAGAGGGGCTGAAGGGAACAAATGATGTGTTTTATGTTCTCAGCCCTCCACTTTCCCTCTCCCATCCCTTCTGTCCTCTGCTTAGCGTTGTCAGGACCTCCCCATCCCATGTTGCTCCCACACCCTCCTCTCCCTGGCTCCTGCCATCCTCACCCGCTGTCAGCCTCCAGCCCAGGCTCCTGCAGCCTCATTCAATTAGGCCGATGCAATTTGTTCAAGAAAAAATGCCATAATGTGGTTATCACACCAGTGGGGGATCTGGCCAGGGTTGCGGGGGGTGGGGGGTGGTGGGTAGGAGACCCACACCCACAGCTGAGGGCTTAGGTCTGGAAGGGCCTTTCTCTTGGATCCCCGCCCACTCCCTTGGGCTCCATTTCAGAGCCCACAGAGTCCAGAGCTTGGAGCTCCCCAACTCCAGGTCCAGAGATCTTGAGACAGAAGCTTGAGATGATTAGGTTCATTGTGTCCATGGAGGGTCCCTGGTCCTCTCCGTCTCAGTCTCCCTGTTGGACAAGGAGAGTTGTCATTGGTGGGGGTGGAGGTTGGGGTCGGGGTGGTCTCAGATCCTCTTGCTGGCCTAGCTTGTCTCTGCATCCCTGATCTGGTCAGTCCCTGTCATGGCTTCTGTAGGGCCTTCTCTTGGGCTTTGGAGAAGGCGGGGTAGAGGGTGGGTGAAGGGGAAAGAGCCCCAGGGGGAGTTTGGTGGGAGTGGGTGTTCGCAGAGCCTTATCTCTGTCCAGAGCCAGAGATCTTCTTGTCCCTCAGGCTTCACTTGTCCAGAGGGTTGGGGTCCCTCTTTGTAACTTGCACGGAAGTGCCCTAGCCCCCCGGCTGGGAGCCACTTAGGCAGGACCGCAAGATTCCTCTTGTGTCTTCTCAGCGGCTCTGGGAAAAGTCACCATTTTATAGATGAGAAAACTGAGCCCAGGGAAGTGAAAAGCTTGTCCAGTGCCACACAGGTGATGTGTGGCAGGGAAGATTTGTGAGCCCAGGCCTGCCAGAGGTGAGGGAGGAGGTGATGGGGTGAGCAGGGCAGGTGAATCAAACCCCCCATAGGCACAGATGCCAACACTCAGCCATAAACACATTCATTTGTTCAGAGACAAAACCAGCCGCTGATGCACTCACAGTTCCACAGACAATTACACACTTGCTGTGCACACCCAGGCCCACGTAGACATCACCAACCCACATCACACCCACACAGGCCCCCGCATGCACAGATGGCTCGCCACAGACATGGTCTCAGGGGTGTGCTCAATACTCCCGGAGTCCCAGATCCACATGCTTTCACACAGACATCCCCTAATGACCCAAGGGACATATTCTGCTGTGGTCACATGATGGTCCATAGGGACATGCATTATGGACAACTGAGGGACAGGCCACATGTGTGCTCAGGTCACCAGCTGAGCAGGAGCTCCCCATAAAGTGGGGGAAAAAGGTGGGATGAGTGTATCTGGAATTTTGCAGCCAGAAAAGTTAATGCAAAAGCAATTCTAGCGTTCATTTCCAAGACAAAATTTAGAAGGTCTGGAGAAGGGCATGGCAACCCACTCCTGTATTCTTGCATGGAGAATCCCATGGTCAGAGGAGCCTGGCCGGCTACAATCCATAGCTGCGCAAAGAGTTGGACACGATTGAGTGATTAACACACACATTGGTGAGGCTGGGGGACAGTCTCATCTTTTTAGGGTTTGGGGGCCTCTAAAGGACCCGCACAGATAGATTCTCACAGGCACAGCAATAGCACGAGATCTCCTGAGCTCACGTGTTTACTCGGCCCTGAGCTGTGCGTGTGTGTGTGTGTGTGTGTGTGTGTGTGTGTGTACACATGCGCTCAGCGGCTCCCGGATTCTTGGGATATGAGGAGGGAAAGTAGAAGTTCCAGAGACTCCGGATGTTTGTTCTGTGGCTTCCTGGGCCCTCCAAAGGCAAATACTTTTGGATGCCAGCCTGCCTGCCCAGGTGGGGTGGGTGGGGTGGTGGGTTGTGTGAGGAGCCTGCCTCTGGAGCCCCACGGACGGGGACCCTGCATAACGATGCAGCATGACCAAGGCTCACGGCCAGCTTCCCGTGGACTCAGGGGCCCATCACCTCCCCTCTCTGGGGCTCGGTTCCCCCATCTGAAAAATGGAAGCAGAGAGGAGGTGAGACTGGATGGGCCTTCCCCTTGAGACTGAAATCAAGAGACATTCCAGGGTGCAGAAGAGAAAACCAAAGCTGGTGGGGAGATGCTGGGGTCAGGGTAGGGTGTGGGACCCCAGAGCCTGCAGCGTCTCCCCACCAACAACCCCTTCCCTGGAGAAGGGCGGTTCCTCAGAGCTTTGCTCAGGGAGTGGAGGTGGGGGGAGGCCCAGCCCGTGCTGATCTGCCAAGGGGAGCAGAGGAGGCAAGGTGGGGGTGAGACTCCCCTGAACCCGGAAGGACTGGATGGGAAGCAAGAGAGCACAGCAGGGGTGGGGCACCAGAGCAGACCTGGGCTGAGCCTAGAAGGACAGGAGGGGAAAAGTGAAGAAATGGAAATGAAGGAGCCAAGGCCTGGAGGCGGGAGGATGATGGGATGGTGGGGGGAGAAGGTTGGAGAGTTGGAAAGAGGCTGGAGTGTGAAACCTGGACCCGGGTGTCAGTAGGAATAGCAGTGGCCTAGTCTGGGGTGCTTCACAAACAGTTCCAAGAAGTCCCAGAGCTCAGAGCCTATTCTGGGGCCCTGGGAGCCATGGCAGGTGTGTTGAGGGGGGTGGCTCAGAAAGGCCCCCGCTCTGGGGAACAAAGTCGTTGGAAGCCCAGAGGCAGGGGCATGCCTGAGACGAACCCTGCCCAGATTTCTCATTCCAACCCCCAATACAGTGGGATTATTTTTAGGAACAATGAGAATGCTCACACATTCCTGCAGGGGCAGGGAGAAGGAAGGGGGGCCAGGAGCCAGTGCAGAGGGGAAGGGTGGACCCCGCCCCTCCCTCCAGTTTAGGCTTCGCCTCCAGGCCAGCGAGGTTTGAGGACCCTGGCCAGCCCTGCCTCCCTGGCCCCGGCCCCAAGGTCCCCTCCTGGCTCTTCTTTTGTTCTTCAGCTTCTGAATCGGTCCTTATCTCTGTCCCAGTCTCTTTCTCATACTCACCCTCCCTCCCAACCCCCACATGCGCCGGGAATTGGGGAACAGCTGAGATGGGCCAGACCCTGGAGACAGAGCCAAATACAGTCATGGGACCCAGCAGTGAGGCTGTGGGAGAGACGCATGCCAGAGAAGAACAGACTGAGGGAGAGGGACAGACGTGGAGAATCCAGGAAGGCTGGGAGGGAAACAGAGCTTAGGTCAGCACCAGGAACGTCCCCTCTGCGGCCTGCTGTCGGCCTTGTGCTGGAGGGGACGCCCTGCCCCGCCTGCCCCCTTCACCCCCAGCAGCCCCTCCCCAGGCCACGCCCTGCCCCGCCTGCCCCCTTCACCCCCAGCAGCCCCTCCCCAGGCCGGCCCTTCCTCCCTGCCCTCTGCAGGCCCACACTAACCCTGTGCCAGGCCAGTGCCATCCTTTTGACTTCCCACTGTGGGCACCGTGTCTGGAACAGGGAGAGACCAGAGGCCTTGTCCCTGACTTAGAGGAAGACACCCAGCCCCTCCCCACATCTGAGAGGGGCTCAGTCCATCCACCAGCCAAGACGGAACCTGAGGGACCTCTAAGACAACAGTGCTCAGTGGGGAGGGAGCCTAGTGTGTCCCGAAGGCCTCTGGCGGGAGCAAGGCCTCCTGACTCCAGGTGCATGAATGCTTAGTCGCTCAGTCGTGTCCAACTCTTTGTGACCCTATGGACTGTAGCCTGCTAGGCTCCTCTGTCCATGGGATTCTCCAGGAGAGAATATTGGAGTGGATTGCCATGCCCCCCCTCCAGGGGATCTTCCTGACCCAGGGATCAAACCCATGTCTCTTAAGTCTCCTGCATTGGCAGGTGGGTTCTTTACCACTAGTACCACTTAGGAAGCCTGACTCTGGGTGAGAACTGGGCAAGTCCTTTCCTGCCTCTCTGTGTCTTAGTCTCCCCTGGTTAAGCTGGGGACTAGTTTCCATAGGCCTGAGGCCCTGTAGACTCTGGTCCTGTGTGAATTCTCAGGAGGATTAAGAGGAGGACAAGTGACCCAACCAGGAAGGCTGCCTGGAGGAGGTAATCTCACTCATGAAAGAAGGTGATAATGTTAGTGCTTCAGGGAAAGGGCCTCTTCTTCCTGACATACCATCTATCCCCTGCCCTCTCTGCATGGGGAGGTGATCCTGAGGCAGAAGGGCCCCTCAGCCTGCAGAGATGTCTTGGAACTGTTGCCAAAGTCCTCTGTACAAGGCACTCTCATTCCTTAGGCTCCTCTAAGACAATAACTGTGCTAGACTTGGGAGACTTTGAGAGGACTTAGCTGTCTTCCTGGCCCAGGGGTCTCCAGGAGTCATGGGGTCCACCCCTCTTGCTTGGTAATGGCATATACCCTTCACAGCCCAACAGCCCTGGGCACTTGGGAGTCTAGCTGATCATTTGATAGCTCAGTGAATACTTCCTGACACCTGTCATGGGGGTTGCATGATACTGGGGTCCACAGGAGCAATAGGATACAACCTCTGCCCTCTAAGAGCCCCTGGTCTGATGGGGGAGCCAGGTGGACTATAGTGGGAACTCTGCACGCCACACCATCATGGGGAGCACAGGCTGTAAGAGCCCTGGGTGGGAGACTCAGACTGGCCTAAGCGAGGGAACAAAGACAAAATGTTCCTGGAGGGAGGCCCAGAGAAGGGAGGCCAGTCGCTCATTTATTCAATCATTCATGGGTCCAATTGTTCCTTCGACCATCGTTTCCTGAGAGACATTAATTCGTCTCTGACGCTGGTCCCAGCGGTTCACTCAGCTCCATCCTTCTCTCCCGCCTGGGCCACTGTGTCTGCCTTTCAGAGGCTCCTGGACTTGCTTTGTTCAGCTCCCAACCCACCCTGAAGGCCATGTGAGGGGGTGAGGCTGAGAAGGGTTCAAAGACATTAAGGGTCATGGGACCCAAAGCTGAAGGCCAGCTGGGTTCACCCAGTCCTTTGTTGGAGCACAGACTCCCTGGCAGGGCCCTGTCCTTGCCTACACACCACTGGCGGCAGGCAGCGCACCTCCCTCTGACCCAGGCTTCTCTTTAGTGGTGTGACTGACTCATGGCCAGCTTATACCTGTCTCCTTGGGACTCCCAGGCCATGCCTCACCTTGCCCACACGGGCCCTTGGGCAGGAGTCAAGAACAGTAGAGGCATCAGGTGTTGGGGATGGCAGTGATGAGGGGCTGCTGTTTGCTTGGGAGGAAGGCTATGACGCTGAGGAGAATGTGAGCAACGCGGGTGGAGGTCGCTGTTGGCTCTGCCATGAGAATGAGGCAGAGGGGCATGGGGGGCATGCCTAGGCATGAGCCTATCCTGAGCCCCCGCCCCTCCACAGGCCATCTTCTGCCTCCCCCACTTGGCTCTGGCCTCCCTCCCTCTGCCCACTCTGCTGTTCCCTCATCCCATCCTTTCCTCACCCCAGACCCTGTGCTAGGGACTGAGGGGGCCAGAGAGTCAAGAACACAGAGAGCTGACTGGCCATCCAATTCCTACCTGGCTGAGATGGGCTTGGAATCAGTGAGGGGCTCGGGAGGGGCTGGTTGTGAATGTCGGAGGCAAGGAGCCCACAGGATGGGGCTGAGCTCATCAGGGAGGTGGGGGGATGTGGTGGGGGGTCTCCGGGACCGGGCTCAGGTGTATTCTACAGTGCACGTGTCTCCAGTGTGGCTCGGAGGCTGGAGACGCGGCCCTGTTGGAGTAACAACTGAAGCCAGAGTCTGCGAAGGGCAGGGGAGGGGCGGAGAAGGGGTTGGTGGGGAGAGAGGGGGAACAGAGGAGGGAGGAAGGAGCAAAAGAGGGAGGGGAGAGGTCAGGCCCTTCCTTTAGGCCTGGACCTCTGAGCTCTGAGGGGCCCCTTCCGCACACCCTGGTCTCCTGTCAACCCCCTGCCCCACCTAACTCTCTTTCCAGGACCTCTGCCTCTTCCTCCCCTGGGGACCTTCTCTGAGGAGTCCCCCTCATATGTGGAAGTAGCATGGACTTGCCAGAAGACGGGTCATTCTCTCCTGAGCAAGGCCCCTCCCTTCTGATCCATAGTCTCCTCACCTATGAAACAGGATGGTCAAAACAAGCACCTCCCAGGGTTCATGGGAGGACTAGAGACAGTGTGTGTTGCTGGGTCTCCAAATGTCCCTGGGCCAGTAGCAAGGAGTGTGTTAGAAATGCAAACTCTTAGCCTCATCCCAGACCTATTGCATCAGACACTCTGGGGGTAGGGCCAGCAACCTGGATGCTAACGAGCCCCCCAGTGGTTCTGGTACACAGGTTTGAGAACCACTGATGGATGCCCCTAGCACACAGTAGGTGTCTTTTCTTCCTTGAAGCCTGGTGCCCCACTCAAGTAGGACTCTGACATGTGAACTTGTCCAACTGAGGCCCAGGCCTCTCTCCTGCCACTTCCTCAGATCAGGTCTCCCAGGGATTACCAAGCCTCTTTCCTCTATTTTCTTGACCCCAGTCCAGCTCAGCTTTGTTGAGGTGAGGTCTGGGGCTGCAAGATCTTAGCACTCCTGGGCAGCTCTCCTCTGTGGGTTTAAGGTGCCAGATCCATTCAAGGCAACTCCTTGGGCGCACAGCAGGTCTGGGTGGGCAGGAAGGGAGAGAGGAGGAAGGGCCGCCCCTCCTGCTTCCTGGCTGTCTCCTGACTCTATGGGGTGAGCCATGCTGCAAGGGCTATAAGAGTCACAGAATAAGTTCCGGGTGCTTGGGCTTGGCTGGGGTCTGAGGCCCAGTCCCCAGTCCTGAGCCCCCAGGAAGCCTCCTTTGGGGGAGCTTTGTCAGTCATGCTGGTGGAGCAGATGGGCTTGCAAGTGCCAGGCACATGCTGGATGCAGAGACAGATGGGCTCCTTTGTCCCTGAAGGCCCTGTTCTCTGGGAAGGGAGAATATGTGTGTGATGCCCACCAGAACAGGAGGCAGGAAGCGGAAGAATAGATGGCATCTGCCCTGGCACCCCTGGTTTCTCCCATCATGGCCACCTTCCTGGGTACCCTCATTCTGGGGGTGCCAATCTTGGGTCAGACACTTTCACCACAAGTACTCAAGATGACCACCTGGGGGGTTAGGGAAGGGGTGGGCAGGAGAGACAAGAGCTGGGGGCAGGGAGCAGGAGTGTACAAAAGAGAGAGGGCAGAAGCCATCTGGGAGAAGAGAGGATCTGGAGGTGAGAAAAGACATTGAGACTCAGAGGTGAGACAGGGGAGCAGCCTGTGACAGACATGGGCCGAGGGAGGCATGGTAAGAGGGAGAGACCCACTTGGAGAGATTGGGGAGACAGAGCCTGAGAGAGAGACACAGGTCCAGAGGGAAGGAAAGAGGAATAGAGTGAGAGGGACTCCAAGGTCCTTGTAGGTCCCCATTTTAGAGAAAGGGACACCAAAGACCAGAGAAGGGGTTCCCCAACCCCAGGCCACTCAGGGCACCTAGCACAGGCAGAGGTGGATAAATCAGCATGTATGGCCAGTCCCAGTAACACAGCTTGCCTTAGGAGGCACCTTGCCATTGGGTTTGATATTATTGCCTTCTTCTAGGTCGCTGTGGGGGCATGAGGAGGCTTCCCTCCAGAGAGCAAGGGGTGGGCTCTAGGTTCCCAGCAGCAAGGAAAGCAATAGGATGGTTGATGGAGGTGGCAAGAGACGATGAGACTCACAGAAACAAGACAGGAGAGCAGCATGTGACACTGACCTTGACCTTCAAGAAGGCCATCAGTGCCTCTGCTGGTGGCTCCAGAAAGGATAAAACCAAGGTCTCTAGCTTCATATAATCCATTAATGAGTTAGAAGTCATTTTGTCCAGACTCTCTCCCTACTCAAATGAGTGCAGAAAGGCTGATCCAATCCCAGTGCTGGCTCCAGAGGAGACCTCCCTCCAAACAGGGCCCACTTTCTTGGTACCTGGGGTACTTTCTAGAGTGTGTGGGGAGTAGCCCCATCTACAGTGCTGAGTAGACCTACCTCCAACCATAGAGCTGCAGGTAAGGAGCTGGGGAAAGTATGAAGGCTCCATCCACCCATCCATCCATCCTTCTACCCATCTATCCATCCACTCATTCATTCATCCACACACTCACATATCCATTCAGTTCAGTTCAGTCGCTCAGTCATGTCCGACTCTTTGCAACCTCATAGACTGCAGCATGCCAGGCTTCCCTGTCCATCACCAACTCCCAGAGTTTACTCAAACTCAATGTCCATTGAGTTGGTGGTGCCATCCAACCATCTCATCCTCTGTCATCCCCTTCTCCTCCTGCCTCAATCTTTCCCAGGATCAGGGTCTTTTCCAAAGAGTCAGTTCTTCACATCAGGTGGCCAAAATATGGGAGTTTCAACTTTAGCATCAGTCCTTCCAATGAATATTCAGGACTGATTTCCTTTACGATTGACTGGTTGGATCTCCTTGCAGTCCAAGGGACTCTCAAGAGTCTTCTCCAACACCACAGTTCAAAAGCATCAATTCTTCGGCACTCAGCTTTCTTTATAGTCCAACTCTCATATCCATACATGACTACTGGAAAACCATAGCTTTGACTAAATGGACCTTGGTCAGCAAAGTAATGTCTCTGCTTTTTAATATGCTGTCTAGTTTGGTCATAGCTTTTCTTCCAGGGAGCACGCGTCTTTTAATTTCATGGTTGCAGTCGCCATCTGCAGTGATTTTGGAGCCCAAGAAAATAAAGCCTGTCACTGTTTCCATTGTTTCTCCATCTATTTGCCATGGAGTGATGGGACTAGATGCCATGATCTTAGTTTTTTGACTGTTGAGTTTTAAGTCAACTTTTTCACTCTCCTCTTTTGCTTTCATCAAGAGGCTCTTTGGTTCCTCTTCACTTTCTGCCATAAGGGTGGTGTCATCTGCATATCTGAGGTTATTGATATTTCTCCCGGCAATTTTGATTCCAGCTTGTGCTTCATCCAGCCCAGCATTTCACATGATGTACTCTGCATGTAAGTTAAACAAGCAGGGTGACAATATACAGCCTTGACAGATCCGTTCACCCATTCTCATTGAATTAAAACACAAAATGGTAGAACTATGTGTTGTTAGCTGGAAGGACCCATTTTTACTAGTGAGGAAATAAACTCAGAAGAGGAAAGGGCCTACTAAGACCACACAGAATTTCCACAGTCAGTCTGGAACACACTGGAAACAGCTACTGTTCGCTACACACCACAGATTCTCCTCTGGGGTCTGGGAAATTGCTGGTTGTCATGCCGATATTTACACTGATGTTTGTTCACAAAAGCTGCAAGGGCAGGAAATGTGACCTCTTTCACCCCACCCTGAGCTTGGCTGTGTATGTTTGAGTGTGTTTATTTGTGCATGTGTGTATATGCTAAAGTGTATGTTTATGTGTGCCTTGTATATTGCGTGCATGTGTGCTCAGTCGTGTCCAAGTCTTTTTGACCCCATGAACTAAATAAAGTCTGCCAGGCTCCTCGGTCCATGAAATTTTCCAGGCAAGAATATTGGAGTGGGTGGCCATTTCTATAGGGTTGCATTTTTATCCATGTGTATGAGTTTGTGTGTGGGTGTGTGGGTGTGCACGGCAATATGTGTACGTGTGACATGTGTAGATGTGCATGGGAGCAGGTATGGCTCTGTCTGTACTTTTCCTCTCCTCATCTGTTTAAGATTTCTGGGGTTTAAAACCCTTTGACTTGAGCCTCAGTACCATTGACTCTTCTTCCTTCACTGGGGCAGCCATTCTGACCTCTGAGCCTCACCTCATGGTCTGTGGAATGTGAACTATTTCCTCCCTGAGTTGATGCAGGAGGTGAAATAGATTTGGGATCTTGGCAAGATTCAAGAAGGCAGCATGTGAGCAAATCTTGAAGGCCAAGTGTGAAGTGGCCCTTCCCAGCTATGTTTCCTACACTCAACACCCGCCATCTTGGGGCAGGCAGGCCGGGCAGGGCCAGGAGGTGTGTGGACAGACGGATATCAGGCAGAGACCACCCAGGGCTTCATCGCGTGCTTCTCTCCAGCCCACTGGGCCCCCTCCCTGCTGCTCCAACTGTCTTTAACTTTCCTTCCCAATTCCCCTCTTGCGCCATTATCTTGCCCTTAGCGTGAGGAGTCGCAGAAAACTGACCAATCCAAGCAAAGGCCAGACAGGCATCCACCAATCTCAGTAAAGGACAGTTCAGGGTATTCCCCAATCCAAGTAAAGGGCAGGTAGAGGAGCCACCAATCAGAACAAAGGACAGACTATTCGCTCTAAGGCCCCTGGGGAAGGAGCTGGGGATCAGTCCAGAGCAGGAAGAAGACAGAGGCTGGAGTTCCAGAGAGGTAGGTTCTGGATCTGCCTTTGTCCTGACTGGCTGGCTGACCACAGATGGGGCATTGCTTTTTTTTTGAGCCTCAGTTTCCTCATCTGTCAAATGGGGAGACTTAGCTGTCCTAAGCCTGTGGCTTTGAGACATGTCTCCCCGGACATCAGAGCTCACTCCGTCACCTTGGCCCCTCTTCTCCAACTTCCACACTACACACACAAACTTGATTAGAGGGCAGGGCCCTCCACTTAGCTTATCCTTCCCCACTGCCTCCAGGCAGGAACAAACCTAAACCAGCACTACCTTCTGGGGCCAAGCCCTTGAAACCACTGTCTGAGGAGCCTGGGTTGGCAGACTTTATTTCAGGATTATCTGGGACATCAGCTCTTCCTCGCCTCTTTAGTCGGCAGAATTGACCTAGAAAGGCCACAGTGGCCAACATGTTGCTGAGCCCTGGACCTGTGAATCCATCTGCACCTGTGTGAACCCATATGTGAACCTGGAGGGTGTCTGAAGGCAGGCTGGGGTGTTTCTGTGAGAATATGATGGTCTATGACTGGCTAGCCAGGTATATGTGGTGCTGAGAGTGTGTGAGCTATGATGAGGGGGGCCTCAGGATCAAAGGACAGTTGATCCAATTTGGGGAATGTATTGTGGAGTGGGCAGCTCCTGGTGTCCTAGGATGGAGACACATCTTTGTGACTGAAATGTGTCTTCACTTGAGCAGTAGAAGGGATCAAAGGAAGGTTGGGGGTTGGAGAAGACAATGCCATTTGAAGAGAAAGCCCACCACTACTCCCTCAACCTGGAACACAGGACTGGGTGGGAATGGGAGTCAGGGTAGGGAAGGACACTGAAGCCAAGAAGATGCAAGGTGAAATCTGGAGCCAAAGCCCAGACCGTAGGCTTCATCTGGACTACAGTGCAGGACTTCCCTCTGTAGCCTCTCTGAAAAATGGGCATCTAGCCAATTTTTGCATACCCCCCAAGTATGGGGAGCTCAGTTCCTCACCTCTCTTCTAGTGGCCTCGGCCTATGTAGCAAGGTTCTACCTGGAAGATATTTCACCCCCCTGGGCCAAGGTCTGCCTCCTGTGAAATCCTGTGAATCTCTAGGTTGTCTCTGGGGCCACAGAGTCCAGTCGCCCTGCCCAGGAAAGCTGAGATATTGGAGTCAAATAGTGAGCCCCCTGGATCTATTCTGCTGCAGACAAGGCATCCCCAGTTTCTCCATGCAGGACTTGGTTTCTTATTCTCTCTTTACATACGTCACCTCCTCTGAATGAGTCTCTTCTTGTCCTTACCCGGGACATAGTGCACTGGGGATGATCTAATCAGCCCATGGACATGGACGAACTCTCATCTTCCCCAGTTAGGGTAACATCTTTATTAGCATGCGCTTGCAATAAAACCAGTGTTTTAATATATTACCAGCCACATTTATGCTGTGGGCTCATACTGAGCTTGTGGCCCAATAAGAGCCTCAAGCTCACATCACTTTTATAGGAATGGGGGCCACGCCATGTGTCTTCCATCCTACAATTAATCACTTGGCTCTATGAACACAGACTGAGCCATCCACAAGGAAGACATCAGAAAAAACTTGCAGGGGCTAGCGGGGAGGGCCTGGCTGAGTGGATGGTATGAGTCACAGTCCTGCTTTGGCCCTGAATCCTCTGTTCTGTTACCTTTCTCTTTGATCCCCATGGTTTTGGCCAAGTTAATAGAGCGAGAAGCAGGGACCTTTCTTGTCTTGGTTCCGGCTCTCCAAGGACGAGGCCTGTTCCTGGGACAGGAAGGCTGTGAGGCAGTCAAGGCTGAGTTCTCCTTCCCCTTCTATCTCACCAGGGGCTGGCCTCACTGTGTTTCTTGAATCTTGTGGGCTCATGTACCCCATGGACTCTTGTTACTCCCAGCCCCTCACTAGGATGAAAAATGAGACTGTGCAAGACCACCTCCCTCCTCGGGAGACTGAATGGGACCCAGGTTCAGCAAATGTTTTGCTGAGCACCTGTGTGTGTGGGCACTCAGTTTCATTTCATCATCACATCAGCCTGTAGGGGGAGATAGCCTTAGTTGCCCCCAGTTTACAGATAGAAGACTGAGGCTCAGTGACTTGACCGAGATTCACACTGCTTATAAACAGTGGAGCTAGAATTCAAATTTGGAGCTTTTTGTTGACTTGTTTCATTTTATATTAATGCAGAAGCTTGCACTTTCCCTGCTATGCCTGAGTTGTCCTTGGCTGAAGGACAAGAAACCTAGGGTCTAGGTCTAGGTCTTGACCTCTTGACTTACTGTGAGTTCTTTGCTAAGTCCCTGACCCTTCTCTAAGCCCCAGACCCCTCATTGTAAGATGAACGGACTTGGACATTTTAAGGCCTTAAGACTTGTTGGGGAAATAAAAGAAGACGGGTTGGATTCTGAGTTCCTAAAATCCTGGGATTCAAGTGTCTGCTAGCCTTAGGCCCTGGGTTAAGCTGAGTCTGTATTCCCAGCCCCCGGGTAGGGGCGCTGTCCTGGCCTGCCTGGCAAAGGCCCTCACTGCCGTTTCCTCTCTTCCAGGATGCTTTGCTGAGCCTGGGCTCTGTCATCGACATTGCAGGCTTGCAACAGGCTGTCAAGGAGGCCCTGTCAGCTGTGCTTCCCAAAGTGGTACGTGCCTTGTTCCATACTTTCCTGCCCCTTAAGCCTTTTCCCAGTTCCTCTTAACCTACAGGGTTGAGAAGGAAAGAAGAAGCAGGGTTTCTGCCCAGAGGACTGTCATGGGGAAGTGAAGGGTATGGGTGAGTGTTTAAGAGGGCTTCCTGGAGGAGGAGGACTAAAACTAAGCCCCAGTGAATGAACTGATATGGGAATTCTGGAATGTCTGGGACAGAAGGGGCATTAGAGTGTAATTGGAAAGATCATGTCTCAGATTATGGAATGGATACCCTTAGGATAATAACCTAATGGATTCACTAGGTAGGACCTAGTGAGTCACGTGAGGTTTGGAATATGTATAGCAGGAAGGATTGAGAGTAGAGATGCAGAAGAACTTCCTTGGTATCAGCTGTGTGCTGGAATGGGGCTCGGCCTTGATAAATAGATCTGTGCTGAGTTCAGGTGTCCTGTCTAGAGTCAGGAGCCTGGATAACATGTCCTCTAGAAGCCTCTAGAAGCCTTTAAGCTTCTCTCTGACCCATTCCAACACCATAGATGAGGTTGCACACTGGGAACAGGTGCAGGGTGGCTGCTTGGGCCCCTGGTCACCTGGTCAGCATGGTTTCCTGGGCCTGGAGTGCCTGGATGAGGAGACTGTGCTCCTCTTCAGTTGCCCCAGGCCACTCCTCAACTCAGCTCCCGTGGTCACTATGCATCCCTTATGCAGGAGGATGGATGAACTGGCTCTCAAGACACAAAGCAGCAGTGTATCAGTTGTGCCAGACAGAAGGGAGCAGGGGACTGTCAGTCTGGGGAGGGGGGCTCTGACACCCTAAGAGGCATGGGAGACCTACCAGAAGAGGAAATGCCTAAACTGAGTCCCATAGCCTGGGGTGTTCCCTCCTCTACCCTAGACAACAGCCACCAGCAGAGCCTACTGTGTCTGAATCTGCTGGATGAATGATCCACTCAAGGCCCAGAGAGGGAGGACACTTCCCCCAAGGTCACACAGCATGACAGGAACAAATGGGGCTTGGCACCTAAGCATCCCCATTCTCTTTCCTCAGCTCTGTCTTTTCAAAACCTCCTGGAAGTTCAGAGCCCAGGAGGAAGACTAATGAGTGAGCTTTATTGAGCGTGAAATTGGTAGGAAGTGGGTGGTGTGTTGGCTCCCAAAATAAATCCTCCCGGAGATGGGATTGAGGCAACATCTGGCCTGGGATGGAGAAACATCTGGAAAAGAAGAGGTGGGGAGGTTGGCAGGTCAGCATCCACAAGGCTGCCTTGGGAGTGGGGAGGAGGAGGGTCTTCACAGGCAGGATGCTGGTGGTGCCAGCAGAGATGCCCTTGTACTAGATTAATTGTATCCCCAAAGCCGGGGGCCAGGAAAACAGCTCCGGTCCAAGTGACTAGATCCCTGGGACAGTGGGAAGTGTTGGTCTTGGTCCACCCCCAAAGACCTGCATGAGCTAGGGAAGCCCTGACTTTGGGGAGGAAGCCCTGTCTTGACTGCATGGAGGAGCTCAACTCTCCAAAGAGGGGTGGGGAGACGCCAGGGAGGGGAGCTGCTGGCACCTGGCTCCCTCATCAGCACCCATTGTGGCAGGCAGCCGCAAATGCAGATGGGACTGATGTGTCTGAAATGATTCCTCCTTCTCTCCAGTAAACTCAGCTAATTTTAACCCAGAGGGCTGCGAGTGAGGGGTGGAGGCAGACGGACACCCGGAAGTGAAGTGAGGATGTGCGTGCCTGCCTGCTCGCCACCCTCGGATTGCCCGCCCCTCTCTCTGCCAGGGCAAGACTCTGGGTGCTGGGTACTGTCTTAACCTTTTTTGGGGACCAAATCCTTCAGGCCCCTCCTAGGCTGAGTAAAGGGTTGGTTGACAGGAGGAGGCTGAATATAGATGAGGTGTGAGGGCCTCCTTCCCACCAATTTCTTCATCTCTGAACTCCCCTACTAGACCCTCACCCAGGAAGACAAGGGGACCCGGTCTTCCTGTGTCTGCCCTGCTCACCCTCCGCAGGTCTTGTCGTTTCTGGCCCATGCCACTTCTGAACTTGGCTCAGTTCTCTGGAGGTGGGACTGGGGCATCTCCTGGGGGCTGGGAGAACGTGGGTTGGCTGGCTGGGGACAGCCAAGGGCAACAAGAATGTCTGACAGAGTTGTGGACTCTCACAGCTGTGAAAGGCAATGGCTTCTGAGAAGGACTCCACACTTACTTACTTTAACATGGAGCTTCAGTGTCACCACCTCCAGAAGCCCTCCCTGATACAGTCAGCAGAGAGGACAGCCCTCCATTCTCCCACTGAGAAAACAACGCCTCTCAGGATACTGAGCTGGGCACGTGGGTACCCCCTTGATGGGGTGTAGGCTCTGCTGAGCACCTGGGTCTCCCTCATCACATGCGACTCCAGCAGTGGAGATGCTCTGCAGACAGGTTGGCTGTGGATCTCTAAGAATGGCCAGTCCCACTTGGAGGGAATGTGGATTTTCTCTTGTGGGTCAGTGAGGGCAACTGTTTCTGCCAAGACATGGTCTGCAACTGAAACCAAGACTGCTCTGGGGGGCAGTTCCTGACAGTCCAGTGGTTAGGACTCTGTGCTTTCACTGCCGAGGGTGCAGGTTCAATCCCCGGACGGGGAACTAAAATCCTGCACACTGAGTGGCATGTCCCCCCACCCCCAAACAAAGGACTGCCCTGGGTCCTTGGGGAGGGTGGATTGACAAGCTGCAGATTTGATATGCTTCAAACAGAGCTTTGATCTCACTCTGGGGAGTGATCATTCCAAAATACAAATCAGCTCCTGTCTCACAGGGCTCACCAGCTCCTCCCTCCCCAGCAGCAGTCCCTCTCCCCAACAAAACCCTCCCTGAGCTCCCTTCCCACTCAGCACCCCTGATCCCAGACCCACCTCCTGTGCCACCCGCTGGCCTCGCCACTGTCGGTTCCATCAATGCTTTGGACTCTGTACACCTACCTACCTATTATTAATACTTGGCCCAGAAGCCATTCTCACCCACTCCCTTTTGTTGTTCAGTTGCTTATTTGTGTCCGACTCTTTTGCGACCCCATGGACTGTAGCACACCAAGATTCCCTGTCCTCTACCATCTCCATCTCCAACCCACTCCCTCAATATGTCTAATTCCCATGTCAATTACAACTTTAAAGTCACTCCCTCCAAGAAGTCCTCCTGGCTTGGCTCACAGTGTGTGATTTCTTGGTTGTGTATCTAAAGTAGGAGGGAAGATACCCTCTTCCCTGCAGAGCCCTTCTGCAGTATGGCCCCAAGTGGACACTCAGTTATTTTCTGTTGAGGCTGCAGTCTCTGCAGGGAAATATCTCAGGGTCGTGGAGTATTGGCAGGTTATGGTCTGTTCCTTCAGCCCATCAGACCCTCCCCAGGAGAGAATGAAGTGCTGAGATCACAGGGGAGTTTTTCTACCCTGGCTGCACTTAGAATCACCTGGGGAGTAATGACGGACAAACAGATGCCCACGACCTTGTCACTCAGACCTGTGTCAGACTGGAAGTGGGTGGTGGGAGGGCCTTTCCTCTGGATCTCATGAGTGCCTTCTGTTCTAGGAGACAGTCTACACCTACCTGCTGGATGGGGAATCCCGGCTGGTGTGTGAGGAGCCCCACCATGAACTGCCCCAGGAGGGGAAAGTGCGGTGAGCTGCTCTCCACCCATTGCCCTCTCACATGGTCAAGGGATACCACAAGATCTGGTCTCACCCTCCCCTTCTGACCTTGACCTTAGCCTCCCTGCCAGCTGGGGTTCCCTGGCTGGGTCACCGGCTGCAGCATAGAGGGGAGAAGCACTGTCTTCTCTTGTGTTGTGTTTGGGGAGTGGATGACACAGGGAAAGTGCCAACTGCTAGATTTCCTCCTGGAGAGCTTTTCTAAACCACTGCAGCCTTCTTAGCCTGAGTCTCAAAAGGTCAGGGCTACAGTTTGTCAGCTAGAACCCCAGCAGGCAACGATAACTGCCTGCAGGTTCTCACAGAATCACAGAACTTGGAGTCACAGAATGCCAGACGGCATGGTGTCAACTCTGAGAACGGGGAGATCACAGACCACATCCCGCTGTGGGTTCTGGAGCCTGGCTGCTTGGGTTCAAACCCCAGCTCCAGTTTACTATCCAGGGCAAGGGACTCAGCCTCTCTGTGCCCCGGTTTTCTTGCTTGTAAACTGGCGATAATAATAGTACTCATCTCGTAGTACTATTATGGGAGGATTCTTGGGAGGATTAAACGTTTAACACATGTAATGCCCTTAAAACTGTATCCATAATGAGTGCTAAATGTCTGTTTTTATTTTCATTATGGTAGAACATTGGAATCACTGACTTCAGGAACACGGGCTCTGTGCCCTATGGTCCCTTGGCGCCTCTGAGCCTATTGAATTTAGCCTCCCTGTTTTCCAGATGAGCAGACATCGTGAGACGTGTCCAATGCCACATACTTGGTGTGAGGCACAGCCAGGTCTGAGACACGGTATCCTGGCTCCTGGCTGTCCAGGGGAGAGAGAAGGGAAATGGAGCTTGTCTGATGAGAAAGTGTGGATGGGCAGGAACTCTGGTCCAGAGGAGGGCAGGCCAAGGAGGGTATGGGCACTGCCTTCTGAGTAGTGCAGGGGTGTCATGGACCCAGGGAGCACAGGGTCGGGAGCTATAAGGGCTGGGTGGACACCAGTGGGGGGTGTTACCAAGAGGCAGTGCTCCACTCCAACATGTCAGTCAGGGATGTGGCTTTTTCAGGTAGTAGCTGAGGTTGGCAAAACACCTGTCACAGAGGCTATGGAAAGAGCTGATTTTGGGGGATGCCGGAGGTCCTGATACTGGGGGTGCTGGTGGTCCTGAGGCCCCCCCCCCCGACACGGGGAACCTTGGCTTCTTTGATGCTGTTCTATCCTCCGGCTGTTCCCCATGGAAGGGGCTGGTGCTTCTCCAATAGCTCTGAGCCTTCCCACCTCCTTTTCTCCCAGTCGATTTTCCCACAGGGTGGGCAGGTAGGTGACACTGTCCCCTTTAGCATCGTTTGACAACTTCTCCTCTCGAGGACTGTGTGAACTAAGGCAGCCATGCTCTTCTCTAGCTTCTCGTGTCCCATCTGTAAGATGGCAGGATAGGCCTGGGAGGTCTTCAGAATCTTAAGGGGAAAAAATGCTATAAAGTCCCCTCTTCTCCTCTGAGCCTGTACCCCTACCCCTAATCCTCAAGAACTTTACTTAATATGAGCTTGTCTGATCCAGGAAGTTTCCTCGAGGCAGCCTGGGAAGGCTCTCCTGATAGAGGGCTGCAGGATCGAAGACTCAGACACCAAGAGGGGAGCATCCTTCAGGGGGTCTGCATTGCTCTTTCTGAGCCTCCGTGAGCTGGGGTGGGGGTGGGGGCCTGCGGTCCAGGCATCTTTGAGGGGCTCAGATCCTCTGCAGCATCAGAAGCCCTTTCAGTATCCCCACTTCCGGCCACTTCAGATTCATTAAAGCCTTTGGAAAAGGTACCAAAAAAAAAAGGGCAATTAAAAGTAAATGTTCTAATGCAATTAGCTCAGAGTTGAGAGTGGAGAGGGGAAGACTGCTGGGACACAAGGCTCAGAAATCCTAGGAGGCTGAGGAGGCAAGGTGGGTGAGGGGGCAAGCGGGGCGTCCCACCAGCAAGTATGGGGGTGAAGGTTCAGGCCAGTCCTCTCTTTTGAAATCTGTGCTCTGCCCACTCACCCACTCACCGTGTGTCTGGTGGTGAGCCCACCTCCTCGGCTTGGACTGAGAGACAGAGGTTTGCGGAAGAGGCAAGAGCACGTGAATGCGAGTCAGGCAGGCCTGGATTCTAGCCCTGCCCCATCCCTGCCCCACTGGGGCCCCTTCCAAGCCTGTTTTCTCATCTACAGAATGGAGATAACAGTGGGCCCTGCCTATGGGCTTAATGAGATGCCAGGGCTTAGCCCAGGGCCAGCACACAGTAGGAGTTTAATGATTGCTGATTGCCCTCCACCCCCAAGTCCCAACGCATTTACTCATTGGGTGACCTTGAGAAAATTACTTCCCTCCCAGGGCCTTTCAAAGGGCCCTCTGGTGCGCCATCGGGAGACCAGGCACCGGCCCCAGCCCAAGGTGGAGCCTGCGTGCTGGCCCCAGTGGAGGGGGTGCTCCTCCAGGAAACCCTGGAGGGCTGGCAGGGCAGGCAAACAGCAGCAGGTGTGAAGTGAAGACGGATCATAAAGACAGATAAGGGCCCAGGGTGGTGTGGGGAGGCAGTGTGGAGATGAGCCGGGGTGGGGGGAGTGAGGCGGCCCCACCGGCTACCCAGCCCTTCCCGTGATGCCCCGCACTCCTCCACGGGCTCACAGATGCCGTTTCATCCCAGCGTGTGTCCTGGGTTCCCTGCCTCCTTGTGCTTGCCGAGCTGTCTCCTCCCTCGCGAAGTCCTTCCGCGTACCTTCTCCACCCTGACCAGCCCATTTCCCTTCTCTGCCAGGGCCCAGCCCGAGTGCTGCTAGGAAGCCTGCCCCATAGATCCCCAGCACTAAGGAGGATTCAGTTTTCCAAAAAAGGTGTCTGGGCCTTGGCAGCCTCTTTAGGGGATGGGTCTGTCCTCGAGAAGAACCCTGGGCTGGGAGCCAGGACAACATGGCTACCATCACAAGCTCATGCTGTCTCCCTGGGCCTCTGTCTACACTATGTGCTCTGATAAGCTGGGGCACTGTGACGTCTGAGGGCTGTGGGCTTGGAATCCTGAGGCTGCAAGGGCGGGGCGAGGTTCTTCAGGGCTGGAGAGGGAGAATCGTGGAGGGCTCCCTGGGTGAGAGGCTTCCTGGAAGCCTTCTCTCTCTTCTCTGTGCCCCGCCTCAATCTCAATCAGCCTATTTCAGTCCTCTTCTCATTGTGTCTCCTGCCATCTTAAAGCCTCTGATTACTCCCTGCTGAGTACAGTGAAAGCCTTTCTGACTAGAGCGGAGACACCGCCCACCCCGTTCCCAGCTGGCTGTCTCCCTCTGCCACCGTTTGGGGGGGGCCAGGGGCCCAACACTGAGAGAAATTTCTTCCTCAGAGTTGACCGGGTCCCCACTCACTGCAGAATCCATCTGCCCCTCTGACTGACCTCAAGGGACACAGAGAACAGTCTGTTCCCATCTCTGTGGAGTCTCACATTCTGGGGGAGGGAGAGGGAGGCAGAAAGGAGGGTTGGGGTCTTGGCCTGAATCATAATTTGTCTCCAAGAGGGATGAAAGATGAGAGTGAAGATGAGGACCCTGGAGGTGGGGGGCTCCGTCAGGGGAGGGAGGTCTCACCTAAGAAGGGGCTCAGAGGAGTGGAAGAGGGCCTGGTGCTCTTTCCAGGCCATTGACCCCACCAACAGAGAGCCTTTTCCTCTGCCCTCCACTAAGCAAATAGTTGTTAAAGGGACGGAACCATCATAAAATCCACGCCCGTTCCTCTCCCCACTCTGTGTCCATCTGTCTTTATCTTCACTGGGGCAGCCCATGACCACCCAGGCACCAGAACTGAGTCATTAGCCTTCAATCTGGACAGCTGGCCCCGGGGCTGTGGCGTTCCCTCCCCTCCAACATCATCCTGGTTGGAGGGGGCAGTCAGGAGGGGAGTGGAGGCAGGGCGGGGGCACTGAGTTGAGGGGATGTCATGGGGGATGTGGGGCTTCCCCAGTGGCTCAGCGATAAAGAATCCGCCTGCAATGCAGGAGCCACAGTAGACATGGGTTGGATTCCTCTGGGTCAGAAAAATCCCCTGGAGGAGGGCACGGCAACCCACTCCAGTATTCTTGCCTAGAGAATCCCATGGACAGAGGAGTCTGGCTGGATATAGTCCACAGGGTCTCAGAGAGTCGGACATGACTGAGTGACTTAGCAGGCAGACAGGCAGGCAGACATGAGTGGGGGATGTGAGCAGTAGATGAAGCCCCAGCCCTGACTAGGTGGAGGAGACACAGCCTTGGAGTCCCCTACCCACTTCCAGCATCTTTGAAACCTCTAGGGGTACAGCAGTTCTGGGAAGGGTGAGGCAGCAGAAGAGGGCTCATAGCAGGGTGGGTTGAGGTGAGCATGGCCTGGCACAGCCCTGCCCAGAGCTCTGGGATGTGGCTGGCCAGAAGAGGGTGGGTTACAGAGCAAAGTTCCGAGGTGAGGGGGGACTCCTGAGGGTGGAAGATCCTTGGAAGGCCCAGTGCTTGGTGGAAGATCTGGACCCAGTCAAGGCTCCAGCCTTGACCCTGCCCCAGCCCAGCCTCCCTTTTGCTGTTCCAGGGACATCTGAGACTACAGGCCCTCACTGAGAACCAGTTTCTGTCTCTCAGATTCTCCCTCTCTAGTGAGAGTTTTACTCAGCAGCCAGCATGATCAGCCTGAAATTGAACCTGACCTTCACCTTGGCCTGTTCAAGTCCCTGGGCTCCCACTGTCCTCAGGATCAAGCCTAGCTCCTCAGGACCCTGGCCCTCTGCAGCTGCCTGGCCGGTGGGCCATCCAGCAGACACACATTATTTCTTTCCTCTGAGCCTTTGCCATGCAGTTCCCTCCACCTGCACTTCCTTTCCTGTCTGTCTTGATAGCATCTGTGTGTCCTCTAAGACTCAACTCAGGCATCTCCTCCTCCAGGAAGCCTTCTCCTTCTCTGATCCCACTTCTGTCCTGCATAGGGGTCAGCTGGGGCCTGCTCTTCCTTCCTTTGTCAGAGCTTTCATCTCTGCACTCCGGCGTGGGTCTGTACTTCATTTGCTGGACGACACCATGACTCCTTCTCTTGGTCCTCGGTACCAAACCTACCCAGAGGGACTCTGTGGAATAAACAAATACTCTGTGGAATGGCTTTAAGCAGAATGCCCTCATAGTTAGGACATCTGCCCTGACTCTGGTGGGGGCTGGATTTAAGGGACCCGACAGGAGGCAGGAGGCGAGGAGAGAGGCTGTTGCAGGTCTAGGGGAGAGGTGTCTATTTGAGCTGGGCAGTGGCTTGGGAATGGAGGGCAGGGGAGAGCTGTGGGGATGCAGGGGCAGTGACTCACCCATTGGATGGGGAGGTGAGGAGAGGAAGACACCCAGGACAGTTTGAGGATAAGCTGCAGGGGACCCAGTGGATGGTTTTGCTACTTCCGGGGAAGCGGTGGAGAGGATAAGTTCCGATCAGGACTGGGGGGGTCTCTGACTATTTCAGGGACACCCAGGGCAGGCCTTCAGCCGGACTTTGAGTCCTGGAGCTTAAGAGATTGGGGGCTGGAGTCATGAGACCATGAGCACCGAAGGGGAGTTTTGTGCAGAAGAAAAGCTCAGGGCAATTCCTTTATCAGGGTCCTGGCTTGAGGGCAGAGTGGGGAGGTAGGAGGAGAGAAGCCAGGGTAGCCCACAGTCTGGGGATTGTGAAGAGAGGAGTCAGGGGTCAGTGAGATGAAGCTGCAGCACTTACTGACCAGCGGTGCAAGGACCAGCGCCACCTGGTGGCTGACCAATAACTAGCTTATCTGAGGCCAAGAGATTGGGTGGGGTCCGCTACAAGGGGTCTGGCTGAGGGTCAACAAGGCCAGTCCCTGTCTCCACAAAGCCCCAGCCTTTATCAACTTGTCCCTCGGAAACGTGGCTCCCATTGCCTCCTGCCACCCTAGATCCCTGTTCCTTCCTGGGGTGACTGGCACAGTTGGACAGCTCAAAACTGGAATCCGGCCCTCCAGAAACCTAAAAGGTCCAGGGGTGAGGGCTGGAAGGTGGGAGACACCAGTGGTTATCGTAGAATCTGAACCAAGGGACCAGGAGTGAGTGGGTTGGATTCAGAGTGTTGCATGACCCTGACTGAGGCATTCAGCCTCTTTGGTCCTTAATTTCTCTAGCTGCTGGGACCTGATCTGGGGACTCACAAACTACCCCTCTTGTTTCCTCACCTGACCTTTGCTGGGCTCCCATGAGTGACTCCACATGCACACACCAGAGTCCCAGCCCTGCAAGCATCTCTTCTCTCCAGGCCAGGCAGTTCCTACAAACACAATTAAGTGGAGGCAGCATGAGGGATGAAGAACCCAGGACAATTAATCATCAGGGAGTGACATTTGGTGAAAACTCAGGCGCTTAATTAAGCAGGAAGAGCCAGAGGCTGGGGCAGGGGGAATGTGTGGTGAAGGCAGAGAGAAGTTCGTTCTTCCTACCATAGGCTCCCCTGTCTCAGTTCCCACCCCTGCCCCCATCACACCGATGCTCTATGCCTCCTTGACATTCACATCAGTCCTCATTGGAGCCTCAGTCCCCTCTGGTCTTTAGGAAGACTCAAGGGTACTGGTTAGCAGTATGGGCTCTGGTGCCAAATGCCTGGGTTCAAGTCCAGGCTCTACCTCTTGCTAGCTGTGGGACTTCAGACAAGTTACTTAACCTCTCAGCACACTAGTTTCTCCACCTGAGAAATGGAAAAGATAATAGTATTTAATCTATGGGATCACTGGGAATTTATCTATGTAGGTTGACTGGACTTCGTGGGCACATCAGTTCAGTTCAGTTCAGTTGCTCAGTCATGTCCGACTCTTTGCGACCCCATGGACTGCAGCATACCAGGCCTCCCTGTCCATCACCAACTCCCAAAGTTTACTCAAACTCATGTCCATTGAGTCGGTGATGCCATCCAACCATCTCATCCTCTGTCATCCCCTTTTCTTCCCGCCTTCAATCTTTCTTAGCATCAGGGTCTTTTCCAATGAGTCAGTTCTTTGCATCAGGTGGCCAAAGTATTGAAGTTTCAGCTTCAGCATCAGTTCTTCCAATGAATATTCAGGACTGATTTCCTTTAGGATTGGCTGGTTGGATCTCCTTGCAGTCCAAAGGACTCTCAAGAGTCTTCTCCAACAATACAGTTCAAAAACATCAGTTCATCGGCGCTCAGCTTTCTTTATAGTCCAACTCTCACATCCATACACGACTACTGGAAAACCATGGCTTTGACTAGACCAACCTTTGTTGGCAACGTCATGTCTCTGCTTTTTAATATGCACATAGGGATGCCTAATAAACTTTTGGAGTCCCCCTCCTGTGCTTAGCACCAAAAGTTGCTCCAGATGGTTTTCTGAAGATTCTGATGTTTCTATTTATACTCTCTCCACCCCAGATCTCCCTGGAAAGCTCAGAGAGGTTAGGTCACTTGCCCAAAATCAAGTGGTAGCTATGGCAGGATCTAACCTAGACAGCCTAGCTCTGAGCCCTGGCTTTTATTTGCTCTGTGGGGTTTGTGCTGTACCCTGAAGATACCTTTCCCATTATCTACCAGCAGGAGGCACCAGAGGCCAGACTGTAGCTGCCTGCTCCTCTGCATGGGGAGGGGAGAGTCAGGGTCTGAGACTCTGATTTTTTTTTTTTTAATTGAAGGATAATTGCTTTACAGAATTTTGTTGTTTTCTGCCAAACCTCAGTATGAATTAGCCGTAGGTATACATATGTCCCTTCCCTCTTGAACCTCCTTCCCATCTCCCTCCCCACCCTACCCCTCTAGGTTGATACAGAGCCCCTGTTTGAGTTTTCTGAAACATAAAACAAATTCCCATTGGCCATCTGTTTTACATATGGTAATGTAAGTTTCCATGTTACTCTCTCCACACATCTCACCCTCTCCTCCCCTCTCCCCGTGTCCATAAGTCTGTCCTCTCTGTCTGTTTCTCCATTGCTGCCCTGCAAATAAATTCTTCACTACCATCTTTCTAGATTCCATATATATGTGTTAGTATACAATATTTATCTCTTTCTGACTTACTTCACTCTGTATAACAGGCTCTAGTTTCATCCACCTCATTAGAACTGACTCAAATGTGTTCCTTTTTATGGCCGAGTAATATTCCATTGTGTATATGAACCACAACTTCTTTATCCATTCATCTGTCAATGGACATTTAGGTTGCTTTCAGGTTCTGGCTATTGTAAATATTACTGCAATGAACATTGGGGTACACGTGTCTTTTCAGTTTTGGTTTCCTCAGGGTATATGCCTGAGGAATTGCTGCGTCATATGGTGTTTTTATTTGTAGTTTTTTAAGGAATCTCCATACCATCTTCCATAGTGGCTGTATCAATTTACATTCCCACCAACAGTGCAGGAGGGTTCCCTTTTCTCCTGAGACTCTGATTTTTGCCTTTGTCATATCCACCGTGCAGCGGCTCAACTTGTCCAGATCCTCACAGATGTGCAGGGTCCAGCCCGCTGTGTGTCCCCAGGCTGGGGCCTGTTCCTCTTTGATCCAGAGACTGAGTGTGCTTGCTAAGTTGCTTCAATAGTGTCCGACGCTTTGCAACCCTGTGGACCATAGCCCTCCAGGCTCCTCTGTCCATGGGATTCTTCAGGCAAGAATACTGGAGTGGGTTGCAGGGCCTTCTCCATGGGATCTTCCCGACCCAGGGATTGAACCCTCATCTCTTGTGTTCCCTGCTTGGCAGGTGAATTCTTTACCACTAGCACCACCTGGGAAGCCCAGGGACTGAGAGGTAGAATCGTATCCTCTTTTCAGAGAGGCTGTGATCTCGAGGAAGCGGCTGGGCTGCAATGGACTGGGCCCCTCAGACCTGCCTGGGAAGCCCTTGGCAAGGCTGGTGGCTCCACTGGCTCCTGACACCCAAGGTAAGGGCTGGGAGCTGGGCAGGGGCAGGGAAGAACTGTGGCCCCTGCTCCCCAGACCATATCTGTCTTCTATCCCTGTCTCCATCTGTCTGTCTCCTTCTTTCTCTTGCTTTGTGTTTCTAGCAAACCCGCCATCTAAATCTCTCCCTATTGTGCTACTAACCTCTCTGAGCCTCAATTTCCTGGTCTGTAAAATGGGAGCAACAGAACCTACCTTGAGGGGGTGTGGCTTGTGCTGGTGGTTAGATGGGCTGTAGTTGTCACGCTCTCTGTCACTCTGTTTTTCTTTCTTTTCCTCTCCACGTCCCCTGTCCGCATGTCTCTCTGCTTCGTGTCTCAGTCTCTCTAGGTCTCTGTCCTCTGTCTCGATGTGGAAAGTGCACAAGACTGGGAGTCAGGAGACCTGACTTGCTGTGTGATCTTGGGCAAGTCACTTCCCCTTTCTGGACCTCAGTTTCCCAATCTGTGAAACAGGGGTGCTCAGCCTTACCTGCCTCCCTCCATCCCAGGGTTGCTGGGAGGATCATGAGAAAGTGGCCAAGAGTGGGGGTTTCCTTCTATGCAGGGGTTGTTGCTGTGGTCATTTTTGTCACTGCCTCAGGACCCATCTCTCTGTCTCTCCGGGTCTCTGGGTCTCTCTGTGTCTCTGTCCCAGCCTCTCCCTGTCTGTGTCTTTGTCTCCCTCCCTGGGTCCTGGCTCAGTACCTCTGAGCCTCACTGGCCCCACGGGACCACCTCATTGCCCTCTCCCCCTCAGTGCTGGTCATACCGCTGGTGGACAAGGAGGCCGGGGCTGTGGCAGCTGTCATCTTGGTAAGAGCAGTTGTGGGTGGGATGGGGAAGAGAATAGGGGAGGGAGCAAGGGAGGGTGCACTGGATGGAGCCCCATGGGTGTGTGTGTGGGGGGGGGGGAGTTGAACAGTAAGTTGGGGTGGAGATGGGGGAAATGGGGGTCTGGGAGGAGTCTGGGAGGAGCCCTCTGCCCCACCTTGAATGGGCAGGATGAAGCTGCCTGCCCATCAGCAACCTGTAGAGGGATATGCGAGCCCCATCTGGACTCTTACCTGGTGGAGCCTTGACGCAGCCCTGACCAAGACATCCTTCAAGACGGGTTGGGGGCAGTGTCCCAAGAGGCCATGCATGCAGCCAAATGGGAGAGGACCGAGTGACCCTGAGGAGGGATGCGCAGATACGACCGACCCGATCGAGACAGTGTGGGAAAGCCAGTCAGAGATGGGGGTGACGAGCTGGGAGGCTTGAGGAGAGGAGGCCCCCGGAGCAGGGCTGCCTGGGAAGGTATCCAGCCCCAGCCAGACCCACATCCGAGGCTGGGACAGATGCCAAGCAACAGGGCGGGCTTCCTGGGGCGGGTGACTGGAGGGGAGGGGGCCTCAGCTGGAAGGAGGGACGCTGCTGGGTTGGAGATGGGCCGGCAATCCGAGCCAGGGCCCCTCCTGCTCTCTGCTGCCCCCTCGCGGAGCTCCCCGCTTTCGGCTCCCCCTGTGGGGCTGGGTGAGCTTTGCGGAGTCCGGGCTCTGCGGTTCTTCCAGTCTCTTAGGACTGGACACAGATTTTGAGGGTCCGTGGGGAAGTGCACCTTCAAAATCTGTGTCCAGTCCTAAGAACCGAAGGGTTAGCGCCCTCAAATCGCCGTTATTAGGGATCGACTTCTGCGGAGGGGACCACCGCCTCAGTAAAGGGCGCGGACAGATAAATGAGCCGGTCTCGGAGCGCCCGCCCGGGGACTCCTCCTGAGCTCATTAAAACGAAATTAAAGGTTTCCGAGGCGCCTGACCTTTCCCGAGCTGCTGGCGGGGGAGGGCGATGGGCGCGGGGGGCGGCCACGGGGAGAGGAGAGGAAGGAAGGGACACTTGGCTTGGTCTCCTCGGAGCCCCATCTGCCTGATGAAGGGGGAGGCGGCCCCCTTGGTTTCTCCCGCAAGCTGCTCCGCCACCCCCAGCTTCTGTCCCCGCAGGGAACGGATCTGCCGTTGGCACCCAGTTCTCAGCGCCGCTTGCCTCCCTCCTCTGGTCCCCATCTGTCCCAGAGCTGGTCGCTTGGAGGAGGACCTCTGTTAGGCACGCTATACAGAGGTGGGGCATGGGAGGCGATGGCTTGGTCGCCCACCTCTGTTGAGGGAAAGGGGTCTGGAGTGCCAAGTTCCTAGAAGGACTTCCTGTGGGGGTTGTGAGGGCTGGGCCAGTAAGGAGGAAGCTCCTACAATGGCAAGATGCTTGGAAGGTTGTTGCATTGTAGGCAGAGGTATGGTTGCTGTGACTGCTGTTCACCGTGGCTTCATGTCAGGCCAGGAGTTCAGGCTTCAGCCTTCTCCTGGGGATAGGAAAGGCTCTGTGTGTTGGCAAGGGGGATTGGTCAGATCACTTAAATTTATGGCACCCAAGCAAAACACTGCTCTGGGCCCTGCCTGCCCCAGGACAGTTGCTGAGGCAGAGAGAGGAGTCATACTCATTCCTGCCTTCTAGAAGCTCAGTCTGGGGGAAGGCAGGCTCACCCTCATACCACCACTGGCCAAACGAAATAATGCTGGAGCACCAAGGGGTGCCTCACAGTGGAGACAGCATTTGAGTGGGACGTTGGGACGTGGGGAGGGGGGGACAGACAGAGAAGAAGGGATAGGATATTCTAGGACCAGCATGAGCCAAGTCAGGGTGGTGAAGTGTGGAGGGGAAGAGTGTGATACAGCAAGGCTGAGGAGTGGGGTGCGTGCTGGTGAGCAAGATGCTACCTGTGGCTGCCAGGAGTTCCTGACTACTGTCCGCTCACCTCAAACACCCTGGGCAGTGAAGAGCTCTTGAAAAGTATTTGGATTATTTGCAGTCTGCCTCCCCTCCAAGCCTGGCCCTTCCTACTCAAGTGGAAATGTTCTTCTCCAGGACACCCCCTCCCCAGAGCATACAGGTCTGACACATCCTGTCTGGCTGATCCTGTCCAGCTGCTCCATGCCCCTTCCTGCCCCATGCTCCTGGGGCCACAGGATCTCACATCCTCTGAGAGGCAGCATAGGCATCCCCAGACCTCCCCGCTGCTGCCAGATCCCAAGGACTAAGGTTCTAGAGGGTAAAAGGAGTACCCAGGGCAGATCACTTGGGGGCTGACTCACCAGCTCCTTCCTTAACAAGCCCCATTCCCCTCTCTAGGTCTCTGCTCTTGTATTCATTATCCCTCCATCCATCCACTCACCCATCCATCAGTTGAAGGCATATTTCTTGAGCACCTCCAGGCACTGTGCTATGCAAACATAGCAGCAGTGACCGAGATGGACCAGACGGGCCCTGCCTTCACAGACCATACAGTCTGGAGGGATGAGGGCACCGGACATTAAACAAGTGAGCAAAACAAAGAGAGAACTGCAAATGAGGGCAAGTGACAGCAAGGAAACCTGGGAGCCCTGCAAGGAATATTGGAGCCTGATAGAGATGGGCTCAGCGGAGGGCTCTCTGAGGGACATGCTGTCCTGCGCAGAGCTCTGGGCTCCTGCAGCTCACAGCTCAGAGTGACTTGATTGCAGATTCTTTGTGTGGAAAGAGTCTTGGCTCTGTTCTTTGATTCTGGGATAATAAGTCCCACTGAGGAGTGGGGAGCCTTTGGTCCCTGGCATCTGATGTGCGATTTGTGCCCACTCTTTCCCTGAGCTGTGCCAGCCGTACCAGTTCCTTACTTGGGAGAAGGGGTGTCCTTTAGCTCTGTTGAACTTGGTGAGGGGGTGGGCCTTTGTTGGGCTTTCAGCCTTCTCTGCCACCTTGGTCCCCACTCCTGAGAGCTCCCACTGGGTCACAGACCCACCCCCTAGTTAGCAAGAGTAGGTACAATTGTGCGTTCTGTTGATGGGCAAGGAGCTGTGTGTGTATGTGTGTGTGTGTTTGTGTGCTGCTGATTATGTTTGCTTATCGGGAGGGGGCGGGATGGGCAGAAGCGTGTGCATGGCTCTCCAGTATGTGAACTCAAGTATCCTGTGTACAGATACGAATGTGCATGTGTGGATGGTAGTCACTGTGAGTGTGTGGATGTCTTTGACTGCAGTGTGTGTGTGCAGGTATGCACATGCCTGATATCTCTATGGGACAGTGAATGTCCGTGTGTGTTGGGGGGCACTGAGGGTCTCCATGAAAGTGTGCACTGTGTTTGTGCATGTGCTGGTTGGGATGGGCTGAGGCAGCCCAGGAGTGCGTGCAGGGAGGGGCAGGCCCAGCAAGTGGAGAGGACTCCATGATTCCTTCCTTCCCTCCAGCCCTCTGAGGCTCGTTCAGCCTCCCAGCTCTGTCCTGGGACCAGGCTATTTTGCCAACCCCACAGCCCTAAAGGGGTCCCAACCTTCCCTTTTTCTGAGGAGTCCAGGTGGCAGGAACAAGAAGGATGTCCTCCCCCATCTACTAATAGCAAAATGCCAACTTGTTTCTGTAAACCATATGCAAATGCCCCTTTCAACAACCTGTCTTATGGGAATCATAGATGGAGCCTCATCTGAAGCCTAACGTTCCACACCATTCTTGGTGGCCCAGGCCTCTTCTGGGTCTTCCTGCCTCCAGTCTTGCTCCATCCAGCTCTCCCTACCTCATAGACCATGGTCCGCAGATGCTAAAGTCTTCCCTGAATCCCCAGTACAACCAAGCTAAAGTCCAATTCCTTAGCCTTGCTCTCCCCCTGTACCACAGACGGCACCCCTGCCTGGTCCTCAGCTCCCCGTCCCACCTACTACCCAGCACTGTCAGGACAGCCTCCTGCCTGCAGCATCCTCTCCGGGCTCTGCTTGTCTTCCCAGACTTCAGTGCCAGGTTTGGAAGCTCCCCAGGTGCCCTCCCGCTCTGAGCTCCCACAGCCTTTAAGTTCCCACCCACTCAGTCTGCCCTCTCCTTCCCCAGGTATGAAGTTCTACACCCCCCTCCATCATATCGCCCTCCTCCATCCTCCCCAGCCAGGCTGTGAGCTTCCTGAGAACCTGATGGTCTCCTCCTCTCCATCTGCTCCTGGCAGGGGACCTAGAACAGAGGCAGGCATGCAGGGGCTGCTGAGTGGGGCCGGGGTGGGGGGGTGGAGGATGAAGGAGGGGACCCCGGTGCAAGCACTGTGGGAAGTCCCGCAGGTGGTGAGCAGCTCTGAGTAGGTGCCCGGAAGCTGCTGACGCAGGTGGGGAGCTTTGCTGTCAGGGCCTGCAGTGCACACCACCACCCCCACCATTTTCTTCACCAAGCACCCAAGCAGAGGTGGGAGAAGAGACTTCACAGAGCATGAAAGATGGGCGGAGGGGACTCCAAGTGGCTGGCACAGAGAAGTTGGAGAGGGACAGGACAACGGCTGGGGTGATGAAGATGGATCTGGAGAGGGGAAGATGTGGGCAGAGAAGGGGAGGGAATGGGCAGTGCTATCCCAACTCTGATACTTTCTGCTCTGTGACCTTGGGCAAGTCACTCAACCTTTCTGGGCCTTCCGTATGAAAGATGGAAGCTTGACTTACAGGTTGGTGAGAATCACATGTAAGGCAAAGTACCTTGTCACTCCATTCATTCATTCCTTCATTTATCCATCCATTCTCCTGAGTTCTTTAGGCACAACATATGTATTGTAAATGGTGGACTTCTTCCCCTATCCCAGATTTAGGGTTGGCTCAAATCCCAACTCAGAAAGGATGGAGCTGGGAGGCTGAAGTTAATAATACTGATTCTATCATCAGGGCCTGAAAAGCTCCATAGACTGAGAGATGGGGGGGGGGGTGTCCAAGGTCACCCCCTGTCCCTCACTGTATACCTGGCTTGTGCTATAGATGGGACAGTGGCTGAAAAAGTCAGAGATCAGAAAAGTTCCACTTCTTTGGATTAGCCCTTGAAAGCTTCCTGGAGGAGGGGATTTCCCAGCCATCTGCTTGGTCAGAGGATGCACTTATCGTTGAGGCCACAGACTGGAGTGTGTATGTGTTGGTGGGGACAGTTGTGTGCCAGGCATAGGGAGGGCGCTCTGGTAGAGACAAGAAGCTAGGGGAGGTCACAGTTGGTTCCCCTCTCCCTCCCTTCCAGGTGCACTGTGGTCAGCTGAGTGACCATGAGGAGTGGAGCCTGCAAGCCGTGGAGAAGCATGTAAGTGGGGGTAGGGGCTGGGGTAGGATGGGGGCTGCTGAAGGCCCTCATCACAACTTAGGGGAAGATGATCTGGCCAGGGAGATGGACAGAGCTGGGTTCCAGGGCTGCACTTTTGTGCTGTGTGACCTTGAGCAAGTCACTTAAGCTCTCTGAGCCTCAGTTTTACATCTGAGAATCAGGATAAGGATAGCACTGACCCACTTAGGGTACTAGTGATATAAGGCGAGTCAAATACTTTGCCACCTGACTTATTTGAAAAGACCCTGATACTGGGAACGATTAAAGGCAGGAGGAGAAGGGAACAACAGAGGATGAGATGGTTGGATGGCACCACCAACTCAATGAACCTCATGTTTGAGTTAACTCTGGGAGTTGGTGATGGACAGTGAGGCCTGGCATGCTGTGGTCCATGGGGTGGGGAAGAGTCGGACACGACTGAGCGACTCAACTGAACTGAGGAAGGAATATCTACATAATGATTCTGAGGCTCTTCCCTGAGAATATGATTTTGTGACTTTAACAAGAACTCAACGACAACGACTCCCCATGGGTTCTAGAGACAGAAATCTGACCCTGTTCTTGCCTTGGAAGAGTCTTGGGGCTAGGGGTGGAGACAAACCCAGTACTTATCTGATCATGGACCAAGGGACGCTCCGGGGAAAGAGGGAGCCCACGGGAGTGTGGGGGTGGGGGGCTATGGCACCGCAGGCAGAGAGAACGGCTCAAACCAAAGCTAGAGGTTCAAAGGTGGCGAGGGCGATAAAGGTGGGGCGTGTGGCTTGCTGACCGCTCCGCCCGCCCCAGACCCTGGTGGCCCTGAAAAGGGTGCAGGCCTTGCAGCAGCGCGAGTCCAGTGCGGCCCCGGAAGCGACCCAGAATCCTCCGGAGGAGGCGGCGGGAGACCAGAAGGATGGGGTCGCGTACACAGACCAAGACCGAAAGATCTTGCAGCTTTGTGGTAAGGACCTGCCCGCGGCGGGGAGGGGCGGGGCGCGAACCTGTGAAGGCGGAGCCATGGGTGGGAAGGGCCGTGAGTGGGCGGGGCCTGCGGCTGGGGCGCGGCCGGGGGTTGGCTGGGGCCGCAACTGAAGAGGAGATCCTGAACTGGGTGGGGGGTGGAATTGGAGGGCGCACACCCTTGGGGGAAATCTGTGGGCCCTCTGCCTGACTCCTGCCCCGCCATTGCAGGGGAGCTCTACGACCTGGACGCCTCTTCCCTGCAGCTTAAAGTCCTCCAATATGTAAGTCCCTGTAGTCCTCTATTGTGTTCCTCCCGGGACGGAAGTCCTCTTGAGCCCTCCATCTCAGTACAGATTCAGATGTCCTGCCCCTCCTCTCTTCTCCACCTACCTGCGGAGCCTCAGAAGGCAGAGGGTGGGGAGTGGGGATCTCCCAAATGCGAGGTCAGCCCCTCGCTGTGTCCCTCCCTCTCAGCTGCAGCAGGAGACCCAGGCATCCCGCTGCTGCCTCCTACTGGTATCCGAGGACAATCTCCAGCTCTCCTGTAAGGTGAGGGCCCACTGTGGGGCAGGGCGAGGAACCTGGGTCTCTGAGAGGAAAAACTTTGCCTGTCCTTTAACCAGTTCACGTCGTTCTGCCCATCAGGTCATTGGAGATAAAGTACTGGAGGAAGAGATCAGCTTTCCGGTGAGTCCTGCGTCTGTCCTCTGTGTTGGAGTCTGCAGAAGCAGTTAAAGCAGACCAGGCACTCCTAGGATCTGCCCAGTGAGACTGGAGTCTACTAGAATCCCTTGGAATCTGATGGAATTATCTGGACCTTCAGATCTACTTAGAAACGTTATGAGAGATCACAACCTCTCATAATCAGGATCCCTTAGGAGAAATCACTCACAATCTACAGAAAGGTTTACTTGGGGCCAGGTCACTTCTGTTGGAGTATCTCTGGGCTTGGCTCTCTTAGAATCTGTTAGGATCAGTGAGAATCCTTGGATTCTGCTTTTTTCTCTCCTAGTTAGGAAAGACCCTTTTAAGTCCTCCATAGGGGATTCTGGTCAAGAGCCTACTCCCCCAACCCCCAACCCCTTCCTCACTCCTCAGTGTTGACTCCATCCACGATTTGGACTGACTGAAGAGGTAGTTGAAACTTCCAGACTTGATGAGGGGAGAGGTCTGACATAGCCTGATCTTGGGAAGAGTTGGGCCCTGACTGGCTCTCCTCACTCCCTCAGTTGACCACAGGACGCCTGGGCCAAGTGGTGGAAGACAAGAAGTCTATCCAGCTGAAAGAACTCACCTCCGTAAGCCATGGCCTGGCTGGACCAGGGGAGGAGACAAGGGGATAGCCCTCTGCCCAGTCCCCAGGGCCAGGTTCTCTGGGCCTGGGCAACCTAGGAATAGGCGAGACAAGACCCAGGAACTTTTTCCTAGCCCACCCTGTGTCATAGCACTTCCCACCCTGCCTGAGCCATTCAGACCCTCCTGTTGCAGAGTGTGGTGGAGGGCAGGGGAGGGAAGCATGTTCTTCTTTCCCTGCCCTGATTTGCCTCCCCTCTTGCTTCTCCTTTGCAGGAGGATGTGCAACAGCTGCAAAGCATGTTGGGCTGTGAGGTTCAGGCCATGTTGTGTGTCCCTGTCATCAGCCGGGCCACTGACCAGGTTGTGGCCTTGGCCTGCGCCTTCAACAAGCTCGGAGGAGACTTGTGAGTCTGGGTGGAGGGATGTGGGCCAGGAGATGGAGCTGAGAGGCTGGGCAGGGCTGACTCGGGTAACAGTGTAGGAAGGATACTGGGCAGGGGGTCCTATTCTAGCAGTGGTGGGTTGAATGGTTTGTCTGTGCAAGAGATTGAGATTATGGGAGCAATAGACCCTTATTGCTGCTCCATTTGACTTTGTAAAATCATGCTGAGGTCCAAACAAGTTCCCCTTCTTGTTGCCACTTCCTACAGTTTGGATTATGCATGTTTTGGTACTGGTCTTCCCCCAACTTGCCATCCCTGTATTAGTATTTCTGCTGGTAACAGATGGAGGAGCGATGTGCTCTAGGATGGGTGAACTCTCTGGGACCCACAGAGCATCAATGACATTGTGGATAGTGGCTCAAGGGAATAGGCATGGGGGTTGGGCTGAGCTGAGGCTCTTCAGAGGCATTGATAGGGCAGCTGTAAGAATCATGTGAAACAGAAGGGTGGGCAGGACACAGAGTCAGGTACACAGGCTTAGTCAGGAAGTATGTCTCAAAAAGTGAGGTCAGATTTGGGGTATAGACATGGTATCACAGATTTCATGTCCTACACCAACTCATTAATTGCTGCCTGAAGCATTGTATTAGTTTAGTGAGAAACAATGCTGTGATTAGCCACATCTGTCCTGGGGGCATATTCAGGATGTGAATGCTGCCACACTTGGTCCAGCATGCCCAGCAGTAGGGAGTAGTGGGCAGGTGAAGGGTTGCATTCTGATTCCAGGATGCAGAGGGATGCTGACAAGATGCTTGGCCCCTGGGGCACAAATTGGCAGGCTGGGTTTGAGGCCTCAGAGCTCCTGCAGGAAGTGGAGACTGGAGATGTTGGGACTAGAGAGGTGTCAGAAGCCCAGGGACAGTGTCTGCAGGGGTGGAGCAGAGATCTGGGAGTCAGGGGTCTGAGTAGAAGGACCTGCCAGCACGGAGACCTGGGGAAATGAAGACAGGGACAAGGCAGAACTCATTGAGGCAGGGCAGATGGGGGTCTGTGTCATGGGGAACTGGTAAGCATCCCAGTGTGGGGGTATTTGTGCCACTCAGTAAGCACACTTTGAATAGTGCATCTAGTGTGTCTGACCCTGTGCTGGCTGGATGGCCTTGGGTAGGCCTTTGGGGAGGGAGAGTGCAGAGTAGGAGGTCCAGCAAGGGTTGTGGCCTCTGGCTGCCGGCCTGGGTTCTGAGATAGTCCTGGACCTGGAGGAGAGGAAATATCAGAAGGGAAACGAGATGGGGGCTGGGTGACAGCTTTGAGGCTCAGGGCAGAGACAAGGTCACCTCTAGGTTCCACATCTTTCAGGGAGTGAGTGCTGAATAATTGCATGAGCCAAGGTGGTGCTCAGCTCAGAGCAGGCACTGTAGAGAAGCAGTCTGGAACCCTGAGAACAGGGACTCCAGAATCCCTTCATTGGGGACTGCGATGAGGCTGGTGGCAGGGGAAGAGGTACATTTAAGACTTCAGCAAACACTTTGCAAACATCTCCCCTGTACCAGACTCTGCATTTGACAGGGGGTGATACTGTCAGGGTTCAAGACTGGCTTCAAGACTCGATGTTTATTTTTAGGGCACAGAGCGGGGACGGTGGAAAAGGTATTCTAGGCAGAGCGAACAGTGTGAGAAAAAGCATGAAGGTGTGAAAGAGCCTGAGGTTTTCTCAGAATGATGAGCATCTTACTGTGGCTGAGGCTGAGACGCCCATAGAAGAGGGGAGAGAGGTGGGTGGGACCAGATGAAGGGGTCTCAAATGCAGTGGGAAGGAAGGTAGGGAGACAGACACAGCGTGGTGGGGATTGGGGTCTAGACCCGAATCACTGGATGGCAAGCATGAGTGGCAAGCTCCCCAGCTGAGAGGAGCACTGCAGGCAGCCCCCAAATGGGGAGGGGTCTTGGCAGGGAAATCTGGGGGCTGAGAAATGATCAGAGTCTCTGAGGAATACTCCATCTCCCCTTGATCCCCATCCAGAGAGGCTTACCCACGTCCACAGCCCAGGTCCCGCCCCAGCCCACGTCCCACAAAGCTCCCTGCTGACAAATCATTGGGTGGCCGGATTGAATGACTTCCTCAGGATTTCAGGCCAATCTTGTCAGATGCCAGCTAGCTCTGTGAATGTGATATGGGCACTGCCCTGCCCACAACCACCTCAGGACTTGTGGAGGCACCAAATTGGGGCCTGCAGGTTCCAGGGAAGGTAGGACAGTGTAGGAGCTGGACGAGACAGGGCGGTGCCACCACCCCTCCCTGACATTGGAGGAGAGGGGCAGGAGAACATACAGCCCGCGGTTGGGTGAGTCTCCAGTCTGAGGGGGAAAACAGCCTCAGCCTGGGTAAATCTGAAGTCAGAGGAGGGAGACTTTGAGAAGTCTCTGGCTTTGAGAAGCAATAGTCTGAGAAGGAAAACACATTTGGGACAGAGGAAGATTAGAGCCCACTCCCCAGAAGCCTCCCCAGTCTGAGGCAGAAGCTGGCCCAAGCCACCAGGGTGGTGAGCGGCCCCAGCAGAGGAGGGTGTGGTGAGCTGGTGGGTTTCTGGGTGGGCTTCCTGGAAGGACGGAAGTGAGGCGGAATGGGGAGAGCAGTCTGTGGTCTGTCCCTCTCCGGTGACCCCCGCCACCCACCCTGGCAGATTCACAGACCAGGACGAGCATGTGATCCAGCACTGCTTCCACTACACCAGCACGGTGCTCACCAGCACCCTGGCCTTCCAGAAGGAGCAGAAGCTCAAGTGTGAGTGCCAGGTGCGTGGCCTGCCTTGACTGCTCTCAGGACAAATTCTGCCAGCTCTCAGCCCCAGAGAGTCATCCACGAGGGAAAAGCCCATGGGTTTTGGGGCCCCTGGAAGTCTCTTAAAGAGGGAGGATTGGAGCACCTCAGGACCGCCCCTCTGGCTGCAGGCCCAGTATGCGATCGCCCTCTAGTGTTCGGATTGGGCATCACAACAACATCTGGATGGTAGGGGACCACACATGTGACACTCAGGTTTCCTGCTCACCCTTCCTGGGGCTAGAACTCCCACTCCTTCCCTTAGAGCCAAATGATACAGTTAGACTCTCCCAGTCTAGAGTTAGAGTCTACAGTTAGACTCTCCAAGTCTAGAGTTAGAGTCTCTCAGACTCTCCCAGACAGGCCAGACTCTCCAGCCTGTCCCGCGAGCCCTAGGGAAAGATTGAGAAGATCCTTGGGCTGACGGAGGCAGGTGGCTAGAGGGTGAACCCCTGCAACCTGATTCCCTGTGATCTCCTTTTTCTCCATTCCAGGCTCTTCTCCAAGTGGCAAAGAACCTCTTCACTCACCTGGGTGAGTACACTTCCCTCCTCCATGCCTGGCTGTGGGGTGGGAGTCGGGGGACTGGTGTTTCGAGGAGTGGAGGCAGGCAGGCTTGGCCTCAGCACTCCAGCCTGGTCTCACCATTGTCCCCTATGCCTCTCCCTCCCTCAGATGATGTCTCCGTGCTGCTCCAGGAGATCATCACAGAGGCTAGAAACCTCAGCAATGCTGAGATGTGAGTGAATCCATCCAGAAGTGGGGACAGAGAGAGAGGCCCTGGCCCTCAGTTGTCACCTTTCTTTTCCTCCCCTCTTTTCCCCCCTCTGTTGTCATCTTAATTTATTTGGCTTGCACAGCATGTGGATCTTAGTTCCCCAAGCAGGTACTGAACCCATGCTCCCTACATAGGAAGCATGTTGTCTTAACCACTGAACCACCAGGGACGTCCCCTCCACTGCCTTCTTGTGGGACCCACATCTTGCATGATTTTTTATTTCATGCTTGTGTCCCTCACAAGATTGTAACATCCAATGACAGCAGGGCCACTGCTTGCTTTGCAGGCCTTGGGTCCTCAGCTGTTAATACAGTGTCTGGTACACGGTAGGTGCTAGCAAAAAAAAAAAAAAAATTATCCGTCTGAACTAATGTCTGGAGTTAGCTAGCCCTGAGGAGAGTCTCACCATAGGTCACTCCCTCCAGGCCTCAGAAATCTAGGCTTCACCTCAAGTCCTGAGATTTGAGGGGTGGTTACAGAGGGGTGTCAGGGCCCTGTGGACCAACGCCATCTCTTCACAGCTGCTCTGTGTTCCTGCTGGATCAGAACGAGCTGGTGGCCAAGGTGTTCGATGGGGGCGTGGTGGAAGATGAGGTGAGGCAGGGCTGCGTGGAGGGAGGGTGTGACCATGGTCTTGGGGTCCGGGAGTCTGCAGGGGAGCAGGCCCTACGTTTGATTTTTCACTCTGTGACCGGCCACCAACCCTCCTCTCAACTCCATCCCTGCCCCGGCAGAGCTATGAGATCCGCATCCCCGCTGACCAGGGCATCGCAGGTCACGTGGCAACCACCGGCCAGATCCTGAACATCCCAGATGCTTATGCACATCCGCTTTTCTACCGAGGCGTGGATGACAGCACCGGCTTCCGGACACGCAACATCCTCTGCTTCCCCATCAAGAACGAGAACCAGGGTTCGGGTTGTGGTGGCTTCAGAAGAGGGCTGGGGCGGGGCCTGAGAAGATGGGGCGGAGCCGAGCAGAAGGTCCCCAAGCCGTCTCTACCACCCTAGCATCCCCAGGCCGAAGGGATGGGGTTTCCCAAGCATGTGATGTCCCTTGAGGATACCCTGGGAGGACAGATCGTCAGACACGTCCACTGGCTCATCCTAGCTCCTCTTTGGTCCCCAGAGGTCATCGGTGTGGCCGAGCTGGTGAACAAGATCAACGGACCATGGTTCAGCAAGTTTGATGAGGACCTGGCTACAGCCTTCTCCATCTACTGCGGCATCAGCATTGCGCATGTGAGCGGGACAGGGGCAGGCCCATGCAGCACCCTCTGTTCTCCTCTCCACACTGGCTCTCCTTGTTCTATCCAGATGGGTTTGTCCCACCCCTGGGGCTCAGAGCCCTGCTGCTGGGTTGCTGTGCAGTCTTCAGTACCTACTGGTCACTTATGGCCTGTTTCCCATCAGAAAATTAGGGATACTATTTCCAGTCCTGTTCAATTAGCCTCCTAGGACTGTGGGAGATCTGTTTTATTCCCCCTTTTCCGAAAGCAACCTCAACCCGAGCCCCTGTTTAGCTTCTTGTGGGGATGTGTTGGGTCTCATTGTTCACAGCTGGCAGCTCTGACCCGGGAATCCAGCCCCTAGATCCCTAACGCTATTCCCCCTCCTTGCTTCTCTTTCTCCATTAGGGGCCTCAGGCTCCATCACTGAAGCTGGGGCAGGATCAGGAGAGCGTGCAAAGTGCTAGATCAAGTGCTAAGAGGCCCTGGGGAGGAGGGGAGGGCAGGTCTAGATGAAAGTTGGAGAGGGGTCCCTACTCTGGGCTGGAGCTTGAAGGCTCAGACTGGGCCCAGCCTGGGACAGGAGTTGGGGGAGGTTCTATCCGATCCCTTTGTCCCGGTCCTGGGTATTTCACAGCCACCTTGCTTGAGCCCTATCTTTCCCTCTCTCCCCCACAAGTCCCTCCTATACAAGAAAGTGAATGAGGCGCAGTATCGCAGCCACCTTGCCAATGAGATGATGATGTACCACATGAAGGTGAGCCTGCACAGAGCTTCTACCCTCTTTCTTAGGGCCCCAGGGTCCCCCCTAGTCCCCCTGTTCCTCCCCTAGCTCCATGAATCCTCTGGTGCCCAGGATCAGGCTGGGCTTTCTGATCACCCTCTCTTGAAGATAAGAGCAGTGCCTGGCCTTTTGCTGTCCTGCTCTCCTTCGGGACAGCCTCTCTTCAAAGCAATTTCTGGTTTAGCCCCAAAACCGGCAGCAAGACTCAGCCCAGCAGAGAGCATGGTTCAGCCAGGTGCTCCCCATGTCCAGGGATAATTCCCATCCTGGGAACTGCTGACAGCTGGGAAGCCCGCTCAGGGTCTTCCCTCAGCTCCCTTAGGTACAGTGGTCCTGCAGTCCGAGGCAGTCCCATTCCCAGACCCTGTGCAAGACAAGTTGTCTGGAACTTTAGTTCAGAGTATGTGATGGTTATTGTTCACTTGAACATTTCCTCTCCTCTATGTCCAAACCAAAAGGTCCCAGACTTTGTGGCTGGGGTCAAAACTGTAGCAGGAAGGATTGGCTCTGGGATGGTCCTCCTCAAAGAAGGAATCTTTGTTATTGTCTGTGGAAGGCCGCCATGGTGTCAAGAAGAGGTGTTCTCTGCCTTTAACAAGGAGAGGCGGTTACAGATGAGGGTGGGCCCAGGCACGGAGGACAGTAGGTTGGCTGCAGGATGGCGAGGGGAGGATGGTGTTCTCCCGCCCAGTGAAAACCCATGGAAGGCCCAACTGGGGTACATTCGAGTGGGAGGTCCCCGCCACTGTGGGCGTTTGAGGTTGAAGACATTGGATGGGGTAGAGGCTATCTTCTCATGCCCTGGCTGGTCTCCTCCAGGTCTCTGATGATGAATACACCAAACTTCTCCACGACGGGATCCAGCCTGTGGCTGCCATTGACTCCAATTTTGCCAGTTTCACCTACACTCCTCGCTCTCTTCCCGAGGATGACACTTCCATGGTGAGCTGGCTCACCCCCCCTTGACTATGGAGGATGGACAGCCAGAGATTGAAGTTAGATGTACATAGGAAATTCCTGGCAAGACAGAGTCATCAAGAGATGGAGTGGGGGATGCGGTCTGCCAGCATGGGCCCCAGGGCCTGCCCAGGGGCTGGACTGGGACCAATGATGGCCTCAGGATTGGCATCTCCCTCGCTGCTTTTCTAAGACTTTGTGTGAACTTGGTTCCAAGAGTTCTTAGATCTCCTATTTCTAAGTTCATGGCTCCAAGAATGCTTGGCTGTACCATTTTTTGGTTTTCAAGTTTAGATCTAAAGTTCTAAGGCTCCAAAATTTTGGAGGCTTCAAGAAGGGCCACGGTAAGGGGAGTGGGGTGCATCTTGGAACTTACAGTCTCTCTGATCCCTCCTTCTGCTCTCTCCAGGCCATCTTGAGCATGCTGCAGGACATGAATTTCATCAATAACTACAAAATTGACTGTCCAACACTGGCCCGGTGTGTACCCCAGCCCTCCCCTCCATGTGCCGGCAGCCCTGTCTGCCTCCCTCTGTCCTCTACTCACATCCATTGCTCTGTGTGCTCTGGGAAGGACCTCTGAGGATGACTAGGGGAGGCCCAGACTTGTAAGGGTGGGAGGATCCACCAGTGAGAGGCAATTCACAGACACTGGGACCTTGAGGAAAGGGAAGGAATTGGGCAGGACAGAGCCTGGAGGGCTTGCTGGAGGAGGAGAGCCTGAGGCCCCTGTGCTGCCCTCTCCCCACCCCTAGGTTCTGTTTGATGGTGAAGAAGGGCTACCGGGATCCCCCCTACCACAACTGGATGCACGCCTTTTCTGTCTCCCACTTCTGCTACCTGCTCTACAAGAACCTGGAGCTCACCAACTACCTCGAGTGAGTGGCTGCCCTTGCCCCCATCTGGCAGCTGCTGGGGTCCCCTTCCTGGGAACAGAACCACACCTCCTGTGTGGCAGACTTTCCACGCACTGCCTCACGGGATCCTAACAGCCCAGTGCGAAAGGTACAAGGCCTCTTTCCAAGAAGGGGACCCAAGTTCCTGAGCCCCTGTGCAGGTGGTTCCCGGACATGTGCAGTCAAGAGCTCTGTCACTGACCGCAGAGCAGTTCCCCTTCTCATGGCCATCTCCTCCAGCCGGCCCTCCTGTGGGAAGGGAGCTGTGGCTCACCTCCTTGTCCTCTGTCTCCTCCCAACCAGGGACATGGAGATCTTTGCCTTGTTTATTTCCTGCATGTGTCACGACCTGGATCACAGAGGCACAAACAACTCCTTCCAAGTGGCCTCGGTGAGACCCTGCCCTCCTCAGAGTGGGCACCCTCCCTGGGGTGTCTGGGAGCCTCACCTCTCCAGCCTGAGGGGTGGTGGGTGCTCGTGAGACCAGGAGCCAGTTGAGAGACAGGAGGAGGCTCTCCCAGGCTATGGGACATGCAGGAGTGCTGACGGGGTGGGAGGAGCTGGGCTGTTCTGAGCCTAATATGCTTCTGGATGTCAGGAGTGATGGAGTTTTCTTTGGTTTTTCCAGAAATCTGTGCTGGCCGCACTCTACAGCTCGGAAGGCTCTGTCATGGAGGTACCACCATTCTGCCCAGTATCCCCATCCCCATTGTCCCCTTAAGGCCAATGACTTATTAATACGAAACTAGACTGTGGCCTGGCTCCTCCCCATGCCAAGCCCTGCTTCCCACCCAGACAGGGAGAGCTGCAGTGCCCCCAGGGCATGTCTGACTCTTGTTCCCGATGAGCTTGGAAGGGTACCCGTGCAGCTGGGGGTGCCAGTCAGGCTGCAGATTCTGCCCGAGCCCAGGTTTGCCCAGGGAGGCCTTGTAGTTAGCCTGTTTCTCTTTGCATGTCTAAGGACACCCTGTGAAACCCTCTCCGCTCCCAGCCTGGCGTGGGCTCCTTGTCCCGTCATGCTCAGCTTTGCCTGAGACTGTTTGATTTGTGTCTGCCCACCCCCAGTGGGAGCTGGTGGGGGCAGAAACAAAATCGGAGACATCTCTGAGTTCCCTGCATCTGGCACAGGGCTTGGCATGAGTGGGAA
Source organism: Odocoileus virginianus (assembly GCF_023699985.2). Classification (NCBI taxonomy): domain Eukaryota; kingdom Metazoa; phylum Chordata; class Mammalia; order Artiodactyla; family Cervidae; genus Odocoileus; species Odocoileus virginianus. Next base: position 29,817,811 of record NC_069683.1, read on the forward strand.
CCCAACTTTCAAGGTTGCCTTGCCCCACCCTGCCCCCCACAACACCCCTCTGGAGCTGCTCCTGCTTGCATGCCCCCAGAGACAAGGGGCTCATTTCCTCCTGGGAGGCCTGGTGGCAGCCTGGCTCCTGCTCTCCACGCCCTGGGCTGAGTCGGCTCCTCCTCTGAGTGACAGCCCTTCAGCGTCAGAAGACAGGGGTCTTGCCCTCGCCTCATCACTGCCCTTCCCTGTCAGCACACAAATGTTTCTTGCATGAATTAGTGTCGAAGACTCCAAGGGATCATTTCAGAATCATTCCAGCTTGAGAGGCCCTCAGAGCTCACCTTGTCGTGTCCGTCCGACTGACAGCGGAGGAATCTGAGGCTCAGACATGGCCAGGGACTTGCCCAGGGTCACATGGAGGGTTGAAGCAAAGCCCAGAAAGGGAACTGGCCCCCCACCCCCGACTCCCCAGTTCTGCCTGCTCTGCTCAGTTTGGGGGCCAGGGCTGGGCTGGGCTTGCTTCCTCCCTTGGGGTCAGTGAGGAGGAGCCCCCCCCACCCCAGCTGGGCCCCTATCACACCTGTCCCTACAGAGGCACCACTTCGCTCAGGCCATTGCCATCCTCAACACCCACGGCTGCAACATCTTTGACCATTTCTCCCGGAAGGTGATGGGGCTGGGGGTGGGGGGCAGGGAGTGGGAGCTGGGAGCTGGCCTGAGATGGGAGACGAGGTGGAGCCGAGGGGTGGAGGTTCCTGAGGTTTAGGGGAGGAGGGGTTGGGGTGCCTGGGCCTTGACCCTGTACCCCCACCCTCACCCAGGACTATCAGCGCATGCTGGACCTGATGCGGGACATCATCTTGGCCACAGACCTGGCCCACCACCTCCGCATCTTCAAGGACCTCCAAAAGATGGCCGAAGGTGCTTGCCTTTAGCCTGGGTCTCAAGATTGGGGAGGGACCACCAAGAGGGGGACTCACCTGGAGAGCATCCCCAGGGTTCAGACCCATCCCTTCCAACATCAGCCCACCAGGCAGACCCAGCTCTGCATCCCTGGCTCCCATCCAGAGTGCTGAATTCCCTGTGCCACTTTGGAATGGGCCCAGGGACCCATCCCAGGGCCCAGGATGCTGGGTCCCTCTCCTTGACCCTGTTCTCTCCCCAACAGTGGGCTATGATCGAACCAACAAGCAGCACCACAGTCTCCTTCTCTGCCTCCTTATGACCTCCTGTGACCTCTCCGACCAGACCAAGGGCTGGAAGACCACGAGGAAGATTGCGGTAAGTGCCACTCCTTCTCGGGAAGGCATAGGCTGTACACCCTGCCTGGCTCTGTGTGGCTCCTGCAGCCTGCACGCCCTCCCAGTGCTGAGCTCAGCCTGTGGGGGAGACAGAAGCCTAGACCACCTCAGGTGACAGTGGAGAGATTCAGAGAGGGGCATGGACTCACTGAGGGGTCACCCAGCAAACCAGTGAGTGGCTGGTGGAAGGTGGGCCAGAACCCAGCCACCGTCCTCCTCCCAGGCCAGGGATGGTGAGGACAGGTCCTGAGGTCCCAGTGCCGCAGTTTGCCCCCTTGGGAATGGGCTATGGAGGAGCGTGGGCGGGTGGATCGCACTCACAGGCGGTAATGAGAGTGTTGACCTTTCAGGAGCTGATCTACAAAGAGTTCTTCTCCCAGGGAGACTTGGTATGTGGGGTGTGACCTCAGGGTGCCCAGGTTGGGGGAGGGTTCCTAGCCTGGGCCTAGGAGGGGCTGGGTTAGCCTGATCCAGATGTTTCTGGAGCATAGAGTGGGCCAGACAGGCCTGACGACTTGATGCCTGCAGGAGAAGGCCATGGGCAACAGGCCAATGGAGATGATGGACCGTGAGAAGGCCTACATCCCCGAGCTGCAGATCAGCTTCATGGAGCACATCGCAATGCCCATCTACAAGTGAGTGAGCTCAGGGGGCCTGCTGGAGATGCTGCCCAGGGATGATGGTATGGGAGTGGGACGGGGCTCGCTGTGGCCATCACAGCAGACACAAGCGCTGCGCTGGCCTGGCCCACTCCACCTCATCCACTCCTTGTTTCTGAGCACAGCCGTCTCTTGCTTTGCCCCTGAATGGGCCATTGGCGTCATCCTTGGTACTTTATGGAAAGAGGTGGTCAAGCTCTCCTTGAGCTTCCAATCCTATGCCTCATGCTCTTATGGAAGTTCTTCCTGTGGTCCAGCCCTAATGTTTCTTGCTGCTTACAGTCTGACTTCTGACCTCTAAACCTGCCCCCATCTACCCCCAGGCTGCTGCAAGACCTATTCCCCAAGGCGGCAGAGTTGTACGAACGCGTGGCCTCTAATCGTGAGCACTGGACCAAGGTGTCACACAAGTTCACCATCCGAGGCCTCCCGAGCAACAACTCACTGGACTTCCTGGATGAGGAGTATGAGGTGCCTGACCTGGGTGGCGCTAGGGCTCCTATCAATGGCTGTTGCAGCCTTGATGCCGAATGAGTCCCTCCTGGGACCCCTCCCTGCCCAGGCCTCCTCCCACAACCCTCCACGGGCCTGGCCACACGCCCTGGGACCAGAGCCAGGGGTCCTGGATTCTAGGCCAGGACTTCCCACGTGACCCCGGGCGAGGTCTGACCTTCCCGGGCCTCAGCTTTCTCGTCTGTATAATGGAAGACTTCCAGCCTCACTGAGACTTTGTCATTTGTCCTCTGAGAGCACAGGGGTAACCAGTGAGCAGTGGGCCCTGCTCTGCACCTCTGACCGCACCTTGGCAAGTCCCCCCTCGCCCCCCCGCCAGGCTACTCCTTCTCTGAGGCAGCCGGATGGTTTCTTCTGGGCCCCATTCCTGCCCTACCAGATCTGTGCCCTTTCCTCTGGGGCACCCTCACTGCCTCCCAGGATCCTCAGGCAAGAACGTGAGACATCTGAATGGGCAAAGGGTGGGTCTTAGAGACATTTATCATCCTGGCTGGAGGACTAGAAATAACCATGGGGCCACCTATGGCCCTGAGGACTGCCTTCGTACTTGTGGTGGGGACCAGGACCTGGGGAGATAGGGGTCCCAGGAGGAAGCTGCCAGGGGGCCAGCACAGTGCTCTGGGGAGAGGGGGCTCAGGAAGAGAGCAGGATAAGAACAGCGAGAAGGAAGGATCCCTGGGCTGGGAGGCAGGCTGAGCATGGGTCAGCCATGCTTCCTCCTGGCTGTGTGACCCTGGGCAAGTCCCTTCCCCTCTCTGTGAAACAGGAGGGTGAGACAATCCATCCTCTAAGACCCCTTTTAGATCCAAGTCCCCATAGTTCTGTGGAGTCCCAGGAGAGGCCACCGAGGGTCCCTGGCCCCCTTGGGCACAGAGCTAACACTGAGTCCCTCAGTGGCCCCCTGAGTATACCCCCTTAGCCGGAGCCCCTTCCCTGATCCTGCAGCCAGAGGGGGACCTGGCCTCAGCCTGGCAGGGCCTCTCTCCTCTTCAAGGCCATATCCACCCGTGCCCCAGGGCTTGGGAGACCCCCTAGGGCCGGGCCTCTGGGGTCATCCTGGCCACTGGCTTCTCCTTTCTCTGTTTTGTTCTGTATGTGTTGTGGGGTGGGGGGAGGGGGGCCACCTGCCTTACCTATTCTGAGTTGCCTTTAGAGAGATGCGTTTTTTCTAGGACTCTGTGCAACTGTTGTATATGGTCCCGTGGGCTGACCGCTTTGTACATGAGAATAAATCTATTTCTTTCTACCAATCCTCCCCCACGGGGCTGTCTGCAGACTTTGTGCATGAGGTTGGTGGTGGTGGGGAAACAGCATTGGGGGAGGCAAATGCCTTTAAGAACTCCCAGGCTACTGGAACTCCCATCCCTGCTGCCTATGCCTTCTTCTGGGGGGGTGCTGGACCTGTCGGGGTACCCCCAGACCAGTCCTGTGCCACATCTTGGGTGCTGAGGTGGAGATGGCACATACAGAGGACTGAGCATGAGGCAGTCATTTGTGGACTGGAAATGGAGAAATGAGAGACTGAAGCAATCAAGGAGGCTGCCTGGAGGAGGTGACCTGGCACTCCTTCTAGACCTTCTGTCTGCTGGTCTACCTTAGTCATGCATGCCCTTACAGCCAAGGCCTGAGCCTCTGAACCCTCTCCCAGCCACAGGGATACCTGTCTGTGTCCCTGTAAATCCAGCCAAATGGGTAGCCCTGAGTCTGACTGTGTATCAAATACAGCCCTGGGTTGTGTCTGTGGGGTTGATCCCCTGCTGTCCTGGCTGTGAGAGTGTTTGCGTCTCCACAGACAGAGGGGCAGACTCCAGACTGGTGACCAGGAGGAAGCTCTGATTGGCAGTCTCCAGACCCCACACCCACCTTGCCTTGAACCCTCCCATCTTCTCTCCTTCATTTCTCCCAGATCAGTAAAGATCAGTAAAGGTTGGCATGTTAAGGGGCTGGGCACTGGGATCTCCTCTCCTGGTGGGGGAGGGCTGGGAGGCGATGGACCGAGCCATCCTGTGTTTGCCCACAATGGCCTCAGGGTACCAGCCTTGCCGGTTAACACCTCAGGGTGTCCGGGACCATAGAGCTTGTCTGCCTCTCATACCTGGCAGTTTGTTCTGGTTTGGAGTCTGTTTCTCTGGGCTGAACGGTCCCAGGGCTTCTAGCCTGCCCTTGGGGCTGTGGGGTCCAGGCCCCTGCCCTGCTCAGCCCCTGCTTTGGGCTCCCTCAGTCTGTCCTCTCACAACACAGATCCCAGGCCGGTCAGTGGGCCCCCAGGTGGGGGTGAGTCATTTGCTGGCTCCAGGCAGACAGAAGAGGATTACTCTAATTGTGCCCAGCTGACACCAGTGTTGGTGTGGGCTAACACAGGTGCCTATGATCCTCGACCCTGAGTGTGTGTGTATGTCCTCTTCCACAGGCCTTTGGGTAAAGTGGAAGCACAACCTAGGTACCCACCCCTGAGCCTTCCTCCCCTTCCCCCTGAGGCTGCTCTCCCTCGACATTTAATTCTGTTCAAGGCCCATGCTATGACACATCCCTCCTTGCCTCCAAATTAAACAACTCAGATATTTTCTCCTGCACTGCAGGACCCTATGCTAAGGCCCAGAGCTAAATTCATCCTCGACCCTGGTCTGGAGGGTCTAACAGCTTGACAGGGGAGACACAGGCCATGAAACCTATGGCCCCAAGCAGGGGCCTGAGAAAACCACAGCGAGGTCTGGAAGATGAGCAGGGGTTTTCCTGCGGGCAAAGGGGGCAAGGCACTCCTGGGAATAGGAACTGCTCCTACAAACACTGCTGCTCGGAGAAGGAGAGTGGCTGACATATGAGAATGGAGAGAGCTAAGGTCAGATCAGGGAGGGCCATGAATGCCAGACTTCGGAGTTCGGAGTTCGGCTTGACTTTGTGGGCATGAAGGAATGGGGGCTCAGGCGTGCATTTTAGAAGGTCCTGCAGGAAAGCGAAGCAAGGACTGCAGGAGAGCGGTTGGGAAGGGACCATCCTGGTGGGCTCCCGTCGCACAGAGTCGGACATGACTGAAGCGACTTAGCAGCAGCAGCAGAAGCAGCAGCATCCTAAAGTGGATGCTCAGTGGCCTAGGCTGGGCGAAGGAGAAGGAGTTCAAGACGCTTTGAACTCACAGAACTTGTGCTCGATTGGATGGGGGCGGAGGCCGGATTGGCAAGTGCCCTGGAAAAGGAACCTGCTCTTGAACAGCCCTGGGCAGCTGCTCAGTCGCCATCCTCCGGGGCCACCAGGTGTCGGGTGGAGCCTCTGGCAGGAGGTGAGTCCCCGGGGAAGGTGGCCGGGGCAGCTGTTTGGGGGCTTCCAGGGGTGGGGGCCGGAGGAGGGGCGGGAGGAGGAACCTGCTTCTGCAGAGCCTGCGGGCAGCCCTCACCCGGTTGGAGGATACAAGCCTAGACTCCCCAGAGCTTCTGGTAACTGCCCTGCCCTCCCAAGTTAGTGGTTTCATTTTACAGGAAACTCCACGATTCTGGGCGTAGACACTATTGTCTCATTCTGCGGACTAGAAAGGTGAAGTCCAGGAGGTTAAGTAATCAGCCAAGGTTGGGATGTGAGCCTGACTCCTCTTCAAGGACTCTGTCTCTGGGATAGAGGAAGGAGATTCAGGAGCTCAGGGTCTCCGTCTGCCTCCTCAGGACTGTGGCCGGTAGGAGTGGTGAGCAAGTGGACTGGGGCCCCAGAGGAGGGTTTGGGATCAGCTCTGTGTGCCTCTGTTGCGGGGGCGGGTGGGGTACAAGAAAAGGCGTGGACAGGCTGATGACGTGTAGCGCCGCTTATGGCCACCAGGTGGCGCCGAACCCCCGCTGGCCTCACCTCCCCGGAGGTCTGAGAAGGGCACGTGGCAGGTATGTGATGGGGGGTAACCTCACTCCTGTCCACGCTCTCACTGGGGTGGTGAGTTCTCTGGAGGCCTTCAGGGTACAGGAGGGTATGTTGTGTGAGTGAAATCTGCTTATAGATGGCACAGCCAGATTGTTCTCTGAGGGCGTACTAGGATGGGTCCCTACCAGATGGGAAGTACACCCTCAGTTTGAAGATTGGCGGGGTAGACCCGAGAAAGAAGGTGTTGCTACTCCCTGACAAGATGGCTGCCATCCTCCATTCCTAAATCAACCCTGGAGAAACCATAGGGCTGAGTAGGAAGCGGGAAGCATGGAATTCTGGGAACTAGCAAAAATAGTCTGGGGTGCAGTGGGGTGGGAGTTGGGGAGAGGTAAAAGTGAGGTGCTGGGTTGGCAGAAAGCACTTGCTTCAGGCCTGTTGCCTTGGACAGTCAATCATGGCCTGTCCCCTCGCTTCTGCTCAAACTCCTGGGGCTTCTTCATCTTCTGTTGGCAGTAGCTGAAGGAAAAGAACAATCCCTTGATTGGGGGGCTCTCCCAAGGATGGACAGGACTATTGTCCCCTTTGTGGGCAAGAGAAACTGAGGCCAGAAGCTCAGCTGATGGGAGTCTCCCTCAGAGCTAAACCAGCTTAGCTCCCCAGGGTCAGATGAGGAAACTGGGACTGGGAAATGGCAGGGACCTAGAACTCCACACAGAGATCCAGAGGTAGTGTAGGGACGGGCACCAGCTCCCACTTCCTGGCCTAGGGCTCCCCACCACCTTTCCCAGGGATGGCAGTCTTTGCTTCTTCAGGTCCCACCTAGAACTCACGTTTCAGACCAGACCTGGAGAGCTGGTCTGTGTCTCCCACATCACAGCCCCCGTGTCGTCCTTATGCTGGGGACAGGGTGGGGAGGGGATGGTGTGGGTTAGAATCGCTGACCCTCTTTTCTCTTTACATCTGCCCCTTGAGCCATTCTTCTGGCTCTCAGCTGAGACTTCCCGGGCGGTGTGTGCCTGCTGGGTGCATGTGGTTTCTCTCCTCAGTTAGACAGGAAGCCTGGTAAGGGCAGGAACTGATCTGCCTCAGCTTTAGTTTCCCACATGTCTCCTCAATGTAGGCATCCCAGGTGGCACAATGGTAAAGAATCTGCCTGTCAATGCAGGAGACTCAAGAGATGTGGGTTCCCTCCCTGGGTTGGGAAGACGCCTGAATTAGGAAATAGCAACCCACTAAAGTATCCTTGGCTGGGAAATTCCATGGACAGAGGAGCCTGGCGGTCTACAGTCCATGGGGTCACAAAGAGCCGGACATGCATGACTGAGGGACTGAGTACACCCAGGAGCTCAAAACAGGTGTGTTGATTGATAGATAGCGGCAGTCAGGATTCCAATGCATGTATTAATCAAAACTCAGCTGAACAATGAGGGAGGCCCTCTGAAATTCTCTAGAATTATCTCTCTGCATCTCTTTCATCTCTGGTACTCCACCCTGTAAACTCTTGCCAACCAGCCTCTTCAGACTCACAGCTCCATCTTCTTAACTTAAGGGGACTTCCAGGGTTCATCCTGCCTGCATGGTGACCTCTCCAGGTGGTGTGGACAGTGGTAGTGTTTACATGTGTCTTCTGCCCCTTAGGATCCCAATCATTACCTGATAACCAATGCCTTGAAAACCTTTTTTTCATACATTTTGTCCAGTTTTGTTGTTATTTCAGGCAGGAGGCTAGATCTAGTCTTTATTAGTCCATCTTTGATGAGAGTGTAAGTCTGTTTTATAACTTTCATTGCAGTGTAGTACATACACAATGTAGGAATGTTGACAGACATCATTATTATTATTGGCAGTACCACATGGCATGTGGAATCTTAGTTTCCTGCCCAAGGATCAAACCCAGGCCCCCTGTATTGGAAGCTCTGAGTATTAACCACTGGACCACCAGGGAAGTCTCTTGACAGACATTTAGATTTGAATGTCTTGGCAATTAGAAACACTGATCCTGGACTTCCCTGCTGGCTCAGAGGTTGAGAATCTGCCTGCCAATGCAGAGGAGACAGGGTTGATCCCTGGTCCAGGAAGATTCAACATGTGGGAGGGCAGCTGAGCCCATGTGCTGCAGCTACTGAGCGCAGGCTCTAGGGCCCGAGAACCACGATGCCTGAGCCGGCAAGCCCTAGAGCCTGTGCTCCACAATGCCAGAAGCCACCGCAGTGAGAAGCCTGCCCACTGCAGCTAGAGAAAGCCTGCCCACAGCAAGGAAGACCCAGTGCAGACAAAATAAATAATTAAATTAAAAAAGAAAAAGGAATCCCATGACTATTCTTATATATGGGTATATATTGAGTATTCCATTGTATGACTATCTTCATCTACCTCTATTGTTAATATATAGCTTCTAGCTCACAACTGAGACCATTCCTTTCTATGTGAAAACATTCTATTTCCTTTAGAGTAGGTCTGCTGAGATGAATTCTCCTGGTTTTTATTAGTTTAACAATGTCTTCATTTTTCCTTTATTCTTGGAGGTTTTTTGTTTGTTTCTTTCTTTCTTGGCCTTGCTGTGCAGTTTGTGGGATTGTAGTTCCCTGACCAGGGATTGAATCCACACCCTCAGCAGTGAACATGTGGAGTTCTAACCACTAGATAGCCAGGGAATTCCTTTGAAGGATGCTTTTTGAAGATATTGAATTCTAGGTTAGGTAGTATTTTCTTTTAGCACTTTGAAGATAACGTTCTGTTCTCTTTCTGTCGTTGTTTCTGACAATGTTACAGCTGACAAATCAGCTATCAGTCTTATTGTGTCTTTGAAAGTAATGCATTTCTTTCTCTGGCTGCTTTTTAGATTTTATCTTTGTTTTTGTTTTTCAGCAGTTTTACTGCAATGTGCTTAGGTATGGTTTTCTCTATATTTAGTCTACTTGAGAATCATAATGTGTCTTGAATCCGTGATGATTTTTCCTTTCTTCAGTTCAGTCCTCATCAAGTGTAGATAAGTCGTTTCTCATAATTCAATGCATGCTAACAACGTTCTAGAAAATTTTACTGAAATCCTGGAATAAAAAGAAAGAAAGAATGATGCAGCAGTGGGGAAAATATTTTTTTTTTTGGAGGGGGGAAAATATTTTTAATCAACCACTAGATTCTTGTCCTTAGGCTTCAAATTCATACTCCTCATCAGGACAGAAGGGTGGCCAGTGGTGGTCTCTCTCCTTAGCTCCTGATCTATAACCAAGGATATGTCCCGACCAACATCCCTACCTGGAATCAAGACTTTTCCACCATCTGTCTGGTGACAGATGAGAAGGAAAAACTTCTTTTTCTCTCTAAATTTTACCTCTCAGTCAACACATTAAAAAAATTTTTTTTTTTTTGGGCAGTGCCACTCAGCATGTGGGATTTAGATCCCTGACCAGGGATGGAACCCGTGCCGCCTACATTGGAACTGTGGAGTCTTAACCACTGGACCACCAGATGTCCCAATACTGACATTTTAATACAGAACAGTTTAGTATCTCATTGTTTAGGACTTCTGCAAATCAGAATAGGAGTTTGGATTTACCACTGAAGGAAGTCCCTCCATGATAGTAAGTATATTCCTAACAGATGAGTTCTAGCCCAACAGAATAAAGAAGGACCAGTGGGCAGCCAGCGTTCCCCTGCCCTGGCAGGTTTCTTACTCCTTGCTTTGACCTTTAGGCTTCAAGTGCACCTGTATGAGGAGGTAGGGAAGCTTCAGGGAGCAACCTTCACACTTGTATCTGTGTCTACCAGCTCATCTGCACCTGGACAAAGCCTGTGTGTGCTGACCCAGCTCACTGGTCCATGTATCTTCCCTGAATATAAACATCCAATTACCCAATCCCTTCTAGATAGCTTTCCTGTGTTATAGAGACTGGAAAACTAAAGTAACATTTTCCACACTCCACATAGATCTCACCTGTAACCTGGGTCCTTTATGAAGGTGTTCCCAATGAGATGTGGAGGTGAAAGGAAATTATGGGCACTGATGGCTGCATGCAGGTAGATAAGATCAGCTGGAAAGCATCTGTGATGCGGGTGTCTGGGTGTTTGAGGCACATATATGGAGGAGTTTTTAACAACTAGCACCTCATGTAGGTGCCAAGAAACAGATGGCACGATGGTGATATTTTCACTAGAAAATCCCCCTGATATGGATGGGCATTTTGGCTGGCTGTGTTGGCACTGACTTTTAATGCTGTGTAGCATTGAACCTGATTCTCTTCTTCTGCTTAATCCTGTATGGTTTATGGTATAGACAACTAAGAAACTCAACCAATGGTTCTTGAAGCACTGATCCCATTGGTTGTGTTTGTCCATCTTCCCAATAAAAAGTGAGCTCTCTGAGGGGAGTGACTAGTACCTAACACACAGCCTAAGACAGAGTAGGCACTCAGCAAAATTTATTGACAACTTAAGTGAAATGTTGTTTAGTCACTAAGTCATGTCTGACTCTTTTGCAACCCCATGGACTGTAGCCTGCCAGGCTTCTCTGTCCATGGAATTTCCCAGGCAAGGATACTGGAGTGAGTTGACATTTCCTACTCCAGAGGATCTTCCTGACCTAGGGATCAAATCCAGGCGTTCTGCAATTAACAGGTGGATTCTTTACCACTGAGCCACCCAGGAAATGTTAGGCATTAAAAATCCAACCTGAGAGACTGCATCCTCTAATGGGTCTGGGGCTGACCTGCATATCTTGAGGGGTATCTCAGTAGTGATCAAGGGCATCTAAGAGTTACCACATTCAACTGAAGAATATAGTCTTGTCAGTAAAACCATGCTGGCATGACAAACAGTCAGACTTCCCATAAGAGGAGATCATGTTCATAGTGGAATCAGGCTTGCGTGACCAGCACTGAACATCAATCAAAACAAACTGACTTATACAACACCAGCAGGCTCCAGGATGCAAAACAATATTCACTAAGCGTAAGCATACAGAAGTCAGACAGAGAAAAATAACTGAATTTATATTATATCCTCATCAAATCAATTTAAAACTATCACCAATGGAAAATTTCCTCCTAAAGAAATGTCACCACAAACTGTACTTTGTTTTCATCTCTTTGGGAGACCTGTGACTTCTTAGCCCTAGGTCTTCTTAACAGTCAAACCCAGGCCCCTAGTTTTATGTACTTTCTATTTCTTAACAACTCTTCTAAGTGGCTGGGTGGGTTTACCTGGACCCTGTCAGCAACTGGCAGATGGTCTACCAAGGGGAGCAAGGGAAGTACCACCAAGGGTAGAGTACGGTGGTACGGGACGTGGTATCTGGCATCAGGCAGACCTGGACCAAGTCTCTGCCCTGTCAGTTCCCTCCTGTGAGACTGTGAGGCACTTACCTTCCCTGAGTCTCAATGACCTCATTTATAAAACAAGAAGAGGAGTAAACCTTCCTGAGGCTGTTGTGAGGATTAACTAAAAAAAGAAGACAGGAAAGCCTTTGGCCACTGTTAAAGCTGCCAGCTATGAGACTGCAGGGCTCTATCAGGGTGTATTTCTGGGAATGAAGACCATGAATTCATCTTTGACGAAAGCTGAAAAGTCATACACCTCTTATCCTTCTCCATCAGAGGGCAGACAGTATGAAAACCACAATCACAGAAAACTAACTAATCTGATCACATGGATCACAGCATTGTCTAACCCAATGAAACTATAAGCCATGCTATAAGCCCCTACAGGGCCACCCAAGATGGATGGGTCATGTGGAGAGTTCTGACTAAACGTGGTCCACTGGAGAGGGAATGGCAAACCACTTCAGTATTTTCGCCTTGAGAACCCCATGAACAGTGTGAAAAGGCAAAAAGATAGGACACTGAAAGATGAACTTCCCAGGTTGGTAGATGCCCAATATGCTACTGGAGATCAGTGGAGAAATAACTCCAGAAAGAATGAAGAGATGGAGCCAAAGCAAAAACAGCACCCAGCTGTGGATGTGACTGGTGATGGAAGAAAAGTCCAATGCTGTAAAGAGCAATATTGCATAGGAACCTGGAATGTTAGGTCCATGAATCAAGGCAAATTGGAAGTGGTCAAACAGGAGATGGCAAGAGTGAACATTGACATTTTAAGAATCAGCAAACTAAAATGGACTGGAATGGGTGAATTTAACTCAGATGACCATTATATTTACTACTGTGGGCAAGAATCCCTTAGAAGAAATGGAGTAGCCATCATAGTCAACAAAAGAGTCCAAAATGCAGTACTTGGATGCAATCTCAAAAATGAAAAATCAAAAATCTCTGTTCATTTCCGAGGTAAACCATTCAATATCACAGTAATCCAAGTCTATGCCCCGACCAGTAATACTGAAGAAGCTGAAGTTGAACAGTTTTGTGAAGACCTATAAGACCTTCTAGAACTAACACTCAAAAAAGATGTCCTTTTCATTAGAGGGGACTGGAATGCAAAAGTAGGAAGTCAAGAAACACCTGGAGTAACAGGCAAATTTGGCCTTGGAGTACAAAACAAAGCAGGTCAAAGGCTAACAGAGTTTTGCCAAGAGAACGCACTGGTCATAGCAAACATCCTCTTCCAACAACACAAGAGAAGACTCTACATATGGACATCACCAAATAGTCAATACCAAAATCAGATTGATTATATTCTTTGCAGCCAAAGATGGAGAAGCTCTATACAGTCAGCAAAAACAAGACCAGGAGCTGACTGTGGCTCAGATCAGGAACTCCTTATTGCCAAATTTAGACTTAAATTGAAAAATGTAGGGAAAACCACTAGATCATTCAGGTATGATGTAAATCAAATCCCTTATGATTATACAGTGGAAGTATATAAGATTCAAGGGATTAAATCTGATAGAGTGCCTGAAGTACTCTGGATGGAGGTTTGTGACATTGTACAGGAGGCATTGATTAAGACCATCCCCAAGAAAAAGAAATGCAAAAAGGTTGTCTGACAAGGCCTTACAAATAGCTGAGACAAGAAAAGATGCAAAAGGCAAAGGAGAAAAGGAAAGATATACCCATTTGAATGCAGAGTTCCAAAGAATAGCAAGGAGAGATAAGAAAGCCTTCCTCAGTGATCAATGCAAAGAAATAGAGGAAAATAATAGAATAGGAATGACTAGAGATCTCATCAAGAAAATTAGAGATACCAAGGGGACATTTCATGCAAAGATGGACACAATAAAGGACAGAAATGGTATGGACCTAATAGAAGCAGATGATATTAAGAGGTGGCAAGAATACACAGAAGAACTATACAAAAAAGATCTTCATGACCCAGATAAACATGATGGTGTGATCACTCACCTAGAGCCAGATAATCTGGAATGCGAAGCCAAGTAGGCCTTAGGAAGCATCATTACAAACAAAGCTAGTGGAGGTGATGGAATTCCAGTTGAACTATTTTCAAATCCTAAAAGATGACACTCTGAAAGTGCTGCATTCAATATTCCAGCAAATCTGGAAAACTCAGCAGTGGCCACAGGCCTGGAAAAGATCAGTTTTCATTCCAATCCCAAAGAAAGGCAATGCCGAAGAATGTTCAGACTACTGTACAATTGCATTCATCTCACACACTAGCAAAGTAATGCTCAAAATTCTCCAAGCCAGGCTTCAATAGTACACGAACCATGAACTTCCAGATATTCGAGATGGTTTAGAAAAGGCAGAGAAACCAGAGATCAAATTGCCAACATCTGTTGGATCATTGAAAAAGCAAAAGAGTTTCAGAAAAAATCTGCTTCTGCTTTATTGACTATGCCAAAGTTTTTGTGTGGATCACAACGAACTGTAGAAAATTCTTAAAGAGATGGGAAAACCAGACTACCTGCCTGCCTCCTGAGAAATTTGTATGCAAGTCAAGAAGCAACAGTTAGAACTGGACATGGAACAACAGATTGGTTCCAAATAGGGAAAGGAGTATGTCAAGGCTGTATATTGCCATGCAGAGTGTACATGTACTTATATGCAGAGTACATCATGAGAAATGCTGGGCTGGAAGAAGCACAAGCTGAAGTCAAGATTGCTGGGAGAAATATCAATAACCTCAGATATGCAGAAGATACCACCCTTATGGCGGAAAACAAAGAACCAAGGAGCCTCTTGATGAAAGTGAAAGAGGAGAGTGAAAAAGTTGTCTTAAAACTCAATATTCAGAAAACTAATATCATGGCATCCAGTCCCATCACTTAATGGCAAATAAATACGGAAACAATGGGAACAGTGACAGACTTTATTTTGGGGGGCTCCAATATCACTGCAGATGGTGACTGCAGCCATGAAATTAAAAGACCCTTGCTCCTTGGACAAAAAGCTATGACCAACCTAGATAGCATATTAAAAAGCAGAGACATTACTTTGCCAACAAAGGTCGGTCTAGTCAAAGCTATGGTTTTTCCAGTATGTATGTATGTATGGATATGAGAGTTGGACTATAAGGAAAACCAAGTGCCGAAGCATTGATGCTTTTGAATTATGGTGTTGGAGAAGACTCTTGAGAGTCCCTTGGACTGCAAGGAGATTCAACCAGTCAATCCTAAAGGAAACCAGTCCTGAATATTCATTGGAAGGACTGATGCTGAAGCTGAAACTCCAATACTTTGGCCACCTGATGTGAAAAACTGACTCATTTGAAAAGACCTTGATGCTGGGAAAGATTGAAGACAGGAGAAGAAGGGGACAACAGAGGATGAGATGGTTGGATGGCATCACCGACTCAATGGACGTGAGTTTGAGTAAGCTTTAGGAGTTGGTGATGGACAGGGAAGCCTTGCATGCTGCAGTCCATGGGGTTGCAATGAGTTGGACACGACTGAGCGACTGAAGTGATCTGAACTGAGCAGTCAGGGGAGTGGTCCCAGGAAGAAGGCTTCAGCCTCAGATCCAGAAGGGGCAGGTTCAAAAGAGTTTGAAAGAGGTGGGACTTCCCTAGTGGTCCAGTGGTTAAGACTCCACCCTCCCAATGCAGGGGGCCCAGATTCCTTGGTTAGGGAACTAGATCCTGCATACTGCAACTAAGATCCTGTGTGCTAGTGCAGCCCAATTTAAAAAAAGGAGTTTGAAAGAGGTAACTGTGGTTTTCTGGGTTAGTATAATGAATTGTGTCCCCCCAAATATATATTCAAATCCCAACCCTCAGTACTTGTGAATATGATCTTATTTGGAGAGGGGACCTTTGCAGATGAGATTAAATTAGGATGAGGTTCTTAAGAGAAGACAGAAATTGGACACAGAAGCACACAGGAGAAAGGCCACGTGAAGACAGAGGCAGAGACTGGAGTGATGCTGCCATAGCCGAGCAACCTCAAGGATTGCCAGCAACCACAGAAGCCAGGAGAGAGACAAGGGAAGTCCACCCCTAGAGCCTCTAGAGACAGCAAGGTCCTGCTAACACTGTGTTTTACAACTTCTAGCTTCTAGAATCGTGAGAGAATACATTTCTGTTGTTTGAAGCCTCCCCGTTTATGGTACTTCGTTGTGGCCCAAGGAAAAGATCCAATGGGTGAGGCAAGGGGCGCGGTATCTCAGCTCACAGGGACAGGTGGGCTGGAGTGAGGAGGGGACAGAGCTGACCATCATTTCCCAGCTTTTGTGTCTTGGGGCCACCTGACAGGACCCCAAAGCACTGAAGACCATCTGGGACATACACACAAAAGCCTGACCGTCTTGCCTCAAAGTGGGACAGCTGTTCAGCACAGCCCATGATTTATGCTCCAGACCCTGTCTTCTGTGCCAGGCTGAGGCTGGGTCCCTTTAGACCACATCTGTCCTCACTTCTTCCTCCTCTCCTGTCCTGCTTGCCTCCCTCCCTCATGGCCGGTTCTGATAAGCACTCCCGTCCCTGTAAGCCATGTGGTCACCGTCACTCAGCGTGTTCAGTACACACTTGCCCAGCCCTGTGCTGGCTGCTAGGAGTCAGAGGATACAGAAAATTTAAGACAAGGCCCTTCCCTAAGGGATCTCACAGTAACGTGGGTGAAACATTAATTTGTTGATTAATCAACTAATTAATTAAACAAGCACACATTTGTTGACAACAGACTATGTGCCATCCCTGGCTGGGCATTGGAAAGGCTGCAGAGAGAGTAACAGAACCAGACAACTGAGATAGGCTGGGGCCTGGGACCCTTTACTGGAGTGCTTGCACCTGGATAAAGTTCTCCTTGAGCAACAGAATACAAAGAAAATATAAGGGGCTAAAAGTAACTACGAACATGTGCAGTTGGGACAATTAGGAACAACAAGCTACAAAAAGGCCACAAACCAGCTGCCAGCTGGGAGGTGCCAGGAGCTAAAGCAGGAACTACACCTGCACACAGCACCACCAAGGGGGTGGGCAGACCACCTAAAAGTCACTCCTCTGGCCCATCCCTGAGCCTGCCCCTACTCTCACCCCATTTAAGGAACAGGCCTTCACTCCTTGGAGAGTGAGCAAGAACACCTGTTACTTATTTTTGATCCATTGTGCTGTAGCACAGGTCCCAACCAAGCCTTGCTTGAATTCCTTGTCTGGCCTCTCATCAATTCTACTGATTAAAGAGTCCAGGGACCTGATTTGTTAACAAATTCACAAGTAAATATAGACCTGTAAGAGTGTCAGCCAGGCCATTAAGGAAAAGTAGATGCTGCTCTGAAGGGAGGTGTGGGGTGGGATTTGACCTCGTCATGGTGGTCAGTGGGGTCTTAACAAAAAGAAGGAGGCTGGGCTAAGACCTCAGGTGAGTAACAGTTAACTAGCCACAAGGGGGAGGGAACAGTGTGAGCGGAGATCCCATGGCTAGAGGAAACACACAAGGGGAGACTTTAACAAGGCCAGTGAAGATGGTGGCTGGGGGATTATGAGAGGGGAGGGGATCATATGTAAGACCAGGTGAGAGAGGCAGGCAGAGGCCATGCTGTGTCAGGGAGTTTGGGCTTTGTCCTCAGTGAATGAGCATTAAGGGCTTTCAGTAGGCAGGTGACCTGATGGGAAATGGAGACACCCACTCTGGCTGCAGCATGGGGAAACTCCCAGAGGATATCTTCAGTGCAGAACAGGGAGGGAGCTCTTATCTCAGTTCAGGTGAAAACCTGACACCAACAGAGGATGGACAGAAATGCATAGATCTGAGAGACAGCCTTGGAGATGGGTTGGATATGATGTGTGTGAGATGGAGAGAGATGGATTGATGGTGACTTCTACTAATGGCAACCCACTCCAGTATTCTTGCCTGGAAAATCCCATGGACTGAGGATCCTGGTAGGCTACAGTCCATGGGGTCGCAGAGTCGGACACGACTGAGCGACTTCACTTCACTTCTACTCTTCTGGTTGTGCAAATGGATAGATTGTGGTGCCATTTGCTGGGAGAAGGATCTCTGCAAGAGGACTGGATTTGAAGAAGAAAATCCTAAATTCAGGAAAAAGTTCTTTGTAAACCTCTATGGTTGAGGGATGTCAGCTGCTACCATTTACTTATTAAAAAAATATTTAATGTTCTTGCTGTATGCTGGGCCCTGTGCCAGGTGCTGGAGATTAAAGGGAAGGAAATTAGCATTTGGTGCACAACTCTACCAGGCAGTGGGGCGGAGAGATTAAGATGGCCATCAGGTTAGACAGATTTGGCTTCGAGACCTGGCTGTAAGCTTTGTCAGTTGTATGACCTTGGGCAAATCACTTAAACTCTTTGGTGACTCAGAAACCTCTGTAAAATGGGATTTATGTCCCTATCTCCTAGAAAGTTATATGGATGTGGTGACAACACATGTAATGCTTTTAGCACAGTGCTTGACATACAATAAGTGCTTAATGAAAAGATGCTATTATTGGTTCTCTGTGTAAGGCACTGTCATCTTGTCATTCTGTCTAATCCTTCCTACAGCATCACGAGGAGGGAATTATCAGTATAAGGAAGTCGGTTTCATCTTTCCACACTCAGGAAAGCTGGCTTCCTCTCTTGTCTCAGGGTGTAAATCCTGATTAGTCCAGACTAATCCTGTGAGTCCATTCCCCTATCCAATCATTGATTTAGGGAGTCATAGGGTCCATTTCGCCCCAGGTGTGAACTCCCTTCAAGTTGCCCTGGAATGTCCTGGTTTTAGTACTATTAGTGCTGATTCCCAGGAAACACGTCAGTCCTGGGCAGACTGGGTTGGTTGGTCACCCTGCTTGGCCACTGAGTCCTGAGGAGGAAACGTCTCCAGGTATGAGGGTGGGGTGGGGGAGGGGTGCGGGCAGAGGGAGGGAGGGAGAGGTGGGGCATCTGGAAAACTTTCTATTTGCTAAGAATCAATGTTAAAGTCATATGTGGGAGGACATGCCCTTCTTTGCTGGGTGTCTTTGTTTCTATGTGCTATGCTTGGGGTTGCTGTGGCCATTCTGTGACCATGAGAGGAGATAAGCAATATGCTGAAGATGGCAGGGAGAAGACATGGAAAACACCTGGGTCCTTGAGGACGCTGCTGGGCTGGAAATGCTTAGCTCAAGAGTTGTTGCTATGAGAGCGATAAACTACAATGTCCACTGATATCTGTTACTTGCAGCCAAAATCATCCTGGTGCAAAATACTACCCAGATAGAAAGGGGCAGACCTGAGAATGAGCCAATCTCTATCCTGGTGATTTCCTATCTTAATACTAAATATTAGGACAGGGATAAGACATAATCTGGGAACAATTCTGTTTGCCTAGGACAATGTTTCTGAAGTATGTGACTTCTACGAGACTAGGACAATGTTTCTGAAGTATGTGACTTCCATGAGATGCTCTTTGCACAAGAATTCCATGGTCAAATCAGCTTGGAAGACTGGCATGCTGCATTCTTACCAATACATATTATAAGTGTAAAGTGTGAGTCATTCAGTCGGGTCTGACTCTTTGTGACCCCATGGAATGTAGCCTTCCAGGCTCTTCTGTCCATGGGATTCTCCAGGCAAGAATACTCCTACCTACTAATCTTGGGTTAACTCAGAGTTTCTCAAAATCATTTCAATGTGAAATTTTTAGTTTCTTTTTGTTTTTGTGAAACTCTATTGATATCTCCCAGATGTTCCACAGACCATCTTTTACCTCTTTTACCTCACCATTTCCCAAAGATGCTGTCTGGAGCATCTGACCTTCTCTGGACAGGTCCATAGAGGCCTTAGTTTGCCTGTTGTCCATGGTGCCCTCTTTCTTGCTTCACTGTGTCCCAGTTTGGGATGATCAACTGTGTGATCGCTCAGCTCTGGAGAAGTAGGAGGGCTTCCCAGGGAGAGGAGGAAGTGAGAGGCTCCTTAAGTTGAGGGAGGGATCACTGCTTTTCCCTGGGGAGCAAGATGGTGTGGCCAGACATAGCCTGTCAGGAGGAATGAGGGGGTATGAAGCTGAGCTCGGGCACATGATATGCATGTGATGTAGAAAGGGAGGTGGGCAAAAAAACTAAAAAGCAAAAACAAAAAAATGAGACTTCTCTGGCAGTCCATACTTATGGAAGTATCCATACATCCAAAGCAGGGGGCAGGGAACAGATGCCATGTGAAAGGGTCAAAATCCCAAATCAAACAAACAAAACTCCAGAAAGGGAGGTGGTGGTAAGAGTGCAGGGTGATTTTCTTGGTTGGAAGAAAAGAATTGCACTTTAATGTATGGTATTGTACATTTTGGCATGGACCATTCCAGATTTCAGTGTATGGTCAGATCTGTTCTTCATGGTGTATCTTTATAATAAATAAGATAGTTCTGGCAAGAAAAGAAAGAGAAAGAGAAAGGAACGGCAGAGGATTGCAGGCTGCAGCAACATGGGGGAGGTCTGGGCACAGAGGCCCCACAGAAGCTCCCATGGGGCTGTCCTCCCTAGCCAGTATTTCCTCCAGGAAGCAGGGTGGCCAGATGAGTCACTTGGGTCAAGGAACCAGGTGTGTAACCAATCTGGGAAGGCAGAGGCCTAAAAAAAGGGACTGAGTTTGTTCAGCCTGCCCTTCCAGCCCTGAGTTTTCCTTCTATTTGTCACCTGCCTACCTCAATGGAACAGAAACTCTCTGGGCTCAGGTACTGTATGGTGCAGCTCACAGGTGATTCCATAGCACTCGAGACTGTTCTTCATCCATGGTAAAGGATCAGTGTGCCTGGTCGCTCAGTCGTGTCCAGCTCTTTGTGACCCCATGATCTGTAGCCCGCCAGGCTCCTCTGTCCATGGGGATTCTCCAGGCAAGAACACTGGAGTGGGTTGCTGTGCCCTCCTCCAGGGGATCTTCCCAACCTGGGATGGAAGCCAGGTCTCCTGCATTGCAGGTGGATTCTTTACTGACTTATCAGGGAAGCCCAAGAATACTGGAGTGGGTAGCCTGTTCCTTCTCCGGGGATCTTCCAGACCCAGGAATTGATCCAGGGTCTTCTGCTTTGCAGGCGAATTCTTTACCAGCTGAGTTACCAGGGAAGCCCAAAGTCTCAATAAATACATGTTAAATAAATAAATCTGAGAGGGAGAAAAGCATCTTCCTAAAACCCTTGTATGGAGAACCAGAAGGCCTGGGGTGGGGTGGGGGGCAGGGAGCAGGGGGCCTTGTCATCAGGTTTCCCCTACAGCATCCTCACTCCTGGCAGCACAGGTCACAGACAGGCTAATGATGTCACCAAATCCCACTGATCTTCTGAGGTTCAAGGCCCTCAGCCTCCAGGAAACCTTCCCCTTCCGAGCCACTTCCCCTTCACTAAGCCTCCTCTCCTCTGAGCTTTATAAAGATCTGGCTCTTGACTGCATGCTGTTCAGTGTGGTATTTCATCACTGCCTCCCACTTGACTGTAAACACTTTAAGAACAGAGGCTACATCTCTTGTTTCCAAGACTCCCCCACAGAACCAGGAGCTGAACTGAAAAACAACCACCCTCTGCGTTCCTTAGTTGATAGGTTTATCTTTAACACTGGTTCCAGCAACACCTTGACTCGGCGCTCTCTTCAGGCAGTTAGTTCCTGATGCTCTGTGTATTCTGTCTCAGTTAGGACTGCTTTCTGCTCTACCACGGAACACCCAACAAACCGTGTCTTAAGCAATCAGATTACTTAATTGTCTCTTACATGGAGAGGTCTGGAGGCAGGCAGTCCAAGGTTGGGGCCAGCACTTCTAAGATGCCATCAAAAGCTCAGACTCATGGCGGCTTTTCACTCCATCCCCCATAATGGGCTGGCTGGTTGCCTCATGGTGCAAGGTGGCTGACCAGGTCTCAGGCTTCACCACTATATTCTCAGCAAGAAGATGGGTGGTAGAAGTGAAGCCAGCTCATGTGTTCTTTTGATCAGAAAAGCAAAAAGTTTCCCAGAAGCCTCTAGTAGACTTTTGGTTTACCATATTAGCCATGTTAGATATAAAGGAGCCTGAGAAAACAATTGAGGTTTTCCAGCCTCTACAGTTAACGAGACAAAGGAAAAGTGGTTTGAGGATGAGTGTTACATTAACCATAAACAGTGATTGCTATTCACTCTATAGAAAAAAGAGAAGAAAAAAATCATCAGACTTGTCATTCTTGCAGACTGGCCATTCTGAACTCTCCCCACACCTAGCAGAACGCTATTTAGATTTATTTGTTCCCAGAGAGACACTCTGTTCTTGATTATAAATAAACATAAAAGGCACAGCCCACGCCCTTCAGGGTCACAGAGGCAGGTGGGGAGGATGTGAAGGGCTGGCAGAGATAAAGCAGTCATCTCTATGATGTGTGTTCCATGATTTGGGATGAGGAGAATCTACCTTCTGCTCAGGGATTGTCAGGGAAGGCTGCCGAGAAGTCATGACCTATGAGGGTGAAATGGCAGGAAAATATATGAGAATGGGACTAGAGAGAATATTCCTGATAGAAGAAAGTGCATGGACAAAGTCACACGGTGTTGGGAGGAGAGCATACATAGCACATGTGAAGAGTCTGTTTTGCTGGAGCATAAGGTGCCTGCAGGAGAGAGTTTTTGTTGGTGGGGCCAGGTCATGAAAGGCATGAAGTCCAGCTTGGTGCCTGGATATATGGTGCTATTTTCTTTTATTTTTTAAAAATACTTATTTATTTATTTGGCTGCACCAGATCATAGTTGCAGCATGTGGGATCTTTAGTTGTGACATTTGAACTCTTAGTTAGGGCCTGTGGGATCGATCTTAGTTCACTGAGCAGGGATTGAACTCAAGTCCCTTGTGTTGGGAGCTTGGAGTCTTAACAACTGGACCACCAGAGAAGTCACGATGGTGCCATTTTCTGAGGTAGGAATCACTGAACTTAGTTTGATAATATTGACTCTGGGGGTCTCAAGCTGTTCTTACTCTACATGACTTCTCAGGGTAATCTCACCTACTGCCTTGACTTCGGTTCCCATCTTCTGTCTCCTAAATCTATATGCCCTGTTCAGATCGCTCTTTATATTCCCAGCCTGCATATCCAGTGCAGCTTTTGCTACATGACAACCGTGTCCCAAATTTAGTAGCTTAAAACTAGAACTGCTTATTTAGTTCCTAAATCTGTAGGTTGGCAATTTACTTGGGCTCAGAAGTTAATGTCTCCCTGAAAGACTTAAAGGATACAGAGGTGATGGCTCCTATTATAGCCCCCATTGAATCCGCCTGTATTAAGTATCTGCAAAAACCATTTGGATCATGCTAGATCATGTTAGATCTGTCCATGTGCTCTTTTCAATCCCCATTAGGACGGAGAACCAAGAGCATTTCTGGGGTATATGGGAAGAGCAGTCATATTCATGGTCATGCCTTGAGATGATGGTAACTCTCCTGCTCTCTGTCACAGTGTAGTCTACAAAGACCTCATCGTCTTGACCTTCTGCAGAACATCACTTTGGTGTTGATGACATCACATTACTTGGACCTGGTAAACAGAAATATGGTGTTACTCTGAATATCCTAATAAGGCACATACATGGGACTTCCCTGGTGGTCCTCTGGCTGACACTCCATGTTCCCAGTTCAGGGGGCCTGGGTTTAACCCCTGGCTGGGAAACTAGATCCCACATGGGGCAACTGAGTCCACATGCTGCAATTAAGACCCGGTGCAGCCAAATGAAGAAATATATTTTTTAAAAGTCACATATATGCCAGAGGATAAGGAGATAAAGTATACAAAGATTTAGAAGCCTGCTACATAGGTAAAGGTTTTAGGGCGTCTAGGTCTGAGGAGGCATGCTGGGACGTTCCTTCTGAGGTAAAGAACAGGTTATTTCACCTTATACTCCTCATTGCTAAGCAAGGTACACATCTTTGATAGGTCCTTTGGATTTGGGAAATATATGCTACCTTAAGAATACTGTGCCAGTTTATTTAGCAGTCAGGGGTCTAACAATTTCAAGTGAGGCCCAGAGGAAGAGAGGCCTCTGCCTTAGGACCAGACTGCAGGACAAGTTGCTCTGCCACTTGGCTGTAGGGTTAGAGATGTCCCATGAGACAGGAATGCTGGGCAGGGTCTCTGGCAAGTCCCGATAGGAGATGCATGGCACAGTCCTCTAGGCCATGCCTTTTGCATCAAGGAACTATTCCTTCAAAAAGCAACTCCTGGGCTTCAGTAGACACTGACCAGGGGACAGGCACCACGTAATTGTGAGACAGGTGGGGCCTATCATTAGCCTGGTATCGTTAGGTCCATCAAGTCACAATAAGGTCAGGCAGGCACCGTAGTGAACCGTGGTGGACCCATGGTAGAAATGGTACATTCAGGCCTGAGGAAGTTCAACGGGCACAAATGGGTCACATTCTAGGCAGTGGTGGCCTTAAAATGCGGTATAGAAGCAAAGTCCTCCTGGTGGGCAGAGCTCTGAGCAGGAATTTCAGCTGTGAGCATTTGATGGAGTGAGAAGTGGCCGAAGATGGAGATATATGCTTCTGAGCAGCAGTGAATCACTGGCTGGCTGGTCAGGGGCCTGAAAGAAGCACTACAGAAAGATGAGGGAAGAGGCATGCGGAGGGGCTGACAGGGTGGGTACCAATGTGAAGATGTTTACATCTCACATCCGTGTTCATGAGGAAGCATCTTCCTTATAGGATGCACTTGGTGGCCCAGTGGACAGGATGACTTCCCTGGCGGATGGTGGGCAGCCTCTGCCTTTAGCTGCCCCAGTGCTAGAGCAATGGACCCTGAGTGGAGCAGTCACTGCGGCAGGGATGGGGGCTCTGCACTGGCCCAATAGCATGGGTCTGCCGCTCACCGAGGCCATTCTACCTGCTGCCTCTGCTGATTATATTATCTAACTTGCCACCCACAGAGTCCCCAGTGCGGCTCCATCCCTCAAGAAGCTTAAGCAAGCTGATTGCATCAGATCCTTTCTAATCTGGAGGGGGAGTGATTCTTCCTCACGGAGACTTAAACTAGTTGTAGGTATGGGTTTGCCTTCCCAGCCTACAGTCTCTGCCAGCGCCAACACAGGGCTGCCTGATTTCCTGACAAAGCATTCTGCCTCACTGCCTCACCCTAACTGCCTCACCTAATGTCTCACCCCATTTTATGATGGAGAAGGAGTGTCAAGGGGCACATTCCCATGGGATCCACTGGGTCTCCTAAGGAATGTTTCATCCTGAAAGTACCTGGTCTGAAAGTCTTAGTGAGGATACTAGCCTAGGGGTGACTCCTTGTGGGGTCGAGTGCTGGCCTGGAGGTTGTACAATGTGGATTGAACCAATGGCTGTTATATGGTGCTCTCTCCATCAAGAAACCAAGGGTAGAAGGAGAAATCTTACCATCATTTCCAGCAACTCACTTGCAGTCATTTTGCATTGTATTCCTACAACTCTCCGATCTGCTGGAAAGAAGACCCTGTTCCCAAGGGAGGGTGAGCTCGTCACCAAGGGCACAGGAGGGTTCCATGGAGCCTGAGGCTCTCACTGCCACCTGATCACTTTTGGATCTCTATAGCTGTGGTGCAGAAGGCAAAATGGGTTTGTGATGGGAGCAGGGTGTAATCAACCCTGATTTTCATGAAGAGAAAGGGCTGCTGGAGCTTAGTGGGGCAGAAAGGAAGGCATTCAGAGCTCAGATTCCCTAGGGCACATTACTTGAGCGCTCGGTAGTAACCCTGCCTGGGCAACTGAGACATCCTGGGCCTGACAAAGGCAAGGCCGCCAAGGGCTCAGATCCCTCAGGGACAAAGTTCTGGGTCATCTGCCTGGCAAGCAGCCTGATGGTGAGGGAAATTTAGTACAGGCTGCACCAGGGAGAAATGGTAAGTATCAGAAATGCAAATTCACACCACAGCAAGAGACCATTTTTTCACCCAGCAGATGAGAATAAACCCCACAGTTGGACAACAATTTCTCTTGATGAGGCTGTGAGGAAAAGACATACTCGCACATTACTAGGGGCAGCAGAAAATGCTTCGACCCCTCTGGAGGGGACATGGCAACACCAGGCAGAATGACACGTGCATTTACCCATTTCCAGGAATCCATCCCAAATACACACTGGCAAAGACCTGAATTGACATTGGCACAAGATTACTCACCGCCACACTATTTGTTTTTGCAAAGGACCCAAAGGAGCATCATCAAGAGTGCTGTGCTTTGTGGCAGCTGTTGGGAAGGGCTGGAATCCAGACAAAATGCTGGGTGATTTATTTGTTTCTAACAAATGTGTACTGAGGGCCTGCTCTGCGCTCGGTAGCTTACATATGTCACTCCATTTAAACCCAACGATCTTTCATACTTTCTGGAAACAAATTTATAGCTGCAGTCTCTAACACAGAAATTCTAAGAATATGTCATGAAAACATAAGCAAAAATGGCAACCATTTTTTTATGCATAAAGATGTCTACTGCGGTATTATTTTTCAGAGTTGCTTTTTACATTTTATCAGAGTTATGTCGGCACATGGTTTAAAAGCAAAATAAAAAGCCAAACTATACAAAAGAGCTTATAACAGTATCAGCAGTCCCCAGCTCTTCATCTTCCTGTTCCAGCCTGACCTCTGGAGGCAGCCCCTTTGAATCATTTCTGATTTTCTATCCTTTGAGAGGTTCCTTCTATATCTTTAAATGTGTGTGTTTGTGTGACTCTACTTTTAGCAAGTTTAGATAGTATGTACTGGCTTTCTTCTATAGATTACATTAGGGCTTGTTCAAGAGCAAACACTATTTTTTATTCTCTTTAGAGCCCCAGGACCTGGCCTTAAGACTGGCAGGGAATGAGTATTAAATAAATATTTGTTAAATAAAGGAAGAACCTGGGTAGTCAAGGGGTTGAGGCCGGGGCTGAGAGGAAGGCATTAGAAGCAGAGAGAAAAACATGGGGGAAAGGACAGAGGCCCCTTCTTCCTGACTAATAGGACCTGGTTCTAGTTCAGGGTGGCTATGTTCCAGCTAAGATTGCTCACCTCCCATACTCCCTTGCAGAAAGTAGAGACCACACTGAGTACAGCTTCTGGGAAAGGTTTCCAAAGGAAATCTGAGATAGTTGGTGTTTCATAGGCTCCTTCTTGCTCTTCCTCAGTTTTGCTTCCTGGAACAAGGATGTGATTTCTGGAGGCTAGGCAGCCATCTTGCAATCACATTCTAAAGATGGAAGGCCAAAGCAGTAGAAGGAGCTGAATTTTGGGGGACACTATTCAGTTTTTGACAGCAGCCTGTATTACCTGTCTCTGGACTTTCTGTTATCTGAGATAAATAGTGCTTCTATTTGTTTAAGATCATATAGTTGGTTTTTCTGTTGCCTGACGCTTCATGCACTCTTAAGACAGAGAGATGGAAAATAGCCAAAACTTGATGGTTGTTGATTATATCTAGGGGCTTCTGAAAATTTTAAGTAATAAAAAGTTTAAAAGAATGATGGAAATAAAAAAATACATATAAATCATCCTTGTATTTATTATTTTCAAAAGTCTGTGATTTTTTTTTTTTTTTTTTTTTTGGTTTCACCACATGGCTCGCATGGGATATTAGTTCCCTGACCAGGGACTGAATCCTGGGCCTACTGCTGCGAAGGCGCAGAGTCCTGACCACTGGACCGCCAGGGAATTTGAAAAGTCTATGATTTTGATTGGTTGCCGTAATGTTTTATTGGAGAAGGAAATGGCAATCCACTCCAGTACTTTTGATGGGAAATCCCATGGACGGAGGAGCATGGTAGGCTACAGTCTATGGGGTCGCAAAGAGTGGGACACGACTGAGCGACTTCACTTAATGTTTTATACTGGTGATGACATTTAAATTGTCATTTCCGTTTTGGAGGGTCCAACAATTACCTGTGAATTCTCTCTTTTTCACCAGAAGGGGTTCATGGGCATGGCCTCTTCCTCAATATTATACATGAGGTAAAATAAAACCACTCTATAGAACTTCTTAATTAAACAAAGAGTCTGAGAGTTTTATCTCATTTAAATTAATAAACTCTGAGAAGATAAGAGCAGGGCTTGGTGACCCCATGCAGAGCTCAAATGAGTCAACCAAAGGGAAAAAAATTAATCATCACATATTGGACTCTTGTGCTCCACCTCACACCCTGTCAGTCCAATTTTGACTCCAGCTAAATTCCTGCTGCAACCAGATTTGTGTAAGCATCACCCAGCCTGCTGGGCCTTAGCTGCATTTTATTTCTCTCCCTTTCTGCTAAGGGTTTCTTTGAAGCCGCAATGGGAAATGCCTTTGGGTGCTCACAGGCCCTCATGCATATGATCCCTGAATGTGGGTGGAATTAACACTCCAAGAGGTAGTGCTTACCTAGTGAGGGGTGAGAAGTGGCAGATAAATGCTCCCCAGTTCTGAGATGGTCTTAAAAGATCCAGTGGGATCAAACCAACTCATCAGCTCAGCTTTGTACTGGTTTCCCTCCTCTGGGACTAGTTCTCCATTTCCTATAGTGACCAACTTGTCCCAGTGTGCTTGGGACTTTCTTGATTTTAGCAGTGAAATTTTCCCATCTCCAGGAACCCCTTAAACAGGGGGTTTGAGCAAACAGGCATGGTTGGTTACTCTGCTAGTTCCTCACTCCTGTATCCTGGGATCACCTCCCAAATAAATCCTCTCAAATGCTTTGTTTTCAAAGGGAACCTAGGCAAATGGCAACCCATTTGGGTCTGCTTGGCATATATGCCTGTCTCTGAGATCTCTTTCCTTCCTTCTTTCTTTCTTTTTTTTTAGAATAAGTATCAAATCCCTTTATTTTCTTTCAAGCAGCTTAATTTCAGCAGTGACTATCCCATGCTTCAATTCTCAGAGAGCCCCTATCCCTAACCAAACAGGTCTTCTCCTAGCACCAATGTTTTGGGAGGGCCCCTCATCCCCTAGTCCTTCCCCTAATTCCCCAGCATGTACAAAAGCTGTGAGTCACCAGACTACACTTGTTGCCATGGAGACACACATCATCCCAGTCTATCCATCCCTTCAGGTCTGGGGCTGCTGCTTCCATTCCACCCATGGAGGTTGGGGGATCAGGTGAGGAGGGGTGAGCCCCTTGCTGTGCTCCTCAACCCTCTTGGTCTGGGTCCTGCCAGGGAGTAGGGTGCTGCTTCCCGATTCTCTGAGACCTGTTCTAACTGGTTCAAAACAAGGACATCAGGTTGCAGCTGTCTGAGAACATCTATAGAGTATCGGGAAGTGAAAAAGTGCCTTTTCTGTTTCCTGCTGTTGTGGATTATAGTCTTGTGGCTTTCACCAGATGTTCACAGTTATGATCCAGAGAATACAGGTGGACTCATCTGTCAGTCTGCGGCAGTCAGAGCAGACGGAAGGGCTCTGGGGCCTCTGTCTCTTGGAATGAATGTTTCTGGTTTCTAGGTTAGAATTTTATCTGTTTCGAAGCTGGAGTGATTTCTTTCTGTTCGAATTAAGGCATGGCTAAGTGAATTTTCCCTGGAGGCTCCAAGAGGCAAAACTCTGTAATAGAGAAGGTTGTTTTCCCCCAGAAACAAGGAACTACCGCCCCCTAGAGGATAAACTTGTATACGATGGTTCAGGGAAGTTTGGGACAGCAGTTTTTCTGAATTTGTGCACTGTTTCTTAGGGGTTGGACTATAAAGAAAGCTGAGCACCGAAGAATTGATGCTTTTGAACTGTGGTGTTGGAGAAGACTCTTGAGAGTCTCTTGGACTGCAAGGAGATCCAACCAGTCAATCATAAAGGAAATCAGTCCTTAATATTCACTGGAAGGACTGATGTTGAAGTTGAAACTCGAATACTTTGGCCACCTGATGCGAAGAACTGACTCATTGGAAAAGACCCTGATGCTGGGAAAGATTGAGGGCAGGAGGAGAAGGGGATGACAGAAGATGAGATGGTTGGCTGGCATCACTGATGCAATGGACTTGAGTTTGGATAAGTTCCGGGAGTTGGTGATGGACAGGGAGGCCTGGCGTGCTGCAGTCCATGGGGTCCCAAAGAGTCATACACGACTGAGCGACTGAACTGAACTCTCCTCCTTAGAAGGAAAAAATGCCATTGCTTAATCTTTAGGTTGTACAGTAATTTAATAACTTCTTCTGTTGTTTCAGTGAAAGATTTGTTCTACTTGTAAAAGCCCAGCTGTGTTGTGTTTGAACTGGTATGAGATGAAGGATTGGGAGTGGGGAATCCAAGGGTTGGAACCCCAATAGATAGTTCAGTTTGGTTTTTTCTGGAGGACTGGTCTTGTCATCTCACAGATGACCCAATAATAAGTTTAATATCAACAGTATTTCTGAATGAATTAGGCCCCCTCTGTAGATTTGTAGAAAATAGTTCTGTAATATTTCTCAACCTCCACTGAGGTTATAATAGTTAATACAAATTAACTATTTGTATTGGTTTCAAGAGATCCCTGAGTGCATATTTAAGAATAAAATAAAGGGATTCAAATGTCTGGGGTGGGGTTAAGGCCTCAAGCCACACCTCCATTAATTTAAATGTGCTAGCTCTTTATGAAAAGCCCTCTAGGCTGAAAGAAAAATAAAAGAAAACCTTCCAATCTGTAGAACACTGTGTTTACAAAGAGGCTGTAAATTGCACTCTGTAATTTATGTTAATACATGTAAATAAATTAATTAGTCTTCAAAAGAATGAGTCTTTTAACAGTTTTTAAGTTAGACAAATGACTTCCAATTGAAAAAAAATGAATCTACTCAACTGAGTATTAAGACCTTTGGGTAAAGGTAAATTTTATATTCTTAAAGAATTAAAACAGAATGGGGTGTGCACATAACCTTGGAAAATGAACTAGGTTATTAATACAACTTCAAACACTATTCCTGTTTTCAAACCTAAGCCTTTTCTTCAAAATGTTTTTGGATGGGAACCAGGAAAATCTAACTTTGGTTTAACGCCTTCGTGGTTCCTGCTGAGTTACAAAATAAATATGCAGATCAGGACCAGTGATATGCAAATTCACACCAGGCCAAAAATGGGTAGTCACAAAGGTTTTAAGAACTGCTTCAGTACTAAGACTTCTAATACGGTAGGTTCTGAGAATTCCATTACTCTGTAAAGTAAATATAAGGAGGTCCTTGATCCTCTCTGCCAAGTGGCCTGTCCACAGCCACAGCCCAGGTCCTCCCATGGCTGGGAATTATGGGATTTCCTTTTGCTCCTCTCACAGATGACAGCACCGCCCAGCTGATATTTTACTGAAAACGAAGAGATTTCAGCATAGTCTTCATTTGAATTCTCCTGTTGGGAACCCCCAAGCTCCCTCACTTCCTCTCCAGAGTTTCCCATTTTCTAAAGTAATTTGTCCCTTGTTCAATTATCTGGAGCACATTACCAGTAAATGACTATGTGTACATAAATCACTGACAATGTTCTTTAACTTCTTAGTTTTAGTCTCTTCAAGGGTGTTTTCCCCTTATTTGTGTTGATCACTCATCTTTTTTTCCCCCCTAGTCAAGGGAAACAAGCTACAAGCCTGCCTGAGAGTTTCAACTGATCCACCTTGAAAAACTTGTGTTGGATTCTCTGGGTGTTGAGAAAGGACAGAGTAAATGTACACACCACGCCCCCTGGTGGCTGCATTTGTCTAGGGTTTGAACCCATAGTGGCAGGTTACTGTATTAAATGTTAATTATCTAGTTCTGTTGCTGGCAGAAACTGCAAGAGCTCCTCAGTGACTGGATAAGGGCTGGATCTCTCTCACTTTTCCTCATTCAAACGAACACCCTGGTGAGGCAGGAGATAGGTGAACCCCAAGCTGGGCAACTGGAGTTTGTTCCCTGTGGACAGATACTCTAGGATGAAGATAATAGCAAGAGGATAATAGAAGAGGCTGAGAGCTATCTATTTTTCTGAATTTATGCATGGTTTCTCCTTAGGGAAAAAAAAATGCCCTGTAGAGGTGTGCATCAGCTACTGCTTCTGTTTCAGCAACTCATACCCTCACTGTTAGGCAGTGTTCTCTGAATGTTGGTTTTGTTTGATCAAGAGTCTTGCCAGAATCTGAAATCTTGGACGTGTGATCCACATGGATCCCTGAGAATCCTTGCGTTTTAAGAGAAAAAATGTGTTCCGGGTATGAATGTGCATTATATATGATCCTTCTCAGTTGGGGAATTCATCTTAAACAAGTGTAACAGAAGCCCTCATGGCCAGAGTGGGGCTGGATGGAACAGATTAGGCTTTGAAATCAGCTGCTGTTTGTGATTTGGAGTTGAGGGAAGAAAGAAAAAAGCAGGAAGGAACAGCCATCTAGTCTTGCCGGTGTTCATCCTTTATCAGATGGAGTTCTGCCTTATTGGTCCCCCAGGTATTTTGTAACAATACGCCTTTATCAACTATGAGTTTTACAAGCAAAGTTCTCACACAAACAGACATAAAACAGAAAAGTAAATAAATACCAGGAAATTAAACTCTAATACATGCGCCGTTAATATTTTCTGTCAAGGCAAACCCTTTGAGAAAATAAATTATACTGTGAATTTTGTTAAAAGATGGCTATAGGTCTTCTCCTTGATCTTCACAGTGGGAAATGAAAATGCAAATGTGGTATTTTAGTTCCTGCAAGACTTCGAATTTAATTTCTTAATCCCCATACCCCCAAATCTAAAGTAAGTGGAAATTTCAAGTTCTCTGATTATTATCACTCACACTAATATTTGAGTTTGTAAATGAGTATTTAACTAAATTTAATTATTTTACAGACCAGTATTTTATGAATTGGTTATTGTACTTGTGTAATATTGTACTTTATGTAATATTGCAAATTATGTAAATCTACAGTTTTCACTTTTGTTATCACATTTCTCTTATAAATTATTAAATGAATAATTATTGATTGTTTAATGCTGTTGTTTAGTCACTAGGTCATGTCCAACTTTTTTGCCACCCCATGCACTGTAGCTCACCAGGCTCCTCTGTCCATGGGATTTTCCAGGCAAAAATACTGGAGTGGGTTGCTATTTCCTTCTTCAGGGGATCTTCCTGACCCAGGGATCAAACCTGCATCTCCTGCATTGGCAGCTGGATTCTTTACCACCGAGCCACGAGGGAAGCCCCTCCTTATGCAGGCTATACTCTAATAAAACATGTAAAAAATAACTAAGATTCCCTTGATATCACATTGCCCTAGATAACTCAAGATCTGCCTCTTTTGGCCAGGTAACTTGAGGTGGCATCCTATTATATTAGTTTTTCCTCTAATAGCTTTCCCATTCATAGAATGAAAGCAATTTATTCAGTAAAATTTTCCTAAGCTCCTAATACATGGCAGGCGTTATTCTCAATGCCTGGGATACATCAGTGAAATAAGCATACACAGATCCCTGTCCTCTTGGAGCTTAAGTTTTAGGAATGAGAAAGAGACAGGCAATAAACAAACACAGACAAATGATACAGGATGATTGTAGGTAGTCACTTTTTGTTGTGCAAAAAGAAAACTAAGAAGGACAAGAAGAACCAGGAGTATGGAGGGGGCAGGATGCAATATGAAATGGCATTGAAAATACATGCACAGTAATTTAAGTTGTGACAAGTGCTAAGTCGAAGCATAAAGTAGGAATAGGAGGAAGAAAGATGGAGTGTTTGTGACAGGGAGGCAAGAGATGAAATGAGATGAGATCACAATGTTTATGGGATAAAAGATTGGATATGGCCTTTTCAGGGCACTGTAAAGACTTTGGCTGTTAGCCATTCGAGGATTTGAGCAGAGAAACAATATGTTTAGGCTTAAGTTCATAGTCAACAAAACAACAACAACAAATTGCAATGGGCTCTGGGAAATGTGGCTTTTAACTTTCCAACCTCTCCAGGAGTGAGGAGAGCAATGAGAGGGGTTAAGAAAGACAGTCTGATTACTATCTGCACCAGAGGTCATTGAAACAATCTGGGTGAGAGATAGTAGGGACTGAGACCAGAGTGGTAACTGCAGTGGTGAGAGGTGATTGCATTGGATGCAGTATACAATTGAAAGGTAGACACAGTACATTTTGCTCATGGCCCAGATGTGGAGTGTGAGGGAAAAAGAGGAGTCAAGGCTAACTCCTGGTTTCTTAGTCTGAGCTTTGGTAGAATGAGGCTGACATGTCCTCGTGAGGGTGTGTCTAAGTTAGAGCTAGAGGGTGAAGGCCTCATTTAGAGAGAGATTGATGACCTGTTTCTAACCATTCACCATGAGTTCCAGGGGCACAGTGGAGGCATTTCAGAAGGTAAAGAAGTGTGAGATAGAGAATGTGTGGAGCCTTATATGGAGGACCCGAAAGACTTGGGCTTCATAAACAGGGGCCAAGGGCAAAATGAGATTGGTCCTTATGATCCTTGGGGAAGAAAGTGGTGGTGAGGGTATGAATGTTGGGATGAGAGAGGGGTAGGAAGTCTATTAAAACGCACCGTTCTGGGGCTCCCCCTTAACCCTTGCTGCTGGATCATCATGAACCAGGATTTATAACCAATATCCTAGGTCATCCTAACATTAAGACCCTTGTGAATATGATGTCACCTTGTCCCTAGATAAATAAGAAGCTGTGTCTGTACCTCACAATCCTGGGAAGCAGTAGTAGCAGTAAGTACCTAAAGCATCCTCACTCTCCCACCTGGCTCTCTAGGCCACCACTGGTGAGTCCACAACAACCAGCAAGATTCTGTCACGAACTGGGCCAAACTCCCACAAGCATCTTTGCTCAAGAATATCACAACCTTATTTCATCAAGCAGCCTCCAGCTGTCCCCCTATTACAGAAGTATGTTCTGTGATAGAGCCAGAATCCTGCTTCCCCGTGTAACTGTGAGCAGAGCTCTGTTACGGCCTGAATTAAGCAAGAAGTAAATATTTTCTTTGTTTGCTTATAAGAAATATCTTCCTTCTCTGAGTCAAAACAAAACAAAACAAAAAACCAAAGTCCTATGTCTTTGGTGATAGTTTTAGAGGTTTATTTTTCACATTTAAACCTTTAATTTCCTTGTGATTACTTTCAGGTGTGGTGCAACATAGGCATCCACTTCTTGTTTTTTTAATCTTTCTCATGTGCAGAGCCAGTCATCCCAATACCATTCATTGACTCATCCTGTAATAGGGAAGAAAAATCTGACTCTGTATTAGATCTGTTTCTTTTATTTTAATCCTCCTATTCTATTGCTTTTGCTACAAGTTAACTACTAAGTTGCCTATAGCCTGAGCTATACAGGATAGCCCATTCTCAGTTCTTACATTTCTGGCTCAGGCACTCAGGGCTGCAGGGCTGTCTGTGACAAGTATAAGACATGACCCTCTTCAACTGTGAAAATGCCAGCATCCTATCTGATTCTTTGGAAGAATTTCTTGAGCAAATAATACAGTCTGCAGAAATACACAGTTACAGAAAAGCAAAGTGTGATTATAAATGGTTTATTTCTTTAGATTATAACATTCATCACAATGAAATTGCATTTTTAAGACTGTTACTGCTGACAGTGCATAAAAATATTGCTTTTTAATCATAGCAAAGTATCAAGAGATTAGAGATTTATCTCAGGTAATAAATTTGAAGATGGAGCACACACTTTTGCACTCAGATCCAGCAGACCCTTCAGATGTCTTAGGGGATATGAGAACTAATGTGGGCCGTGAAAAAGATCCCGTGTCCCACCTTTCCTAATACCATACAGTCCGTCAATATTTGTGGGGAAATTGTTCCAGAATCACCTGCTGGTACTGAAATTCAAGGCTGCTCAAGTCCCTTATATAAAATGACATAGTATTTGCATTTAATCTATACACATACTCCCATATACATTAAATCATCTGTAGATTCCTTATAATACCCAGTACAATGTAAATGCTAAGTAAATAGTTGTAAATACCATGTAAATTCTATGTAAATAGCTACTGAGTATGTGGTAGATTCAAGTTTTGATTTTTGGAAATTGCTGAAAGTTTTTTTCCAGTATTTTCAACCCGTGGTTGGTGGAATCTGTGGATGCAAAGGTCCAACAGCACTGCCGATGCTGGCAAGCCAGTCAGCCCCCTGCCACTCTGCCTTCCTCCCACACCCCTGTTCACAAACCCCTGCAGAACCAGGCCCCATGCAGGGGAGGGTTCCAGGTCAGCAGGGAAGGCAGCAGGACCAGGAGGCCGGGCAGCAGCAGCAGGAGTTGGGACTTTCTCTCATTCCTGCAGATAGGCAGAAGAGAAGGAAAGGTTTCCGTATGGGGTTGCTCAAGATGTGGACCTCTCAAACTTCCTGAGCTTTACATTATGGTCAGAAAACCAAGAAGGTAGGCTCTAGGGGCTCCATATACTTGGCCAGCAATTAGACTCTCCTCTTGCCTTTCAGAGGGGCTTCCCAGTTGATACTAGCGGTAAAGAACCTGCCTGCCAATGCAGGTAGATGTAATATATAACTTAAGGTGCATATATATATATATATATATATATATACTGTAAATATATTAAAAACATATATTTGCCAATCTGATGAACCATATTGCATTACAGTTTTAGAAAACACTGTGCTGTGCTGTGCTGTGCTGTGCTTAGTAGCTCAGACATGTGCGACTCTTTGCTGCCCCATGAACTATAGCTTATCAGGCTCCTCTGTTCATGGAATTCTCCAGGCAAGAATACTGGTGTGGGTAGCAGTTCCCTTCTCCAGGGTATCTTCCCAATTCAGGGATTGGACCCAGGTTTCCCATATTGCTGGTGGATTCTTTACCATCTGCTATTTATTATTTGTGTCTTCAGTTTGTAAATGAAATAGCTGATACAGAGGTTACTAAGGTAACCTGGCCAAAGTCACAGAGCCAGTGGTGGTTGAGCCTGAATTATTGCTGAGGTTGTTTGACACCAGACCTGTGGCACAGATCACAAATTTTGCCTGAAAGTATCAAGGAAAGCTCAACATTGGAAGTGATATTTGAAATAGGTCTTAAAAGACAGTTACTAAAATGATACTGTTTTAGACTGGATGAAATATGACATGAAATCAAAGACTTCAAACTAGAAGGAACAATGGGTGTAAATGCACAGAAATCTGAGAGCCAGGACCCCTTGGGGACGGTTGCTGGAGGTTGATCCTGGTGCCACTTCTCACCCATCTTGGTGGTGGAGACGTAGCAGTCTTTCTCTATGCCCTCCCTTGCTCTTTCCAGCCATTCCTAATACACATTCCCAGAGGTTTGTGTCCTCTGGTCTTCCTATCTCTAACCTTCATCAGGCCAGGCATCATCCCTGTGTGTGGTCTCCTACACGGCCCTACTCCTGCAAAACCCTTCTGATCTTTTATCTCAGCTCTAACACTATTCACCTACTTTTCATTCTAGCCAGCTACTTTGCTGGGAATGCCTTCTAACCTACTCAGGAACTGCAAACTCTCCATACTGAAAAATCTCAAGATTCATCATCCTCACCCTCGTTTTTGACCACACTCCTCCGTCTGTCCAGCTTTTACTCTTTCTCCTGGAACACCTCCTAGAAACACCAATTTCCTGGCCTCCTTTGATCACCATAGCCACTGCCTCAGTTCAGGCACCTGGATATTTGCCTGGATTTCTGCCTACAACTAGGTCTCCAACTCCCCTGACTTCACCACCACATATTCTGGTACTTTTCATGAGTCGTGTTCCCTGGTGCCCAGCAGATATTTCTGATCTTTTGATGCAGCAGGAAGATGGAGAACTTAGCAAGACTAGAAATTGCCATGGGTCTCTAGGCCTGAGGTTTGATTTCTATTTTGGAACATTAGTGCTCTGCTCAGGGACCAAATGCTCCTCAGTTGATTGAAAGCCTCCCTGTTGTCTGCTCTGGGTAGCTTCTCCCCTCCCAATGGCCCCACCACTCCCATCTCAAACACAGACCCTGACTCACCTGAAGAGACTTTGTAGAAGTGGCACAGACTATTCCAATTATAGGAGTAATTTGTGTCCATACTCCTATTATTTTTCAAGCTATGATGGAAGCAATTGTAATTGCTCCTATCATTTTGGGGGATTCTCAAGTGTAATTTCAAAATATTTTTCCTTTTTGGTGACATTGACTTTCTGACATACTTCATACCCTGGAATGAACTAACACAACATGCTTTCATGTGGACAGTAAGAATATCCTTTAATAGGAACACCCAAGCAATGGTGATTTTAAACATCTTCCACTGCCATTTTTGCAAAATAAAAGGACTTATACCTCTTCTTTTAGACAAAGTTGAGTCGATAAATCCCCCTAAGCTTACATTTCCAGTCTCATTGTAATGAAACCTGAGAACAGAGCATTTATATACTGTATAACAATCTCCTTGATTAAGAAGTTGAAGAGCTCTTGTCAAATAATAATGGAAGGCTTTGAATTGAAAATTGTCTGAATTGCTGTGAAATTCTCTTATGGCTCTATTAAAATTTACAATGTCCCCATTAGAAGAGGCTACTAGAGCTGTTCCATGAAAATCATTGAGTTTCTTTGAAACATGGTGTCTTTATGTCATTCCATGTTTCTGATGCCCATTTCCATTCAACTGAAAATTCTTTGTTTGCCTCCAGTTCTTTTAACAGCTGGGGTGCCATTTCCTCCATTTCTTCAGCACAGCCCATATACTGATCATCAAATGCATTGTCAGCCGTGTCTAGGTCAACCTGGTCAGACACCCACAAGGAAGGAGCAGCATCCTTGGGAACTGTAGGGGAGCAGAATATGCCACTCCCAAGTCTGCCACTTTGGTATGTGGATTATTTTGAGGTGAAGGCAATCAAGAAGCAGCAGACTCAGGAAAAAATTTTACCTCCCCCTTCACTGCCTAAAAGAATTTAGACAAGGGGCCTATACCAGAGAAAGAGCTATTACCAGAGATAACATTTTTTTATCTTAAAGCCTACATCTACATTGCAGGGCAAACATTTTGATGGGGACCATTTTTAAAGTCTCTATTGAATTTGTTACAATATTGCTTCTGTTTTTTTATTTTGTTTTGGCCATGAGGCATTGTAGGATCTTAGCTCCCCAGCCAGGGGTTGAACTCACACTCCCAACATAGGAAGATGAAGTCCTCATCACTGGACCACCAAGGAAGTCCCAGGGCCAACAACTGATTATCAAATATCTGCTCTTTTTTATCTTCCTGTGAATTACTCTCCTCCCCTTTGAAGCCCCAGGCCCCTATTGTATTTCTTAGCTTGGGATGGCATATAAGCCTCAACTGTGTGACTTTCCTTTGAGTCTCATGACTTTGTCAACTACTGTATATACATAATTAAATGTGTTTTTCCCCTGTTAATCTGTCTTATATCAGTTTAATAAGAACCTAGAGGGGAAGAGAGAAAAGTTTCCTGCCCCTATGCCCTCATCATATTGACTGAGGAACTGGCGTGTACTTGGCACTCCATGCTACCCAGTTTATGTACTCCTTGCTCAGAATGATGTACAATTCATGTGACATGGTCACATATATCATGAATGATACATGCATGTGTGCATGATGGCTGCACACTAATTACATTCTGAAATAATTAAGCTTTGAGCTTTTATTTAGCTTCTCAATTTTCTCTTTAAAATTCTTGAGAGTCACAATTTCTAACAAGCCCAATTTATGGAGCCCATCCTTGGAGGCTTCTTGCCTGTATATGCTATGAGAGAGTAGGTGTCAGCAGAGATGAGGACTCATGAGCAGGAAATGTTACTTATACTTTTAGACACCAAGTTAGGATCAAAAAGTGAACCACTGCACCGAGAACAGATGCCATCCTCAAGGTCAGTTGGGATTGCAAAGAAACCTAAGACTGTGAAAGTAAAGTATGAAAATGTAGTTTTATTGTAAATATGTCCCTGAATCCCTTTAGTGTTGTTGCTGTGTTAGTCGCTCAGTCATATCCAACTCTCTGTCCCCATGGTCTGTCCATGGAATCCTCCAGGCAAGAATACTAAGAAGAGTGGGTTGAATAATGGCATAGTAAGAATACTGGCAATGTAGTGGGTTGCCTTTCCCTTCTCCAGCGGATCTTCCTGACCCAGGGATCAAACCTGGGTCTCCTGCATTAGAGGCAGATTCTTTACCATCTGAGCTACCAGGGAAGCCCCTCTTTAGTGCTAGCAAATCCTAATTTCAAATCTGTGATGTAGTATTCCAGACTCCTAAATTTCCCCTCCATCCTAGACAACTAACCTTGATGTCCTAGAAACCACTGTCTGAATCTTACCCACACCAGTTAGGTGAACCTGACTTTGGTACAGCCTGAGAGAGGGCCCCTGATGAAAAAAGTGACTCTCCCAATCAGACAACTTTCTGTCATGCAGACTACTAGTTAGAGATAAAAATAAGATTTCATCGACCCTCCAAAACCTCATCTTCTCCCCTTAGATGAATATTGTGACTCTTTTCAAAAGTATGGTATCAATTGTCTTTAAAACCAGTTCTTGATATTTGCTGGTCCAGGGCAGAAATTAATTTAGGGCCCCCAAATATTTCTCAGAGTTAGAAGCTTTCACCATGACCAGGTTGCTTCATTATGTATTATATCTCCAGCAAAGGCATTATTTTTCACTCTCCTCTTCTGGTTATTAAAAAAATAAAAATAAAAAAAAATAAACATGTTTAATAAGACTAGTCAAGCAGTTAAGGTGAGTTAGTCATCAGTCCTTCTTCATGCAACAGAAGGGGAACAAAATATGCCACTTAGGTATACTGATTATTTTGAATTATTGTTCCTGAAGAAATAGCTAGTGCAAGAAAGACACTCTGACCTCCTTTGTCCCCCTGAAAGCAATAAAAGTTATGCTTCCTATACCAGGAGAAAGAGAGATATCCTTATCACCAGAGATAGGGAATTTATGGCCAAGAAGACTGTATAAACAAACCTTATCAGTCCTTTACTATTTTACTACCCCAAGCCCAGACTTCCTTGTATTACCAATTCTTTACAAATTTACTGTTTCTTTGTCTAAAAGGTATAAAAACTGCCTGCTTTGGTCACTTGAGTCTCATATTTTTATGGGTTCCCATACATACAAAATTTAATTTGTTTTTCCCTTGTTAATCTGTCTTCTAGATTTAATTATTGGGCCAGCCAAAGAACCTAGAAGAGAAGAAAGGAGAATTTTCCTCCCTCACCCAGCTCTCAGTAAATAATAAGATCCTAACTGTGAGAATGTTTTGTTTCTTTCCATAGAAATGTGACCTGGGCTTGGCAGAATACGGAGCAACCCAGGGGCAGCAGGGAATGCTAATATAATGTGCCTCCTCTCTGTTGGGTAGGACTGCCACAAGGAACTCTGTTTTGGAGCTGATTTTGATTCCAAAGGCTTTGTTGTTTCAAGTAGGGATCCAAAACTGAGTCTTTCTGTTTTTTCCTCATAGAAAAATACCACAACCCCTTGCAAAGGTGAGTTATTAGTCTTCATGACAAACAGTTCTCAGCATTTTCTAATATATGGCTTTGATTTTATGTCAACACCACAGAAAATGTTTCAATGTTGTAATCTCTTGCTCAGACCCAAACTGCCTGTGATTAACTGCACCTAAATAAAATTCATTTTTCCTTTTTTAAGAACACAAGCCACATACCTAGCAAGGTGAGCCAAGGATCTTCAGAGCAAGAGCCACCCAGCTGCTTCTTGGTGAGCCCAGACTTTATGCCTTCCTGCCTGTCCCTCTTAGCAAATAACAGATTCTAACTCTCACCTTTTGTCTATGATCTTTCATTTTCCACAACAATCTAGTTTGTTCTTGTCAGAGTCTGGAAGAAAACAGCCTGTGATTCGTGGAGGGGTGTGCAGTGTGAGGGTTAAGCACACACACCAACTCTTTGCTGCCTGAATTTCAGTTCTTCCCACTTTGTTGGACTATTCTTTTACCTTCATTTTGGAGAATTTTGCCTTTTCTTGTAAGGATTTTAAACTGAGTCTCCCCACATTTTATCTTTCCTGTGTAACTCATAACAACATTGGGAGGAGTCTGCAAACAAAAGAAAAACAAATAGCATTTTGCTCACCATGGCGTTTTGCTAACCAGAGACTAATCTACTGCCATCACTGACCAACTTTGTGCTTCAGACAGAAGAGATTAAGGCAGCATTATAGGATGAAGCACTCTGTGCTTCAGAGGAAGTGGAAGAAGATAACTGGATGCTCTGTGCTTAGGGCAAGCAGGTCTCTTAGATAGTTAGATGTATCTCAGGAAGAATTTTAATGAAACCAACTTCTTGCATCTCTCCACACACACAGAAAAGCACTATAATCGTTAACTTGAGATATCTGTTCTTTGTGACTAGCAGTAATCTTTTATCAAGATGTATACCTGACTGCATGTATTTCCCAGCAAAACATCATATACAAGCTAACCTCCTCCCATTCCTTTGGAGCAGTTTCTCAGCTGAGAAACTCTCTCCTGGGCTAAAGTCCTCAGTAAGACCCTGAATAAAACTGAACTCTTACATTGTGCATTTTTTCTTTCAGTTGACATCTTATCTCTGCTCAATATATGTAAGGCAACCGTGGTCCCTGGTGTTAAAATTTGTTTAGGATAATGGAATTGGTATAAAATATGAAACTGGTGTCAAAATTAGAATTTGCCCCCTGGTTTCCTTCTCATGGATAAAATAAGAAACATATGATATGATCACCGGTTAACTTTGATTGTATATTTCTTTTTCCTTTGTTCAGCCTAGTTTCAGGGAACCTTATACACTTAGGGTATATAAGGTTTTGACAAAAACTGGTTGGTGTCCTTGGCTAAGAGGAGACTCTGCCTTGGGCCCACTGGTGTAATAAACTGCACTCTACTACCTGCATTGTCCTCCTGAGTGATTTTGTTTCCTGGAATGCGTGGCTACGACATTTGGTTCATTGGCCGGGAAACTCCACTTTGAGGAGACAAGTCTCATTTGGGACTACTCCGAGGCCTTGCAGCTTGAATCTTCTTGGGGGGGAAGGTGCCTCACCCTTCAGGAAGGATTCTGCTTCTCAACGCCTGGAAGTGCTCAGGATTTGGACGAGGGTGACCTGCCCTTCCCCCGTACTGGATGATGCTGTGCCAGCCGCCCAGTGCTCCACCAGGACCAGAGCCCGCCTTAATGCCCGATCCAGGGCCAGGTGAAGCTCCTGCAGCAGCCGCTGCCCCTCCACCAGCTCTCCCGGAGGTCATAGAGCCGCCACCTCGGCAGGCTCCGATCCCAGTGGCAGAAGCCTCTGGCCAACACTTCAGGATCCGGCTCCAGCTGAACCGCCCAACCTATACCTGCCTCTCCCATTAAAGTTATAGGTATTGCCCCTTGGATCCATCATATGAGGGTGAAAAGAGCATACCACGCAGACCCAGAAAACCCTGAGTGGACTGCGCAGAGGGACCCCAATGACCCTTGAGAGACCAAGATCATCCTTAAAAAAAAAAAAAAAAAGATCCCAGACGAGCCCCTTCAGGATAAAGCCTCATAGTTAACTCCTGGTGCTTGGTCTCATCAACGTGCACATTCCTACATGGACTTCCACAATACCACTGCTGGGTATGTGGGGCTAAGCCTCTGTCTGTGATGGATGGACTTCCCTGGCGGGTGTCACCGCTCCGCCAAGGAGATTTTAAACCACTCTGCTCTTTTCTGGGACAACAAAAAGAGACTGCTCTCTCTCTCGTCAATCATAATCTCTCCCTGCTCTCTAGGTGTAAGCCAGACCTACAGTCAATAGACTCGGGTCATGGGGTTACATATTATGGAAACACCAGTTTCATAAAAGTAACAGAAGAGGTAATTCAAATTAGAATGGTTTTGGACATGTTCACAGCTGCTCAAGGAGGGACCTGTGCCATAATTAAGGTTGTGTATATATTCCTGATTTATCTGGCAATGTATCAGCTGCTTTAGATGATATGGAAAAAAAAAAAAAAAACAGGTAAAAGCAACGTCAAGTGAAAACATTCCTTTCTGGATTTCGGTACTATCTTGGGTGAAGGGTGATCAGTGGAAAACTATATTTACCATTGTTATAGTTGCCTTGACAGTTCTGCTCTGTGGACCCTGCATTTTACAATGTATTATGAACTTTGTAAACGAAAGGTTGGTGGTGTTCTCCCAAATTGGTGGTCAGAGAGCTAGGGTGCAATATATCCTTATGAATGACGCTCACGCTATAAGTTAAGAGCATCATCAGGGGAGACTGAAGGAGGAAACAGAACAGGATCTATCTTCAAAGCAGGACTCCATCTTGGGCCAGACTGTGGACTTTGAGCTATATGCCCAGTATCTATGGAAACAACATATCAACTGGAAAACCTGGTGCCTGGAAGGAAGAGCCCCAGGCTCTCCACCGCCTAAAAGAATACCTTAATTAT
The DNA here is from genome assembly GCF_023699985.2 of Odocoileus virginianus. Lineage (NCBI taxonomy): Eukaryota > Metazoa > Chordata > Mammalia > Artiodactyla > Cervidae > Odocoileus > Odocoileus virginianus. The sequence continues at coordinate 29,861,697 of NC_069683.1, forward strand.
CTGTGTAACTGAATAGAACCATACATTCTATTATGCTTATTGGGGTATGACCACAGCGCTATTGATAATTGTCCACTGTTAACTACCTAGGCTTAAGGCTATTGGTCACAGGTTAACTTTGATTGTATCTTTCTTTTTCCTTTGTTCAGACTAGTTTCAGGAAACCTTATACACTTAGGGTATATAAAGTGAAAGTGAAGTTGCTCGGTTGTATAGACTCTTCCGCGATCCCATAGCCCACCAGGGTTCTCTGTCCCTCGGATTTTCCAGGCAGGAGTACTGGGGTGGGTTTTTATTTCCTTCTCCAGGGGATCTTCCCGACCCAGGGATCGATCCAGGGTCTCCCGCATTGCAGGCAGACGCTTTGCCCTCTGAGCCATCAGGGAAGATTTTCACAAAAACTGGTTGGGGTCCTTGGCTAAGAGCAGACTCTGCCTTGGGCCCGCCAGTGTAATAAACTGCACTCCACTAAAAAAAAAAAAAAGAAAGAAAGAAACATGTTTATTCTTCCTTTCCCCTTCCCAACCCTCCCACCCAAGAGCTCCTAAAACCCTTGGAATTTCCTGAGTGATAGGAGTGTCTTTGTTATTCATAACAAGTCTCTTTCAATCACAATTATGAGGTAACTAAGGATGAGGTCCCTTAGGATGTGGCTGAGAAAGACTAATTGATTAGTGGGATGAAACTTTCAGCCCCATTCCTTGCCCTCCAGAGATGATGCAGTAGAAGTGAAGGTAGAGTTTGGGTTATAAAACTGAACAAAGAGACTTAGAGAGTTTCCAGGTTGGTGTCCTCATCTGCGTCACAGGAAGACGGTATACTCCTGCGTCACAGGAAGATGGTATACTCCAGCTCCACAGGACAGAAGTTACTGGACTTGGGACCCTCTGGACCACATCACCCAGTGTCTCTCCATCTGGCTGCGTAACTGAGCAGGACCCTGTGAGACCTTCCCATGAATGCATGCATGCTAAGTTGCTTCAGTCATGTCCAGCTCTGTGCGACCCTATGGACAGCAGCCCACCAGGTTCCTCTGTCCATGCGATTCTCTTGACAAGAATACTGGAGTAGGTTGCCATTTCCTTCTCCAAGGCCTTCCCAGGACAGGCCTTTTCCCTATATCTTCTGCATTAGCACCTCTCTGAGGTACCTAGATAACAGTATCTAATGTACATTTCCTGAGTTGTTTTACAGATGTGAACTCCCCCACCCCCCAATGTTAATTATGTGATGACCATGAATACCTAGCCCCAGGCCTCCTGAATCTAAGAACTAGTAATGTTAACGCCTGTGACACCACCCTGTTACTTCACCATCAGCCAGAGAACTGTGCATGAATTGCAACACCACCACTGCCATCCTACCCCCACCTGGCTCTTAAAAATGCTTTGCTAGGGACTCCTCTGGTGGCTCAGTGGTTAAGACTATACTCTTCCAATGCAGGGGGTGCTGGTCCAATACCTGGTCAGGGAACTAGGATCCAACATGCTGTGCCACGTGCCCCCCACCCCTCCCCACCCTGCCCCACCGAAAACTACTTTGCTGAAAACCTTCAGGGGAGCTTTTTAGAGTTTGAGCCATGTCTCCTTGCATGGTCCTACCATAGCCTTCTCTGTTCCTACCATAGCCTTCTCTGTTCCAAACTCCAACGTTTTGGCTTGTTTGGCCTCACTGTGTGTCCTTTCATGATTGAGAGTCGTCTTTGTCTTCCTGGTACAGAGAGGGAGACAGTCGGCGACTGGAGATTTCCTTTATAAATGTAATTGTCATAATTTTCATCCCTGACAATGTGACAACTTCCACTCTGTGCCTGCTGTTTCTTAAAAATAATCAGCTCAAAATAATTCTTATGCCAAAGAGCAATTATTTTGGGAAAGCATAGTCTGTTTCCCTTCATTTATAAAAGGAAGGCCAAATCCTTGACTGCCACCCACATAAGTACCTAAGAAAGGTAAAAACACACACACACACACACACACACACACACACACACACAACCACATTAAGGACCTCAATAAAAAAGAACTCAAATTGAAATCTTTTACAATATCCTTTTTATAAAAAAAATTTTATTGGAATATAGTTCATTTACAAAGTTGTGTTAGTTTCTGCTGTGGAGCAAAGTGAATGTTACACACACACACACACACACACACACAGATATTCCCTCTTTTTTAGATTCTTTCTCATATAGGATATTACAACGTATTGAGTAGAGTTCCCTGTGGTGTACAGTGGGTTCTTATTAGTTACCTATTTCATATATAGCAGTGTGTATATGTCAATCCCAATCTCCCAATTTATCCCTCCCTTCCCCTTTGCCCCCCACCCCGTAACCAAATTTGTTTTCTACATCTGTGACACTGTTTCTGTTTCTTAAGTAACTTCATTTGTATCATTTTTTTTTAGATTTCATATATAAGTGATATTACATGATATTTGTTTTTCTGTCTGACTCTATTTAATATGATAATCTCTAGGTCCATACATATTGTTGCAAATGGCATTATTTCACTATTTTTATGGCTAATAGTCCATGGTATATAATTACCACATCTTCTTTATCTATTCATCTGTTCATAGACCTTTAGGTTGCTTCCTTGTCTTGGCTGTCATAAATAGTGCTGCTATGAGCAGTGGGGTGCATGGATCTTTTTGGATTATGATTTGTCCAGATATATGCCCAGGAGAAGGACTGCTAGATCACATGATGATTCTATTTTTAGTGTTTTTTTTTTCTTTATTTCATTTGTTTTTATTTGGTTTATTTTATTTTAAAGCAGGGGATTGACATCACCAAATATATCTGGATTTTCCAGGGTAAATAAATATTTATTATGAACTTATAGGGAAACAAATTTCATGTCTTTCAAGTAGTTATTATTACCTATTGGGGAATTTCCCTGAATGTTGCTATAACAGAAGGCTTTTAGCCTATAGCAGAAGACATTTATCTTTGAGGAAAATATTAGGAAAAATATTCTGTACTGCTGCCTCTACTATATGCAAGTTTAAAAGTTGAGCATAAGCATGAGATAAAGTTTCCTTCAACTTCAGTAATATCTAGAGTCTTCTTATTCATTATCCCAGATTGTGTGTGTGTGTGTGTGTGTGTGTGTGTGTGTATGTATGCATGTGTGCATGCACAGATGAAGTCACTTCAGTCATATCCTACTCTTTGTGACCCCATGGATCACAAAGAGCCCGCCAGGATCCTCTGTCCATGGAATTTTCTAGGCAAGAATACTGGAGTGCGTTGCTGTACCTTCCGCCAGGGGATCTTCCTGACCCAAGGATTGAACCCGCGTCTGTTACATCTCCTGCAATGGTAGGTGTGTTCTTTACCACTAGCGCCAAACTGGGAAGCCTATTCCAGATTAGAAGTCATTATAAAGCCAGATTTTAGTTCTATACTAATAATGATGATAATAGTATATAATATATGTTAGGCATTTTGCTAAACATTTCACATGTATTCTACCAATTAGTACTTATCATTCCAGCCTTATTTCACATATTAGTACCTTGGACCTAAAAAAACTATATACCAGATTTCCCTGGTGGTTAAATCTGTCTTGCAATGCAGAGTACATGGGTTCAATCCCTGGTCAGGGAACTAAGATCCCCCAGGCTGCGGAGCAGCTAAGCCCACAAGCCAAAACTAGACAGTTCGTGAGCCTCAGCAAAGATCCCAATGATGCCACAAAGATCTGCATGCCTTGACTAAGACCCAAGGCAGCTGAATAAATAAATAAATGTTTAAACAAAACGGCTATGTATTTGGCCCAAATCATAGGAATTGGCAGAGCAGATCCTTGCTAACTATGGAGTTATGTGCTAGTCTGCCAGTCCATTTCTGTGGGTCACCATTTCTTCATCTCTAAAACAGACTGGATTGCCTTTTCTTCTAAAATGTCACAATTCTGAGATTTTGGGAAACTCTCCAAGGTTATGCAGAAACAACAACATAGTTTGATTTACCAACGACTCTGATAAGAGAGTTGTCAGTTTGATTTACTGATAACTCTGGATTTTTATCAGTATTTTTTGCAATTTTTTTTCATTTATTTTTAATTAGAGTTTAATTGCTTTACAATGTTCTGTTGGTTTCTACTGTAGGACAATGTGAATCAGCCATAAGTATACATATATTGCCTCCTTCTTGAACCTTCCTCCTCCCTCTAATCCATCCCACGCTTCTAGGTCATCACAGAGCACCAAGCTGAGTTCCTTGTGTTATACAGTAACTGCTCACTAGCTATCTGTTTTACACATGGTAATATATATATTTCAGTGCTTCTCTTTCAATTCATTCCACCCTCTCCATCCCCCACTATGTTCACAAGCCCATTCTCTATGTCTGCATCTTTATTCCTGCCCTGCATGTAGATTCATCAGTACCATTTTTCTAGATTTTATATATACAAGTTAATATACAACATTTGTTTTTCTCTTTCTAACTTGCTTCCCTCTGTACTAACAGGCTCTAGATTCATCCACCTCAGTTCAGCTGACTCAAATTCATTCCTTTTTATTTTGCTTTTTTAAGGATCCTCCATACTGTTCGTTACGGAGAACAGTAATAATTATACATTTATATTCCCATGATATCTTTTGATTGTTCATTCCCCACTGCCTCTTTCAAACATGGGCTTCTAAGACTCTCTCAGTCTGTCTACCCTGACAATCTGCAAGCATCTCCTGGCCAGTCGGGTTTTTTCTCTTCCACTGCTCTTGAAATGACTTTGAACCACCTTGTTCTATGTCTCAGTTTCACGCTTAGGAATGCTGAGAACTCCTTGATCAGAATGTCTCTGTATAGGAAGCTCTCAAATCATAACCAGAACCCATGAGCGTGTAGGAAACAAACTTTAAAACATAATAGATTTAGAATATCTATTAGTGTCATTATCTTTTGACCCAAACAACTTGTTCTTGAAGAAAGTCCACTATCTTTTGCTCTCTTTCTTAGATATAAACCATGTATCTCGATAAGAAAATAGTCAATGGAGTCTACACCTTGGTGAAACCCATGCATTGCTCAGGTTAGCTCAGGATAGAAAAGAATTTTTAAATTTCATAATAAAATAATTGTCATAATTTTTGTTTAAGGAAATTAGTTTCAAAGCAGTCTTTAGTGTGTGTGTACAATTACACAAAATACTTATATCAATGTGGCATAAAGATGGGCTGTACAAAAGAAATAAAACATATTTTGGATTTAATAAAGAATATTCAGAGACAAAAGAATTTTGCTTGCCTCATAAAAGTAAGGCATTTTAAACTAGAAACTTATCAAAATGGAGATACTATTCCCTTGCAGAAAGCCTAGAATGTAGAAGACCAAAGGAGAGAGAAATCATTTGTCTAAAGAATCTTAGTCTGTTTTTATATATAGATCTATACACACATATATATATATTTATTTATTTGACTGCACCTGGTCTTAGTTGCAGCATGTAGGATTTAGTTCCCTGATCAGGGATGGAACCCAGGCGCCCTGCACTAGGAAGTCCTTATAAGGGATGTTTTTTTAATGCATATGTGGAGCTTATCTTGGGTCAGACACTATTTTAAATCTTCTACAGGGGATTTCCCTGGTGGTGCAGTGGTTAAGACTCCAAGCTTCCACTGCAGGCGTCATGGGTTTGATATCTGGTCAGGGAACTAAGACTCCACCCACATGCCACAGAGCACAGCCAAAAAAAAAAAAAAAACTTTACAAACATTAAATCACACAATCCTCAATACAGTCCTATAAGATGGGCATTGTTATTATCTCCATTTTAGAGATGAAGAAACTGAGACCCAGAGTTTAAGGAACTTCCCCAATCACAGAGCTGATAAGTGGCAGCTTTGGGATTTGAACCCATGTGGTCTGGCACCTCAGCCCACACATTCATTCCCTATACCATGCCATCCTCCTAGAAAGGTACATAGTTGTAAACAACTCAGTTCAACTCAATTTGACCAACAGTAGCTTTCTTTTGGTGATTTATACAAATATAAAGTTATTTAATTTCAAATGGTGTTCAGGGATTTCAGAGTTCCAAAACAATTGTCTGTTTGGGTAAGCATTTTCCAAAAAATATGTGTTTGAGTTGCAACTGTAAACCTTGATTAATGAGAATAGTTCCTGTTCTGGAACAGACAAACAAGGAAGGTTTGAACTAACCATTCTTTTTATCTTCAGTGAAAAAATTCCAAGTCTCATTGTTTTTCTAAACCATTTACTCTTGAAAAATGTAGTGAGTACTTTTGTTTCTGGGAACATAGTAGATTACAACCTGGATCAACTCATCTACTGACAACAACTATCAATCCTGTGTAATATTTGTTTAAAGAAACCAAAAAACAAGACAAAACAAACAAAAAACCTTACCTTCGTTACAAGCATTGGGGATCTGGCCAAAAAAAGGAATTCTCAGTCTAGGGAACACAGCCAGACAGGTAAGTGGAGTGCTGGAACTAGCTTTCACTCTGAAAGCTTTTGCTGGACCAGGTGAATGGGAGCCTCTGTTTTCACACTTCATGGTTTGTGGGGGAAAAGAGATGAGGGCCTCCTGTAGTGAAGACTGCAGGATAGCCTCTGCAGAAAGCTGGCCTGCACCCTCAGTGAGGGAAAATTGAACCTTTGTGGTTGTGGGAGGGAGAGGACATTGCCACCAAGAATTTGGAAGCATTTTTTAAAAAGAAAAGAAAAAAGAATTTGGAAGCAAAGCTACTTTTTAAAAAAAATTAATTTGTTTTTTACTGTGTCAGTCTTAGTTGGGCACCTTTTATTGCAATGTTCAGGCTTCTCTCTAGTTGTGGCATGTGAGCTCAGTAGTGAAGCATGTGGGCTCAGGAGTTGTGGTGCTTGGACTCAGTTGCCCTGAGCCATGTGGGATCCTAGTTCCCCAACCAGGAACAGAACAAATGTTCCCGGAATTGGAAGGCAGATTCTTAACCAGTGGAACACCAGGGAAGAACCGCCACCCCTGCAAACAACCTCTTCATGCTATTTGAATGACCAAAAAAAAAAAAACCTCCAACCTGAGAATTTCATTTAAAGTGGTCCATTTAGAGTGATTCAGTGGTTTTTCCCTGAGGCAGAAGTAACTTTAAGTCCTCTCTGAATAAAAGAGTTTGTCCATTTCTGTTTTGTAAATAAGTTTATTTGTATCATTTTAAAAATTCCACGTATAAGTGATATCATATATTTGTCTTTGACTTCTGATAGGGACAGAGTAAAGGGACAAAGTAGTTAATTAAATAGTTAATCTCACTAAGGGACTGTAAGTAAAGAAAACATATGGGAGACCCCTATAAGTTAATGATCACTAAAGAAAATGGGTTTGTTTAACTGCAAAGCCAAGCAGGCTTACTTCGTAACAAACCACACACACAAGTATGAAATGTGCCCCCAAACAATAAAATAATGGTGGCATGAGACCCATATCCTGTCCAGTAAACTCAGTAAATTAAGGATTCCTAGGACATGCTCCTCTGGACACATTAAAAACAAAAACATAAGGAAAGGGTGACATTATACTGAAACTTGAAATATATGCTAAAGCATATATGTTACCACTTTTTGCTCATTTCCATTGTGTCAATACAGTCCTGTCTTGACCATATAGGGACAAGAAAATTCCCCACCTGATGTGGAGGAGAAGCTGATGATGGAAGCATGACATTCAATCAAGAGCAAGGAAGCAGGTGGTCTATTCCCCTACCCCACTTTTCCTTTGATTGTAAATTGTAGCCCACTAAGTTCTTGGCATGTAGTACCCTCTCACCCTCTTGCTTGTAAGCCTCAAAATCATCCTATTCTAATAAATCATTTCTTGTCTATCACTTTGCCTCTCGTTGAATTCTTTCTGAACTGAAAGAAAGGACCAGAGCTCCTCAGGGCCCCCAGAACACCACCTAGCAGTTTCAAACCAACTGTACATCAATTAAAAAAAAAAAAAAAGGTAGGTTGCTTAGGAAGCCAACTTGGCACAGTGGGAACTAAAGAGCCTTTTGATAAAAGTGGAAGAAGAGAGTGAAAAAGTTGGCTTAAAACTCAACTAAGAAAACTAAGATCATGGCATCCCAGTCCCATCACTTCATGGCAAATAGATGGGGAAACAGTGGAAACAGTGACAGACTTTATTTTCTTGGGCTCCAAAACCACTGCAGATGGTGACTGCAGCCATGAAATTAAAAGACGCTTACTCCTTGGAAGGAAAGTTATGACCAAGCTGAAAGTGAAAGTCTCTCAGTCGTGTCTGACTCTTTTTGACTCCATGGACTATACAGTCCATGGAATTCCCCAGTCCAGAATAGTGGAGTGGGTAGCCTTTCCCTTCTCCAGGGGATCTGCCCAACCCAGGGATCAAACCCAGGTCTCCCGCATTGCAGGTGGATTCTTTACCAGCTAAGCCACAAGGGAAACCCATGACCAACCTAGACAGCATATTAAAAAGCAGAGACATTATTTTGCTGACAAAGATCCATCTAGTCAAACCTATGGTTTTTCCAGTAGTCATGTGTAGATGTGAGAGTTGGATCATAAAGAAAGCTGAGTACCAAAGAATTGATGCATTTGAACTGTGGTGTTGGAGAAGACTCTTGAGAGTCCCTTGGACTGCAAGGAGATCCGACCAGTCCATTGTAAAGGAAATCAGTCCTGAATATTCATTGGAAGGACTGATGGTGAAACTGAAACTCCAATACTCTGGCCACCTGATGTGAAGAACTGACTCACTGGAAAAGATCCTGATGCTGGGAAAGATTGAATGCACAAGAAGAGGGTGACAGAATATAAGATGGTTGGATCGCATCACTGACTCAGTGGACATGAGTTTGAGCAAACTCAAATGGGAGATAGTAAAGGACATGGCATGCATATCCTGGCATGCTGCACTCCATGTGTTGCAAAGAGTCAGACATAATTAGAGACAATAACCACAACCCTCTTTGCGTGAGTGTATTGAAACTTTGCTTTCAATCAAAACAAACCCCCATGGGTTTAACTTCCCCAAGGTGATAGTTGGGTTGCTGAGGGAGCCACCTGCCACTCACGTACAGATGGGTTGTTCCTCCTTATTGAGCAGGTCAGGATTATAATCTGCCTATTCTTAATTCAATATACCAGCTTGTGCTTCTCAACACAATTGGCAACAAGGAGGATAGGATAGTGGGCACAGTTTGCACCCCTATTCCATGTCTTGGAGCTGTGAATGGCTTACTAACTTTCTCTCCCATACTACTCAGTCTCTATGAGAAGAAGCCAGTGCTAGCTGTAATGTTGCTGCTGGTTGCTGCAAATCCCTACCCTAAATCATCAGTGCTGTAAAAGGTCAGACTCTCCTGCAGACTCAGGAGCCAACTAAAGGCCCCAGTCTGAGGTGGGTGTGTTTCCAATTATTCTCTAAAGGAGACCCTCCTGGGTGTAGTTCTGAAGGTGATGGGCTATGGTCATATGTGGAAATCCTCCATGTTTTGCCATGGTGAGCTAACCAGGATGGAAGGGCTCTGCCTTTTTCCTCCAGGCAGAAACCAGGGCAAGGGCTCAGGTCCTAGTGTTACGGACCTGGATGCTTAGACTCTTTAATCAATAGAAATTGATGAGGCCACATGAATTTCAGGCAAGGACTTGCTGGGGCTTAAGCTGTAGCACAAGGAGGCACCAACAGGAAGCAGGTGCTCTTGCTCTTTTTTTTCCAGAGAGCTAGCTGGTCCTTTAATTAAGGTGAGGGTAGGGGTGGGGAGATGGGTTGGAGGTGTAGTTGGGGTGGGCTCTTTAGCCCTCTCAGGGTGCCGGGAGCAAGGATCTGCCCTTTGTGGAGGGCCATGTACAAGAGTCAGATGCAGTCCTTCATCTCTGCACCCGTCATATCAAACATGGTGGATAAGCTCATTACTGCTGCTCCAGTAAGGTAGGAGAGCGGCCAAAATTGCCCCAATTGCGCATGCAAGCAGTTGTTTAATCACCTATGCCTTGTGGCTGTTTTGTATTCTATTGCTTAAGGAGACGTTTGTCCATGTGCAGGCACTCTGGCAGAGATCTCAGGTCCCAGCCTGTCTCACTTGGAACCAAGCAGAGTTCCTCTAGATTCGTGCTGGCTGGGGAGGTCAGCTGCTGCGTCCTCTGTGCCAAGGGTCAGACTTGGGGGGCCAGCTCTACCAGGGCAACATGGGACCCTAGAATGGGGGGATGATAGCTATAGGGGGGCTGCTCCCAAAACGCCACCAGGTGCAGACACTAGCCGAAGGATTCAAGCCCTCTATCTTAAGTGGCACATATGTATAAAGTCCACTGTGCCTGCCCAAATGGTCACTCAACATACTGACCTGCAGCCACTGGCCATCACAGTGCCCCAACTTCATCTCTAATTGGCTGATAGGCTTACGCAGTTCAGACCCATCTCTGGCAATACAGGGCCAAGCATTGAACTATTGTGAGTGTATAACTAAATTTTCTCTAAACCAAGGCTTCACATGGGCTTCCAACCTTTACTAGTTATGGAGGAAGCCACCCATCTTTTGGAGGAGAATCCCACCCAATCATTTGCAAGGAGTTTCCCTCATTGGCCCAACCCTGACTACTTCCTCTGGAACCTTCTACAGTAGCAGAGATGACACCAGGGAAGACATGGCGATGATGACTGTGAGTACTGCCTGGTACTTGATTGCTGATCTGAATTCCCTGCTGCTGACTCCCTTGAGTGGCATTTTGCAGATTTAACTTGGTGTTTACCCCAGAGTCCCCTTGCTTGCTGCTGCTTGCTACTCAAGGATGAGGCAGCACTCTGACTGCCAGGCTGCTCCCTGCTGTGCATGTGTCAAGTCTCACAACCTATGGGGGCTCCTAAACACTTGACTTAGTTGTTTACCTTCAACACACCCATTGGATTCCACATAATGGGTCCTCCTGAGAGTTAGTGAGTTTAAATATCTGTTAGGAGGAACCCCTCTGCAGCTGTGGGTGCTGCCAACACCACAGCATCACTGCCCTTCCCCCCACCCACAAGGACAACAGCCACAGGGTCACCTCCCTCCAGCTCTCGAGGGGATCCTTTCCCACAGTCACCCCCTAGGGCGCCACAATCGTCCAGTTAAGCCCGTCGGTAGGGCAGAAATTAAGGCTCGTTTTCTGGGTTGCTGCAATTGTTGAGCATGTTACCTGGCTCCACAAAGGCTATTTCCCAAGTTAGTGTCCTGTGGGGATGATTTTCTTCTTTTTCACTTTCGGCTACACAATCCCGGCATGAAGGATCTTAATCCTCCAACCAGAGATCGAACTCAGGTCCCCTGCATTGGGAATGTGGAGTCTTAGCCACTGGACCACCTGGAAAGTTCCCCAACGTGATTCTTTAGCGCAGATGGTTTTGGATAACTGTTTAGCTTTAGATTACTCACTGACAAGAAAGGAGGTATGAGTGCTATAAAGAGCACCACCTTTTGCATGTATATTAAAAATTCTGGACAAGTTCAGACAAATTTATAGAAGGTGGCCCAAGGGGGACAAGAATTCTGTAATCTCACCTAAGTTTTTAATCAAAAACGTTGGCTTTATCTAATGACTTTGATTACTTTTTTGGCTGGACCAGAACAAATGGATTTCAAGCTATCATTTGTCTATTGATGATACTGTTGATTGGCATTTTTGTGTTGCTCCTATATTTCACGTACTCAGTGACTAAAACCCTACTAGTTGGCTTGATATAGCTCTGTTGTCCAGACAGTGTGTATAATTATCCTTAAAGATTAATGCCTAGGCATCACAGAGTCTATTGTGATGAGAAAAGCAACTTTTGAGGAAAACAACTTGTTTTTCTCAGTTGCTGCCTAGGCATTTTATGGTATGATAATCCTGCTCACACCCAGAACCTGGACACTTAGATAAAGACTTGAGGGTAGAGTCATAAATCTTGTGACTCAACTTCCTTTGTGGGAGTGTTTTGAAACTACAGCTTCCATCAAAAGGGCCTCAACATTTTCACTTTGCCAGAGTCAGAGCTCATAAGCCCAAGGAGCTATCTCCACCTCCATGTGGTGGCTTGTGTCTGATCAGCAGGTCATCACCTGCATATTCTCAATGAACTTCACTAGCCCTGGCTTCTTGATGCAATAGAAGAGTCAGAAAGGTTTGTCTCAGTAGAGGAGAATAATTAGTGCTGGGTCAAATGCCACTTTGGTCTTACCTCACAAATCCTGAAAACAAAACCCAGAAAAACCAAGCTGTTTTCAAATAATTTAACTGTGTTCCGGAACAAAGTTCAAGAATACTTGCAGGAAAACAAAAATATCTAGTATCCAATAAGGTAAAAAAAAAAAATCACAGTGTCTGGAATCAAACTAAAGATTGGCATAAAAAAAGCAGAAAAAAATGTCCCATAATGCTGAGAAAAATCAATCAGTTGAACTGACACAGAACAGCAAAGACAAGAAAATGGTTATTATAATATTTCTTAAGTTCAGAACACTAGAGGAAGGATCAATCACATTAAATAGTAATGTGGAAGTTATTGAAGAGGCCCAAATTGAACTTCTAGAACTGGAACTGCAATGTCTGGGATGGATTTATGCCAATGTTTGGGGGAAAAAGCAAGGTTAAGTGACTTTTAATGTGTTTAAGGGCTACTTGTAATTTTTCTGTGAATTGACTGTACATCTATTGCCCATTTTTCCATAGGATTGTTGGTTTTTTTTTTCTTTTTCAATTTTTAAATGCCTTCTATGTTTTAGGAAAATCAACTCAGCCTATGATGTAACTTGCAAATATTTCACTCAGTTTGTCATTGGTCTTTTACTTCATATATCATAATTTTGGCTTTTTTCCCTTGTTGCTTACTGCTTCTAGATTTTGAGTAGTAATTAGAAAAGTTTTCTCCACCCCTTGGTTATGGAGCAATTCACACTCATTCTCTTCTACATATGCATGGTTTTACTTCAGTTCAGTTGACTTGCTCAGTCGTGTCTGACTCTTTGTGACCCCATGGACTGTAGCACGCCAGGCTTCCCTGTCCATCACCAACTCCCGGAGCTTACTCAAACTCATGTCCATCGAGTTGGTGATGCCATCCAACCATCTCATCCTCTGTTGTCTCCTTCTCCTCCTGGCTTCAATCTTTCCCAGCACGAGGGTCTTTTCCAATGAGTCAGTTCTTCACATCAGGTGGCCAAAGTGTTGGAGTTTCAGCTTCAGCATCAGTCCTTCCAATGAATATTCAGAACTGATTTCCTTTACGATTGACTGGTTGGATCTCCTTGTAGTCCAAGTGACTCTCAAGAGTCTTATCCAACACCATAGTTCAAATGCATGAATTCTTCGGTGCTCAGCTTTCTTTATAGTCCAACTATCACATCCATACATGACTACTAGAAAAACCACAGCCTTGACTAGAAGGACCTTTGTTGGCAAAGTAATGTCTCTGCTTTTTAATATGCTGTCTAGGTTGGTCATAGCTTTTCTTCCAAGGAGCAAATGTCTTTTAATTTCATAGCTGCAGTCACCATCTGCAGTGATTTTGGAGCACCCCAAAATAAAGTCTGTCACTGTTCCCTTTGGTTCCCCATCTAATTGCCATGAAGTGGTGGCACCGGATGCCATGATCTTAGTTTTCTGAATGTTGAATTTTAAGCCAACTTTTTCACTTTCCTCTTTCACTTTCATTGAGAGGCTCTTCAGTTCTTCACTTTCTGCCATAAGGGTAGTGTCATCTGCATATCTGAGGTTATTGATATTTCTCCTAGCAAGCTTGATTCCAGCTTGTGCTTCAGCCAGCCTGGCATTTTGCATGATGTACTCTGCATATAAGTTAATAAACAGGGTGATAATTAGTTTTTACTTAGCAATAAGTTTTTTTTACTTAGCAATAAGATTAATGAGTTAATCTTTATAATAATGGTTTTATGTAGCAATAAGTTTAATGGGCTAATCTCTGGAACCATCTGGAACTTCTTCTGAGAAACAATGTTAGATCAAACTTTGCCTTTGTGTCAACAGAAATAATTAATGCTTGTGTGTGCTGTGTATGTGCTCAGTTGTTCAGTCATGTCTGACTCTTTGTGGCCCCATGGATTGTAGCCCAACAGGCTCCTCTGCCCATGGAATTTTCCAGGAAAGAATACTGGAGTGGTGTGCCATTCCTTTCTCCAGGGGATCTTCCCAACCCAAGGATTAAACACACCTCTGTTGTGTTGCCTGCATTGGTGATGGGTTCTTTATCACTAGCACCACCTGGGGGAAGCCCTGAATGTGCAAATTTTTTCCGTCTATGTGCGCACACGCATGCGTGTGTGTGTGTGTGTGTGTGTGTGTGTTCTACAGAGAACTCAGTCCTGTACATTTTCCAATCAGACAAGCTAAACATGGAGCTACCAATCAGATAAGCTAAATATGGAAAATGAAAGCAAGCATTTAGAAACTTTTATAACAATTTGACATTTCTACAATATTTAAGCATATGGTTGTTTTCCTAGAAACTTGTTCTTATTGCATTTTCATAAAGTATCAGTCCTGGAGTAGGAAATGGCAACCCACTCCAGTATTCTTGCCTGGAAAATTCCATGGACAGAGGAGACTGGCAGGCTAGAGTCCATAGGGTCACAAAGAGTTGGACATGACTGAACATACACACACTTCAGAGAAAAAGAACCGCCCAGATGGGTATATATGTAAAATGAGATTTGGCTCACTTGATTATGGAGGGTTGGCCAGTCCAAAATATAGACCTACAGGCTGAGACTCAGAGAAGAATTGCAGTCCAAGTCCAAAGGCAGAATTCCTTTTGCCTTTTTACCTATGCCTATCCAAATGGAGAAAGTTAAAATGAAAAACCAATTGTTAAAGATGTTTTGATTCACTTTCTATTTCCGGTTCCACATGTAAGGAGCCACTCTATCCCAACAAAAGTAAAAAGCTGAACAGACTGAAAAATCAACAGTCTGGATCTGTAAGAGAAGGGAGAACACGGGCAACCACTGCCCTCAGGATTACAGAGTCAGACAGGTGAATACGGGAATTTTTGGCTTATCAGAGCAGAGACTCACAAGCAAAAACCTCCTTGGGAACAAGTACTAGGGTAGGAAAACCTGAATTTTAATTAATGAATTTCTGGAGACTCAGTGTGGACAAGTCTGAGAGTGAAAAATTCAAGCAGCACCCAGTCATTGGTGGGGCAGGGTAGGGTGGGGTGGGGGAGCCATAATATTGTGAGATTTATCTACAGGAGCTCAACCAGGTTCTTGTCCTAAATATTGGATAAACAACCATCCCCACCCCTGCTTCTGGCTTAGAGGAAGAAAAGGAAATAGAGTACTCTATTCCTCTTGACAAGTCCTGCCCTCATGAGAAACTAATCAGAGCCTAAACCTACCTGGGGGAAGGGAAATATTCAACCCCAGACCATTCAACCTACAGCCATTGTATCCCACTTAAGAGGAAGAAAGAGACTGAGAAACAGTAACTACACTGCATGGTATTTACCCAAAGGAATGGAAAACTTACAACCCCACAAAACCCTGCACACAGATGTTTATAGCAGTTTTGCTCCCAATTGCAAAAACTTGGACCCAACCAAGAAATCCTTCAGTAGGTAAATGGACAAATAAACTATGGTACATCCAGACAATGGAATTTATTTAGCCTTAGAAAGAAAGGAGCCACCAAGTCATGAAAAGACATGGAGGAACCTTAAATACATATTACTAGTGTCAACTTTAAAAATATTCACAACCTAAAAGTTGAGAGTTATGTTTTATTTAATGCGAAATTTTGGACTTCAAGCCCAGGAGACAGCATCTCAAATAACCCTGAGGGACCTGCTCTGAGGAGGAGGTACAGGGAGGAGCCAGGTTATATAGAACTGTTAATTAAAGAAAACCAGATCTCCCAAGTTAAGGAATTTAGTGCTTTTCTATGTATGGGAAGATGCAGGAGTGTGGGCTCACTGAAATCATTCCTTTCATATGCACTTCAGCTATCCTGGGCCAGTATCCTGTGTTTTTCACATCCTGAGCTCCCTTGGGGCTCACCATGGGGAGTAGCTGTGGTCTGATGGCTACTAGATCACAGGTATTCTCCTCTTTCCTGAGTGCCCTTAGGATTCAGCAGCGCACATTGGAGGGCCACAATGGCTGATGACTGTGACATCCTTGCTCACTGATATGGCAGGAAATATTCCATTTCTCATTTAGTAAAAGCAGTCAATATGAAAAACATTTATACTATATGATTCCAACTATATGACATTCTGGAAAAAGCAAAACTGTGGAGACATTGAAAAGGTTAGCAGTTGCAAGGGATTGGGGGTGGGTGGGAGGAGAGATGAATAGGCAGAACACAGAGGATTTTAAAGCCGTGAAAAAATATTCTGTATAATACTATAATGGATACATATTATTATACATTTATCCAAACCCACAGAATGTACAACACCAAGAGTGAACTCTAATGTAAAGTATGGACTTGAAGTGATAATTGTATGTCAGTGTAGGTTCACTAATTGTAAGAAATGTACCACTCTGTTGGGAGGTGTTCATAATGGAGGAGGCTGTACATATGTGGAAGGAAAGGGTCTGTGGAAATCTCTACCTTCTTTATAATTCTGCTGTGAATTTAAAACTACTCTAAAAAATTAGTCTTTTAAAAATGTTTTGATTCTTGTGAGATAGACTTATAGAAATTCCTAGTTTGAATCAGAAATGTATCAGCCATATAATTTTGTGAATAGATGGGGATAAGGGAAAGTCCGTCTTCCTTCTATGACTTCACAAAGATCCTCCACAAATATTTGTATTTCTAGAGATACATTAGTATCCAATTCAGTATGAGGGCAATAAATTTAATAAGAAATTGCAAGGCTAGTCCTCCCCTCTGTGAGCCACTATGGCATTACTGTTTACAGTAGTCTGACTGCTCAGTGCATGTGCCTTATGAGATTCCAATTTTTTCTCACATTTTTTTTTTTTTTTGGCTGTTCCACAAAGCTTGTGGGATCTTGGTTCCCTGACCAGGGATCGAACCCAGGCCCCAGAAGCAATAGCACCAAGTCCTAACCATTGGACTACCAGGGAACTCCCAGGATTGAAGACTTTTGAGATTAAAAGTTATGCATTATAGGAATTACCCTCACTCTTTTAAATCCATATATCTTAAAAGAAAACTCATTTGTTAAACAATAAACAGAAGGGGATAGTTTCAGTTAAATACTGAAAAACAAGTCTCTTCACAGCAATGGAGAGTAAGAAAGATAGTCTGATGAATGATTCCAACCTTACCAAAACTGACTTCATGATGTAGAACAGTATTGGCTTTTCGGCAGCTGTAAGACATGTACCTAAATCAAATAGTTATTTGTTAACTAATAACTGACAGTTATTTCTCTAGCAAAAATAATGAGTTTATTTGGGACCAAGAACGAATTGCAATTCGAAGTCTGCAACCATGGTAAGCCAAGTGCAAGCACCCAGCAGAAGTGAAGAGAAGAACTCTTTACAAAGGAAATAAGGAAGTTGGGGAGGCTTTTTTCTCTTTTGAAAAGAGTCGATAGCTGTTCATTGGCTGAGTTGCGGCAGTCTCTCATTGGCTGAACTTTTGCCAGGAAAGAGAAAGTTTTTGTTCTTCCTGTTGGGTTCTGCTACCATTGAAGGACATGAGCTCTCCCTCTCTGACCTTCTGACTTTATTTTAATTGAGGTTTCTGTTTATTAATTTTTTATAGAAAGAAGGGACATTTCCCCCTTAATTTTCTGAGATTTGTTTTTACTAGTAACAGTTAAAAGAAAGGCCACCATTTTTAAGAACCAAATATTATTATTGGAGGTTAGCGCCCACAGAAAAGGGTGGGACTTGAGAGCCTTAAAACTTAACAGTAAAGGAAAGGAAAAGGACAAAAGAGACTTAAGTGAATGTAGTATGAGGCATGTAATCTTTTGTTTCTACGTATTCATAAACAGGTTGCTTCTGATTCTCCTTTTTATAGATAATATCTCAATGAAAATGCTTATATATTTGCATTTATGAGAAATGTTTTCCAGTGGAATAAATTCATAGGAGTGTAAGTGATAGGTCAAGTTATTTTGTATTTAGAATTTGTATCTACTGCTAAATAGCTTTCCACTAAAGTTTTACCAATCTGACCCTTATAGTGTGAGTTTCCTCACATTTTTCCTGTACTGGGTGTTTCTGATATTTTCAAATTTAGAAAATCTGGGCAAAAATGAAGTAATATTGTTGTTGTTATTTGTACTTCTCTGATCTTTGGTTATTTGGCTTCAGGAATGCCTGGTCCAGAAACACAAATATCACTCAGTGCTTTATTGCCATCTCTTGGTTTTACATAATTTTGCATATTGATTTTATTTTCTCCTACTGTGAAAGAGCTTTTTCCAAGCAACCTTAGAACATGAGCAGTAGATGATACTGACACAGTTTAGTGTCTCAACTAGAAGCACAATGTGAAAGTAATATATTCATAGAAGAACAGTGATTGTTTTCTCTTTGGACATGTGTTCTCGAGAACAAATTACTGTGTTCAGGAGGATTTAATAATAAGATTAGGTTAGTTGTAGTCACAATTTCCCACTGAACCATAACTAATCTTTAAAACCCCTCTCACTCTGCTTGGCAGAACAAAGAGACAGGGAGATGCTTTCATATAGACTGTATTCTGAATTCAGTTTAGAGGCACTTTGAAAGAATGAGGTTTTCCACATCTGAATCATGGACCTGTCTGTGATATAATGCTGACATACAAAATAGGCAAGATACCAAAAATTTACTCACATTGGTTTATTGGCATTGTCAGCTTTGTGCCATGAGAAAGGGCAGGCATTCCCATACCTGAGAATTTCTCAAGCCCACAAACTGAAATTACACATGTCCATGCAATGTCAAATTTTTATTCCTTTGTCTTCTTTCTTGGTTCCACCTGTGCTCCTTCCCAGTACCTCACTCTGGATAGTCTTTACAGTGTGGCCAAACCCCAGACTGCATTAGCTCCATCATTCAGACCCTTCCCCTATCCCATTATTGGGGGCCTAGACAACATTATATTCCTGTGGTGAGAGGTTTTAAATAAATATACACCATATTATGCTTCTGTGGTCAACACTAGTAGTTCCCAGATGAGAATGTCTCAATTTTATTTTGCAGATATTACTTTGGGGTTAGCTGATTTATTTGATTTTCCCCTGACCTTACATCTTGCAGAGGATTGTTCATCTTGAATTGGTTTTTGCCTTATGTGCAGTTACTTGAAAATTTTATCAAATGTTTTATAAAAAATTAGATTCTTTTAAAAAATTTCTTTATTTTTCCATTTTTCCCTGACTTATTTTATGAAAATATTTTTTCATATTCTGGGATGGCTGGGTGAGGAGCTGTGCAAGTTCTCTTCCCTAAAAACAATGACAAAACTGGACAAAACAATAAACAAACAAAAAACTGTTTAAATTGATCAAAGAGCATACAACAAATTGAAAAGAATTTATTTTTTAAAATTACTCTGAATATTGGTAAAATTAGTGGAAGTGGGTTTGGGTTTGGTTCCGGAACACTGCAATAAAGTGAATGTTGTGATAAAGCAAGTCACATGAATTTTTTGGTTTTCCATTGTGTATGAAAGTTGTGTGTGCTCTCTCAGTCATGTCTGACTCTTTCCAGCCCCATGAACTGTAGCCCTCCTGACTCTTCTGTCCATGGCAAGGATACTGGAGTGGGTTACAATTTCTACTTCAGGGGATCTTCCTGACTCAGGGATCAAACGCACATATTTTGCATCTCCTATATTGCCAGGTGGATTCTTTACCATTAGTGCCACCTGGGAAGCTCCATATAAAAGTTATGTTTATACTTTACTCTGGTCTATTAATTGTGAAATAGCATCTTGCCTTAGAAAATAATGTACATACCTTAAATAAAAATACCTTATTGCTAAAATTTGCTAACCATCATCTGAGCCTTCAGTGAGTTACATCTTATGCTGGTAGAGGGTCTTGCCTTGCTCAGAGTTGATGGTTACTGGGTGATCAGGGTGGAGGTTGCTGGAGGTTGGGGTAGCCATGGCAATTAAAAAAAATAAGATGCAGTTCATTGCATTAGACTCTTTCTTTCACAAACTATTTCTCTGTAGCCTGCTCTACTATTAGATAGCCTTTTACTCACAGTAGAACTTCTTTTGAAATTGGAGGAGTCAACTGTCTCAAACCCTGCCTTATCAACTAAGTTTAAATACTCTTCTAAATCCTTTGTTGTCATTTGAACAATCTTCATAGCTTGACCAGAAGTAGATTCCATCTTAAGGAGCCATTTTCTTTACTCAATCAAAAGAAATAACTCTTAATCTGTTAAAGTTTTATCATAAGGTTACAGAAATTCAGTCACATCTTCAGGCTCCACTTCTATTTCTAGTTCTTTTGCTATTTTCACCACATCTGCAGTTACTTCCTCCACTAAAACCTTGAATTCATCCAAGTCCACAAGAGTTGGAATCAACTTCTTTCAAACTCCTGTTAATGTTGAATTTTGATTTTTTCCTCATAAATCAGGAATGTCCTTAATGGCATCTAGAATGGTGAGTCCTTTCCAAAAGGTTTTCAATTGAATTGGCCCAGATCCATTAGAAGAATCACTATCTAAGGCAGCTATATAACCTTACGAAATGTCTCTCTTAAATCATAAAAGTTGAAAGTCAAAATTACTCCTTGATCCACAAGTTATAGGATGGATGTTGTATTAGCAGGCATGAAAACAACATTAATCTAATTGTACGTCTCCATTGGAGATCTTGGGTGACAGGTGCACTTTCAATGAGCAATAATATTTTGAAAGGAATCTTTTTCTGAGCAATAGATATCACTTGTGGGCTTAAAATATTCAATAAACCATGTGGTAAACAGATGTGCTGTCTTCCAGGCTTTGTTGCTCCATTTAGAGAGCAAGGCAGACTAGATTTAGCATTCAGAAAGGGCCTAGGATTTCTGAAATGGTAAATGTTCTTTGGATTCAACTTCAAGTCACCAGCAGGATTAACACCACAAGAGCCAGCCTATCCTTTGAAGTTTGGAAGCCAGACATTGACTTCTCCTCTTTATCTATTTAAGTTCTAGGGGGCATCTTCTTCCAATCAATATAAGGCAGCTACATTGAAAATTTTTGTTTAGTGTGACCACCTTTATTTATTATCTTAGCCAGATCTTCTGGATAAATTGCTGCAGCTTCTACATTAGCATTTGCTGCTTCACTTTGCACTTTTGGGTTATAGAAATGACTACTTTCCTTAAATAACATGAACCAATCTATGTCAGCTTCAAACTTTTGTTCTGCAGCTTCTTCACTTTTCTCAGCTTTTGTGGAATTGAAGAGAGTTAGGGGGCTTCCGTTATAGCTCAGTTGGTAACGAATCTGCCTGCAATGCAGGAGACCCTGGTTCAATTTCTGGGTCGGGAAGATTCCCTGGAGAAGGAAAAGGCTACCCACTCCAGTATTCTGGCCTGGAGAATACCATGGACTGTATAGTCCATGGGGTCGCAAAGAGTCGGACACAACTGAATGACTTTCATTTTCACAGGGCCTGGGTCTGATTTAGACTGGCTTAAGAGAATGTTGTGGCTGGTTTGTTCTTCTCTCCAGGCCACTGAAGCCTTCTCCAAATCAGCAATAAGGCATTTTTATCATGCATGAGTTCACTGGAACAGCACCTTTAATTTCCTTCAAGAACTTTTCTTTTGCATTCACAATGGCTAAATGTTTGACTCAGGAAGGCCTAGTTTTCAGCCTGTCTCAGCTTTTGACACACCTTTCTCACTAAACATAATCATTTCTAGCTTTTGATTTAAAGTGAGAGACTTGCAAATGTTCCTCTCACTTGAACACTTAGAGGCCAGTGTAGGGTTATTAACTGGCCTAATTTCAATATTGTGTCTCAAGGAATAGGGAGACCCCAAGAGAGGGAGAGACATGGGGCATGGCTGGTCAGTGGAGCAGTTGGAACACACAGTTTGTGGTGCCCCAAAGCAATTACAATAGTGACATCAAAGATCACTGATTTCAGATCACCATAACAAATAGAATACTGATGAAAAGTTTGGAAATATGGTGAGAATTAATGAAATGTGACACAGAGACACAAAATGAGCAGATGCTATGAGGAAAATTGTGCCAATAGACTTGGTCCACCCAGAGTTGCCACCAACCTGTGGCACAAATTTGTAAAAACAAAACAAAACAAAAAACAACTCATAATCTGTGGAGTGCAATAGAACAAAGCACAAATAAAATGAAGTATGCCCATATCAGAAATTACCAACATGTAGCTTAATAAAAAAGACTATATAGTTATAATTCCTTTTTTAGCATCTCTAAAAGATATTAAAAGATATCATCCAAAAGATATCTGGTGACACAATCACCAGATTATATAAAACAATAATATAACACTGTATTATTGGATATTAAAGGGAAGTGATGGGTATCAATTATGGCTCAGGGATCAACTACATCAGCAGGAATTGTAGCTCTTTCACTATCCTCTTGCAGCTTGTCTTTGCAGAGATGGCAGCTGCAGACACCGTGTGATGGACTGCTCTTAACAGAAAGTATGAGAAGACCCAAAGGGCTATATTGGAAGTGTTCAATGAAATTTTATGTACTCTTTCCAATATTCTAGTTCTCATCTCTTTCTGTAGCCTCTGCTGTGGACTCTGATTTTGTGTAGTTGAAAGCTGACAGCACCTCACCTCCAGCTCATGATCTGAATTCCTCTCTAATACGTGGCTTGATATCATGCTGTGTGAACCCACATGCTGACTCAATGTGCTAACCAGAAGAGCAAGAAAGGTTATGCTTCATGGAAGAATTTTTGACCAATGGAAGAGAAGATTCAGTAGATAATTGCCTCTTTCTTTCTTTCCTTTCTTCCTCTTTCCCTCTTCTTTCTATAATTTATTTGTATTTCATCAGGTTTCTCTACATGGGATACAGTAACTAGGCACTTATGGTTGCCACTTAGTGATGCGCGCGCGCGCACACACACACACACACACACACACACACACACACACACACAATATGGAATACTACTGGGCCATAAAAAAGAATGGAGTATTGTCATTTGTAGCAACATGGATGGACCTAGAGACTGTCATGCTAAGTGAAGTAAGTTAGAGAAAGGCAAATATCACACGATATCACTTATGTGTGAAATCTAAAATATGACACGAATTATTTATAAAACAGACTCACAGACATAGAAAACAAACCAGTTACCAAAGGGGTGGGGAGGATAAATTAGAAATTTGGGATTAGCAGACACACACTACTATATATAAAGTAGATAAACAGCAATGTTCTACTGTATAGTACAGGGAACAATACTCAATATCCTGTAATAAATCATAATGGGAAAGTATTATATATATATTTTATATATATATGTGTGTGTGTATACATATATACACATATATCTGAAAAGCTTTGCTGTACACTAGAAAGTATTAATAAGATAACATTGTAAATAAACTATACTTCAATTAAAAAAATAAATAATGCAACCCTGGCTTGGTTTTCCTGTTTCCCTTTTTGCATTTTATCTGTCACTCACTTCTGCCCCCTTGGATTGCACTCCCAATTTATCTATAAACCCTTGCTTCAAGCTTTGCCTTCAGGAAGCCTAGGCTAAACAATTCATTTGTTTCATTTAAGCATATTCTCAAATAATTTTCTAACAGGAGAAGTATGAGAGACATAATTCCTTGCATGTATGAAAACGTTTCTATTTTACCCCACACTTGATTTTGTTTGGCTGGATGTAAAATCATGGATTAAAAGTAATTTCCCCTCAGGACTTTGAGGGAACTGCTATGTAGTTTTCTTTTAATTTCCAGTACTATTAACGAGCAATCTAAACCTGAAGCCAGTCTGATTTACATCATTTGGAGGGCATCTATTTCCCCTACTCACCCTCTCCTCTAAAATTTGGTAAGACTTTTTAATCCACAAACTTGGTCTTTCAACTCCAAATTGGCACTTACCAAGAGCATTGCCAACGACTGAACAACAAAGGCATTTGCCGTCTGCCTCTGTGGAGACTGAACCCCGTGCTGCTGTAGCTGGTGACCTTCAACAATCCCTGAGGGTTCTGGGCAGAGTGAGGGAGGCGCTCTGTGCTCCAGGGAATCTAGTGGAACGCTGGATGTTTTTAAGAACAGTTTTTATGATCTCAATCCTTGCATCTCCTCATATCTAGAGAAGCACTAAATCCCTTCATGGTGACATCAGATTCTCATGACTAACAAAAAACCTTTTGTAAGATGAGTGCTTCATGGTATTGAACTCCCCCTTCACTGAAATCTTATATATTGACCTTCCCCCACTGCTGCTTTGGAGCAGTCTCCCAGAGCTGTCTGAGATGCTGCCTCCTGGGCTGCAGTCCTCGTTTTGCCCTGAATAAAAGTTAACTTGGAACTCTCAAGTTGTGCATCTTTTAAAACGACAGTCTTTAACATCCAGGAAAATGTCACATTTTTATTCTTCAATTTCTTACCTTTGATTTCCTCTCTCTCTCTCTCTCTGTTTTTTTTTTTTTTTTTTGGCCACACCAGAAGGCATGCAGGATCATAATTCCCCAGCCAGGGATGGAACCGTGACCTTACCGTAAAAGTCTTAACCACTGGAATGCCAGGGAAGTCCCTGGTTTTCTCTTTTTAAGAGTTTTTTTTTTTTTAAATTAGAAGTTGTACCTCCTAGATTAATCTCATTTCTATTATCTTCCATATTTTATGATTTCTTATTTTTGTTCTACCCCTTGAGAGAGTCACATGAATTTATCTTCTACTCTTCCATTGAACTCAAGTTCAGTTTCAGGTCAGTCACTCAGTTGTGTCCAACTCTTTGCGACTCCATGAATCACAGCACACCAGGTCTCCCTGTCCATCAACAACTTCCAGAGTCTACCCAAACCCATGTCCATCGAGTTGGTGATGCCATCCACCCATCTCATCCTCTGTCGTCCCCTTCTCCTCCTGCCCCCAATCCTTCCCAGCATTAGAGTCTTTTCCAATGAGTCAGCTCTTTGCATCAGGTGGCCAAAGTGTTGGAGTTTCAGCTTCAACATCAGTCCTTCCAATGAACACCTAGGACTGATCTCCTTTAGGATGGACTGGTTGGATCTTCTTGCAGTCCAAGTGACTCTCAAGAGTCTTTTCCAACACCACAGTTCAAAAGCATCAGTTCTTCAGTGCTCAGCTTTCTTCACAGTCCAACTCTCACATCCATACATGACTACTGGAAAAACCATAGCCTTGACTAGACGGACCTCTGTTGGCAAAGTAATGTCTCTGCTTTTAAATATGCTATCTAGGTTGGTCATAACTTTCCCTCCAAGGGGTAAGCGTCTTTTAATTTCATGGCTGCAGTTACCATCTGTTGTGATTTTGGAGCCCCAAAAAATAAAGTCTGACACTGTTTCCACTGTTTTCCCATGAATTTCCCATGAAGTGATGGGACCAGATGTTGTGATCTTAGTTTTCTGAATGTTGAGCTTTCAGTCAACTTTTTCACTCTCCTCTTTCACTTTCATCAAGAGGCTCTTTAGTTCTTCTTCACTTTCTGCCATAATGGTGGTGTCATCTGCATATCTGAGGTTATTGATATTTCTCCTGGCAATCTTGATTCCAGCTTGTGCTTCTTCCAGCCCAGCATTTCTTATGATGTACTCTGCATATAAGTTAAATAAGCAGGGTGACAATATATAGCCTTGATGTACTCCTTTTCCTATTTGGAACTAGTCTGTTGTTCCATGTCCAGTTCTAACTGTTGCTTCCTGACCTGCATACAGGTTTCTCAAGACACAGGTCAGATAGTCTGGTATTCCCATCTCTTTAAGAATTTTCCACAGTTTATTGTGATCCACACAGTCAAAGGCTTTGGCATAGTCAATAAAGCAGAAATAGATGTTTTTCTGGAACTCTCTTGCTTTTTTGATGATCCCGTGGATGTTGGCAATTTGATCTCTGGTTCTTCAACCTTTTCTAAAACCAGCTTGAATATCTGGAAGTTCATGGTTCACATATTGCTAAAGCCTGGCTTGGAGAATTTTGAGCATTACTTTCCTAGCGTGTGAGATGAATGCAATTGTGCAGTAGTCTAAGCATTCTTTGGCATTACCTTTCTTTGAGATTGGAATGAAAACTGACCTTTTCCAGTCCTGTGGCCACTGCTGAGTTTTCCAAATTTGCTGGCATATTGAGTGCAGCACTTTCACAGCATCATCTTTCAGGATTTGAAATAGCTCAACTGGAATTCCATCACCTCCACTAGCTTTGTTCGTAGTGATGCTTTCTAAGGCCCACTTGACTTCACATTCCAGGATATCTGGCTCTAGGTGAGCGATCACACCATTGTGATTATCTGGGTCATGAAGATCTCTTTTGTACAGTTCTTCTGTGTATTCTTGCCACCTCTTCTTAATATCTTCTGCTTCTGTTAGGTCCATACCATTTCTGTCCTTTATCAAACCCATCTTTGCATGAGATGTTCCCTTGGTATCTCTAATTTTTTTGAAGAAATCTCTAGTCCTTCCCATTCTGTTGTTTTCCTCTATTTCTTTGCACTGATCACTGAGGAAGGCTTTTTTTAAAACTCTCCTTGCTATTCTTTGGAACTCTGCATTCAAATGGGAATATCTTTCCTTTTCTCCTTTGCTTTTCGCTTCTCTTCTTTTCATAGCTATCTGTAAGGCCTCCTCAGACAGCCATTTTGCTTTTTTGCATTTCTTTTCCATGGGGATGTTCTTAATCCTTGTCTCACGTACAATGTCACGAACCTCCATCCATAGTTCATCAGGCACTCTTGTCTATCAGATCTAGTCCCTTAAATCTGTTTCTCACTTCCACTGTATAATCATAAGGGATTTGATTTAGGTCATACCTGAATGGTCTAGTGATTTTCCCTACTTTCTTCAGTTTAAGTCTGAATTTTGCAATAAGGAGTTCAGGATCTGAGCCACAGTCGGCTCCCGGTCTTGTTTTTGCTGACTGTACAGAGCTTCTCCTTCTTTGGCTGCAAAGGATATAATCAATCTGATTTCGGTGTTGACCATCTGGTGATGTCCATGCATAGAGTTTTCTCTTGTGTTGTTGGAAGATAGTGTTTGCTATGACCAGTGTGTTCTCTTGGCAAAACTCTATTAGTCTTTTCCCTGCCTCATTCTGTACTCCAAGGCCAAATTTGTCTGTTATTCCAGGTGTTTCTTGACTTCCTACTTTTGCATTCCAGTCCCCTATAATGAAAGGGACATCTTTTTTGGGTGTTAGTTCTAAAAGGTTTTGTAGGTCTTCATAGAACTGTTCAACTTCACTTTCTTAAACATTACTGGTTGGGGCATAGGCTTGGATTACCATGATATTGAATGGTTTGCCTTGGAAATGAACAGAGATCATTCTGTCATTTTTGAGACTGCATCCAAGTACTGCATTTCAGACTCTTTTGTTGACCAGGATGGCTACTCCATTTCTTCTAAGGGATTCCTGCCCACAGTAGTAGATATAATGGTCACCTGAGTTAAATTCACCCATTCCAGTCCATCTTAGTTTGCTGATACCTAGAATGTCGATGTTCACTCTTGCCATCTCCTGTTTGATCAATTCCAATTTGCCTTGATTCATGGACCTAACATTCCAGGTTCCTATGCAATATTGCTCTTTACACCATCGGACCTTGCTTCTATCACTAGTCCCATCCACAACTGGGTATTCTTTTTGCTTTGGCTTCATCCCTTCATTCTTTCTGGAGTTATTTCTCCCTGATTTCCAGTAGCATATTGGGCACCTAGCGACCTGGGGAGTTCCTCTTTCAGTATCCTATCATTTTGCCTTTTCATACTGTTCATGGGGTTCTCAAGGAAAGAATACTGAAGTGGTTTGCCATTCCCTTCTCCAATGGACCACATTCTGTCCGACCTCTCCACCATGACCTGCCTGACAAAGATTTGGCAAATATTTTCAGTTTTCAAGACCTCATTATTGGCTTATGATTGTTCCTTAAAACAAACAGACAAATAAAAACAACCTATTATCATTTTATCTTGGTCATCCTCTTTTATCTTGCAAGCTTACTTCGAATGTCTGGTTATCTTTATTATCTGTTTACATTTAAGAGTAAAGCCATAAAACTCTGACTTGGAACTTTGAGTACTTGCACTGTTCTTATTTATTTACTTTTTACCTTGATGTGGCCAAATGCAGTCATCTTTCCACTATGGTCAGCACATGTTAATGGCTATCCTTGATCCTGGCGCAGTTGCATGGGCCTCAACTTCCCTTGAGGCCCTTAAAGAGAACTAGAGAAGAAGAATTGGATCAAAGCGTGACTTTAAGTAGGATAGATGTATCATCAGTCCAGCAGGTGACCAGGGCTCAGATATGTGGGGGGATCCTTTGTAACACCCTCCACTCTCCCTTCTCTTATCCATTGAAGAAGAATATTTATCCTGGTCTTGCTCTCTCAAAACCATTCCATCAGAAGAGTGGCTTATCAGTCTTTGGCTTATTTCTCCCATACTTAGTTTCAGGGATAAGGAGTCTATCATTAGTTTAATGCACATAATCACAGACAGAAGTTGAGGAAACATTCTCTACCTTAAGTAACTCAGAGATCCATCTGGGAAGGGCCCTCTTAAGTATTCCACTCATCACATTAGTGATGCTCAATAAATGCTTGTTTCATCAATGACTACTGGCCTGGAGATGCTTAAATAATCACTCTTAATGGCCAGGATTCATTCCAGAGACTGGAGTTGTCCTTAATTATGCAGATAATATTAGGTAAATAGTAAAGAGATCGTTATCTATAGAGACTGAGAACTGGGTAGACCCTCTTGCTAAATGTTTGGAAGAAAGAAAAGATAATTACTAGAAATGCTGCATACTTCTCATCTCTCTGACCTTTTCTGAAATGATAGAGCAGTAAGTGCACAAAATATTTATAGAGAATTATTTATAAGAGTGAAAAATTCAGGAACAACATGAATGTCTAAAGCTGGGGGAATCATTAGGGGACAGCTATTACGAAGTCTTCAAAATGATGACTCTGCAAAAAACTGTATGCCTATCTAAAGACCGTAAAGAAATATGAAGAAATAAAAATAGTTTTTGAGATGGGATACTTGAGCTTAAGAGTGAAATTTAAATTAGTTTCTTTTTTATGACATTCTAAGCTGTTTCTGTTATAAATACTGAAGATTTAGCCTTTATCTCTCTCCCCACTTGCGCAAATCTTTTGACAGATATACAGCCAGAAAATCTTAACTCCAAAACAGCAGAACAGAAAGCACAGGCAGGTTGTTTGGGCTGGTTTGAGGTTTGCCTGCATCCTCTGAACTGTGGGTAGAATGGTATTTTTTTTCTGATTTCTTCCTTTCTTTCCCCAACTTCACTCTTAGTATAAAGTAAAATCATTACTTAACGGTTCCACCACATAAAGAGAAACACTATCATTGTTTCCACCCAGAAGTCTGCTAGCTTGGTCAGCAGACAGGAGAAGTTCCTCAGGTGACTTGGAATGGACACTGGCTTCTTGGGTCTCCTCCTTCTCTCTCTCTCCCCCAGGTACCACCCTTCTCTTCTTTCAGTTACAAAGATGTTCTGGCCATTCTTGGCCCTTTACTCTTCCATATTCATTTTAGAAGCATTTTATCATGTTCCATGCAAACTCTGTTGAGATATTTATTGGAATCACAATGAATTTGCAGATCAATTTGGGAAGAACGGATTTCTTTATAATATTCTCTAAAGGGGTCTTAAAGATCTTTCAGTATATTTATTCTTGGAAACTTTATTTTCCCCGTAAAAACTGTATTTTAAAAAATTTATATTTTATAGTTGTTTGCTGCTGGTATATAGAAATTCAAGTGACTGGTAATCTTATATTTATAACTAGCTATAATAATTTCTAATAATTTGTATGTATATCCATTTGAGTTTGTTGTTTTCAAACAATGGTATTTTTCTGTCTTCTGTTCCAACCCTTGTACCTCAATGTCCTCTTTTCTTTGTTGTATTGGCTAGAATCTCCAATACCATACTGAATAAAATTAGTGATAGTGGATTTTCTTGTATGTTTTTTATTGATTTCAGAGGAACATTTATAGAGTTTCCCCATTTTGGATGAGATTTCTCTAGGTATTTTTATAAAGCATGTAGTTTTTATTAGATTGGGGATTTTCTCTTTTAAAAAAAATTTATTTATTTGGGTGCACTGGGTCTTAGTTGCGGCACGCGGGATCTTTAGTTGCAGCATGTGGGATCTAGTTCCCTGACCAGGAATTGAACCCAGGCCCCCTGAATTGGGAGTGTGGAGTCATGACTACTGGACCATCAGGGAAGTCCCAAGGATTTTCTCTCCTTTATTCTCATTTTGCTGTAAGTATTTATCATGACTGAGAGATGAAGTTTACCATAAAAAGATTTTTTATATATCAATTGACATGGTATGTTTTTTCATTTTAATTAGTTAATATGATTATTTATATTTGTGGATTTTCTACTATTAAACTAGGTTGGCATACATGAGTTAAATTCAACTGAGTAATGTTGTGATTGCTTCTCACACACTCTTACATTAGATTTGCTAATATTAAAAATTTTTTCATCTGTATTCATGAATGGAACAGGTTTATAATTCTCCCCTCTTGAATTGTCTTTGTTGATTGGTATACCATGCCTATTCATCCATTCTCTTTTGGCTATCTGTTTACTTCCAGAATTTTGCTGCTGTTAACATTCTTGTAACCAGTATGCGTGTGTACTAACACTCAGTTGTGTCCAATTCCCTGTGACTCTTTGAACTATATCCTGCCAGGCTCTTCTGTCCATGGGATTTTCCATGCAAGAGTACTGGAGTGGGTTGTCATTTCTTTCTCCATATTCTTGTACCTGAATCCTGGCAAATACCGAGAAATATGATTGCTTTGTCTTAAGGTACAAGAACATTCCATTTGATGAACTAAAGATAATATTTTGACATTTTCTATTGATTGCTTTTATGTTTGTCATCAGTTTTCTTGATATGCAAGAGATCACTTGTTACTTTTTAAAAATTAATAGTCTTTACTTTTTAGAACAGTTTCAATTTACAGAAAAATTGAGCAGCTAATACAGAGAATTCTCATATATACTCTGCACAAAATTTCTCCTATTAATATTAGTATGGTACATTTTTATAATTAATGCATAAATATCAATATATTATTATTACCTGAAGTCCATAATTTATTCAGATTTCTTTAATTTTTTCCCTAATGACTTTCCAGCCAGGATCCCATCCAGGATGTGACAATACATTTGGTTGTTGTGTCTCCTCAGAACCCCACTGGCTATGACACTTTCTTCAGACTGTCCTTGTTTTTAACTGCCTTGATAGTTTTGAAGAGTACTGGTCAGCTATGTTGTAGGATGTCCCTATCCTCCTCTGTCTCTGGCAATTTTCTTTGCTCTGAAAAGACTTTATCTGGTATTATTATAGTTATTTCTGCTTGCTTTTGATGAATATATTTATGATATATCTTTTCCTGTCTTTTTACTTTCAATTTGTCCATATTGTTACGTGAGGATACAGTGAGAAGGTACAATGCAAGCCAGAAAGAGGGCTATCATTAGGAACTGAACTGACTGACACCTTGATCTTGAACTTCCTAGGTTCTAGCACTTCGAGAAAGAAATTTTGGTTGTTTAAGCCACCCAGTCTATGATGTTTTGTTATGAAACCCTAAGTAGACTAATATAATGTGAATAGTGATTTTCTATTTAAACCTAGAAAATGTGAGTTTGTGTTATGAGATTCTGGATCTCATTTAAATCTTCTGTTTAGCTGGGTTAAGAGTGTGTGTGTGTGTGTGTGTGTGTGTGTGTGTAAGACACTGTTCTAGCAGGAATAGCGGAGTGATACCATTCTATTCCCTGGTGACTCAGAGGTTAAAGCGTCTGCCAGCACTGAGGGAGACCTGAGTTCGATCTCTGGGTCGGGAAGATCCCCTGGAGAAGGAAATGGCAACCCACTCCAGTATTCTTGGCTGGAGAATCCCATGGTCAGAGGAGCCTGGTGGGCTACAGTTCACGGGCCTCAAAGAGTCGGACACAACTGAGCGACTTCACTTTTACTTTCACCATCCTATTACTGCCAGGTAGGGGTAGAAGTGGAAGTTCCCCATCCAGTCTCTACTGACACATGAGGTTGGGGGCTCCTCAGTACTATAGGGTGGGAGTGGACCCCATGTGGTTTTCACTGATGTCACAGTGGGGGAGGCAGCCTTACTATCTCCCAGCAAGATGAAAATCCCAGCTGCCTACTCAGTATTCTTTGATATTACCCTGGCAGGAAGGATTGGGGTGCCTCACTACAAGTGAGAGTAGAAATCTACACTCCTCACTCAGCCTTTGCTGGCACAAGTGGTGGTGGGAGGTCACAGTTTCTTCTTTGGTGTTTGCCTAGGTGTAACTGTTATTGTAAAAAAGTTTTCTGTCTTTCTATGCTGTCCCTTTCCTTGTCCTTTGACTAGAAGGAATAGACTTTTGTTGGGATCGTCATTTTGTCTGTATCTGCTGGTATTTCTAAATTGCTGCACTCTTCATCTCCTAGTCTGAGATACTTAAGGCAAAAAGAAAATGTATGGAACTCTTCATGTCATTCCTTAGGTCCCAAAGTCCCTATCTGGTCTGACTTCTTCCTTGCATCTTTCAAAGTCTTATGTTTGCTTTATATATAACTTCTAGGGGTTTTAGGTGTAGTTAACAGGAAGACTAGGGGAAAGTACATCTTACTCCAAATTCCTGGAAGTGGAATTCCCATATATTGAATTTTTAATTTCAATTATTTTATGACTTTATATCTAGAAAGTCTATTTTTTTCTTATTCATGTGTGCTTTATAATTCTTTATAGTTTCTATTTCCTATACATAGTTTAAAAGACTTTCTGCTATTTACTTAAGTTTATAGAATATGACATTATATAAACTCTGATAATTCTACTTTTGGAATTTCTTATGCATCTATTTCTGCTGTCATTTCTGCAGGCTCTTGTCCATGGTACCTTATTTTTGTGTGTAGTTAATTCTTTTTCACTGTGAGTCAATTGTTTTCCTTTGAATTGTATTTGTTAAACTTTAGAAAGGTTTTCTATTGAAATATAACTGCATCAGTAAAGTGCACAAACCTTAAGCTCACTGAATTCTTACTTATATGTGCATGTGTGGAACTATCACCCAGATTGAGACATAGAATATTTATAGCATCCCCAAAGACTTCTTGCACTTCTTCCCAATCAGTACCTAAACCTACAGTAACCAGTTTTCTGATCCCCATAACCATACTTTCATTTTGCCAGTTTTTGAATATTATATACATGGGATCATATAATATGACCTTTTTATATGACTGGCTTATTTCACTTAACATCATGTCTTTGAGATTCATCCCTGTTTTTGGTGTATCAGTAGTTGATTAGTTCTCCTGATTGTTTAATGTTTCATATGCTTATATACATACATATTCTTTAAATATTCTATATGTTTCCTTTTTCAGATATAAGTATCACAAATATTTGCTCCCAGTGTATAATTTTCTTTCTTACTCTCTTAATGGTATCTTTTGATGAACCAAAGTTATTAATTTTAATGAAATCCAATGTGTCAATCTTTTTTTAAAAAAGAAAGCTTTTCTATTTATATTTTCCTCTAGAAATCTTATTGCTTTGTTTTAAAATCCACGTTTAAGTCTGTGATTTCTCCTAAATTAATTTCTGAATGTTGTGAAGAAAAAGTCAAAGTTCATTTTTTTCAACTTGGTTTGTCAATAAACCCATTTATTTACAAGACCTTTGGTAAATTTGAGTAGAGCCTTTGTCATAAACCCCACACATAAATATATGTGTGAGTCTATTTCTGGACTCTCTATTCAATTCTTTTGGTTGATTTGTTCTGTTTTTGTTGTTGCTGTTTTTCCCAGAGGAGCAATAAAAAGCTGTATAAAGGAAGAATGAATAAAGTCTTCCCACCTCCCCCTCTGAGGTAACCACCACATCATTACTCTGGGAGGCATTTATCTTTCTTCCATGGTCTCACAAACATATGTGCTCATACACAGTGTGCAGTTACAAAATTTTAATCACATCACATGAGGACATGTTTACTTGTAATGTGAACAGAGTAGAATTTAAATGTCTATGTACCAAACAATAATAGTAATAATGATAATAACTAATAGCACTTGCCTTGTACCAGGTGCTCTTCTAACTGTTTTACATTTGTTAGCTTATTTAATCCCCATAACAACCTTAAAGGATAGAGACAAATTTTTGCTCCCACTTTATAGAAGATGAAACAGAGGCACAGGGAAGGTGGAACTTGTCCGGTGTCACACAGTTAATACATAGTGGAGCTAGAATTCGCACTCAAGTTCTCTGGTTCTGGAGTCCAAGCTAGTAACCAAAAATGGTTAGAACATGTTATTTTACCTCTGTGAGTTACTGCCTTATTTATCCCTTGCTCACTACCATGCATTTTTCTGATATTAGGGCCAAGTTCTTTTCAGCCTCCAATCCTTTTCAGTCCAATCGACAGTTTCTCCATACCCACTGCTCGAATAATTGCTATTGGGTCTTTAACTGTCAGCCTAAATGTTCCTTCCCCGTGAAGCCTGCCCTGACTTCCTACAAAAGGCTGGCTTCCTCTACAAAGATCTCGCAACTTCCAGTCTTATGCCTCTCCTCTTCAGCACTCAGAGTGTACTTAGTGATTTCTGGAAGAAGTTTTTTAAGCAGCTATCTTCCTTGCCATCCCTCTTCCCCTCTATTGGAAGCCTGTCTGTTCACCTTCAGATGCCCAGAACATCTCCCGACCCACAGTATGTGTGTGCGAGACTTGTCATGTAGCAGACCCACAGAGCAGACATGTCAGGAGGTGGCACAGCCTGAAGACCCCTCTGTCTATGGATTCTAATGTGGATGCAACGAAGGTGCTAGAATCATTCAGATAGCCCTGAGTTAAAATATTGACTCAGCAAGCTGTACAAAGTGGGACCATGACTCTCACATTCTGGGATCTGCTTTCTCTCCTATGACGTTAGGTTGATGATATTAGCTCACACATACAAGAGTGCCTGACACGTAGTAGGTACTCAGTAGATGAGTTAATTGAGTGTTTGGGGAAGAATTAAAAGTTAATTTTTACTTTTCTGTACCTCTGTTTTCTAACCTATAACATGAAATCTGTAACATGAGATCTCATCTATCTGCTGGAATTACTGTGAGAATTCAAGGAGATAATTCACGCAATGCACAGAACCCAGTCTCTGGCATAGAGCAAATGCTCAATAATGGTTAACTATGATTATTAAGATGATTAAAGAAGGCTGAACTGTGGTGCTAGAGAAGACTCTTGAGAGTCCCTTGGACAGCAAGATCAAACCAGTCAATCCTAAAAGAAATCAACCCTGAACTATTCACTGGAAGGACTGATGATGAAGCTGAAGCTCCAATACTGTGGTCACCTGATGCAAAGAGCTGACTCATTGGAAAAGACCATGATGCTGGGAAAGACTGAGGGTAGGTGGAGAAGAGGGTGACTGAGGATGAGATGGTTGGATGGCATCACCGACTTAATGGACATAAGTTTGAGCAGACTCTGGGAGATGGTGAAGGACAGGGAAGCTTGGTATGCTGCAGTTCATGAGGTCACAAAGAGTCGGACACGACTAAGTGACTGAATGACAACAAACGATTATTACTGCCGTGAGTAAAGCACCTTCTGCAGTGTATATCTAGTGAGTATTCCTAGATAGATGCTGCCTAGTGTTACTGACTTGGCCTGGGCCAGGTTCTGCCCAGTTTCTCCTAGATCAGTCCTGGCCCCCTAGGTGCTCTCCTACATTCCAGAATTGGCACTTCTCCGACACCACCCCCTGGTCACCATCAGCTACTGCAGCCTGAGCCTTGGATCTTTCCCTGCTCCAGGGTTATCCTTCCTGGTTCCATCCAAACCTTAAAAACACCTCCGTGCATTTCCTTGGGAGACCAGGAACACTGGAAACAGAGCAGAAGAAATAAGTTTGGGAGATAATTCCAGAGGGTATTTCCGACAAGACTTTATGACCAATTAGATGTCCAATGAGGGAGGGAAATGTCCACCTACTAAGGCAGTGATTCTCAGCTAGGGTGATTTCCCCCAACAGAGGATATCTGGCAATGTCTGGAGACATTTTTGGCTGTTTACTACTTGGTAAGGGGTGTTACTGCATCTAGTGAGTAGAGACTAGGGATGGTGCTAAATTCAGTGCCCAAGACAGCCTCCTGACAATAAAGAATTATCCAAGTCTAAGTGTCAGTAGAAATACGCTAGTCTAGAATGATTCTCAGAGTCCTACCAGGGCATTCAGGGCATCAAGAAAAGCTGTGAAAAACCTGCCACATGAGATTTCAGTTCTGTGTAAAACTCAAGGCTCGGATAAGTCTGAGGAAAACCCTACCCAGGACCTAACACAGCCTGTATGATTCTCTAAAATCACAGAAGGGGAAACATTATAATAGATCATTTATTTCTTCATCTTCCACTATTTGTGATCCCAGCATATATCTTTAATACTGGTCCTAACAATATATACAGTTATTAATCACATCAAAGGACTTAAACACAGAATATACATCAGATTAGCTAGAAATTCTCAAAGGATTATATAATCTTCTAGTTCAATTAGGAGCTCCTTTGAATTTCTATGTGGATAACAAAAGCAGTAACTAAGAACCAAGGAAAAGACTCCAGTTTTCATGCTTCCTAATACTTGCCATAACAAAGGAAGTAGTCAGCCCCCTACCTGTTGTTTTTATATCTGTCCTCCACTGAAGAAAGGGTAAAATCAGGAAGCAGGTGAGGACTTCTGCTCAGCAGGAAGCAG
Organism: Odocoileus virginianus; assembly: GCF_023699985.2. Lineage (NCBI taxonomy): Eukaryota > Metazoa > Chordata > Mammalia > Artiodactyla > Cervidae > Odocoileus > Odocoileus virginianus. The sequence goes on from NC_069683.1 coordinate 29,898,615, forward strand.
CAGGACCAGGAGACCAGGAAAGAAAGGGGAGAAATGCTTCAGAATGTCAGCCTCTCAGATTTTTCCAGCCACACACGTCAGTGAATCATCCAAGTAGAGGGGCTTTTCGGTCCACTTCTCCTGACTCACAGCTGGAATCCCCTTTCACCTAACAGGAATTTCTCAGACACCCAGAAAGATCCCAGGAACATTATCCTTTGGTCTCTTGATTGGAAATTCAAACCCAAGAAAGTCTCAGTGCTGTGCTGTTAAGTCTGATGGGCAACTTAGTTCCTTCCACCTCTAGGTCTCAGTGTTTCAGGCTGCAAGTCCTCACCTCCAAGCCACTTGGGCACCCTGGGTGCTGCTCCCTGTGAGAGAGCCCTTTTCTGATGGGTCCTGGAGCACCTCTGATATCATGGGGGCCCCCTGCGCTTGTCTCTCTTTACCCCTAAAGGTATCTCTGATTCTGACTTCCTGGAAATTCTATTATTTGCAACAAATTCTTTCTCTGCCCTATAGGACTTTGTGAAATATTTGTTATACTCACATGTTAATTGTTTTTCTGACTCTCGTTGAAATCTGGCTTCTTTACCAGTGTCTGGTGGTAATCATTTGATCTAACCAACTGGGTAGCATCTTTTCACTGCTACGCTATTTATCAGATCTCCATTAAGACCTGATGTGAATTTTAAAAGCTTGTAAAAACTCCTTGCAAAGGCTTAAAGCTCCCCTGGACTCACTCCCCGAGTTTCTGTTTTCTGTTTTTAGAATGGTTCTATTTTCTAGAGAAATTTCAGAGTACACTTCTTTAGAAATATCCTGGAGTCTAATCAGAACTTAAAATTCTCAACTTGTGAAGTCTCAGGGTCCGCTAGACTGGTTTCTGACCATACCCTTTAGTCTGTCCATCTTTCACTTTCTTCCTCCTAGTATACCTTGTTGACCTAAAACAGCCTGCCAGGTAATTCTCTAGCAAAGGTGGGTTTATTTAGGATGAGCCAAGAAGAGCAGTTTGGTGCGTGCAACCATGGCAAGCCATGTGCAAGTCCTGCAGGACCAAGGAAGAACTCTTTTATAGAGACGAAAAAGGCAGTTGGGATGCCTATAGAAAACAAATAGTCCATGGCTTCTTGTTGGTTGAGTGCTTACCAGGAAAGAAGACAGGTCTTTCTCCTTCCGGTGGGCCTCTGCCACTGTCAGAGTGTGTGAAAGACCCCTTTATGGCCTCCTTCTCGTGCTCGTTCTCAGTCATTCAGCCATGTCCAACTTTTTGTGATCCTGTGTTCTGTAGCCTGCCAGGCTACTCTGTCCATGGGATTTTCCAGGCAAGAATAATGGAGTGGCCTGCCATTTCCTCCTCCAGGGGATCTTCCTGACCCAGGGATCAAACCCACGTCTCCTGTGACTCCATACATTGGCAGATGGATTCTTAACCACTGAGCCACCTGGGAAGCCATGTTATGGCCTCCCAACTCTATTTAATTAAGTTTCTGTTTAACTTTTCATAACCTCATAAAGAACACCAGTTCCCCAATCTCCCTAGATCTCCACAGCTACTGCCTCAGTTCATCCACCTGGATATTTTCCCAGATTACTATGACAGCCACACCACTCTGACTGGACCAGTTCTTCGAACTCCTCTGACCCTTTCCTTTGCTGCACATTCCAGTTTTGTCCATGACTCCTGCCCAGCATGTCTTTCTGACCGTCCACACAGCAGAAAGGTTGGGAGCTTGGCTGGACTAGAAACTGTCTCAGCTGCTGTCTATTCTGGGACACCAGCCCACTCTTTCTTCTGCAGATGGTTGGCGGCCCCATTGTTCTCCGCCTTGGTGGCTATGATAGCAGAGCACCCCTTCTTCTGTTTCATCGTGGCCCCACTGCTCCCACCTGGAAAACAGCTACTGGAGGAACAGCTAAAATTGTTGTCACTTTTTAAAAATTTCAAGGTTAATATTTAAATTTTTTTCAAGTCAATGTGTAGAAAAATATGGAGCTTTGTGTAGGCTTGCACTCTATAATCACATCTCATGAGCTAATATTTTAATGACACCTCCTGGATAATAATTAGCTCAGCTCCTTTCTTGTCATCTGCAAAGTACAGTCACTGTTCCAAGCTCACCAGACTCTGTTTTCTCCTCTTTTGTTCCCCAGTAACTAAGATATTAATAGTCTTCATTTGGAAAATGCTTCTTCCACCCATGCTAAAATTTCACCCTTGTACAGAATTTCCTAAGTCTTATTAGGTATACTTTGGTTGCGAGAGAAGACTTAAATACAGTAACAAAAGAAATCGTCTAATTTTTCATTTAAATACATTGGATTCAGCCAGAAGAATCTGGCTAATTGCAGTATTTTGGTAAATAGCTTGTATTTTCTTCTTAAGAGCCTAGAATATAGATCTATACTCTGTTGGTTTCTTTTTATTTTTTTAAATTTCATTTTATTTAATTTTTGGCCACACCACGCAGCATGTGGGATCTTAGTTCCCTGACTAGGGATTGAACCCATGTCCCCTGCATTAAAAGTGCAGAGTGTTAACCACTGGACCACCAGGGAAGTTCCCTCTTTTTATTTTTAAAGTATTTGTAAAATAAGGGGGAATGGAGAGTTAGCCAGCTCTGGCTTATCCATACATTGAGCTTTACTGACAGTCTTTTCAAAGCAAACTTTGACATTTCTCAGTGATTTTAATGCTTGAATGTTGAGAGAATTCTGTGGGCTCATCTAAATGTCAAGTTTTGATAAGGTTTTGCTCTGTCCCAAGAGCCCTATAATGCCTGAATCAGTGCTGCTGCAGCGGGAACCATTGCTCTAGGGGTCAACTGAAGGACAAAGACGGAAGATAGCTGGTATTACCTAAGCTTCAAAGAAGACTGGCTCAAAGAGAATCAAAATTGCAGATTATTATAAAAATTTCCTCTCTGTACTCTGTGCTCCTACTCTCCTACTGAGCAGACAGACTGAGGCCAAGGCTCCATTTGTCACATGACTTTCATAAGCTTTCGTTCTAACCGGTAGGCCAAGGTGGCATGTTGCACCGCAGTGGTTGGCGTCAACTCAGAATCAATATCTAAGGTATCTAATAGCTCCCAAAAGTTTGGGGCATTTTCCTTCCCAATGTATGGTTATTTTAATAATTGGCTGCAGGTCTTTCTGTGGGGAGGCTTAGAGGAGAAGTTTATAATATACACTTATGGCCATATTGCAGGGTCCTTCCTTAAAGGGACCCAGGCTTCCCTTCAGTCAAGGGCCCCTAGGCCTTTCTACCCATGAAGCCTATTATGGTAATTCACCTACCTTGACTGTAAAGTAAAGAGACATCACCTGGCCTCCGCCAATCCAGAGTCCTGTTAGTGTCAGTGAAATGGGAAAGCCCCGTTTTAAAGTGGGATCTCCCACTACAACTTTGGCAATGCTTTTCACTGGTGCTTTCATTACTATGCATATCTTATACTGTGGGAAAGGTAGCATCCTCTGGCCCTTCCCAGGGTATGGATAGGGTGGCTGGGGAAACTGAACATTTAGATCCACTCCAAGATTTTTATCTCCTTGAAATTTTGGCCCTTCAACACCTTATTATCTGTAGGCCACCACTGAGTCCAGGCTTCAGTAAACTAGCCAACCAAGCTGTTAAAGCCAATTGTGGGTGCTCAAGTTAAATTCTGTTGTTTGAATCCATATAAATACACCCCTATTGTTAATTTGATGCCTATTCAAGCTTACATTTCATCCTCTTCAGTCTAATGTACTTAGAATCTACTTCCACCATGATATCCAGCTTTAATGAAATAGTCTCTACACATTCTGACCTACATACAGGCTAGCCACAAAAAGAAATAAATTTTAGAACTTTCAAAATAACATAGAGTATATTAGGATTTTGAAAAAAGCTAAACTCCTGTTGGACAGGACACTTCTCTTTTGGCTCACATCTATCAGTCCTTGTAGAATATCCTTCCATGTCTCACAATCAAAACTTTCATGGTTATATTGAAGAGCTTTATCCTCTTAAATATGGAAATAAGGACAATAAAGATCCTCCAGAAGGGTTAGTGCTTTGAAACAATACATAATGAATCCAAACAGAAACATAAATCATTGTAAGGAGTAGTACCCAAGCTAGTAGGACTTGACTTTGCTTATATAACTGGTTCCTAACCTGTATTAGAGAGCAGATCACTTTGAAAATCTGATAAAAGCTATGAATCCTCTCTAGAGAAAATGTATATAGATACAAAATATGCATTCAATATTCAGGTGTTCGAGTCCCTTGTTATCCTGTTCATGAACCCATACCTTTCTGGACTGGCTCAAGGTATTAAAAACATCTAATAATAGAAAGTATCCATAAGAAGTTTTTGGGACTTCCCTGGTAGTTCAGTGGTTAAGACTCTGGATTCCCAATGCAGGGGGTCTGGATTCAATCCCTGGTCATGAACTAGATCCCATATGTTGCAACGCAGACCTAGCGTAGCCAAATAAATAAATACATATTTTTTTTTAAAAAAGAAGAATATTTGTTGGTTAAACATAAGTATAGAAAAAGGAAGCTCATAAGATACACACTATCAGTGTCCTTTCAAGTATCATCAATGGGAGAGAGATCTCTGGTTAAAAAATCCATCAAATGTTCTCGTCCTGAGAGCAGGATAGGAGAGTCATCCTAACTTAATCTGGAGCCATTAACCACTCAAATGATCAAATTCCATTTGTTCTGGTCTCATACACACTAGACAAATTTCTGTTTATCATTTGGCCCCTTGGGTAGCCTGCCTATGAGTCAAAAGGGCTTTGACCATAGAATATGAACAGAAAGAGTTCCAGTGTGAATTAACAAATTGGTATTCTGTCGTTTCCTTTAATAGGCATTCTCTGTGAGTTTGGTTAATTAAAGTCCACATATAAAAGATAATTCTAGGTTTCTGAACTTGTATAGCAGAGGGAAATACCTCTATGAAAGATTACTCCTGATTTCTAAGTCTGCAAGGCAGAGAGAATGTAATAGATTTGTCAAGTTTCTAATTTAAATCTCTCAAAGGTGTTGTCTTAGGACAAAGAATCTGCCAGAGTCACTGAGTTTATTAATTTTATCCTGGGCCTAAATAAGAAGAGTAAGATGTAGAATTTGAGACTATTCTACAGAACAAAGGGATTTAGGCTATTTATATACCTTCAGGAATTATAGGCACCAGTTACAGTCATGCAGTTTCCCATGACAACCAATTATTATGCAATACTTTGAGATTCAAAGTTTCCTACCAGAGGAAATAATAAATTTTTGAAGATCCACGTTTTAAGGAGAATTTTCAGATAACCTTACAAAGTTTCTCTTTAAAAGGGCTGTAAAATATTGAACAGGATGAATACAAATAAAAATCCTCTCATGAAAGATATAGTCTTATGACTATTTTCAGCCTTCATCTTTTTCTAACAAGGTCCTGAGAATGGCTTCATTGCTCTGAATTCCATCTCTTACACCATAATAATATTTTCTCTTCAGACTTTCTCTTTACTGGCAACAAGCAGATAAGACTACCATCTCTGACTTCAGGCAAGATTTTATTAGCCAGAAGTCAGTGGAAAATGCAAGATAGGTAGAAATCTAGGAATTCCTAGTATGTCAAATATGAAAATAATAAATTGTAGGAAAAATATTCATGTACCACTCAGTGCATGAATGGTCTTCTAAATAAAGTCTAAAAACTCTCAGTCTGATACGTCCTTAAACACATTTCCCCCTTGTCCCACCCATGTGTTGTCTTTCTCCCGGAGCAAAGTCTGTTCCAGCCAGCCAAACCGATGTCTTCAGGGGCGGATTCCCTCTGAATCTGACTACAAGACTCTAGTGTAGGTAGTTTATTTAGAGGAAGAAGGGGCCATCTGCAGGGGAGTTAGGGAATTGACACAAGAAGGCAGCCAGTGAAAGGGTGTGTTACTAAGCCATACACCTCAAAGGCCAACTGGAGCTTAATTCCACAGGAGAATTCTGGGAAAGGGTGCAAAGTATACCTCAGGATCATCTCACTGAGAGATAGGGGACCTGGGGTATTTTCCTCCAAATTGCATCAGTCTTTGGCTGAGGGCTGGGAGTGCTAATCCCCCCAGCACATCCAGCCTGCTGAGTGTGGGTGAGCAAGACAGCTTTCTGTGGTTCTGGAGCAACCCGCAGGCACAGAGATGGTGGGGTCTGAGGAAGACACAGGCTGGACACTGAGAGTGTCTGCTGTATTTTGTCCCTGCGCTAAATTAGTCTATGCACTCCAGGCTTCTCTCCAAAAAACCAAATTCTTTTCTTTCTTCAGAATAGTCTGGAAATCTTTCTCTCCCAAGAAGCTTTCTCTGAGTAACCCGAGCCCACTCTCAGGGTGTCTGCTAAGGTCATATGCCTTGAATGAGTGAAGGAGACTCCTACTTGGAGAAGTGAGACAAAGTGCCCTCCACCTCCCCAGCCCCTGAGGGCAAGAGCTTTGACAACATCTTTGTAAAGAAAATGGTGCTACTTCTGAGGCAGCTCCTACAAGCGTACACAGCTTGGCGGGAAGGCAGGGGTTGAACTGCGGAACTAGACTTCAACCTTCACTCACCAACTCAGCCAGGCATTGTTAGGTAGTGCACAACAGTATCATGGCAGCCCCGCCTACTGTGATCGTTCCTTTCCTCTAGAGTCGGCCAGAACTTACATGTAGTAGAGCTGTCCAGTGGAGATTGATCAGATAATGAGTGTGTAAACTTGGAAGCAGTTCCCCAAGTACCTGTTTGTATTAATTGATGTATTTTGTGACTAAAAGAACGGAGAAAGTAGGTGGTCCAGAACCAGTTGGGGAAGAGACAGAGGAAAACGTCCCTAGGCTTCCCTGGTGCCTCAGCAGTAAAGAATATGGCTGCGGTGCAGGTCACAGGGGTTTGATCCCTCAACCAGGAAGATCCCCTGGAGAGGGAAATGGCAACTCACTCTAATATACTTGCCTGGGAAATCCCATGGGCAGAGAAGCCTGATTGATTACAGTTCATCGGGTTGCAAAAGAGTAGGACATGACTTAGTGACTAAACCACCACCACCTCTTCCTGAGACCTGCAAAATATTCTCCACCAGGACACTGGAACAAGATCCCTATCTAAACTTGACATGCCAAATGTCCATTTCATTTCACCTTCAAAGGGATATAAAAGAAGGAGGCAAAATATTGAGAAGAGACACTCACGAACTGTTCACCAATTCAGAGCATGCGGTGAAACCTGAAATGGGTAGCAGTTCTGAATGTGGGTATCTGCTCACTGACTAGGTACAATGGGAAAAGTTCAGTGGATTCTTTTTTCCTTTCAACCGTTTAAAGTTACAATTTACAACATTATGAAAATTAACTTAAAATTTCATCTAAAATCCCTTTACAAAGAAACTATTTTAATATCTGTACTTCCTTTTTCATTTCTCCTCATGAATACGCACTTGCAAGTTTTACAGAGTCATCATTTTAACTGCCACATAATGTTCTAGTACCTCTAGTACCGTGTCTTGTTTTTCACTATCCCAAGTAAATTTTTATAAGCATCCTGTTTATAGATGCTTATCTATAGTTAGTAATCATTGGCCATCTTCCACATCCCAGAGCCATAAAAGACTTTCTCGTTTCTAGCTTCTGCAGCCCTTCTCTAAAATCAACCTCACCCCATCTTCATGGTTAGCCTTTCACCAGGCAGTAGAGTGAGTCCTGACCTTAGATGTGTGGTAGTTAAGCACTTCTGGCTCAATAGTCACTGGTACAGATGTCACTGCTCCAGCACCTTCTCTGTGCTAGATGCCAGACCAGGCTCAGGCAATTACAAAGGTGTGTGCGAGAGATTCCTACTCTCAGTTATTTTCTCATCCTGAAGTCTCAGAGGGCTCTTTTTCAGACCTACACCCATATGCTGAACTCAATAATACTGAGTCACTGGAAATGTAGCAGAAGTGTCTATTTCATACAGATCTGTTTTTTCCTGCCAGCCAATATTGTGTAGTGATTAGGAGTCTGAGCTTTGGATTCAGACAATTAGAGCCCCAGTTTTGCTATTTACAGACCTGGGTGGCACTGACCAACTTAATCTTTCCACACTTTGGTTTTCTTATCTTCAAAATGGACATAAGATCGTGATCATCTTCATAAAGTGGCTTTTGGAGTTAAACACTAAAAAGAGACACATAACACATAACACTAAAAATAGAGTCTTGCTCATAATACCATTCAGTAAACCCATGACTTGCACAGGGTCAGACACAGGGCTACCACAGAGAGACAGCTTTCAAGTTCAAGACTCGCCCCACTCCACCCTGGGCACCAGGGAAGCTGGAGGGATGGAGAGAGGCTCTGCTGCAGGGGTCATTCTCACTGACTGACTTTATCCATCAACATGACCAGAGCAACAGTTCCTCTGAGACCAGAGTTAGCAACTTGGTACCCAAAGAGCCTTCCCTCTATCCTCCCCAGCACCAAGGAAGGAGCAGACAAGCAATGTGGAAAGAGGGAAGGAGGGAGAGAGAGCGGGGGAAGGAAAGGAGAGGGAGGGATGGAGGGAGAGAAGGTGGGATGGAGGGAAGGAAGGAAGGAAGGAAGGAAAAGAGGGAGGGAGGGAAGGAAGGAAGGAAGGAAAGAAGTAAAGGAGGGAGGCCCAACTTTGGGCCTGGTTGGGAAGAGCAGAGCATTAGATGAAGGCTCAGGAAAGGCTCACAGAGCAAAATCTTCATAGTGAGAATGAGAGGAAGCACTGGAGTCATTTAATTCTGGGTTAAATGGCAACCCATTCCAGTACTCTTCCCTGGAATATTTCATGAACGGAGGAGACTGGTAGGCTACAGTCCATGGGGTCGCAAAGAGTTGAACACAACTGAACGACTTCATTTTCTTTCTTTCAAATTCTTGGTGTATCATGTCCTTGCTGAGAGAACCTAATTAATTGCTTAACCTCTCTGGTTAACCCACATTTCTCACCTCTTAGCCCTGCTACTCCACGCTCAGCCACACTGAACATGCAGTGCCTCAAACTTGCATTGCACACAGGAAAACTACAGTCTCTGCAGATTTGCATGTAGCTTCCCCTTTACCTAAAGTAACCCGTTCTCCCAGCGCCCTCAGCCCACCATAGCTGCTGCAGTCCCTTTCTTCCGGCCAGTTCCGGCTCTTCCTGCAGAACTCAGCTCCGGTGTCACTTCCCTGACCACTCGGCCTGCTGTGTCCTCCCAGACATACCGGAGCTGTCTCTGCTGGAGCATGCACTATGCTGCTCTGATGTTTCCTGTTGACTGCAGGCTCCCTCCAGAGCTCCATACCCTGATGGCTGTTTCAGTACCTGGGGCCTCACTGCTGGTCAGTAAGTGAGGCTGAATATTATTGAAACTGTGTCAGCTTTAAAGGGTTGGTTGGTTGGGTCAGCTTACCCAAAAGGGTAAGCATTCAACAAATATTTGTTGAGAAGAACGGAGTGGAGGAGTGAAGTTGAATAGAATGGTGGCTTAGAGGTTAAAAATATGCCTGCAATGCGGGGTACTTGGATTCGATCCCTGGGGCTGGGAAGATCCCCTGGAGAAGCGAATGGCAACCCAGTCCAGTATTCTTGCCTGGGAAATCCCATGGACAGAGGAAAGGAGTCTGGTGGGCTATTGTCCATGGAGTTGCAAAGAGTCAGACATGACTGAGGGACTAACACTTTTCATTTTCTTTCAGATTATATCTAGCCACATTATCTTTAAAGTCCACAAGATGTCAGTGTTTCTACCTGAGAAAAAGGAATGCAATAGTCTGAGATGAAGAGCACTGTCACTGATGCTAGAAATTAATTTAAAGTGAATATTGCTATAGAGATAATAGATTGATAGATTTAACTGAATAAGCAATATATGCCCATGCCACAAAATTCAAAATGTCCATAGTGAAAAGTAAACTCTCCCTCCCTCCCTGCTTCCTTTCCTAAGCACCGCCCCCCCCCCCCCCCCCAGCCATTTTGTCTATCTCAAGGGCAACTATTTTTATTATCCTTCCAGAGATATCCTAAGTATATAGTCATATAAATGTTTTTTTTCCAAATAACATCAGTGGTTGTATATAAGTGTTCTGTGCCTTGGTTTTTCTCCGCTTAAAATGACTCAGAGTATTCATATTAAAAGAGATAAGATTACCCTCTTAGGAAATAGTAATATTTTTAGCTGTTCCTAACATATTTACTGTAAAATATATATTTGCCAATCTGATAGATGAATCATATCTCATTACAGTTTTAAAAAACCCTTTACTTGACTACAAGTATGTTTACTGACATACAGTAAACTGCATAGAAATTTAGTGTTGACCTGTTTAGCTTGTGACACCATCACCACGACTAAGATAATAAATATATCCCATCAGCCTCAAAGCTTTCCTTGTGCTTCTTTCAATCCTTTCCTCCCACCAACATTTCTCCCCCCTCCCCATGCATCCACCATAGTGCTTTGTGTTACTATAGTTTTTATTTCCTAGGATCTTATATAAGCAGAATAATAAAGTATGTAGACTTTTTAAATGATTTTCATTCAGCATAATTATTTTTAAATGCATCTCTGTCATTCCTTTCTATCACTGAGTTGTATCCATCCATTGTGTAGATACACCACAATTTGCTTATCCATTCCTATACTGATAAACATTTAGATTGTTTCCAGTTTATAACCATCACAAGTAAGACAGTGACTTAGAAGTCATTTATGCTTCTATTTTGCTTGAGTAAATAGCTGAAAGTGGAATGACTGAATCACGTGATAGGTATACGTTGAAGTTTTAAAGAAACTGCCAGACTATTTGCTAAAGTGATTGTACCATCTGAAAATCCTATCAGCAGTGAACGAGTGTTTGGTTGCTCTTCATTCTCACCAATATGTGGGGTCAGCATTTTTAATTTTAGACATTCTAACAGAAGTGTTACAGTAATTCACTGTGGTTTTAGTATTCGTTTTCCTAATGAGTAATAATGTTGAGGGTCTTTTCATGTGCTTATTTCACTCTGATGAAGTGCGAAATATTCAACATATTTTCTTTTTTAAAAAATTGGGTTGTTTTCTTATTATTGAGTCTTCAGAGTTCTTTTTATGTTCTGGTACAAGTCTTTTGTTGGATATATGATTTTCATATTTTTCCCCTTTTGTGGCTTTTTAAAAAACTTTTGATTAATTGCCTATATTATTATTACATAATCCTCAGTAGATAAGTCAGACTTCTGTTCTATGGGTGGGGATATTGAGGTACAGTTGAAAAAGTTTACAAAAAGTGTTTACAGTATTCATTTATCTTGTTGGATTTTGCAGAAATCAGCTATAGAACTTGTGTAAATTCGGTACAGATTGGCACTGCTTCCTTATAAGTTGAACTTTTTTTGGGCTGTGCTGGGTCTTCATTGCTGGGTGGCCTCTCCCTAGTTGCAGCCAGCAGGGTGGTTGTGGTGTTTCTTGCTGGTGTTTCTTGCAGGTTTCTTGCTGTGGTGGCTTCTGTTGTTGCCGAGCAACAAGAGAAGGCTCTAGGGTGTCTGGGCTTAGTTGCTCTGAGGCATGTGGAATTTTGCCAGATAAGGGATGAAACCCGGGGCTCCTGCATTGGCAAATGCCTTCTATACCACTGAGACACCAGGGAAACCCTAAGTTAAACATTTTGATAGTCAGTGGTTAAGGGTTTTTTCCCTTTCTCACCAACTATAACTCCCAGTTAATGTACAATTGTGTCTTAAGCCATCTCTCTTTATATCCTGATACCTTGATGATGGGCTTCCCAGGTGGCTCAGTGGTAAAGAATCCGCCTGCCAATGCAGGAGACTCAGGTTCAATTCCTGGGTGGGGAAGATTCCCTGGAGGAAGAAATGGCAACCCACTCCAGTATTCTTGCTTGGAGAACCTCCGTGGACAGAGGAGCTGGAGGGCTACAGTCCATGGGATCACAAAGAGTCGGACACGACTGAGTATGCTTTAACCTCAACAGTGGCTTTTGCAGAGTAAAAGTTTTCAATTTTGATGAAGTCTAATTTATCTCTCTTTTTTTTAACGAATGTTTTTGGTGCCGTATGTAAGAAATCTTAGCCTTACTCAAAGCCACAAAGATTTTCTGTTTTCTTCTAGAGCTTTTAGAATTTAGGTTTTACCTTTGGGTCTATGACTCATTTTGAGATCATTTTTGTATATGGTACAGGATATGGATCATTATAGTTTTGATTTGTACGTTTCTTATCACAGGTGTTGTTGACCATATTTTCGTATTTAAATATAAATTTTTTTTCTTCTGAGCTCTTTAGTCAAGTCCTTTGTTCCAGGCTGCTATGATTGGATATGCAGTTCATGTGCAGCTCAAAAGCCTGAGCCAATAGGAGAAGTGGAAGCAGAAATCTGGCAGCACAGGGCTCACTGAACCCCTTTCCCTAGTTCATCCCCAGGAAGACCCTGCCTTTACTGTGCACAAGATGTGGTATAAGCTAACACAGGCATTGCTCCTGACCATTTATTTCTTTTCTTGCAGGTCTTTTCATATTTTATAGGCATTCTTTTATTACTTAGCCCTTCATCACTATGGTGCAGATATGTTTTTCCCAGACTGTCATTTATGTTTTTCACTGTTTATGGTATTTTCCCATCATAATTGTATTTCATAGAGTCAAATATACCAGTCTTTTCTACTGTGGGTTCTGAATTTTGTGTCATACTTAGAAAGCTTCTCAACTTCAAAGTCATTTTTAAAAACATATATGTGTATTCTAGCATTTTTATGGTTTCTTTTTTCACATTTCAACAGTTTGATTCAGTAGGCATTAATTTTGGTGAAAGAGTTAAGATTGAAATCCAATTTTTTTCCCCAATTGGCTCCCTAGTTGTCCCAATACCGTTTGCTAAATAATTCATCTACAGAGTTTTCATAAACAAATTTCTCATCTTTAGTGTAAAAAGTAACCACGTTACTCTGCCTAGAGGCTACATACTTCACTTTGAGTCCATGAGAAAGAGGCAGATGAGAAGAAAAGGAGGTGATATAAGAGATTTATTCTGCAAAATATTTCCCATGTGTGGTTAACGCTCACAATCTCTACATTTACAACATGGTACATTTAAAAAAATCTGTTGTGATAGCAATAACCTCAACCATCAGAAAAAGATTAAATTATATTCACTACTTTCTATGTGTTAATACAGGAAAGTGGGCAATGTATTTGAGGAGAAAAATAATCCAGAAGATTTTTTGCACATACCTTTACACACATAGACACAATACACACACACATTTTATTCCTCAGGAAAGCATGCTGTGTAATGGCTAAGAGTTTGGGCTCTGAGTCAGAAAAATCTGGGAATTGCAATAGTTTTAACTTCTAGGGTTAAAAAAGCAATTAAGAGAATTTGCTCATATAAAATGTTTATTAGCTCAAGGCTCAGAATAAATCTCAGCACTCAGTATCCATTAACTTCTTCTGTTTTTGTAAAATGTTTAGATACGTTTCTCCAGAATTTCCCATATGTGGTTTACATGTTGTCGTTGGGCTATTGTGCCTTCATTGACTAGAGAGATTGCATGAAAGAAAAACAAACATAATTAGCAAAACCTGGGGGAAACTTCTCTGAGTATTTATATAAATAACAGATGCAGGTGGGTTATTTAGCACAATGGTTGGAACATAGAAAATACTTAATAAAATTTAGGTGCTATTATTACTAGAAAATCTGTTCATCCACTTATTCCAAAGAAGAACTGTGGGAGAGTGCGCACCTAGTTAGGGGTATGGCAGTATCCAGCAGGATCCACTGGAAATTAATTGTGTTTCCAGAGCCTATTCATCAAGCCTGAGGTACAGCGTTAATTCTATTTTAAAAGATCTTTGACTCATGAAACTAACCAAAATAAACTATTTGTCAGCCACACTTGATATTTGAAAGAATACTTTATTTTAAAATTATATCTTCTGCTACTGTTAACTGACCATATAACTTGTAGAAAAACAATTGTTTTCAAAGGTTTCCACTGAACACCATAAGAGGATCTGGGACTCTAGCTACCATCATCCATGCAAGCCTGAAGTTTCTTTGAGAGCTCATGTATTTTATCTCCCCTTCCCCAAATCATGTAAATGGTGTATTTGAATTCATGCCATAGAATGCTCTTTGAACTGAACGATGCCTACCCAAAATGGAGAGGAGCATGATGTGGTAGAAGGAGGCTTTGCAATCACACTGAAGAGGACTCTCATCCTAGAGCCATCACTCACTAGTTTATGACATGGATGAGTCATTGAGTCTGTTTCTCCATCTATAAAATGGGGGGTGGGGGTGGGGAATCCCACTTCATACTTATTGTCAGAATTAAATAAGAACTTTCATGCCTTCTGTGTGCCAGCCACAGTGCAATGTGCTTAGGATACATAAATAAGACATGGCCCCTATCCTCAAGGAGTTGAGTGGGTACTCAACAGATATTTTGTTTAAATGACTAATAAATGAATAGTAAACTCTTAATACATGTCAGTTTCTTCTTTATTTCCCCTGCCTATCCCAACTGCCAACTGATTTGAAATTAGACTAAAGCACATTTCCCTTTTAAAAAATATTTTATTTTGAATTAATTTTTAGTTCAATTCAGTTCAGTTGCTCAGTCATGTCCAATTCTTTGCGACTCCATGGACTGCAGCACGCCAGGCCTCCCTGTCCATCACCAACTCCCAGAGTTTACTCTAATTCATGTCCATTGAGTCGGTGATGCCATCCAACAATCTCATCCTCTGTTGTCCTCTTCTCTTCCCACCTTCAATCTTTCCCAGCATGAGGGTCTTTTCCAATGAGTCAGCTCTTCACTTCAGGTGGCCAAAGTACTGGAGTTTCAGCTTCACCATCAGTCCTTCCAGTGAATATTCAGGACTGATTTCCTTTAGGATAGACTGGTTGGATCTCCTTGCAGTCCAAGGGACTCTCAAGAGTTTTCTCCAACATCACAGTTCAAAAGCATCAATTCTTCAGTGCTCAGCTTTCTTTATAGTCCAACTCTCATATCCATACATGAGTACTGGAAAAATCATAGCTTTGACTAGATGGACCTTTGTTGGCAAAGTAATGTCTCTGCTTTTTAATAAGCTCTCTAGGTTGGTTATAGATTTTCTTCCAAGAAGCAAGTTTTGCCAAGAGAATGCACAGGTCAAGCTGCTAAATGTAAGGTGATTTGTTATACAGCAATAGAAACTAATACAGATAATTGATCAGTTATTTATAGGGTGTCTCTCAATTTAGATTTTTCTGATGTTGCCTCACGGTTGGAGTGGGGTTATATGTGCTTGGCAAGCATGCCACAAAAATGATATTGTGTTCCCAGTATCAAAGGATTAATGATGTCTATATCTTTTTTCCTTTTTTTTTTTTTTTTTTGGGTTGTGCTGGGTTATTGTTGCTGCACACAGGCTTTCTCTTGTTGTGGTGAGAGGGGGTTACTCTCTAGTTGTGGAGTATGAGTTTCTCATTGGGGTGGCTTCTTTTGTTGTAGAACATGGGTTTAATTGCCCGTGGCATGTGGGGTCTTAGTTCTTGTGCCAGAGATTGAACCCGTGTCTCCTGCATTGGCAGGTTGATTCTTAACCACTGGACCACCAGGGAAGTTTTACTATGTCTTATTACAAATCCTGTTTGTCCTCAAACTTTGACCCACTAATTTTAGCATGGCTTGAGGATTTTGTCTGAAATGTTTATAACTGTGATATCTGCATACTGATGATCTCTGTTTCCTTCTTCCTTCTATCTATATTAATTCAATTTCTATTGTAAGAAAAAGCTGTCTCTTTACCTCATTCCTCCCCCAATCTATCTATTTATTTATTTGATTATATATATCAGTAAGGCCTCATGGATATTTGTTTTACTCTCTGGGTAAAAAAATCCATACTATCATTATTTTTTGCCTGAGTGTTCTGGTTTGGGTCATCAGTAAGTCCTTCACGTTGGCTCCTGTGTTCTTTTGATCAGCATGTATCTGGTTTTCCCTTCCTTTTTGGCACACAAGATAGTCCTGAGTCATTTTGTATTTTTCCTACCCCAGTTCTGAAGAGAACCATTTCTCCAAGGAGAACTGGTTCCTTTACTTGGAAGATAGTGTTTGGATCTGGGTAGTGTGTGTATTCAATGTTTAAGATGTCATTGCTTCTACACTCTCAGGAGACAGAGAGAGGTCATATATGGAATATACTAACCCATACATACTTACATATCTATATTTCTGTATGGATATATCTGTTTATACTTTAAAACAATGAGTTTATTCTGAATAGCCCTAATTCCAATCCAATGCCACAAGGTTTGTTTTGGCTGTCTCTCTTTCTTACTTATAGCTTCTTTCTCTAACACTGAAAAACCCAGCTTTCATTATCTCCTACATATCTAATTATTTTGTTTAAAAATTAGTGTGTTGTTTTTCAGGAAAAGTGTTTTCCTTAGAAGCCTACAGAATGGCTTCCAACCTTACCCTAGTAGAAGGTGACCAAAGCAATGGCACTGATCCTCCACTTTCTGCCTCCTCTTGAACCCCAATATCTCTAGTCACCTTACCACAAACTAAATGAAACACGTTCTCTGTACCCCAACCCAAGAGCTAGAAGCACAGGTAGGGTAACTACAACCTGATACAATAAACTCTTGCATTCTGAGCAGACCAAAAGGAAGTCATCATGAACTGAAGATCTTTTTTTAAAAAAAATATTATTTATTTCTTTTAGGTTGTGCTAGGTCTTCGTTGCTGTGTCCGGGCTTTTCCTCTAGTTGCTGTGAGCTGGGCCTACTCTTTGCCGCGGTGCACGGGCTTCTCACTGTGGTGGCTCCTCCTGCTGTAGAACACGGGCTCTGAGCACATGGGCTTCAGCAGCTGCAGAATGCGGGCTCAGTAGTTGCGCACAGGCTTTAGTTGCTCTGAGACATGTGGAATCTTCCTGCACCAGGGATCGAGTCCATGTCCCCTGCATTGGCAGGCAGATTCCTATCCCTTGTACCACCAGGGAAGTCCCTGAACTGAAGATCTTTTTCAATGTTATGAATGTGACCTAGGGGATTTTGAATTGTTTATTGAAGAACGAGAATTCACTGAGTCCTGGCTGATTTTAATGGGTGATTCCCCCATGCTCCCCCGCCACTTCTCATTCAGCCAGACAATGATCATTTAACCTCTCAGTACTCCCTACTAAATGCTAATAGTGGTTCACCCCTGTCTTGCTCCTTTCAAAGATGTTATTTGTGAAAATCGTATGAGAGAATAAATGGATATGTGCTTGGAGAGTTAAGCAATTGTAGGTAAACTGAGGGACCCTGGAATGTGTCTGCAGCAGAGATGTTGAACGCTGCACACTCAGACGCTCTGTGACCCACCTGGTAATGGGAGCTCAGAGACCGCTCTTCCTGTTGTGACCAACCCTGAGCTGGGAGGCAAAGGGACTCTAAGAATACAGGGAAGGTGAAGCTGCTATAGTGAATAGAGTGGCTAAAAAGACAGGATAACATGGGAATCTTTTAAAATAGGAAAGTCAAAGTGCTTTGACTATTGTGTACTTTTAAAATATTCATTCATTCAACAGTTATTTACTGAGTGCCTTCACTAAGGGATGAGGAAATGAGGAACTCCATTTCTGCCCATAAGAAGTTTACAGTAGGAAATCCAGTAAACCCCTAGAGCGGGGAATAAAATAGCTGCCATTTCTTGAAATTTACTGTGAGCCAGGAATGTTAGTGCTCTATGTATTATCTCATTTAATACAACTAATTGCCTTGAAGGTAGGTTATCTAATAATGAGGAAATTATAATCAGAGAGGCAAAGAAATTTGTCCAAAGTTACACATGTAGTAAATACAAGAGTCATAATTGAAATTCAGGTCTGCCTTCACTGTACAGGTCATATTCTAATATGACCATGCTAATACAGTGAGAGTAAGCTATTCAATGAATGGATATATATTGAGTACCTTTTTGCTCCAGACATTGTTCTAGTGATGTGAAAGTGAAAAAAAAAAAGTCCCCTCTTTCCTAGTGGTCCAGTCCCCTTGCAATGCAGGGGACTTGGGTTCGATCCCTGGCTAGGTAAGTTGGATCCCACATGCTTCAGGGCAATGGGAACATTGAGCTCTATGTCATGGCTTATGCACAGGTTGGAAAAGAATTTTCACACATGAGGCAAAATGAAAGGAGAATAAAATTTATTAGAGTGGGAGATGCTATTCTAACAGTGGTCCAGCTCAAGAGAGAGCCTACCCTTTCATGAGCTAGTAGCCAATTTTTATAACCTTAAAACAGAAAATTCCTACCGGAATGGTGGCATTAGGTGATTGGCTAGGCTGCTATTGGGTGGGTAATAGGGTGAGTATTTTACCTAATTAGGGCCAGGGAACTGGTGATTTAGATCCACAGACTCATGGCAACAGTTGCTACGGGGCTCAGTCAGTTCCAGAGATTTTTGTCCTGTGACTTTGGCACAGGGCTCCACACTCTAGAGACCATGCTTCACAACAAGAACAAGAGAAGGGGCACAACAAGAGAAGCCAGCACACCACAATGAAGATGCAGTGCAGTCAAAATAAAACGATTTTGTTAAAAATCCTGTCTTGTGGGACTAAATTCTACTAGAGAAAGACAATAAACAAAGCAAATATTTGGTACATCAGGTGGCCCTTCCCTGGTGGTTCAATGGTAAAGAATCCACCAGCCAATGCAGGAGACTTGGGTTTGATTCCCAGGCTGGGAATATCCCCTGGAGAAGGAAAAGGCTACCTATTCCAGTGTCAACTACAAATTGACACTTGCCAAGAGCACTGCCAGCCACCAAACAGCAGGGGCATTTGCCATCTGCCTCTGTGGAAACTGAGGCTTCCTGGATAGCTCAGTTGGTAAAGGATCTGCCTGTAATGCAAGAGACCCCAGTTTGGTTCCTGGGTTGGGAAGATCCCCTGGAGAAGGGACAGGCTACCTCCTCCAGTATTCTTGGGCTTCCCTGTGGCTCAGCTGGTAAAGAATCCACCTGCAGTGTGGGAGACCTGGATTCAATCCCTGGGTTGGGAAGATCCCCTAGAGAAGGGAAAGGCTACCCACTCCAGTATTCTGGCCTGGAGACTTCCATGCACCGTATAGCCCATGGGGTCTCAAAGAGTTGGACACGACTGACGACTTTCACTTTTTGTGGAGACTGAACCCTGTGCTGCTGCAGCTGTTGATCTTCAACACCCCCTGAGGGAGCTCAGGGTGGAGTGAGGCACTCTCTGCTCCAGGGAATCCATCTGAGGGGACAGGTCTTTAGATAGTTGGGTATTTTCAGGAACTGATTTCATGATTCCAATCTTTGCATATCCTC
Source organism: Odocoileus virginianus (assembly GCF_023699985.2). Taxonomy (NCBI): domain Eukaryota; kingdom Metazoa; phylum Chordata; class Mammalia; order Artiodactyla; family Cervidae; genus Odocoileus; species Odocoileus virginianus. The sequence goes on from NC_069683.1 coordinate 29,917,935, forward strand.
ATACCTAGAAAAACACTAAATCCCTTTGTGATGACATCAGATCCTTGTGACTAGTAGAAAACCTCCTGTAAAGTAACTGCTTGATTGCACTGAACTCCCCCTTCACTGAAATCTTATATAATGACCTTCCTTGACTGCCTCTTCCCATCACTTCATGGCAAATAGATGGAGAAACAGTGGAAACAGTGGCAGACTTTATTTTGGGGGGCTCCAAAATCACTGCAGATGGTGACTGCAGCCATGAAATTAAAAGATGCTTACTCCTTGGAAGAAAAGTTATGACCAACCTAGACAACATATTAAAAAGCAGAGACATTACTTTGCCAACGAAGGTCCATCTAGTCAAGGCTATGGTTTTTTCCAGTAGTCATGTATGGATGTGAGAGTTGGGCTATAAAGAAAGCTGAGCACTGAAGAATTGATGCTTTTGAACTGTGGTGTTGGAAAAGACTCTTGAGAGTCCCTTGGACTGCAAGGAGATCCAACCAGTCCATCCTAAAGGAACTCAGTCCTGGGTGTTCATTGGAAGGACTGATGCTGAAGCTGAAACTCCAATACTTTGGGCCACCTGATGTGAAGAGCTGACTCACTGGAAAAGACCCTGATGCTGGGAAAGATTTAAGGTGGGAGGAGAAGGGGACAACAGAGGATGAGATGGTTGGATGGCGTCACCGACTCAATGGACATGAATTTGAGTAAATTCCAGGAGCTGATGATGGACAAGGAGGCCTGGCGTGCTGCAGTCCACGGGGTCGCAAAGAATCAGACATGACTGAGCAACTGAACTGAACTGAACTGACTGCCTCTTTGGAGCAGTCTCTCACAGCTATCTGAGGTGCTGCCTCCAGGGCTGCAGTCCTCATTTTGCCCCAAATAAAACTTAACTCGAAGCTCTCAAGTTGTGCATCTTTTTTAGTCGACACCAGTATTCTTGTCTGGGAAATCCCATGGACAGAGGGGTTTTCGGGCTACAGTCTATGGGGTCACAAAAGAGTCAGACATGACTTAGCAACTAAACAACAACATGTCAAGTGCTACATGATATGAAGACAAAGTAGGCAGGATAAGAAAGATGTGGAAAGGAAGATAGCTTATTTAAATAAAGTCATCTGGGAAGGTTCTGATACTCTGAAGTAAGTGCAGGAACAGGATCTAGAACTGGTATAAAGAAGAGCCTTCTCAGTGACAGAGGATGGACCATTGCTCTTCTGCTTCCTGTAAGAATACGGGAGTAAAATCTGAGGGTCAAATGAAACAGGAGGGAAGGGGGCAGGGCACAACCTTTGAAAGAATGACATAGCCCGAGGACACAACATAAACTGATTAGAATCAAATGGGCCTAAGATGGCAGACAAGTCAACTTAGACTAGACCTTGATCCTCAGTATATGCTCATTGTAATACATCAGCAAGGTAAATGACACACCCAGAAGTGCCATGACAGTTCCAAAGCCAACAATCAAAGACCCAAAAGTGGACAGTGGCCCAATTCCTGGAAATCTCCAGCCCCACCCCCCCCCCCCACCAAAATAGTTGGAATAATCCTCCTTCGTTGTTGTTCAGTTGCTCTGCAGCACGCCAGGTTTCCCTCTACCTTCACCATCTTCTGAAGTTGCTCAAACTCATGTCCATTGAGTTGGTGATGCCATCCAGCCATTTCGTCCTCTGTCCCCCTTCTCCTCCTGCCTTCAATCTTTCCCAGCATCAGGCTCTTTTCCAATGAGTCAGCTCTTCACATCAGGTGGCCAAAGTAGTGGCGTTTCAGCTCCAGCATTAGTCCTTCCCTGAATATTCAGGATTTGTGTCTTTTAGGATTGACTGGTTTGATCTCCTTGCAGTCCAGGGGACTCTCAAGAGTCTTCTCTAACACCACAGTTCAAGAGCATCAATTCTTCAGTGTTCAGCCTTCTTTAATGTCCAGCTCTCACATCCATACATGACTACTGGAAAAACCATAGCTTTGACAATTTGTATCTTTGTTGGCAAAGTGATGTCTCTGCCTTTTAATACGCAGTCTAGGTTTATCACAGCTTTTCTCATTAGCCTGTGAAATAACCCAGCCTATAAAAACTAACCACACTGCATTTCAAGACTACTCATACCCTCTGCGACAGTCCACACTCTAGTCTGTGGAGTGTGTTTCTCCCAAGGCTGCTCTTGATTCTGAGAAGGCTGGAGCTCTGTGGAGTGTGCTTCTCTCTAAAAAATCCACTTCTCACATAGAAAAAAAAGCACTTCATCATTCGCCTGCTCATGGGTTCAATCTGGAGAAATGAGGGCAGGATGGGGGTGCAAGTATCAAAAAGGCGATGGCTTGGAGTTGAAGGCTTCAGCTTTATTTATTGATTTATTGACAAATTCTTTTATTTTTGAGCCTAAATTCCCCTCCCTGTACACAGGAGTAATAGTCCTAGCACAGCTTCTCTTATGCGGCTGCCACAAGGATGAGAAAGATAGAACATATGAAAGCACCTTAAATATAGGGCAAGTGGGAAAGCAAGATTAGGCATCAACTTTTTAACAGAAAGGATGTCGGTGTACAAAAAACAAAGAGAGAGAGAGAAAAGAAAAGGAATTCCTATTTCAGGTGCACCAGTTACCCTAGCTATCTTTGTGAAAAGCAGTCCCAGGCTAAAAAGAGGTATAGGCTAAAAGAAGCAAAAGTTTCATGACTGGCCTCTGCTGAAGAGTCCCGTTTAATTTACAAAACTCAGAAATTGCATCTCAAGTTTTAGCTAAACTTGGAAGAAGACTCTGGGATTCCAACCTTAACTCTAATGGCCTGGCCCCTGCCAGGTGTTTCTCTTCTTGCCACGCCCCCATGTCCAAACTCCATTTCCCAATACGCCCCAGGATCCTGTAAGTCTGCAGTCATTATGACGCATGTTCCACAGCCTTCTGGGAAATGTAGTTTATTTCCTCCCCCAGCTACGTCAAGATCTAGGGTTAGTGACTACCACTCCCGTGAGGAGGTGCGTAATTCCACTCCGCGGCGTCTTCGAACGCGCCGCGGCAGCCATGTTGGAAGTGGTCAGCACAGGGGCCGGCACCAGGGGGTTATCGAAGCAGCTGTCACGATGCTGGGGTCCCTGGTGTCGAAGAGAACAGCGCCGGCGCCGCGGCTCCTTCTCCAGCTGCTTAGGTCCCCATCGCTCCGGAGCCACGAAAGTGCCACCGGCCGGAGTGTGACCACTGGGGGCCGCGGGGAGCCTCAGTGGCTGAGGGCGGCCGTCGGGGGGCGCCATGGAACGTCGCCGGCCCTACTCACCGGAGGAGGGGCAGCCTCTGGAGGGCGCCAGAGAGGATATACCGAGACCCCCTGCCTTGCAGCTGCCACGTGGGGACGCCTTCCCAGCCCCGAAGACACACTGCCTGGGCAGGACAGCTGGAATGGAGTCCTCAGCAGAGCCGGATTGGGCGTGTGGGCCCTGGCCACAGCGCTGGTGGTTCATTGTTACAGCAAGAGCCCGTCCAGCAAGGGTGATTATCGGGACAGTCTGGTTTTGTGCAAGTGAGAGGCGGGAGGAGGGTCCTGAGTCCATGTGGTTGGAGGATAGGAGCTGCTTATAGATTTAGACCACTAGAGCTTCAGTTCTGGTGGGACCCAGACATAATTTGGTCATAGAGCAGGCTGAGGAGTTCAATGCCTCTGAATTGTGTAATTTCTCAAATTATGCAACTGTTAGTGTATTAGAATAATAATTGCATGTGTGCCTAGTCGCTTCAGTCCTGTCCAACTCTTTGGGACCCTGTGGAGAGTAGCCTGCCAGGCTCCTCTGTCCATGGGATTCTCCAGGCAAGACTACTGAAGTGGGTTGCCATGCCCTCCTCTAGGGGATCTTCCCTACTGAGGGATCAAACCTGCGTCTTCTATGTCTCCTGCATTGGCATGTGGGTTCTTTACCACTGGCGCCACCTAGGAAACCCATAATAATAATTATTGTATTATAATAATACAGTTATTAAAGGTCAGCATCCCTTCTTGGAATATCACCTTATCCATCTGTACAATGGGAGCTTTGGACTAAACATCTGAAATTAGCATGTGGCCTATTTCTCTACTATTCTACCTGGTTCAGTTCCTCTTTTAAGAGGTCCCCAGGAAACCTCCTGTTTGGCTTCCCATGTGGTGCAGTGGTAAAGAATCCACCTGCCAATGCAGGAGACGCAAGAGATGCAAGAGACATGGGTTTGATCCCTGGTCTGGGAAAATCCCCTGGAGTAGAGAATGGCAGCCATCTTCTGTATTCTTGCCTGAAAAAAATTCCATGGACAGAAGAGCCTGGCAGGCTACAGTCCTTGGGGTCCATGGCCTAAGAAGGGAAGAGGAGACTTGGTTTCAGTGCCAGCTTTGGCTCTGCTTGCTCCTCTCTAGATTGTTTCCCCACAGGTGGAGGATGATTTCTCAGTACTCTTACAGTGCTGTTATTCTGATTCCTTTTGAAGTTCAGCAGTGTGGGTGTGTTCATCAGGGAGACTCCTAGGGTTCTGCTGTGCCTGGCCTCAGGCATGAGGTGATCTTGCTATGTAGGGAATTTGGCAGGACAAGAAATACAGGGAGCTGGCTCTCTAGAGAACCAGAGCAACCACGGGGGCTGGCTGACCCAGATTAGCATCACCCCTGGGTGCATGGAGCCAAGCAGGGACTGGGAGAGCAGGCTGAGAGCTAGACTTCTAGCCTATGTGAGTCCAGCTACTCAGGTTCTCAGCTCTTCCTCAAAGAGAAGAGTGAGGCATGGTGTTTCAAGATTCCATGCATCCCAAGCTCTGAGACTTTGGACCAAGAGGAGGGACACCCTTGATGTTCATTTGTTTATTCAGCAGGATGTGGCCAGCTGTATAGAAGAGCCTCGGCAGGGAGTAAGGTCACTTGGGGTCTTGTTTTGTTCTACCTTTAATTCCCATGGGACTTTGGACTTTTGCTCTTCCTCATGGTCCTGTTTCCTCATCTATAAATGAGGGTGTTGAAACAGAGCTCCTAAGGGTTCTTCTAGCTTAGGCACACTATGATTCTATTACTTCCACACCCATAGAGGTACCCTCTGTGGGCCTACTTTAAAGCTTGATGTGGAACTCCTGACTTAACACAATGCCAATTAAGGGGATGGTGCGGGCCATTAGGCATGTGCATCTGGCGAGTCATCTGACAGCGTGTTTTTGGGGATCAGAAGGCCAGCATGGTCAGGAAAGCCTTCCTGAATGATTGGAAACCTTCCTTGAGGATGGGGAATTTGAATTTGAGTTCTGAAGGATAAGGCAAGAGATGAAAAGGAGAGTGATACTGTGAGCTCCTTGAGAGCAGGGAGTGCATCTTGATACTTTCAGGTTGATGCCGGTTCCTTTCCCTAATATTTTTGCATTGTCCGTCATAGTCCCTGGTACTTAGTGTAGGTACTTAGTAAATGTTCCTCAAGATGGTTTGTATTCTACGCAAATGTTTCCAGGAATGAAGCGCAGGTCAGCATAATATGTATAGAGGCTAGCAGTTTGTCCAGCCTGGTTGGAGGAGAGGAGGTCTTTCAAATGAGGTGAGAGCAGATGGAGTAGGGTCTGGATATCAGGCGCAAGGATTTGGAAGGTTTGAAATTCTCCTATAAGTGATGGAAAGCCATGGAAAATTGATGAGCCGGGAATGTCTCAAGGCCAGCAGGTTTAGACAGATGGGGAGAAGGTGTCCAAGGTCTTGCTTCAGAATTTTTGGGGGGCTCCAGATTGGACTCTGTGGCATGTGAACCGCAGCAAAAGACACTGGGGTCTTTTTACCAAAATACATGACGTTTACCAAACCATAACCAGTCCCAATGCTTCTGACTTGCCAGTTCCCTTGTCTCCTGACTTGAGAGTTGTAAGCCAAGGCCCTCAGTGCAGCATAATCAGTACTGCCCTTTAGGAGCCAGGGGACCCCGGTTCTAATCTTGGTCATTCCTCATTCCCTCTGGGACCTTGCAGAAGCTGCTACTTTTTAAAAGAGTGAGGGGAGAGAGAATACAGCAGTATCTGAGGAAGGCTTGTTCCCCTTCCAGCTGGGGGCTGCCCAAGCATGCCTGGGTGTGTGCTGGGGAAACAGCTGGGGAACCGAGGAAGACCTAGCCCTGGAGCCTAGGCCTGGAGGCGCCGTGGAGGCCTGTGCATCGGTCTGAACCACAGGACTGGTTTGCATATGTCTGATAAGGTGGATATTGTACACAGGAGGTTAGGTGAGTGATCCAGGTAATACAGCAAGTAAGTGGCAGAGTTAGGACCAGACCCAGGTCTGCTATTCCACCCTCCCCCAGTGCTTCCTCTCTGTTTCACGTGGTGACTCTCTTGGCTGGACTGAGAGCTCCCTGAGACAGGGCTGGGTCTCAGTCAGTCTGGTGCCCATCACTGGAGCTCAGGACCAGCTGAGCTCAGAGCGTTGCAGCCGCGGGGAGAATGTGCCTCTGCTGTTGACAGCTTTTCCTCATGGCCACAAGGTGGTGCCAACAGCCCGCAAGCTGCCCAGGCCAAGCTTGCCATTGCTTTTCTACTAGGCCTGGTGATTCCTAAGGGATTGATTGGAATCCTCTACTTTGGTTCTTCCTTCGTTGGGTTTGGCACTGGGATGTTTGCAGGTTTTTCAACCATTATTTCTTTAGCATCCTTGTAAGGCTGTCAGGGCAGGGATTAGTGCCTCTGCTTTATAGTCAAGGAAGTTGGCGTTGAGGGGGGAAAGGCTGCCACAGCACATGGTGAATAGCGGACAGGGTGTGGTGGAACCTGGCTCCCGGTCAAGGCTCTCTCCACTCTCGGAGGGGTCCACACCCCTGCCTCCTCTTCGTTATCCTGTCCTGCTAGGTTTTTGACCTGTAACATCAAGATTTAAAACTAGGCTGAGAAACTGAAGTTGGAGGAGAAAGTGGGGCAAGGTAGGGGGATAATTAATATTGTGTGATAGTTACATAAACCTGCAGAGCTTTATAGCTGATGAAGGGTGAAGGCGTTCACACGCTGAGTGTTTACTGTAGGCCACACTTGGTACTAACACATTCCTTGAATCACCTGTGTGGTAAGAGTTCTGAGTCTGGGCTCTAATAGAAAGATGTGGAAGACAAGTTGTTAACAGGCTTTCACGTGGGCAAGGGAGGACTAGCTTTCTCTTTGTATATCTTGGCATCTTTTCACTTGTTAAAGCCCATGTATCCGAAGTGCCTTCACTTCCACTGTCTTTCTGGGCCCTTCGGAAGCTCTGAGGGTTAGGTCCTGGCCAGGGATCTGATTGGTGCCCCTCTCTCTTCAGATGCAGCCCTGATGGAAGCTGCTCGAGCCAACAATGTCCAAGAAGTCAGCAGGTGAGTATCAGACCCCAGGCCTTGCTCTCTCGTGCAGGAGGCCTGAGCGGAGTGGGGCCCTTGCTCTGGTGGTGACTGCCTGGGAGGAAATCCTCACACTGAGCTGGGAACCAAACCCTGTGACTTCCTTGTAGTCAGTGAGTCACTTGGGCTCCTTTGGCCCAGGTCAGCCCTTAGATATCTTAAGGTAGAGAGTCAGCCCCTGTGTCTTTTTTTCTGGCCCCAGACAGCCCTGATCCCTCAAGTTGTTCTGTCCTTCTCAGGGCATGGTTTGGGATCCCTCCTACATCTTGTGGGTTCCTCGGTGAATCTTCCACTTTGTTCTCGTTTCTCTGTGGGATTGGCCACGGGTAATTGCTTATTGACTGGATGGAGTGCGGGTGGGCAACAGTGGAGACACTTGGAGATTTGGGAGGGAGCTGGAAGAGATCCTTCTGCCAGAGCCACCTGCCTTCTGGGCTGGGTGCCCATGCTGGGTGCCTGCCCGGGGGCTGACTGCATTTCTCCAGCTTCCCTAGCTCATCTGTTCTCCTAGCGACCACTGGTCAGTTAGATCGGAGGCTTGTTCCTGTACAGGGACAGGACTTGATCCAGGCCTCAGCCGGGTGCTGGGGCAGAATAGAGTCTGTCCTGGATGGATGCTCTGACATGGGGCTATTCATTAGGGGCAGAGGCTTCATCCTTAATGAAACTTGGTGCACAGCATTAGGCCGAACTTTGGCCTTTTTTTTTTTACTGCCTTTTGTGTAGAGCTAGGTGGCCATGGGACACCCTCCCTTCCCTGCCACCATGTCCACATTTTAAACAGGAAATTAGGTGACTGGAATGGCTATCACTGCACCCAGCGCCACACACCCATGGTGCTCTTCCCCACTCCAGCTGCCTGAACGTGCAAGAAAGTGTTGAAAGGCAGTCACAACCCCCATCAAGACTTACTGCTTTGATTCCCTTTCATTTTATCTGCCTTATTATTATTGACTCTCAAGGGTGCTTTTGAGTATTAATGTTCAAGGCTTAGTTTTTAATAAACCACTTTTGGAAGTATGGGCTGGGAGTTGTTTCGTAGCCAAATAAATATGATGGAGCAGTGGTTTAATAAACATGTGATGATGCATCTTAAAAACCAAGCACAGATGTCAGCTTGCTGTTATAAGAGCCATTCATAACTGCAGGCAGGGTATGGCATATTCATTCCCTCAGAAACAGATGAGCCTCGTTTCCTTCTGCTGCAGTACGGTGGCATGACGGGGTAGCAGCTGGCTGTGCCCTCATTTAAGGCCTTTGCTGACCCTTTAGTCACCTGTTGATGACTGCTAGGTGACTGCTGCCAGGCTCCTGCTTTCCTCTGGCAAGCCAGGATAAGCCATGCATGTGCAGAGCAGCAGGGCTGTGAAAGCACCTGTTCCTTACCAGGGGAGGCTGAGTTTTGTTCAGTCACTCAGTCGTGTTCGACTTTGCGAACCCATGGACTGCAGCACACCAGGTTTCCTTGTCGTTAGTATCTCCCAGAGTTTGCTCAAACTCATATCCATTGAGTTGGTGATGCCATCCAACCATCTCATCCTCTGTTGTCCCCTTCTCTTCCTGCCTTCAGTCTTTCTCAGTATCAGGGTCTTTTCCAATGAGTCAGCTCTTCTCATCAGGTGGCCAAAGTATTGGCGCTTCAGCATCAGTCCTTCCAATGAATATTCAGGGTTAATTTCCTTTAGGATTCAGTGGTTTGATTTCCTTGCAGTCCAGGGACTCTGAAGAGTCTTCTCTGGCACTGCAGTTTAAAAGCATCAATTCTTTGGCACTCAGCCTTCTTTATAGTCCAACTCTCACATCTTTACATGACTACTGGAAGAACCATACCTTTGACTATATGCACCTTTGTCAGCAAAGTAATGTCTCTGTATGTTGTCTAGATTTGTCATAGCTTTTCTTCAAGGAGCAAGCGTCTTTTGATTTTGTGGCTGTGGTCACCAGCTGAGGTGATTTTGAAGCCCAAGAAAATAAAGTCTGTCACTGTTTCCATTGTTTCCCCATCTATTTGAAGTGATGGGATTGGATGCCATGATCTTCAATTTCTGAATGTTGACTTTTAAGGCAGCTTTTTCACTCTTTCACCTTCATCAAGAGGCTCTTTAGTTCTTCACTTTCTGCATATCTGAGGTTATTGATATTTCTTCCTGCAATCTTGATTCCAGCTTGTGCTTCATCCAGTCTGGCATTTTGCATGATGTACTCTGCATAGAAATTAAATATTCAGGGGGACAATGTACAGCCTTGATGTATTCCTTTCCTGTTTCACTTAGCCTCCAAGGGCTGATTGATTTAGCTCTTTCAAATACACGTTTTTCTTAATAACGATTAAACCTCCCACCCCCAAATTACAGAAAATGATTGAATTTATGGTATGTGTGTGGTTCAGAACATTTGTTCTTGCCTTTGTGACTAGTGTCTGCAAGGATTTCCCTGTGTGTCCCCAGTCTCTAACCCGCATTTCTCCTGCCTCCTCTTGTCCTGTCTCTCTTGATCATGAAGACTCAGTCAGAATCTCCCTTCATCCCTTGTGAGGGAGGCAGAGATGAGCAAGGCACAGACCCAGCCCCTCAGGACTGACGGTCTCCCCTCACCTTCATCATGTGATCTCAAGGAAACAAACATGTGACCTGCCAATCACAGCTCTTCCTGCTCAGAGAGCTGGTCCTACAGGAAGGAGTAGGGGGAGCCTGACCACCCTTGCTTGAAGGAAACTTCCTTGAATTCCTACCATAAGTCCTTGTTTATTTAGGCTTTTTACACCCTAGACTCTGCACAGGTGCTTAACACTACCGTTAATTTCTTCCCATCTGTGTCCTGGCCTTTAGCTCTGCCCAACGGAGCTGCTAATACCAGGATAGAATCCCATTCTCAATTTAAAAAAATATTTACTCATAGTTTATACACAGTTGGGTCATCATGTGTATGATCTGTGTGGTCAAATCAGTATTGGAATAAAACTCAAACCTGGAGTAATGCTGTCTTTCCCCTCCTTTTCTCCTGTCCCTCTCTGGGTTCTGGGCTGTGTATGGCTCTGCATTGATGACCTCCTACCTTCCTAGAGCCTTGGGAGAGCTCTTGATAGTTAAGGGAAGCAGTCCAAAGCTCTTCTGTTCAGAGGTGGGGCGTTTCACCATCTTCTTTAAGGATACTCTCGAATCTGCAGTTTCTGGGTTCTAGGTGTGGGCCCTCCTCACAGACCGCTGTGTGTACACTGTGCTCCTTACACCTTTTCTTAAAGCCTCCCAGCCTCCGCTCAAGTACTGCAGACTCCTCCCAGCTGAACGTGATCTGCCCGTTGGCCTGCACCTTCTGCTGGCCTGGGGTGGGGCGGGGGAAGGGATTGGTGGTCAGGTCATCTAGGAAGAGCCATGCCAGCTGTGCAGAAGACTGCTTTGCTGGAAAAGAAGTTGGAGGTCAGGTGGGAGAAGCTGGGCTGAACATCAGAACTGAGGAGGCACCCAGCCCATGAACAGGAAAACCAGCGTGGTTCACACACTACCCAAATCAGAAACAGATGAGGGATCCTCAGGCAGTGTGAGATGATCAGACCAACAGCTCTGAAGTGTGGGCACCGTTACCTGTTTTACGTGGAGCTGGCTAACCATTCATGGTGTGGGCCTGCCTGGCTAAAGGCACAGGGAAGGTTCTGCCACTCACCATGTTCTGCTTTATCTTAAGGAGGGCTGGGCTGGCCTTCACCTTAAACCACTGGATTGTGTGCCTCCCCATGGTAGGGACAAGGTCTGGTTCCACACATGTCTTATCCTCTTTTCCAGTACAGTGAAAGTTGGGGAAAGCTACTTTTTTTTTTTACTGACTTTCCAGCAAACCAGAAGCAGGCAGTCCAGAGTCTTATTTTCAAACTCCCGCTGGCTATGTCAGAAGCAGACTGGATCCCTTTTCCTTCCTGTCGTCCTCTCCTTTCTCTCTGTGTGGCAGCTGTTTCCTTCTTCCCCCAAGGCACCTAAACATTGTTTGCAAGTGCAGCTCTGGCTCTTCAGGAGTAGAATCCTGGTTCTGAGGCCCCCTATCCCACCTGTCAGCAGCATGAGCAGGTGGCCCTGCTCCTGGGCTCAGCCCACACCCAAGCATGGCTCCTGGACTCAGGAACCACTCAACCGAAACCTAGGGCACAGGGCAGTCTGAAGGCACATCTGTCCATGATCGGACAGAGCCGAGTGAGGAGCTGTTGGGGCTGGGAGAAGTGAGGCCTCCTGTTCTCACCACAGAGATTACATTTCTTTTCAAACAAATTTGGGTGAAAGACTATACCCCTACCCACTGCCCTTCTCCCAGCAGGGAGCTAGGCCTCTGCTGAGTGCTTAACTCAAGTTGTTTCCATCGGCACAAGCATTTTTTAAATGAAGGAAGTATGGTGGTATCAGTCTTGAACTTCAGACTGCCTGCCCTTTCTCTCCAGGATTCATTTGTTCGTTTGATGAAAGCTTACTGAGCACCTGCCTCATGCTGGGTGGTTTACTTGGCATCGGGGACAAATGACCAGGCATTCTTCTTGCCCTCAGTTAAGGAGTCTGGGGAAGACAGTGGTAATGCAGCATGATCTGTGCTGAGACAGCAGGGCTTCCCTGGTGGCTCTGATGATGAGTCCACCTGCGGTGCAGGAGACCCAGTTTCAGTTCCTGGTCGGGAAGATCCCCTGGAGAAGGGAGTGGCTGCCCTCTCCAGCATTCTTGCCTGGAGGATTCATGGACAGACACCGTGCTTTCCAGCCACTATGTAGGTCCTTAGGTTGTCTCCACTCATAGTGCTGAGACAGGAGCCCAGCATGTGGGCCTCATGTACCGGGCGGACCAGAGGAAATGACGCCTGATCAGAGTCTTAAAGTATTGGGAGTGTTTAGCAAATAGAAAGCGAAGGCATTCTAGGCAAAAGGAACAGTGTAAGTGATAGTGCTGAGGCAAGAAAGAGCCCGAGTGTGTGGTGAGGAGGGCGAGCTGTGTACTCTTACACTGTGTGGTGTTCCTGGATCAGAGTCTGCAGCCAGGAGAGACTGGAGATGAGTAGGGCCCTGGTTATGGAGAGCATTGTTCATTTGTCCCTCCGTCACTGTCCAGCCTGTCTCTTGTGCCTAGCCCTGAGCTGAATTTGTGTTGGTGGCAACAAAATGAGGAAGGAGAAGCAGTCCTTGCTCTGAGGAGCTCACTCACCCGCTTCTCAGGTGAGGAGGGAACACCTCAGTCGAACACTGAGGACCAGCAGAACAAGGCACAGGTTGCCTAACTTCTGTAAGCCTAAGTAATGTGGAAATGATAATACCTGTAACTCAAAGTAGAGTTGCTCGTGTTTATTGTTAATAATAAAAGTATTACATTAGTTCAGCCAAAATATCTGAGTGCTAATTAGGAGCTAGGTGTTGGATTGAGTGCTGGAGATACAGTGGTGAACAGGATGGGCACAGTTCCTGCCCTCCTGGTACTTACAGTCTAACTGGGAGCCAGGTGACTATGCAGTTATAGTTATGTACTTTAAAATGAAGTACAGTTTGCCCTTTCAACAAATGGTGCTGGGACAACTAGATATCTCCGTGTAAAAAAATACAACTGTAGCCCTGCCTCATCATACACAAAAATTAAAATGGATCATAGATCTAAATGTAAGAGCTAAAACTATAAAACTCTATAAAAGAAGAAAACAGAAGTAAATCTTTGTGACTGTGGGCTAGGCAAGCCTTCTTAGATATGGCACCAAAAGCACAGGAAATCAAAGAGAAAATGAGATAAATTGGACTTCAAAAGTAAAAATGTTTGTGTTCAAAGGACACTTTCAAGAAGGTGAAAAGTCTCCCACAGAAAGGGAAAAAATTTACAAATTCGTAAGAGAGATGTATTTAGAAACTCAACAGTAAAAAAAGAGCGCCCAATTTAAAAGTGGACAAAGGATCCAAATAGTTTCTCCAAAGAAGATATTCAAATTGACCAATAAGCACATGAAAAGATGCTCAACATCATTAGTATTAGGGTGCTTATGCTTAGTCACTCCATCGTGTCTGACTCTTTGAGACCCCATGTACTGTAGCCCACCAGGCTCTTCTGTCCATGGGATTCTCCAGACAAGAATACTGGGGTGGCCAACCATTCCCTTCTCTGGGGATATTTAATACTAATCAAAGCCACAATGAGATACCACTTCTCACATATCAGGATGACTGTAATCAGAAATATAGATAACAGCAAGTGTTGGTAAGGATGTGGAAAAGTTGGAACTGTTAAATATTGCTGGTGGGGATGTGAAATGGTGTAATTGCTTTGGAAAGCAATTGGCAGTTCTTCAAAACATTAAACATATGACCCAGCAAGTCTACTCCTAGGTGTGTACTCCAGAAAAATGAAAACGTACATGAATGTACTTGGTACAAGAATGTTAATAGCAGCATTATTCATAATAGCCTAAAGAGGGAAATAGCCCCAAAGTCCTTTAACTGATCAGTGGGTAAATAAAAGTATGATATAGGCATACAGTGAAATATTAATACAGATACTGCATGTATGCTACATTAAAGAACCTTGAAATCATTATGCTAAGTGAAAGAAGCCAGACACAAGAGACCACATATTATATGATTCAGTTTATATAAAATGTCCAGAATAGACACATACATAGAGATAGAAAGTAAGATTGGTGATTGCCAGTGACTGGAGAGGCTGGGGTTGGGAGGGAATAGGGTGACTGCTAATGGGTGCAGAGTTTTTTTGGGGGGGCTAATGAAAATGTTCTGGGGTTGGTAGTCAAGATCACAGAACTCTGAATCTACTAAAATCAAGTTGTGTACTTTTAATAGATGGATTTTATGGTGTGTGAATTATATCTCAGCAAAACTTTGTTAAAAAGTGAAGCACAAGACACTTGGGAGTCTAATCTTGAGCATGGGAGGAGTGGAGGGGGTTATGTTATCTGTAGCTAAAGCATCTGAGTGAGGTTGAAGTGAACTCTGAAGGATAAAGAGAAAGCTAGAAGAATATCTACTTAAAAGGACAGTAGGCCCTGAGTCAAGAAAAGATGCAAAGGAATTGAGAGAAGTCCAGACTGTAAGTGGGAGAGGACATGAAATAAGATTGGGGAGTTAAGCAAGGACCATATCACACTGGATCTGTTGGCTATGTTAATGTTTTTTATTTTTACTAAGAGCAGTGGGCAGCCATTGAAGAATTTGAAGGTATGTGTATGTGACAGAAAGAGAGAGAGAGAGACAGACATGTGGTGACATATTCTAGATATGTAATTTTAAAAGATCACCCTGGCTGCTCCATGGAGAATAGATTGATAGGGAGCTGCGGTGGATGCAGGAAAACCAGTTGATAGTGACTGTAGTAGTCCAGACCAGAAAGGATGGTGGCAGGTGGTGACTTGGAGTAAGGTGTCAGTAGCAGAGATGGAGAAGGTAAACTAGACAGGACTTGGTGATGTTTAGAACAGCATCAGTGCCTGGTACATAGGAGGTACTCAGTAGGTGAATCTTGAATGAATGAATTTGCCTATGGTTGATTAGGGAGAAGAAGGTGTTAAGAATGAATTTCTGTTTTCTGGCTTGAATCAGCTGTGGAGATGCTGTTGCCATTCTCTGAGATGAAGCTGCTCAGGGAGGAGGACTGGGTTGGGAGAAAAAGATTGAGTTCAGTTTTGAACATGTTGAATTTAACATTTCAGTGAGACATTCAAGTGGAGATGTTAAGTAGACAGTTGAATGGGTCTTTCTGACTCTTGCTGCAGTACATGCCATGCTGCTTCAAAGATCAGTCTAGAGATTGTTTTGATATCTTGTTTTGATTTCTGGTTTGATGGCTTTAGACATTAAAGTACTTCATACCAGCTAAAACTTGTTTACTAGGTACCTTTGGAAAAAAAGTCTGATTTGATTTGCAACACAGGAAAAAAGAAAGGGTTCGGTTTTGTTGGAGGCCAAACACATTTATTCTAGCTTTGCATTGATGGCTTGGTTTGATTCTTGTCCCCGGATGCCCCAGCTTGGGGCTTGAGGCACTTGCTGTCATTGTGCCCGGATTAAGGTGTCCAGAATGTGCTTAGCTCCAATATAGGTAAATGTTCTGCACATTGATCCAAGGACTTTATCTAATTAACAAAAACCCTGGCTGGTAAATACATTCAGCTGTCTTGGGGCCTCTGAGAGGCTATTTATCGATTGTTGTATCACTTTGGCTGGATGGGAAAATATTAATGATGGCATGAGAGCAACCAAAACATCCAACTCTCTTAACCAGTAAGTATGTAAATGTTCTTGTGGCTTGCAATAGGTTAAAACAAAAGCTTTATTCTAGACCGAAGGTCAAGGCCTCACTGGCACCACACTTGTAATTTGAAGCTTATGAATGTTTCTTGAATGCTAGGGTATAACCTACACAGGTTTCTTTTTGAATGCTGGGATGTTGGAAGGCAGCATAATGCTGCAAAAAAAGTACAAGGATTTTAGAATTAGAAGACCTAAGTTCCACTTCTGTCACAACTGCTGTCTCTGGGACTCTTAATAGATCATGAAAAAAAAAAGTTAAAGTGTTAGTCGCTTAGTCATGTCTGATTCTTTGTGACCCCATGGACTGTAGCCCACCGGGCTCCTGTGTCCATGGTGTTCTCCAGGCAAGAATACTGGAGAAGGTTGCCATTCCCTTCTCCAAGGGATCTTTCAGACCCCAGGGATTGAACCCAGTTCTCATACACTGCAGACAGATTCTTTACCATTTGAGGCACCAGCAAAGCCCTTAATAGATCACAGACCTTCCCTTTTTGAATCTTCATTTCCACATCTTGTTAGTGGGGTTCCCACTGAGAATTTTGAAATATAGTTCTCAGTGTTAAACTCTACAGAGAAATTTGAGCCCTTTGGGGGAGGGTCCAGATCACACACTGAAACTCCAGGGCTTACTCAAGTGGGCCTTTACCAGCCTAGCAATTTTGCAGAGTGGTCCAGGGTCTGGCATGTTTTCTGAGGTGTGAACTTACAGAATCTCTGTTTGCTTGCTCCCTGATGATAGAAAACTACTGGGGAAGATTGGGTTAGCAGCTTTTTCAGAATTTTATGAGTAGTTGAGTTGTGCAAACAGCCAGTCCACTGCTGAGAACCCCTGCAGGATCAGGTGGTTGGACAGGCCCAGGAGCAGAGAACAGCCAGGGCCTCCTGCAGTGGCTTGCGGCAAGAAGGGATGCCCCTGAAGGGAACCCCAAGCCTGTGGCTGAGCCTCCAGTGCTGGCCCCACTGCTTCTTGGCTGTGTGGTCTGGAGCTAGTAGTCCCTTAACTTCCTCAGTAACCTTGACTGTGAGGTACTTGCCAGGCCATCCTCCCAGGAACTCATGAAAATTCCAGGAGGTGAACTCCTGTGGTCTAGAGAATTATTCATCCTTTGGGTCATCAGTGTCACGTCTTCCAGGAAGCCGTCCCTAGCCCTCCAAGTACTTTTATACTTCCTCTGTGATAGCACTTATCACCCTCTTTTGAGATGGGTCATCTCTTTCCTTCTCTCTCTCTCTCTTTTTCTCATGCGCGCGCGCTACTCTGAGCTTTGGAGGTGGCAGACCATTGCTGTGTTGTTTATCACTGTTCACGTAAATAGTAAACAAATATTTATTGAGTATTTTTAAAGTGTTTTGTAAATGGTAGGAGTTAGGCAAATGTTAGTAGTTATTTACAGTCATAATAAACTTGTAAACAAAAGAATTGACATCCCCCTAGGGAAAAAGAAAATAAAAATGGTGATTTAATTCAATCATTTATTTATTCAACAGATAACACCTACTGTGTGTTGACACTATGCTAAGCCCTCATGGATCGGTGATAGGCCAGAAATGGACAGACATTGTCTCATGAAACTTAAAGCTTAGTCAAGACATTAATCATGTAAATATGAAATTCCAGCTGTACTGTTTATAATAGCCAGGACATGGAAGCAACCCAGATGCCCATCAGCAGACAAATGGATGAGGAAGCTGTGGTACATATACACCATGGAATATTACTCAGCCATTAAAAAGAATTCATTTGAATCAGTTCTAATGAGATGGATGAAACTGGAGCCCATTATACAGAGCGAAGTAAGCCAGAAAGATAAAGACCATTACAGTATACTAACACATATATATGGAATTTAGAAAGATGGTAACGATCACCCTATATGCAAAACAGAAAAAGAGACTCAGATGTATAGAACAGACTTGTGGACTCTGGGAGAAGGCGAGGGTGGAATGTTTCAAGAGAACAGCATTGAAACATGTATATTATCTAGGGTGAAACAGATCACCAGCCCAGGTTGGGTGCATGAGACAAGTGCTCGGGCCTGGTGCACTGGGAAGACCCAGAGGGATGGGGTGGAGAGGGAGGTGGGAGGGGGGACCGGGATGGGGAATACATGTAAATCCATGGCTAATTCATTTCAATGTATGACAGAAACTACTGTAATGATGTAAAGTAATTAGCCTCCAACTAATAAAAATAAATGGAAAAAAAAAAAAAAGAAAGAAATTCCAGCTGTGACAAATGCTGCAAAGGAATGGTATAAGAATCTCAAGTGTCTCTGAGAGATTTCCTCTGGCCAGGGAAAAATTCCCAGCGGAAGCTCAAGTACGAAGTGAAGGAGTTAACCTAGGTGAAGAAGGAAAGGAAAAGCTTTCCTGGCAGGAGCTGGGAGAGAAAGCAGGCCTTGCATGGCATTGGGGGCTGTCCATTGTAGGGAGCTTTGTCTTACTTTGACAGCAGCGGCAGCTGAGTTGGGGTGGTTGGGAGGGGATTGATGTGCTCAGCAAGCACATCAATTCTGATTGCTGAGAAACACTGGGAACCAATCTGAGTACCTACCAGCTATGTGTGTCAGTATCTTCTTGGGCACTGATCTAGCCACGGAGGCAGTGAAGCCGCAAAACTGCAGTCCCTCAGGGCTGCCCAGCAGGGGCAGCTGTCTGGCTCAGTCTCCCCACCACCATTGTTATGGCCCAGGTGCTGCTTCTCCAAAGCCCCAGCTCAGCCATGGCCATAACACAAATCCTACCGGCATGACTGGAACCAGTTGGATTTTTTTCCCAAGGAGTTTTCCCGGAAACTGAGGAACAGAGAGAAATGTAAGAATATTAAAATTAGTCAAACTGATATGTTATGGGTTTACCATATTCACTGTAGCAGTTTGCCTCACAGTTCTGCTCTCTCAGAAAATCTCACTTTTGAACATAGATTCGTCTGCATCCTGCTTCCTTCCCTCTCCTCCCTCTGGACAAGGGCCCCAGGCCCAAAGTCCTGCTGAGGCCTATAAAGTGGTTCTCTTCTTGTGCCTCTGTCAGTGGGTCTGCCTGAGAGGTTTTCATATCATTGGCAGGAATCCTGGCGGTAAGGAATTCAGAGTCTGAGGAAAGAAGCTTTGCTTCCCAGTTGTGAGTCTCAGAAGACAGGGTTTGCATCCCAGCTCTGCCATTCATTAACTCTCTGTGACCTTGGGAAAGTAGCCTAAGATTCTAGCCTTAGATTCTTCATCTGCAAAGTGGGATGGTGATTGACCTACCTCACACCATTGCTGCAAGTATTCAGTGAGAAAATTAAATGAGAAAAACCAGCGAGTGCTGGGCCTAATACTTACTAGGTGCTCAGTGCATAGTAGGGGTTGTTTTTGAATGTTGTTAATTATACCAGGTTTTTGCCTGTGAACTAGCAAAATAAGATAATTTATAGAATTTTCTGGATATTCAGTTTTTACCGTCTTGGCCATGTCAGACGTTTTATTTTTAGCCATTCTGGTGGATCTGTAGTGGTAGCTCATAATAGTTTTAATTTGCATTTCCCTGATGAGCAATTAAAATTGACCATCTTTTATTTGCATACTGGTCTTGTGGATATCCTATCACCTTAGTCTTACCACTTTTTTTAAGAACCCACCTTTATTCAGAGTTTCATTTAATGTTTATAACATATTATTTTAACAATACAATTTTGTATATTTTTAACATATATTCTTTGTGTATATATATATTAAAACACATAAAATAGTAATATTTTAATAACATTATTAACTATTATTAATAGCGACTGATGTTTATTGAATGCCTTTTTTGAAATAGGCATTATGTGAGACTTAAATGACTAAATCCTTAACAACTATGAAAGTAGTATAGCTCCGTTTCACAGATGATAAAACAGAAATTTGGATTGCTTGAGTAATTTACCAAAGTTGTCCCCCTTGGAAGTGTCCTAGCACTTCATTTTATAGGTGAGGATGCTATGAGGCTTGAAGGAGAATGAAGCTTGCCTGAGTCACAATTTCCTCCCAGCACTGTTCCAGGCTTAGGAAGATGTTTTGTAGCTCAAGGGAGAACTGTTTCAATCTGCCTTACTAGGACAGTACAGGGTTCCTGAAGATGAATGTCAAATCTAGATCCCTAACCTGTCCTGCTCTCAACTCTGGTCTTCATTGACAGCGCCACCCCCCACCCCCCGCCCCATTCCTGCCAGCCAAACCTGTCTGCCCTTCATCCCAGGAACCCTCATTCCAGTCAGACGTGGCTCCTCTAATCCTAAACATGCAGCTCACTTCTTCCTACCTGTTAGCCTTTGTAGTGCTTCCAACTCCACCCATGTTCTTTTGTTTAGATCCTATTCATAGTTCATTGCCCCTGTCAAGCCCTTCTCTTCCAGAAAGCTCACCTTCCCTGGTAGTAATAGCTGCTATTTATTGGATACTCACTCTGTGTGCACAAGGCAGAGTACAAGATACCGTGTATGTATTATCTTCATTCTTTGCTGCAGTATTGCAAAACAGATTGTGCTGTGACCATTTTCCACATGGACTTCCTTGGTGGCTCAGACGGTAAAGAATCTGCCTTCAGTGTAGGAGACCCAGGTTCGATCCCTGAGGTCGGAATGATCCCTTGAAGAAGGGAATGGCAAACCACTCCAGTATCCTTGCCTGAAGAATCCCATGGAGAGAGGAGCTTGACGGGCTACAGTCCATGGGATCGCAAAGAGTCAGACACGGCTGAGCGATTAATACCCTGCAGCTCATAAGGACTAGAGCTGTGATTTAAACCAGGTCCCACAATAATGCAGAGTGTATGCTTTTCTCACCGCAGTTAACTGCTTGTTCTAGCCCATGATGATCTTTCTTATCAAAGTTCCCAAAGCCTCAAAATCTGAGCCAGACTTGAGTTGAGTCTTCACCTCCTTGTCTTTCTCCACAGTTGCTTCATGCCTGTGTCTCTTCACCCAGGCCATGCTGTCCCAGTCAGGTGGACAGCATCTCTTCCTGCCTCCACCATAGCTACTCACACAAGGCTGATTGGGCACTCAGAAAGCACGCAGTACAGATGGAGTCTGGCCAGTTGACTGACTGGTTGAATGAAACCTTGTTTATTCTCCAGAGTCTCCCCAGCAGGGTCCAGTGGCTCGGCAGACTGACTGGTCTCCAGGATCCTCCATTCATGTGGATGGGAGGCCCAGGAAGGCTGCATAAGAATACCCCTCTGAGGCTGAGCTCAGGCTTCCATCTCAATGCCCTTTTGTTTGTGGGGATAGCGCCCAGGCCGCCTGGAAGTCTGTATTTGACCAGCCTTTGCAGATAGTGAGCAGGACCAAATGTAAAGCACACACAGTTGGAGGAGTCCCATGGAATCCCCAGGGGTCAGAGTCCAGCGGGCAGAACAGTATCCTTCCCAGGGCCACCTGGGACTCAGGTACAGCCCCTGATGGGTCAGACAGGACCCAGGGCACTGTTGTCTTCAGCCTCACTTCCTCTCCAGTGTCCTTGCCTCCTCTTTAGGTTCTCTGATGGGCACCATCCCACCCACATTTGGGCTCCTCTAGGTATGAGGCATACTCTTTTTTTTTCTAATTTATTTTTTTTTCCATTTATTTTTATTAGTTGGAGGCTAATTACTTTACAACATTGCAGTGGTTTTTGTCATACATTGAAATGAATTAGCCATGGATTTACATGTATTCCCCATCCCGGTCCCCCCTCCCACCTCCCTCTTCACCCCATCCCTCTGGGTCTTCCCAGTGCACCAGGCCTGAGCACTTGTCTCATGCATCCAACCTGGGCTGGTGATCTGTTTCACCCTAGATATACATGTTTCGATGCTGTTCTCTTGAAACATCCCACCCTCGCCTTCTCCCACAGAGTCCACAAGTCTGTTCTATACATCTGAGTCTCTTTTTCTTTTTTTGCATATAGGGTGATCGTTACCATCTTTCTAAATTCCATATATATGTGTTAGTATACTGTAATGGTCTTTATCTTTCTGGCTTACTTCGCTCTGTATAATGGGCTCCAGTTTCACCCATCTCATTAGAACTGATTCAAATGAATTCTTTTTAATGGCTGAGTAATATTCCATGGTATATATGTACCACACCTTCCTCATCCATTCGTCTGCTGATGGGCATCTAGGTTGCTTCCATGTCCTGGCTATTATAAACAGTGCTGCAATGAACATTGGGGTGCACGTGTCTCTTTCAGATCTGGTTTCCTTGGTGTGTATGCCTAGAAGTGGTATTGCTGGGTCATATGGCAGTTCTATTTCCAGCTTTTTAAGAAATCTCCACACTGTTCTCCATAGTGGCTGTACTAATTTGCATTCCCACCAACAGTGTAAGAGGGTTCCCTTTTCTCCACACCCTCTCCAGCATTTATTGCTTGTAGACTTTTGGATAGCAGCCATCCTGACTGGCATGTAATGGTACCTCATTGTGGTTTTGATTTGCATTTCTCTGATAATGAGTGATGTTGAGCATCTTTTCATGTGTTTTTTTGCCATCCATATGTCTTCCTTGGAGAAATGTCTGTTGAGTTCTTTGGCCCATTTTTTGATTGGGTCATTTATTTTTGTGGAATTGAGCTGCAGGAGTTGCTTGTATATTTTTGAGATTAATCCTTTGTCTGTTGCTTCATTAGCTATTCCCAATCTGAGGGCTGTCTTTTCACCTTGCTTATAGTTTCCTTTGTTGTGCAAAAGCTTTTAAGTTTCATTAGGTCCCATTTGTTTATTTTTGCTTTTATTTCTAAAAGTCTGGGATGTGGGTCATAGAGGATCCTGCTGTGATCTATGTTGGAGAGTGTTTTGCCTATGTTCTCCTCTAGGAGTTTTATAGTTTCTGGTCTTACATTTAGATCTTTATTTGAGTTTATTTTTGTGTATGGTGTTAGAGAGTGATCTAGTTTCATTCTTTTACAGGTGGTTGACCAGTTTTCCCAGCACCACTTGTTAAAGAGGTTGTCTTTTTTCCATTGTATATCCTTGGGTATGAGGCATACTCTTATCTCCTGAGTAATAAGCTTACTCTGATTGAGTAAACATTTACTCATTCACTTATTCTTTTTCCTCTTGAGATATAATTCACACCTCATAAAATTCATCTTTTTAAAGTATACAGTGCAGTAGTTTTTTAATTTAGTCATAAGATTATACAAGCATCACTATGTCCTAATTCCAGAACATTTTCATCACTGCCTTCCCCTCTCCCCCACAAAACCCAGTCCCTTCAGCAGTCACTCCCCATTCCCCCCGCTCCTGAACTCTGACAACTGCTATTCACTTTCTTTTCCCATGGATTTCCCTGTATGGGTATTTCATATAAATGGACTCATACAATATTTGTCCTCTTATGACTGGCTTCTTTCACTTAATATATTTTCAAGGTTCACCTCTGTTGTAGCATGTACAGTACTTTGTTTTTATGACTGAACAATATTCCATGTATAGATATATTACATTTTATTTACATATTCATCAGTTGATGAACATTTGTGTTTTCATTTTTCAGCCATTATGAATAACACTGCTACGAACATGTATGTACAAATTTTTGTGTGAATGTATGTTTTTATGTCTCTTGGCCAGATACCTAGGAGTAGAACTGCTAGGTCATATGGGTAACTCTATGTTTAACATTTTGAGAAATGGTCAGACTGTTTTCCAAAGTAGCTACACCATTTTAACATTCTCACCAGCAATATAAAATGTGAGGGTTCTGATTTCTCCACATCTTTGCCAACACCTGTTACTGTCTTTTTTATTAGAGCCATTGTGTGAAGTGATACCTCTTTGTGGTTTTGGTTTGTATTTCCTTGATGGCTAATGATATTGAACATCTTTTCATGAGGTTTTTTTTTTTGGTCATTTGTACATTTTCTTTGGCATTTATTTATTCTTAAGGCCCATTATGAGCAGTATGCCCCATTCAGCATTGAATCATGATGTATCGCGATGACCTTTGCCTTTCAGAGAACGTTCAGTCTGGTAAGAGAATTGTAATTAGCACATACAAAAGGTTAAGTCTCTATAGACAAGAGGGGCATTCAGTCTGGACCTGGAGATGTTAGTATTGGGATATAAGGAGCTGAGTAGAAAGACATTCTGGACAGTTGGAATAATGTAAGCATAAGCACTTTGTATGGAGGAGGAAATGGCAACCCTCTCCAGTGTTCTTGCCTGAAAAATCCCATGGACAGAGGAGCCTGGCAGGCTGTATGGGGTTGCAAAGTGTCAGCCATGACTGAGTGACTAAGCACACACAGCACTTTGTTATCAGAAAAATACTTTATGTTGTGATGAGTTCCAAGGTAATATTATGAAAGCACCTGGCATAGCGCTTGACACATGGTGAGCTGCTATTATGTAGTTAGCTCTCTCTACAGCTTGCGTCTTTGGTCCTTGTTCTGTCCTCTAAGACTACACAGCTCCCTTTCCCTGTTCCAGACTTTTAAATATTAGTAGCTCCAAACCAAATAAACTTTGGTTCTCTAAACTATGGTATCAAGTATTCTCTCACCCTAGTCATTTTGTGATGAAATGGCCATAAAGTTTTTGGTGCCCCGTTTAAATTCTGGTGTGGCGTGACCATCATTGTATAGAGCAGGGCAGTGATCCCCTTTTTAGAGACTTTATGAGTCTGTTAACATGGCTTGAGTTTGCGTTAGCTTTCTCGGCAGATGCATTATACTCTGAGAGTCTGTTAAGCTTATCTGCAGACAACTAGGACTTCCTATACTTCTAAAACCTACTGATTAGATTTGTTTGCCAAGCTTGGTTTAACCTAAAGCCAAGACCACTTTACAGTGTTGTATTGCCATGCAGCTGTGAAAGTGCTGGTGGTAGTATGGAGACTACCATAAAGGGATCTGGCCTGTCTCATCTTCAGTCTAAGAGAAGGGGTCCCTTCCAAGGGAGAAGGTTCTAGACAGAAGAACTAATCAGAGTATCTCCATTCATCATTTAACTTCCTTTCTAAGTAAGGCTTTTCCTTTTTTTTTTCTTATCATTTTCTGTTAGCTGATTGTTATTGTTCAGTAACTCAGTCATGTCCAGCTCTTTGCGAGCCCATGGACTGCAGCATGCCAGGCTTCCCTCTCCTTCACCATCTCCTGGAGCTTGCTCAAACTCAGGTCCATCGAGTCAGTGATGCCATCCAGCCACCTCATCCTCTGTCATCCCCTTCTTCTCCTGCCTTCAGTCTTTCCCAGCATCGGAGTCTTTTCATCAGGGTCAGCTGATTAGTCCCATCAGATATTTGTGCTGATCCCGGGCTAAATGTGTGGAAAAAGAGGAGAAGTTGGGATATATGCCCTGGAAGGCAGTGTGGTTCAATAGAGAGAGGGTGGGCTCCAGCCCAGGCTGCCACTTACTGACCATGTGATCTTAAGCAAGTCAGTTACCCTCTCTCTGTATGACTCAGGCTCCTTCTCTAATCACAGGACCAGATGAGATTATAAATGTCAAGTACCTGGTGTGTAGTAGGCTGCTCTAGAAACACAAGCTCTTTTGAACATCACCATTTAAGAGTTTTGAAAGACCGAAAAAGCCAAGCATGCTGTGTGCTCACGGACCTTCTACAAACAGCTTTCAGAGCACCTGTGATCCTTAAACACTTGTGTTCCATTTCCCCGCCACCAGTTCAGACCAGGAGCTTCTTGTGGGCATGATCCATGTCTGATTCATCTGTACCCTCAGTGCTCAGCACAGAGCCTGACTTGGAGAAGAGCCTCCTTTGTTCTGGGACGAACCTGAATTAATGAAAGGCAAACTTTGCTCCTATCTGGAGGGCCAGACACTGTGGTTGGCTTTGCAGTCCATTCTCTACTGAAAATCTCATAGGGTTCTAGAGCTTAGCAGTAGTAGCTCAAGTGCCAACCCAATTTAAGAAATTTGGACTACTTCTGTGTCTCACTGCCATGGGATAACAGGCTTCCTGGCAACACCCAGCTGCCCTCTGTGGAGCCTACAGGCCTGCTGTGGTGCCAGTAGGTGGCGCTCACGGCCCTCTCCCACACTTCAGCTGCCTAGACAGACCAGCTGCTGAGTGGGGCGCAACTTAGAACCCTGAACAGAGGTACCCAGATGGGGGTGCCCTGGACCACTCCTTCCCCTTTCTGGCCTTGTATCGTTGGATTTGTGTTTTATTGAGTCCCCGCCATGGCACACACTGCTTGGGGAAGCAGAGCTGTCTCCCATAGAAAATCCCAGGAGTGTATTAAGGGAATCTGCTTCTGCCCATCCTTTCTGGCAGAGCTTATGCCTCTGCCTCCAAGAAGTCATGCCTGTGGCTCTTGTTCTGATCTACACTCACATGGTGCTTGCTTATATTTTCGCTGTTTCCCAGATAACTATGCAGGGAATACCTTGAAGGTAAGAACACTGTAGAATTCATCAGAGAGTTCTCAGTATCCTGCTTAGAGTCCTGTAATAACCAGTCTCATGAAAAGTTTGTGCAGTGAATAGTTGAATAAGAGCAAGTGGTTCCTCAACAAATTGTTATGCCAGTTGAAGAAGTCTACAGACAAACTAGCCTTATTCTGTAAAAGTGTGTGTGTCATGAGTATGTATCAAAGAAAGTTTGAGGAACTGTTCTAGATGAAAGAAGACTGAGGGTCCATGCAATGTGTGATTCCAGTTTTGATCCTGGCTTATATCTGAGTCTGGGGTGGAGGGTAGATTGCTATAAAGCATATTGTTTGGATAATTGAGGAAATTTGAATATGAGTCATGTATTAGATAAAAATATTTTGTCAATGTTAAAATGTACCAAATTTGATCATTATTGGTTAGTGCTTTGTAAGAGAATGTCCTCATACTAGGAAGTACGTCCTGAAATATTTGGGAATAAAGGGGTATGATGTCTGAAACAAATTCTCATGTAGTCTAGGAAAAAACCGAAAGAAAAGGAGTGAGGTAAAATGTAATGAGAATCTGAGTGAAGGATATACCTGAGTTTTGTGTGTGTGCACGCTTTTTTTTAACTGCTGTGTGAATTTGAAATAATTTCAAAATAAAAAGTTAAAAAAAAATAATCTATGCACTTTAATGTGTGCCAAGTTCTTGCTATAAACTATAAGAAAGATGGGACAAAGAATGGTTCCCCCCCGGCTTTGGCTTTTATTATTTTTAATCCAGCAGTATTCAGTGAAGTTCTGATACAGCTCCTCCACTGTGTGCCTTTGAACACATAGAACAGTGGTAATGATGATAGTTAACACTAGAAGTACACATACGTTTTTGGTTACCTCAGTTACCAGACTGATAAGGTGGGATGCCTGAGGTTCAGAGGTTAACATGACCTGCTGACAGTCACACAGTCTGGAAGAGACGTGCGGGCTTATATCCGCATCAGGCTGTTCCAAGGCGGGTGCTTTCTGAGCCTGTGTTTGTGTATCTATAAAAAGAAAGGATTGGATAGACTCATCTCAGCACATCCTTCTTTACATTCGGAAACTTGAAAACTTTATACGAAAAGAAGTTAACTGGTTATGAAGCATGCAGATACATCACGCACTGCATCTTATTTGTTATCAGTGCTGCGTAAGTGACACTGTGTAAGCTCCCCCTCACTGCCCATTCACTGCCCTCTGGAGTAGTCCAGCTATGGCAGTGCTGGGATGGGCCGCCTCACCGGGAATGAGAGCACCTGGAGAGATTCCTAGGGGCCAAGCCCTGAGCCACGCTTGAAAGAGAGTGTTCAGTTCAAGGATTGAAAGCAAAAGATGCCAGAAAGGCCCCATCCCGTGTCTGTGGAGTTGTAGCACTGGGACCTGCCTGGAATTGTCTCACCCGTGCTGGGTTTTGAGAGCTGCCTTTCCTCCCTCTCCCCACCCCTCCCAGCCCAGGCCAACCGGTGGATAAGGCACAGATGGAGGCTGCGTGTGGATTCTAGCCCCAGGCACCTTGCCTCTGCTCAGATAGCAGGGCCTGGTGCTGTTATTACTGTAAACAGGACCTTCTGTGAGGCTCCAGCCAGGGCCCTGTTGCCCAGATAGCAATCATGATTGAGTCTGCATGGCTCACTGCTTCCAGGCCTCTGGTGCAGGTGGGACAGGGCTCCCCACCCTTCAAGCCCCTCCCCAGCTGCAGCTGAGGGCAGTTCTTGTGAAGGGTCCGGAAATGAGTTGGAACAATACACGATTGAAGTTCACTGGCCGTTTTGTATTGATTGGTCATAAAGAAGAAGGAAGAAAAACCAAGTGGTACCTCCCTCCCCTGAGTAGAAGAGCTGATCAAGCCAGAATAGCTCAAAACTGCCCTGTATCCCTGTCTGGGACTCCCTCTCTCCAATAAACAGCAAACCTGAGGAGTTCTCTCTTTGGAAGTCATGCTGGTGCCTGTGACTGCTAGGAGTTCAGTTCTCAACTTCTTTGATGCTATTGATATTTTGAATCCTAAGACTTTAGGTTCTGGCAGGGACTTGAGAAATCATTTAATTCAGTTCCCTTATTTTACCACAGAGAAAAGTGAGGCCCACAGAGACAGATTTGTCCAGGTCACACAGCTAGTTGTTGAGAGAGCCATGACTGAAGCCCATGGTCTCCAGCCCCAGGCCTGTGTCTAAGTGTCCTCAGCCCTGAGAGTGAGAAGCCATGCCTACAACCTTCCACTTTTATGCAGGAGCCTGAGTTCTTGGGAAAGACAGGCATATGAGTATAAGGGAGAGGTCTATGTGGGCATTTTGTAGAATGCCACATGCATTCATTTGTCTAGCCCCTGAGCCACTGTGCCAGCACCAGGAGTCAAGAAACAAGGCATTTCTAGGGAGTGATGCTGACTACTGGGAATGTGGGGCAGGGAAACTGACAGCTGTAGATATGGGTTAGTATAAGCCAAGGCTATCTTTTTTTTTTCCCCCATTTATTTTTATTCGTTGGAGGCTAATTACTTTACAGTATTGTTTTGCCATACATTGACATGAATCAGCCATGGATTTACATGTGTTCGCCATCCCAATCCCCCCCTCCCGCCTCCCTCTCCATCCCATCCCTCTGGCTCTTCCCAGTGCACCAGCCCTGAGCACCCGTCTCATGCATCCAACCTGGGCTGGTGATCTCTTTCACCCTTGATAGTATACTTGTTTCAGTGCTGTTCTCTTTGAACATCCCACCCTCGCCTTCCCCCACAGAGTCCAAAAGTCTGTTATGTACATCTGTGTCTCTTCTGTTTTGCATATAGGGTTATCGTTACCATCTTTTAAAATTCCATATATATGCATTAGTATACTGTATTGGTCTTTATCTTTCTGGCTTACTTCACTCTGTATAATGGGCTCCAGTTTCATCCATCTCATTAGAACTGATTCAAATGAATTCTATTTAATGGCTGAGTAATATTCCATGGTGTATATGTACCACAGCTTTCTCGTCCATTTGTCTGCTGATGGGCATCTAGGTTGCTTCCATGTCCTGGCTATTATAAACAGTGCTGCAATGAACATTGGGGTGCACGTGTCTCTTTCAGATCTGGTTTCCTCGGTGTGTATGCCCAGGAGTGGAATTGCTGGGTCATATGGCAATTCTATTTCCAGTTTTTTAAGGAATCTCCACACTGTTCTCCATAGTGGCTGTACTAGTTTGCATTCCCACCAAAAGTGTAAGAGGGTTCCCTTTTCTCCACACCCTCTCCAGCATTAATTGCTTGTAGACTTTTGGATAGCAGCCATTCTGACTGGCGTGTAATGGTGTCTCATTGTGGTTTTAATTTGTGTTTCTCTGATAATGAGTGATATTGAGCATCTTTTCATGTGTTTGTTAGCCATCTGTATGTCTTCTTTGGAGAAATGTCCGTTTAGATCTTTGGCCCATTTTTTGATTGGGTCATTTATTTTTCTGGAATTGAGCTGCAGGAGTTGCTTGTATATTTTTGAGATTAATCCTTTGTCTGTTTTTTCATTTGTTATTATTTTCTCCCATTCTGAAGGCCAAGGCTATCTTAGGGAAGACTTCTGGGGGGAAGAAGGGGCAAGTCTTTCTTTTTCTTTTTTAAAGTGATTCCTTTTTTCAAATGGTTTTTTTTATTGGAGTATAGTTGGTTTGCAATGTGTTAGTTTCTGCTGTATAGTGAGGCGAGTCGGATATACGTATTTTTTCAGATTGCTTTCCCTGCAGGCCATTATAGAGCATTGAGTAGTGTTCCCTGTGCTATGCAACAGGCTCTTCTTAGTTATCTAGTGTACGTATAGTGTGTGTATGTGTCAGTGTCAGTCTCCCCTGCTGCCTTTCCCCCTTGGTGACCATGTTTGTTTTCTACATCCGTGACTTGATTTCTATATATTTTTTTTTTTTTTTGGTTGTGCTGGGTCCTTGTTGCTGCGAGGCTAGTTTCTCTAGCCTCAGTGAGCAGGGGCTGCTCTTTGTTGGGGTGCCTTCTCGTTGCAGTGGCTAGTCCTGCTGCAAAGCCCAGGTTCTAGGTGTGCGGGTTTCAGTGGTTGCCACACTGCAGCTTGGGGGCTCCACAGTTGGAGCTCTCGACTCTAGAGTGCATGCTTGGTAGTTGTAGTGCACAGGCTTAGTAGTCACGTGGCAGGTGGAATCTTCCCGGACCAGGGATCAAACCCTTGTCTCCTACATCGGCAGGCGGATTTTTTTTACCATTGAGCCACCAGGGAAGCCCTTGATTTCTGCTTTGTAAATAGGTTCATTTGTATCTTTTTTTTTTAGATTCCACATGTAAGTGATATTACATATTTATGTTTCTCTGTCTGCCTTGCTTCATTCAGTATAACAGTCTCTAGTTCCAAAGTTTTTCTTCTCCTAAGAAATTTTTTTTTTTTAAGGAGTAATAGTATATTCATTGTTATAAAAAAAACAGCAGCAAAACTTCTAACAATAGAGAAGCATTCACAGCAGGAAGTGAAAGTTTGACTCCCTTCCCCAGCTGAGGCAACCGCTGCTGCCTGTTTGGCCCAGAG
Source organism: Odocoileus virginianus (assembly GCF_023699985.2). NCBI lineage: Eukaryota > Metazoa > Chordata > Mammalia > Artiodactyla > Cervidae > Odocoileus > Odocoileus virginianus. The sequence goes on from NC_069683.1 coordinate 29,948,439, forward strand.
CCTTCAGGACTCTCCTGAAGATAGATGGGAGAGTTGCTTCTTTTTTCTCCCCACCTTGATTCGTTACTCTCCTGTGGAAATCATCAGCTTTTGGGCTGCTATTGTTCAGTCATCCAGTCGTGTCCGACTCTTTGTGACCCCACGGACTGCAGCACAACAAGCCTCCCCGTCCCTCACCATCTCCCAGAGTTTGCCCAAGTTCATGTTCATTGCATTGGTGATGCCATCCAGCCGTCTTATCCTCTGATGCCCTCTTCTCCTTCTGCCCTCAATCATTTCCAGCATCAGGGACTTTTCCAATGAGTCAGCAGTTCACATCTGATGACCAAAAGACTGGAGCTTCAGCTTCAGCGTCAGTCCTTCCAGTGAGTAGTCAGTGTTGATTTCCCTTAAGATTGACTGGTTTGATCTCTTTGCTGTCCAGAAGACTCTCAGGTGTCTTCTCCGGCACCACAGTTTGAAGGCATCAATTCTTTGGTGTTAATCTTCTTTATGGTCCAGCTCTAACCGTCGTACATGACCACTGGGAAGACCATAGCCTTGACTCTATGGACCTTTATCGGCAGAATGTTTCTTCTTTTCAACACACTGTCTAGGTTTGTCCTGCCAAAAAGCAGGAAACCTTTATTCTACCATTGCCCTTGCTTGGGAATTTGAGACCATCCTACCAATCCACAGAAAATTTGGAGCACTTATATTCTAAGTTCTGTGTACACCTTGGATATATCATCTAGTTTACTGTTACTTCCATAAAATGGGGTGGATACTCATTAGAAAATGATGATAACAATAAAATAGGTCCTTCCATTTGTACAGTGCTTTATTGCATACCAAGTGCTTTTATAATATTTTTGTCTCAACATTTCTTCATGGTGCCCCTGCGTGACATACGGAGTAGGGCTGGTGGCATCCTCTCCCTTTTTTATTTTTATTTTTTCCTCTCCCTTTTTTAACAGTTGTGGAACAGGCTCAGAGAGCATGAGCTGTCACTCAGATGATACCAAACGAGATTCGGAGAGGTTGAGTCACTCGTTTGTCCATGGCTGCCCACCATGAATTCCAGCTCGTGTACAGCTCCCAGGCAGTAAAGCGGGGCAGGAAAATAAATGCCTGCGTGTGAACCGAGGGGTCTCTCATTTATTTTCATGCCCTGCACTACTGCTTGGGAGTTGTACACGGGCTGGAATTCAGCTCTGGACTGCTAGTGTGGTTTCCTCTCCATCATCTCCCCTGGGTCACCCCCAATTAGTGTCACCCACCACTGCCCTGCCAAGCAGGAGACCTAGTTCATTAGGGAAGGGCCTCCATAAGTCTGGAGTGCGCCCAGAAAGGCCTGCGGTGCCCACCCCCACTCCTCAGCCCCCGGCCACAGGCTGCTCTGCCCTGAGTGGCAACCTGCATTAAGCATTCCACTCATCATCTCAGGGATGATGGAATCCTAACCTTTTCGGAGACACCGTGCTCTGTCACAAGCATTGCTCTTTTTAAAAAAGATTAATTCACTTGCCGCATTTTGTCCGTTGGTGAAAATCACAGGGGAGAGCAAGGGTGGCTTTCTCAGGCCTCAGAGGCCCTTTCAGCTGCTCTCAGCAGGCATCCACCCGCCCAGCTGTCCCAGGACTTTGAAATGACTGCCTGCTGGGCATTCACTTGCAAAGCAACAAAATGAAATGGAGGAGACCTGGGTTTGTGAAATCCCAACTTTTGGGGCTGCTCTGCACCCTGAGGGAAGTAGGGGAGGGGCCCATTCAGCTCTGAAAGGGGAAAAGTTGTTTGGAGTTGGGGTCACTTGTGGTTTTTGTTTCTTCTGGTCCTTCCTTGAGTCACCAGGTGCCATCACTCCTTATGGAGTCCTGCCTTGTGGTATCTCTTTTAATCCTTATAACCACCTTGCACAGTAGGGATTAATAGCCCCAGTGTCACAGCTAATAAGTGACAGAACCAGAATCTAAACTCTAGCCTTTGGACTCCAGGACCGTTGCAGTAGATTTACCTCCTAGGAATGATCCCTCAGGTTTACAGAACCCTTTCCCTCAGATTTCAGTACTTGTGTGTGTGTGTGTGTGTGTGTGTGTGTGTGCACTCAGTTGTGTCTGACCCTTTGCAACCCCGTGGACTGTAGCCCACCAGGCTCCTCTGTCCATGGAGTGGGCATGTAAAGAGACTGAGGCTCAGAGGATAATATATCTTTCTTGGGGTGTCAGGAGGTGGCAGAACTAGAACTTGAATGCAGATCTTCTGCCCTGTGCTCTTTCTACTCTGCTCATTGAAAGGATAGGAAGTTTGGAGAAGCCTTCTCTCCCAGCATTTTCTCCTCTTAAAAGAAAACCCTGCAATGTACAGAAAAAGGAAACCTCAGCATGCTAATATGCATACAACAAGTATCTCCAAATTGTTGCTAATCAGAGACATGCAGATTAAAAGGATAGCATGAAATCCCTTTATACCTATTGCACTTGCAGTGATTAGAAAGTTGGCTGCTGCCAAGTGTCCGCGGTACACAGGAATGCCCCTGTTCTGCTGGTGAGAGGGTAGATGGAACAGCTGTCCTGAGGAGGATCCTGGTGCTATTTAGTCAAATCAAGTGGTGTAAACCCCATAACCCAGGTATCACACTCTGAGTACATGCCTTGAGAAAAGACTCACACAGGTCCAAAAGGGCATATGCAACAGGATGTTCTTTGAATGTTGCTTTTGATGACCAAGAGATGAATGTTACCTGGATGGGTATGCCTGGGAGAACAGAGAGGGAATATCTCTGATGGATGTGCTGTGGAGAATTAAGTTGCAATTTAAAATGGAATTATTATATCCTTAGCAATGTGAACATATTTTAAAATGCAGTTATTTGTGGGAAAAAGTAATAAATACACACATGCATGTTAAAAAAAGGAAAGAAAACCCTGCTTGGCTTAGGTCTTGGGAAAGAAAGAATTTCTGACTTGTCTCCTCAGTAGCGAGCATCAGCCAGGCACAGAGTAAGTGTGTGCATGTTTGTTGAATAAATGAACAAAAGAGTGCTTGGAGCTGGCCTGGCTAAACTACCCAGGTCATCCAGTATGACCCTGTCTTAGAATCCCGAGTTACTTGCCAATTTGCCACTACCAACTTGAGGCCACATCGCTTAGTTCCATCACAGAGATGGAAACAGGTTAGGGTGACAGGCAAAAACCACTCTGTAATGAGTACCTGCTATATGCCAGGTACTGAGTTGGGATCCCTGCAAGTCAGAGATTGTTGTCCCTACCTGATAGGTGAGAAAATTGAGACTCAGAATTTATTTGTTCAGCATTATCTAGCTGGACTAGAATTTGAATCCATGTCTGACTTACTCCAGAGCCTTCTATTCACCTTTTTATTACACTACACTCAGCCCTTAAGGAGAAGGCAATGGCATCCCACTCCAGTACTCTTGCCTGGAAAAATCCCGTGGATGGAGGAGCCTGGTAGGCTACAGTCCATGGGGTCGCGAAGAGTCGGACATGACTGCAGCGACTTCCCTTTCACTTTTCACTTTCCTGCATTGGAGAAGGAAATGGCAACCCACTCCAGTGTTCTTTCCTGGAGAATCCCAGGGACGGAGGAGCCTGGTGGGCTTCCGTCTATGGGGTCACACAGAGTCGGACACGACTGAAGCAACTTAGCAGCAGCAGCAGCAGCATTCCTTAAGGGGCCGGAAGAGGAAGCATCTCAAACTTTTTTCTTCAGCACTGCCTCCAGAAGAGTGTTGCTTCCAGAATTCTCAGGCCCAGGCAGGGAAACGCGGGTCACTGACCCAATTAAGGTATAAAGGGTCTGGCTTCATTGAGTTTCTTCTGTCCACTCCTGCATTAGCTCGTCTCCCTTGGTCTATGTTACAGCAGCTTCCAAAGTGGTCTCCTTGTCCCTGTTTTCTACTCTGTCTCCTTTCAGACTCAGCTTGCTTAAGCTATTAGGTTAATTCTTTAATTTCTTTTACCCCAAACTTCAGTGACAACCCCACTTGCCTATGGTGAGCCTCTAAGGAATGGCAAATAGGTTTCCTGTTATTGATGGTGGCTAATTGGAGCCAGTGTTGAGGAGGCTCTTTCAAGGGCTCCATGCAAAGAGCTGCTAAGAGAGATTTGTGATTTCTGACTCAAATGCAGGAGCCCAGGACCACATGCCAGGCATTTGTCAACCCTTTAGATTGGTTTTTTGATGTAGGGTCCACTATTGATTTCCTGAGGACCTATGAACCTCTGGACATTGTATGTAAAGAAAGTTTTATGTTGTTTTTGAATGTGTGTGCACCTGTGCACTTTTTTGGAAAGGATCATCAGCTTTGATCATATTCTCAGAGGAGTCCATGGCTCAAAAAGGTTTATGCCCACTGCCTTGTCCTCCTAGCTTGGCTTTTGAGACCCTCTGATAGGCCCTTAATCTCTTGGCAGCTGCCTGTTTCTGTGCTGTTAACTGTCACATGGATGGATCTGCCTGGTGGTCTGTTTGAGTATGCCTTCTCATCACTTCCCTGCTTCTAAACAGTATCTTGTGCCTTTTGCCTTTACTGGCATGTATTTCCTCCTCCTCCTCTAAATTGTTCCTGTTCTTCAAGACAGAGTTCAGGTCTTTCCCTCAGAAACCTCTGATTTGCTTCAGCCCTTCCTGATTTTCTAGTCTTGTGGACTGGGGGCCAGAAACATGAAGCCAGCCAGCCAGAATCACAGTTAAAATCAGAACTCCAGTCTCTCAGTTCTCAGAACTTTGTGCTGTCCACGGCACCACTTGGCCTGCTGAACAAGGGAAGGTTTTGTCCAAAAAGAGATTTTTGTCTCAGAATATTATCCCTAGGGTTCTTAGCCTCTTTAACATTTTTTACTATGGACACTTATTTCTGCATAAAAGATGCTTAACAGTATGTAGTAAGATAAGAGGCCAAGGATTTTGCCCAGAAGAAACCTTTCAAATTAGAGGTGAGAGAAGGAGGGTTTCCCAACCTCCTCTCTCGACACTTTACCCTCACACTTCATACCTCGGTTGTGCAAGACCTCTCTCAGGGCTTCATATAACCCATGCTGCCTTCTACTCTGGTCGAGAGGCTTTACCTCTGCCTGAAACACTCCTCCCCTGCCTTGCCCGCTTTTGTCTGGCTAACTCTGTTATCATCACTTCCTCTGAGAGGCCTGATGGATCATTAAGACTTGGTTAGATTCCCTGGTTGTACACTTGCAACCTGCAGCCCCTTTTCCTAGCACTCATCAGATGTGTGGTGATGTGCTTGCTGGTCTGTCGCCCCTCAGACTTTAACTGCCTGTGTCAATGTCTGCAAAGGCAGGGAACAAATGAGTGAACAGATGAGTTCACAGGCTGAGTGAACAAATGAGTACATGTTGTGTCTCTTCATCCTTCCAAGCCTTCATCACCTGCTTACTTCAACAGCACAGACGTTAGAGTTGGCTTAGTCCAGAGAGGCAGCTACTACAGTTTATGGCAAAAGAATGGAGCTAGGACTCAACCCCAAACATCTGGACTTTTTGCCAGGGCCCTTTTGTCTGGAACCCACTGATGAGTAGACAGCCTCACAGTTCCCCCAAACACCCATTCCTAATAAGCAGCTCCTTCCTTGTTGGTGAAATGCTCTTGACTGTTGGTCTCCCCCTTTCCTGGCCTCCTACAACACTTCTGGTGGGAGACCACACACTATAGGCTTTGGTTTCCTGTTATCCTGAGTCCTCCCTCCACAACTAAATTCCCTAGAACAAACCCCCTGTGTTCACCATACCCCCATTCCAGAATTCAGCACAGGATCAAGTGCATATCATGCTGATTTGTTGGAGTCTATTCAGTCTTTTGTCTTCCATGTTACATGGAGCCAGGTTCAGTATAGAGGAGGGGTGATGAGGTGAGAAGAGTTCAGGCTTCAGAGCCATTGTTGACTTGGGTTCCAGTCACAGGATTGCCCCTTACCTAGCTTAGTGACCTTTATCGATCATTTCACCTCACTGAACCTGTTACCTCATCCATGAAAAGAGATTAACATCATCAGCTCCTTAAGCGTGTGTGAAGAGTGAATGGAGAGAATGTATACAAAGTTCCCAGGCAGTTCCTGCTTGTGGGAGGTGCTCAGTAAGAGTTGGTTCTCTTTACTCTCCTTCTCTCTGTCTACCCCCACATTATAGGGTCCCCTGCTACCAGGACCTAAAATACCCAGACTTTTAGGGGTATGGTTAAAACCTCATGCTTGTTCATTTATCCAACAGCTGCTGAGCTGCTACCCACATGCTAGGCACTTACATATCCAGTCAAGTAGGTTCACATGGACTTTCCTAGAAACCTCATCTAGCATTTCTAACACTCTTTCCATCTTTCCTTGGGTTCAAAGAGTTCCAATTCCAAACAGCCACCATACAGATAAACTTGAGAAGTGGGATCCTTCTCTAAACTGGTAGCTACATAGATGAGAAGTGTTGTCGAACATTTGGTGCTAAGCATGGAGAAATTCTAAGGACAGAGATCTGTGGACTGGATGAGTCAGGAGAGCCTTGTTGAGGGAGAGTCCCTGAAGCCAGGATTGTATCCCATGAAAGTAGGATTAAAATAGGCAGAGAGTCAGGGAGAGAGCATTCTGGATAGAGAGAAGGCACATTCTTTCCTTGGAAGGCTGGAAGGATAAGAGTGGAGGCAGACTCATTTAAGGGAAGAGAGAGAGGAAGAGGAAGCGTAGAGTCAGGGGATAGTGACCAGAGGAGCTGGGATGGGTATTTGGTTCTCAGAGGTCCATAACTATTTCCAAATCCATCTAGTCCCTGTTGATTTTTCATGTCTTCCACTCTTATGTCCATGATAAACCATACACTGAAAATATTTCTGTCTCTCTCCAGACTATTGTCGGAAGGTGCAGATGTCAATGCAAGGCACAAACTTGGCTGGACAGCACTGATGGTGGCAGCCATCAACCGAAACAACAGGTGAGAGATCTCCTTCCACCCTCCCTTTGCCAGAACTCTGCAGACCATTATCCTGAACCTTCTCCTACCCTTGGCCTGTCCCCCTGCTGTCTTCTCCAGAGGCAGGGAAATGGCCTCAGCCTAAGGGACTGTTCTTCACCTGGTGCAATGGAACATTCAGGAGATGTGGAGTGGGAAGCTCTAGCTCTGGATCCCAGCTCCATCATTCACTGACTTTGTGACCGTAGGTGAGTCGTTTGCTTTACCGAAGCAACAAAATGTTTGAGAAGCCTGTTGTTAGGGATTAAGTATACATGTTCAAGTTATCATCATGATTCCGCGATCATATCTTTTCATGTTGAGCAGTCCGCAGTCACTGTCCCCAGCAAGGGCTTCTTTGGGCTGTTCCTTTGGAAGTTCTGATAGAAATTAGGGAAGGTGGGGTGTCTGCCCTCTCATTGCAGGCTCTGCTATTTCCCTGCCCGCTCCCCTAGTGCCCCAGCATGCGGCTGTTGGGTTAAGGTTGAAATAGTCTACTTTGTACAGAGAGTGAGCTCTACTACTCAACAGCCATCCACATGATACGTATTAATTTTGCCACTGAGACAACTGAAGCCCAAAGAGGCAGAGTGATTTGTCTGAGGTCACATAGATAGCATTTAGAACCTGGTCTGGCTGCCTGCAGAGTTTGTTTTATTGTAACTCACTGCTGCCTCCCTCTGCCAGATCCCAGGCTCAGGCAGGATGCTTTGAGTCTCTAGTTGTGATTGTGCAAAAGAACTGACTGAAAAAGCAGAAAAATATGCTTTCAAAGAAGGCAGACTGGGCACTTCAGTAGCAGCCACTGATATTGATCGTGGGAGGTGCCAATTTTCATTTTCCCTTCAACCAGATCTTTAAGGCTTTTATCTGCCAGTACCAACCACCTTTGTGAGAGTCATAAAGGTGGGAGAAATCAACCAAACTGGGACTTTATAATGTCGAGGTGGCACTGCCTCAGACTGGCTGAGAGACTTAGCTGTGCTGAGCTAGTTCTCTCTTCTCTGCTCCTCTGTCATGAACTTGATCTCAGCACTCTGTCTCCTTATTTGCCTCTTTAGCTCCAAGCACATAGTCTTTAAAAGAAAAATTGATGTAAACAGGCTCTACAAGTCAGAGCCTAGTGTCCAGTTCTGGTTCCGACCCTTGGTTGAATTTCAAAATTCTGTGGACACCTAGTTTCTTCACCTGAAAGCAACTATTTCTGCAAACATTTGGTAGATAACTCCTCTGAGCCAGGCTCTGTGTTAGTCACTGGGGAATCAGAGGCCTTGGGAGTTCATGGTCTCATGTGGAAAAGATAGGCAGGTAGAGAAGCAGAGTATAGTATAATCAGTGATGTCAGAGCAGTGTGGACAGGATGTTATCAAAGCGGAGAGGGTGAGAGGACTGAGTCTGACAGAAGAGCAGATGGATTCTCACTGTATTCTTGTGAGAGTCAGATGAGATAATGTATGTGCCACAGGTTACAAGTGGTGAGATGTCATTCTCTGCTGCTAGACCTGTCCACACACAATCACATGCGTTTGTTCTACCTCTGATAACCTGACTCCCCTGCCTCCAGCCCCTCCCACCAGTCTTTCCCAGCTTGCAGGTATCTCTATCTGCAAGAGATAACCAGGGGTGGAGAAAAGGGAGGGGGTGTGAGCCCTTCTGTGTGTGATATTTTCAGCGTTGATACAGGATAGGAAGTAACACTGTATTTAAGAGCAATGCCAGTCATTGAGCAGATTGCTCATAGATGTGCTTTGAGGACACTTCTCTCTCAATCTAATGAGTTGTTGGTTTAACTGATTGCTCTTTCTTTATCCAGGGCCATTAGCAAATCAGTGACGCTCACTGAGCAAAGTGAGAGTGTTGGTTTGTATTTACTTGGTTCCTGGGACTAATTACTGGTGTTTTAAGCTTCTATTTTATGCCCTCCTCTTCCTTCCAGTACCCAACAAGCCCAGATTTTTACAGAAAACAGCATACTTTCAGGTTAGATTTATTTATTCATATCACAAAAATTGTTCAGTAACTTCTCTTTACCAGGCACTGTTCTTGATAGACAAATATCCCTGTCCTCAAAGAGCTTATTTCTGTACAAGTGGTGGTCCTTGGGTAGAAAGAGACAGAAACAAACAATATACAGTAAATTCAGTGCACAAGTAAACTATATAATATGTTAGAAGATAAGAAGTGCTAATGGGAAAAAAGGAAAAGTAGAATCTGGTATGCCAGGAATATACTGCTCAGGGTGGATAGGCCACATTCCTAAGGTACTGTGGGAATGGTCTTGAAGGATTATTGTGTCCATCCCAGCACAATCTGCCAATGTTTTTCCGTGTTAGAAGTATGCTGATCCTCATCTTATCAGTCACCAAACCAGGAATCACACTGTCCAGGCCTGAAATGCCAGCACCTTTGAATTGGCTTTGTATCAAGCAAGAGTAGAGGGGCAGCACCCTGGGATTCAAGGCAGAAAACAGAGAACCTTTACCTCCTTTCCAGTGTTGGCAGCCCACAAGCTCACGGGAGATATCCTGAGAAAAGCCCAGTCGTTTCACCCTCCACTGCCTTTAGTGCCTGGCTGCTTAATGTGTTAAGTCCTTGGGGATATGAACACGATAGTCTCTATCCTTAAGGAGATAACTTCTTGTGAACTTTTATATATACATATATGTGTATATATATATGTGTGTGTGTGTGTGTGTGTGTGTACTTATTATTTAATTTAGAATGGAGAAAGTGTTATTTAGTTTTGAATAGAAAATATAGTGCTATAGAACAAAGAAAATCATTTATCCCCTCCTTTTATTTCCAAAAAGGGTTTGAGGTGACTTAAATTCAAATACAAACATAGATGTACACAGGAGAGTTAAAATTGGATCAAGATCAGAAATCATATTGGTAAAAGGAAAGATAATTCTATCAGGATTGAACTTGAGATTTTCTTTTCCAGAAATAGGTTTGTTGTTTTTTTAAAAATAATATAGAGAAGCAAGGAGCCATCAGCTGAATTTCCTCTATCTAGAAACCAGTCACTATATATCTATATCTGTGTGTGTCTAATTTTACATAAATGGGACCAGGCTGTACTCTCTGTAAGTCAGGTAACTTGTGGAATAGAGTATGAATTTAGTTAGAAGTTTCCTGACCAAGCAAAAAAGGATACAGAGAATTTTGGTTCTTCAGGAGAGAGGAACTTGGTTCTGATGTACGTTTTTATTATCATGTTAGGCATCTAGCAACTTAAAAAAAAAAAACTATACTGTGTTAGGTGCTGATGTGCTAGGCTAGAGGGCCTTCAGATACTAAGCATCCCAGCCTTTGCCTTAAGAAGCTTACTTGGACTGCTAACATCAAGGACTTGAGCATTGTGATGGCCATTGTCTTCACTAGCCGTCCTGCCAAAGATTTACCAACATTCTGCTCGGACAATCCTTTCACAAGCCTAGTAACAGCTTGGGTGTAGTATTGACTTGAGGAATAGTCGGCAGGGGCGGGCCCCTTCTCCACAGTGAGCCCTCCATAAGCCTCATGCCACAGGCACTTGTTTAGCCTAAATCTGGATGCCTCATTCCATGTTGCACTCTGACCCAGCCCAGTTAAAGGCTAAGCCACAGGGTCCGAGGATGACCACTGTAACTTAGCACAGCCTCTACTGGCTCGTGCAAATATACCCAGGCTTCAGCTAAATTCAATTAGTTTTTCTTTAAGAACGGAAAGAAATCCAATTTAACTAAACATGGACAGACGGTGGAAGGCACTTTGATGTTACAACTTCTCAGTGATGCTTTACTTAGTCACAAGTTCATAAGCAAGAAGGCTTAATTACTTGGGAAAACACAGGATTAAAACTGGATACAATGGTAGAGTATCCGCTCTTGGGCAACTTGATTCGAACCCATGCACTGAGTTCGTGTGTGGTGCAAACTTTGATGTGCGCGGTGACAAGCTGGAAGTCATGACCCCCTCAGGGATGCTCCTTCAGATGGCATTTGCAGGATGTGTAGGCGGAGAGGCAGGGCCTGCCAGGCCTGTTTGCTCTACTTTGATGTCCAGGCAGCCACAGGCCCCACTGTTTGCTCTTTCACTGAGGGGTGGGTTGGGAGCCTCCTACCTTTCCCAGTGGACAATGGCCAGCGATGGAGTGTGACGACTGTTGACCATTCCAGGAGCCTGGCGGACCAGAACAAGGCTTTGGGAGGTGCCGAGCCTGGGGGGCCAAAAGCTGTTTATAGGACAGCCGTTTCTCCAAATGTAGCTTTCTTTAAAGCCCCGTGGTGGTCAGGTGCTCATCGTGGACGTACAAACGGTCTTGTGAGTTTTAATAGGTACTGAGTACTGCTTGACCCTTTGTCCAGTGGCACTAAGGTACTTGTCAATTGAAAGTTTGTCTTTTCTGTTTTCTTGATCAACATGTATGTGCAGGGGATCGTGGTTTGGAATTAAAATGGTACGATTTCTGATTCCTCAAAAAAGAAGCTGTCAAAACACGTCTGATAACAAAATTATCCAGAAGGTATAAAGAACTCTTGGACACATCAGTAATAAAAAGATAGCCCAGTTTTTAAAAGATAGGCAAAAGACTTGAGCAGACACTTCACCACAGAAGAGATTGATGGGAAATAAGTACATGAAAAATACAAAGCATTTAGGGAAATGCAAGTTAAAATCATGGTCAAATGCTATTCCCTTTGACCAAATACGTATTCCAATGACCAAAATTTTAAAAACTGACAGTACCAAGTGATGATAGTGATGCAGAACAATTGTCATAACTGCTGATATGAATGTGTAATGGAATAGCCACTTTGGAAAACATTTTAGCAATTTCTTATAGAGGCAAAATGTACATTGATCAAACAGCCCAGCAATACCAACTCCTAGATATTTGTCCATGAAAAATAAAAACATATCTACCTAGAGACCTGTATGCAAATATTTACAGTAACTTATTCATAATCCCCCAAAACTCAAAATCACCCAAATGTCCATCTTCTGATGAAAGGACAAATTATGGTACATCCATACAGTGGACCTCTCAGCACTGGAAAAAAAAAAAAAGGACTAACTTCTTGTACAGGTAACAACATGGTTGAATCTTGAAAGTCTCATGCTAAGTTAAAGCCAGACAATGAAAGCTACCTTCTGTATGATTCCATTTATATTACAGTCTGGTAGAGGCAATACTATAGGGACAGAACTCAAGTTAGTGGCTGCTAGCATTTAGGAGAACCCACTCCAGTGTTCTTGCCTGGAGAATCCCAGGGACAGGGGAGCCTGGTGGGCTGCTGTCTATGGGGTTGCACAGAGTCGGACACGACTGAAGTGACTTAGCAGCAGCAGCAGCAGCAGCAGCATTTAGGAGTGGGAGGAAGGACACAAAGGAACTTTTCGGGTGACGGAAATACTTTAGAGTATTAATTCTTAATTCTGGTGGTGGCCATACAACTCATCAAATTGTACATCTTAGAAGGATGCATTTTACTATGTGTAAATGATGCTTCAATAAACTGACGTTAAAAAAGTTTTTCAAATGCCACCATCTTTCTCTATATTTTCATTGTTAATTGTGACCTTTTGTGTACTGAGAATTCATGATTGTAGTGTTAAAATGAAAAAAATGAACCCATATTGTTTGTGGTCATTTAGAATGTTTTGAATCCTTATTGCTGATGTTATCTTACATTGGAATACTATATATTCTGATTATAGAGAGTGGAGTCACACAACTGATGAACAGTGATCAATTCACTTTGTCAGTGGTATATTGGCAGGCTTACAAAATGTCATAGGGTTCTTCATAGCAAGGAGAAAGAGCAGGGCTCAGGACTGGGAACTTGCCTCATCCTGTATCATTCTTGGGTTCTTTGTTCCTGGACTGACATCCAGGGAGGACCGCCTAAATAGTGTGGCCATTGGGGTGCTTCAGGAACCAAGGATCCTGAAAGGGTGGGGTGGTGGGGGGAGATTGAGATTTGAGCCCACTTGGGCTTGCTGGTTGCTTTGAAAGCCCCTGCCTCAGAGAAGGTGAGTCCACCAGACAGAGAAGGAAGCTCCAGCAGAACTGTTTGAAATTCCCCACAAGAGTCTCCCTCCCTCCTGCTTTTTCTCCTGGAGTACATTTCATCAGCATCGGAAGGACTGCTTCCCGGCACTGCCTTCCCTACTTGGCTGGGGTCCCTGAGGAGCTGAGCTAATGAGTGGATAACACGCATTTGCCAAGGCCTTCCTGGATGTGGTACCTGGGCTTTGTTAATTTTAAAATGCCGCCATCCTTGGCCAAAGACCATTTAATTCCCTCTCATAGCAGTCATTTATTTTTAGCATTGGCTTATTTTCCCTCCATCTTACTAAGGGAAGGGGGACATTATACCCTATCTTTAAGAACCCAGAAGCCCAAGCCAGATTCCTGACCCTCAGGAGAGGCTTTACAGGCCTCTCTGTGTGGCCGACAGCTCTGCAGGTGTTCTCTGAGCAGAGAACTGGTGCTGCTTTTGCAGCTGGCCCAGGGCAGCCTCCTTGGGAGGCTCTTCTTTGCTGGCTGGCCAGAGGCAGAGCAGGTAGAGCACCCTGGACCCATGCTTCAGCTTAGGTCTTTAGGAGGCCTGACAGTGTGGAGGTCTAGCCTGTCTTGGAGGCTTCCAGCCTCTTCCCAAGATTTCCAGCCTGTTCTCAGCCTGGCTGCTTGCTGCACAACGGTGCTTCCTTTGGCCCAGAGAGGCTGACTTTGTGTTGTCTGATCTCCTGACTGTAATGATGATGATGGTTGTGGTGTCTTCTGCGTGCCAGGCCCATGTCAAATACTTCCAGTATTGGCTGTGATCCTCACTGCAACCTTAAAAGGGATGGGTTATTATCCCTGTTTTACATTTAGAGAAAATGAAGTTCAGAGGTGCTCAAGCTTGTTACTGTTGAAAGGGAGAGCTGGGATTTGAAGCCAGGTACCTCTGAACCCCAAACCCTTTTTCTGTCCACTGGACGGCACTGCCCAGGTAGGGAAGATTCAGGATCAAAGCCATGTCAGGACCAGGTGTCAAGTCAACTCAGGCAAGGTTTCTTGACGACCCACTATGTGCTGGATGATTTTGAGAAATTTAAAAACCAACAAACTACTGTCCTTGTCTTCAGAGAAGAGATAAAACAAGCCCCCTTTAACTGTAGAATGAGGCAGAGGATGGTCATTACCCCAGAGAAGACCAACTTAGAGTGCTGGGGAGGGGGCGATCATGAAAGGAGGCCCTTTCACATGAGGTGGGACTTGAAAGATGGACAGGAGTTTGATCAGTAGAGGTGGAGAGTAGAAAGACAGCATTTTTGGAATACGGACCATTGTGAGCATAGGCTCCTAAAGGTAAGAAAGTAGGGATGTACCGGAGTTCATCGGAGGCACTGGCAGGGTCTGGAGACCAGCGAACGTAAAGGAAAGCCTTATCCAGCACAGGCCACGGTCCTTTCAGGCTGAGACTGTTCAGCATGTGGTGGTGTTGTGAGCTCGAGAGCTGAAAGACTGGGGTTCACATCCAGGCTCTTGCTCCTATTGTCTCTACAAATTCTTTCACTTACCTGTGATTGTTTCCTCAACCATGATACGGAGATAACAAGGTGAGCTACTTTTGAGTGTGTAAATGTATGTGAAAGTGTTTAGAATGATGCCTGCCACATAATAAGCACTGGAGAAGAGTTTGCTACTTTAGTTAATAGTAGTGTAGTAGTAGTGGTAGTGTCTTAATTGTTATTATGACTAACCCTGCTGTGGCTGATTGTGGGTGACCTCATGAAGTTAGTGAATTTCCTGCAAGTAGGCCTATCTTTGAGGGAGGTGGCGCTATTACTTGCCTCTCACCAGTGTCTCTTTTGTATGATGCAGAAGCAGTAGGGCTTTGGAAATTCTTTTTCTACTCCTTTTCATCTCAGAAGCCATGCCTAGAACACGGGACCCCAGACCAAAGCATTTTGATGTGAAGATGGCTATTGTCCCAGGTGGCCACCTGCGTGGTGAAGAACAGTTCCCAGTATTTCCCAGCAAGGAAGGGTGGCTGAGGGTGCTGGCCAGGTGCCCAGAATGCCAGCACTATGCCCCCAGAAAAGTGTGCCGTGCTTGACGTCTCTCCCACCGCTGCTGCTGTGGCTGATTATCTCTGAGTAACAAAGAGTCATTTCTAATCCCATTTAGAATCATTGCCTAAGATAATCCTGTTTCATAGTAATGATATTCCAATTCCAGCATGCACCCGTTTCTAGTTTGGCAGACACATGCCTTGACCTCAGGCCACCCAGGCACTACTCCTGGGGAAGCGATGCCAGCTCATTTGCCTAACTTGACAGTCTCAGGGTACCCACCCACTTTTCCACCGATGTATCCCATCCTGGGGTTCTGTGTTCAGGGCTGTCTACACCGAGAGGATCGGTTGGGACAAAAAGAGCACCCAGTGCTCATCCCCTTCAGCAGCCTGGGGAGGAGTGTTCCATTTCTAGGGACTGTGATGTGTGCTCCTGCACCTCCTCTCTAAAGACCTCAGACCCACTCTGTGCTACGAGCTGTGCTTATTAGGGCTGCCAGGCTGGTGGGTCGAGGATATACAGTAAATATCAGTAAATATGGTGAGTGTGCCTGGGATGCAGCAAGGTTTTGGCTGTCTCTCATGCTATCTGCGTGAATAAAATATGATGTAGCAAATAGTTTAGTCAAAACTAATGAATGGTGAGTGATCTGATTCATTGTTTTTATATGAATGGATATCAAGCTGGAAAGCAGACTGTACTTATGAACCACAGGGTTCTGTCCTATTCACTAGTCATATCACTAATTCTAATGAGACCACTGATAAATGACAACGAATTTGGCAAATTAAATGAAGCTGATATTTTGGGTGAAAGAATTGCGAATGTGAAAAAAGAACTCAATGGGATAGAGCAGTGGTTAAATCTGTGGTGATAAAAATTAATAGGGGGGATGAGTGTTTCAGTCTGCAGTTAAAACCAAGACCAACGGTAACATCCAGGGCAACCCAATTTAGCAGTTCTGGCAAGTAGAGCCCAGGAGCTGACTGCAGCCTCAGTGTGTGCACCAGCCGTGCAGTGTTAAGGCCTCAGAAGTGAATTGATAACAAATATTTACTGGCCTGTATTCTGCCCTGTGTGCAGGGGAACAGGTGGCCAGGCACAGTCCTTACTTTAGGGAGCACAGTCTAGATGTGTGTGGCAGAGTGGTGAGGGACAAGGGCTCCAGAAAAAGGACCTGAGTTTAAAACCTCGCTCTACCTCTTACCAACTGTTTCCTCATCGGCAGAGTAGGAACAATAATGGCACCTGCCTCAACATCATGTGGTTGCAAAGATTAAAATGCACTTAAGACAGCCTAGTACATAGTAAGTGTAGGAGCCCCAGCGTGCTCTTATGGATGATTTGCTTATGGAGAGCCTGGTCTAGCCCATACTGTGGAAAGAATCCCTAATAACCAGGGCCTGACCACTCTGGCCCATTGGTTTGGCGACCGAGTATTATGAACCACAGATTGAAAGGCATGTGTTTAGAACTAGGTGAAGAGTATGAAGTTGCCATTGTCCTGGAAACCCTGTAATGGATAGTCTTGGTTTGGTGGCCCACTTAACATGTTATGCCTTCCTTGAGCTTTCCCCAAATTATCTCACCTTGTCTGGGCCCACTATTGATTTTTGACCCTTGTCTATCTGAATCAGATTCCCTCTTATTAACACAGCTAGCTTTATGACTATCTGAAAATATCACTCTCCGTGTGCATAGTAAGGGCCCAGCAACTTTGGGATGTTAGGACAGACTAACGGATGGTCAGGTGGGTGAGAACCAGTGTGGTTTAGCGGAATGTGCACCAGACAGTAATGAATTTGAATCTTGGTTCCTGTGTTTATTTAACATGTATACTTGGACAGTTCATGTTATCTTGCTGAGCCTCAGTTTATTCATTTATAAAATTGACTGGCACCTCATTGCAAGTGGTTATAGTGATTTGGAATAGTAAATGTAAAAGCAAATGTAAAGTGCTCAACCCTCTATGGCTGCTTTATTATGATTACTGATCTTTGCCTTTTGAGGGAAGTAAATAAAATATCATCCTCATTCGAGAAAACTGGGACACGTTTTCTACACAGGTACCTTGCTTCCTACCTAATCTTTAGTTTATTTCCCAAGGAAGCTGACTTTAAAAAGAAAACTGCACCCCATCCTCCCAAAAGAGAAGAAAAGAAAACTGCCCTCCTGTTTCCCCACTACCCGCCCCCGCCCCAAGCTCATGCCCCCCCACCACAGGATTTCTAGATTCAACACGTGCCTTTGGCCGGCCACCCTGCTTTCCTGACCTCCCATAGACTGGCCAGTAGACTGAATGAGCCACAGCTCATTTGACTTCCAGCAAACCTCCTGAACTGTGACCTCTTTGCTTCCTCCCCTCACCGAGGTGTGCGCTGGGTTGAGAATAGGTCAACTCTTTGTCTTCTCCTTGGGACAGGGTGACCCTATGCTTGGATGTGGGGGGTAAAGGGGAGGGGGAGTCAGAGGAGCCTCTCCAGAAGCTCCACATTGTGTGGGGACGACCTGGAGCTGGGATCACTGCCCTTCTTGCTTCACCAGCTCCAGCTGCTCACCAGCCGTCTCTGACACGTGCCTGGCCTGGCCTAGGCCTCAGCTCACACCACAGGTTTCCTCCCTCTTTCCTAAACAGTGTGATGACCCAAAGCCCCTCCGGCCACTGAGAGCAGAAAGCCAATCGATGCAAGTGCCCTCTCGAGCTTTGTGATGCCCCACAGTCTTGAAAATGGGAGCTCATCAACGTCCATATGAGCCAGCTTCCTAAGGGTGCTTGCACCTCTAATCTAATTACAGCCTAATCAGCGAATTAAAACATGCCTCATGGGGGCTGTTGCTCCAAAGGGACTTCTGTGAGTCTCAGGAGCTGCCACTTAGAGACCACCCTCCGGTTCATTTCCTCATCTTTGTTTGGGAACTGCCTGGTGTAAGTTGGGAAGGGTCTGGTGCTCAGGAGAGGAAGATGGGGACGTTTTCCACAGCTAAGCTGCCTGCAGCGCAGTTTGGACCTTCAGGTGGGAGAAGGCTGGGAAGAGCTAAGACAGTTGCCTTCCACCTTTCTCCCTCGTTTCTTACCAAATGAATTATTTCATTTATTCATACAGTCATTCAGAAAGCATCTGTCAACCACTTATTGTGATCTAGGCGTTGGGCAAGAAGCTAGGAAAGAAGGTTGAGCCATGGCCCTTGCCCTGTGGTCTACAGGAAAGGTAAATAAAAATAGACAGGCAATCACAATATGATATGGTGAGTGGCACCTTCCACTTGAGTGAGAATTGGGTTCTCACCCGGGCATGCACCCGGGCTGAGAGTCAGAGAGGCCTCAGTTGAGGTAATGACTATGTCACGGAGGGGCCCTGAAGGTGAGTGACCACTAACCAGTTGAAGGGCAAGTGGGACAGCGGGGGGCACTCCCAGCAGGAGGGATATATTTGATGGTCTTTGGTGTACTTCAGGGAGTTCATTGTTTTCACTGGGCCCTTAACTCTTCAGCCCCCAAGATCACTAGATCAACATAGGAATTAGAAGTTCTGCAGTTGAAAGGCTCCCTGAAGGAATAAACTTTTAGAAGAAATGAGGGCGGGAAATCCGACCCTTTTTTAATTTTTTTAGTAATTTTATTTATTTATTTATTTATTTTTGGCTGTGCTGGGTCTTCATTGCTGCACAGGCTTTTCTCTAGTTGTGGTGTCCGAGCTTCTCATTGCAGTGGCTTCTTTTCTTGTGGAGCACAGGCTCTATGGCACCCAGGTTTCAATGGTTTCGGCTCACAGGCTTTAGAGCATAGGCTCAGTAGTTGTGGTGCCCGGGCTTTAGTTGCTCCGAGTCATGTGGGATCTTCCCAGATCAGGGATCAAACCCATGTCTTCTCCACTGGCAGATGGATTCTTTTTACCTACCGCTGAGCCACCAGGGACACCCCTCAACCCTTTTTTAAAGATCATCTATTATTGTGTCCAGCCTGTTGCTTCTAACTGCTGCATCATGTTTTATAGACCACATTTAACTCACTCGTTTCCTCAGTGATGGACACCTGAGTGCCTGCAACTCCCCACGCCACAAAAGGTGTGGGGACATCTCCCATGTTTGGACCTGTGTTAGAATTTCTCTGAGATATGTATACTCAGGAGCAAAGTGCTGGGTTATCGGGTCAGGTACTTTAATGTGACAAATATTACAAGATGACTTCTGGAATGGCTGCATCAGTCTGTCCCCAGGCAGTTCCTGAAGAATCCAAGATCCTCATGCCTTCACCAACACTGGGTACTTTTCAGCTTTCTCACTTTTGCCAGTATGTTGAATTTAAAGTGCTATCTCATTTTAAAATTTTCTTTACAGCAAGTCCTTGTTGGTTATCTGTTTTAAATACAGCAGTGTATGCATATTAACTCCAAATTCCCAATAAAGTGCTATCTCATTTAAAAATCTTTTCATTTCTCTATTTCTTCATATACTTAATCATCTTGTTTGTTTATTTCCTCCTCTGGGTGTTTTTGCCTCATTTTTCTGTGGGGCTTCCTGATCCTTGCCTTGTTGCTAAAACTTGAATTGAGGCAAGTCCTGCAGACTGTTAGCTACCTGGGGTTCCATAAAGGGACGTGAGAGGCAATATAGCTGAATGATAAGAACATGGACTTGGTAGCCAGACTGCCCTGGTTTGAATCCCACCTGTGCTGCTTACAACTGAGTGACCTTGGGCAGGATACTTACCCCTTGCGTTTCTGTTTGACCTCCCTCATAGGGTTGTTGTGAGGATTAAATGTTAGTATATATAAAGTGTTAATATTTAAAATAGTGCCTGGTGGGTAGGAAGTATATACAAATGCTAGCTCTTATTATTATACTGCTGTCTTCTTTCTACTTAGCTCCACTGTACCCTTGAGAAATTGAATACTTATACCAGCAGACAGTAAAAGAAAGTAGAAAACAGCTTTTAGCCTAGACTCAGAGTTCACCACTCCTAATCACTTGTGTAGCTCTTACCCAGGTCTTGGGTTCTGGACCTGCTTTCTCCTCCCTTCCTGAGGCCAGTCTTCAATACCTGACCATTTCTGACTAGTCAGATTTCCAAGCCTGCAGTACCCGCCAGCCCCTCAGCCTGGCTCGCTCAGTCCTGTTGCTCTTCCTCTGCCAGCCTGTCAGCTGGATACTATCCCTCACAACCTTCACCTTCAGCATTCACACAGCTCAGTCTTTTTGGTAAGTCAGCTCATTTGGGCAGAGATAAGACCAGAATAGATTGTGATGGACATACAGGAAGGCATGTACTGCTACCAGAGCCGAGTCACTAAAGGCTAACTCTAAACCGCCATCCTCTCGGGCTGCAGACATTCTCTGACTTTCCAGGTTAGTATTGGAAGTAGGGTATCTGGAGATTCTCTCTAGCCTTTGAAGTTGATACTGACATTGGTAGGCATGTCTTTCCACAGACTATTAGAGGCCAAGTTCTGAGCTGGCTGGGAGAATTGCTGATGTTTGTAAGCCTTTGCCCAGTGAGTGGAGTAGTCAGCATAGTTCCTTTGAGTGTGTTACAGAAAAACTTGAGTGAGTGGAATGGTGTGTACCCTGCCCCGTTTAATCCAGCTATTAAAACCATGAAGACCTAACCCATATTAGGTACTGCCCATTTGGCACCAGCTGTTGACATTTAAGGTAGTGATACCTAAACCCAAACCTCACGAGTTACAGCCATCATGCCAGCACCAGAACAAGAGTCGGCTGCAGTTATCCTTCGGTGGATCACCTTGAATAGCAGTGCCTGCCTCCCTTTGTACCATCAGATCCGGTAATCCCCTTGTCAGCCAGGTGGGCCAACTCACCATCTCTTCTACATCACCGTCTCCCAGATACATTTCTAAATTGGGGTGTTTGTTTCGGCTTCAGCAAAAACAAAAATGTCAAAGAGACAGAAATCTCTTCATTTCCAAAGTCTTCTCATTGCTGCTCCTGGTGTCTACTTCTTTTGTCTTCCCTTGGCCTCATACCAGTGTGTTTCTTGGTTTCTGGTTGTTGACTTGTTTTGTGTCTGCTGTTTGCCTCTGTCTCTAGTCCTTAGCATATGACCTGGCTTTTGACACTCGGCCTCACACCTCTGCTGCCTGGTCCCTGGCCCTTGGCTCTGTTTTGACTCTGAACTTCTTGGCACTCCCTGGGCCTGACCTGCTGCTCAACCTGTTCTCACCAGCCTTGCCCTAGGTTTCTCTTACCCGGCTGGCCTCCTAGCCGGTTTCTGCCCTGCTGCATCCCACAGGTCCACAAAGTTCTTTTTGTCTTCAAAGCTAACTATAGTCATGTAGTCCTTTAGCCTGATCTGGACTGATTTCTCCAAAAAAGACCTGATCCCCATGGAACTCTGGGTCAAATGCTTTTTAAGTTTGAGATGACTCTTACTTACTAGCTGTCTGATAAGCTGTTTGGTGCCACTCTGGACCACAGAACAGCCATGGTTCTTTTAGTCCTAGCTCTATCCCATCGAAGGGCTGCTGCCTTTTGCATTTATGAAAAGTGAAAGGAATCTTCTCCAAGGTTGCAGAATGAGTCACTTGCTTGGATGCTTACCCTCCTTGCCCTCCAAGTTTGTGAAGTGAATTGCCCGTTCCTTTTGATTGGGTTAGCAGCCCCAGGGCCTAGCCTCATCACTTTTCTCTCCCCATCCTACCAGACCACTGTCTGCCCCCTGGGGCCAAGGGTAGCATACTTGGTTGCTTGGGCACGTCTTGCAGCCTGCAAATTGGACAGATGGAATCAATACTCAGGAACCTGGAGAGGCCCAGGTAGCACAGTTAGTGACACTAAATGCCTAGAGGGACAGCCTGCCCTGGGAGGGGTTGTGATTGAATGGTGATTGGACACAGCAGCTGAGCATTAACCAAATTATGTCCCTTTGAGTTTAGATTGACAAATCCTCCTCACTTAAATTTTAAAACAAGCCAACTTGTGTAGAATATAGAAGAGCTGCCGCCTTAACACAGCACTATGGCAGCACGAGTGCTGGGGCTGATTAGATATAGATTTGGAGCCCACTTCAGCCTGTGTAATTATCACTAAGATTATATGGACACAGAGAAGAGAGCTCATATTTGTGGACTTCCTTTGATGTGCCAGGCACTGTAGAGTTTTTATTTCATAACTTAACGGGGTGCGGGGGGGGCATCATAATCCGTATTATTCTAGTAAGGAAATAGAGTTTCAGAGGTATAATAATTTGTCCAAGATCACAGTTAGTAGATGATAGTGCTTCCCTGTACTTGTTATAAAATGTCACCATCTTCCCTATTTGTGTGTCAGTTCATAAGTCTCTTGACTTTCCTACAGCCCAACCATAGGGTCAGGTACACAGTCATAATAACTAATGTCTGTTGAGCACTTATTATGTGTCATACACTATTAAAGCACATTTTATGCACTAACAGTCATATGAGCTAGATACTCTTAATATCTGATAATTATGATACAGAGTGATCTTCTGATTTCATCATTTGTTCTACATTTATTAGTTGTTCTACAGTAAAAAAAGAAAAAAGCTTTCCCTTCTTCCCCATTGACTATATGGACTCTTGGAATCTTAGTGTACAATGGGTGATAGTCAGTTAATGTCATTATTCATGTTGATGCTCATATTGACTCGGGTTTTTTTTAATTTATTTATTGATTTCTTTTTGGTTGCACTGGGTCTTTGTTGCTCTCCGTGGGCTTTCTCTAGTTGCGGTGAGCAGGGACTGCTCTTCGTTGCGTTGCATTGCAGTGCACAAGTTTCTCTTTGCAGTGGTTTCTCTTATTGTGGAGCACAGGCTCTAGATGCACAGGCTTCAGTAGTTGCAGCATTTGGTCTCAGTAATTTCAGCAAGTGGGCTTGTAGTTGTGGTGCACAGGCTTCAGTTGCTCTGAGGCATGTGGAATCTTCCGAGACCAGGGATCGAACCAATATCCCCTGCATTGGCAAGCAGATTCTTGTCCATTTTCCCCAGAGAAACCTATCTGTAGCATGGTCTCAGATTTTAAAGCCAACATTATAACCACTGTACCATACTGCATCCTTTGCCATGAGATATTCTTCTTACTGCCTGCAGTTAGTTTGCCCATCTCTTAACAGCCTTTTTGAACCCTCTTAACTTTTCATCTTCTGGGAAGTAGGAAGACTAATGACAGTCCTTTCCAAATTATTTGTAAACTGTATAAGTAAATTACAAAAAGACAGAAATGGTAGGGACCTAACAGAAGCAGAAGATATTAAGAACAGGTGGCAAGAATACACAGAAGAACTATACAAAAAAGATCTTCATGACCCAGATAACCACAATGGTATGATCACTCACCTAGAGCCAGACATCGTGGAATGCAAAGTCAAATGGACCTTAGGAAGCATCACTATGAACAGGGCTAGTGGAGGTGATGGAATTCCAGTTGAACTACTTCAGATCCTAAAAGATGGTGCTGTGAAAGTGCTGCACTCAATAGGCCAGCAAATTTGGAAAACTCAGCAGTGGCCACAGGACTGGAAAAGGTCAGTTTTCATTCCAATCCCAAAGAAAGTCAATGCCAAAGAATGTTCAAAGTACCACACAATTGCACTCATCTCACACACTAGTAAAGTAATGCTCAAAATTCTCCAAGCCAGGCTTCAACAGTACATGAGCTGAGAACTTCCAGATATTCAAGCTGGATTTAGAAAAGGCAGAGGAACCAGAGATCAAATTGCCAACATCCACTGGATCATCAAAAAAGCAAGAGAGTTCCAGAAAAACATCTACTTCTGCTTTATTGATTACACCAAAGCCTTTGATTGTGTGGATCACAACAAACTGTGGAAAATTCTGAAAGAGATGGGGATATCAGACCACTGTACCTGCCTTCTGAGAAATCTGTATTCAGGTCAAGAAGCAGCAGTTAGAACTGGACATGGAATAGCAGACTGGTTCCAAGTCAGGAAAGGTGTACATCAAGGCTGTATATTGTCACCCTGCATATTTAACTTATATGCAGAGTACATCATGTGAAATGCAGAGCTGGATGAAGCACAAGCTGGAATCAAGATTGCTGGGATAAATATCAATAACCTCAGATATGCAGATGACACCACTCTTACGGCAGAAAGCAAAGAACTAAAGAGCCTCTTGATGAAAGTGAAAAGCAGAGTGAAAAAGTTGGCTTAAAACTCGACATTCAGAAAACTAAGATCATGGCATCCAGTTCCATCACTTCATGGCAAATAGATGGGAAAACAGTGGAAACAGTGACATATTCTTTTCTTGGCCTCCAAAATCACTGCAGATGGTGATTGCAGCCATGAAATTAAAAGACACTCCTTGGAAGGAAAGTTATGACCAACCTAGACAGCATATTAAAAAGCAGAGACATTACTTTGCCAAGAAAGGTCTGTCTAGTCAAAGCTATGGTTTTCCCAGTAGTCATGTATGGATGTGAGAGTTGGATTATACAACAACATATTAAAAAAATCATTCATCATGACCAAGTGGGCTTTATCCCAGGAATGCAAGGATTCTTTAATATCCGCAAGTCAATCAATGTAATTCACCACATTAACAAATTGAAAGATAAAAACCATATGATTATCTCAATAGATGCAGAAAAAGCCTTTGACAAAATTCAACATCCATTTATGATTAAAACTCTCCAGAAAGCAGGACTAGAAGGAACATACCTCAACATAATAAAAGTTATATATGACAAACCCACAGCAAGCATCACCCTCAATGGTGAAAAATTGAAAGCATTTCCCCTGAAATCAGGAACAAGACAAGGGTGCCCACTCTCACCACTACTATTCAACATAGTTTTGGAAGTTTTGGCCACAGCAATCAGGGCAGAAAAAGAAGTAAAAGGAATCCAGATAGGAAAAGAAGAAGTGAAACTGTCTCTGTTTGCAGATGACATGATCCTCTACATAGAAAACCCTAAAGACTCTACCAGAAAATTACTAGAGCTAATCAATGAATACAGTAAAGTTGCAGGATATAAAATTAACAGACAGAAATCTCTTGCATTCCTATACACTAACAATGAGAAAACAGAAAGAGAAATTAAGGAAACAATACCATTCACCATTGCAACAAAAAGAATAAAATACTTAGGAGTATATCTACCTAAAGAAACAAAAGACCTATACATAGAAAACTATAAAACACTGATGAAAGAAATCAAAGAGGACACAAACAGATGGAGAAATATACCGTGTTCATGGATTGGAAGAATCAATATTGTCAAAATGGCTATACTACCCAAAGTAATCTATAGATTCAATGCAATCCCTATCAAACTACCAACGGTATTTTTCACAGAACTAGAACAAATACTTTCACAATTTGTATGGAAATACAAAAAACCTCGAATAGCCAAAGTAATCCTGAGAAAGAAGAATGGAACTGGAGGAATCAATCTGCCTGACTTCAGACTATACTACAAAGCCACAGTCATCAAGACAGTATGGTACTGGCACAAAGACAGAAATATAGATCAATGGAACAGAATAGAAAGCCCAGAGATAAATCCACGAACCTATGGTCACCTTATCTTCGACAAAGGAGGCAAGGATATACAATGGAAAAAAGATAACCTCTTTAACAAGTGGTGCTGGGAAAACTGGTCAACCACTTGTAAAAGAATGAAACTAGAACACTTTCTAACACCATACACAAAAACAAACTCAAAATGGATTAAAGATCTAAATGTAAGACCAGAAACTATCAAACTCCTAGAGGAGAACATAGGCAAAACACTCTCCGACATAAATCACAGCAGGATCCTCTATGACCCACATCCCAGAATTTCAGAAATAAAAGCAAAAATAAACAAATGGGACCTAATGAAACTTAAAAGCTTTTGCACAACAAAGGAAACTATAAGCAAGGTGAAAAGACAGCCCTCAGATTGGGAGAAAATAATAGCAAACGAAGCAACAGACAAAGGATTAATCTCAAAAATATACAAGCAACTCCTCCAGCTCAACTCCAGAAAAATAAATGACCCAATCAAAAAATGGGCCAAAGAACTAAACAGACATTTCTCCAAGGAAGACATACAGATGGCTAACAAACACATGAAAAGATGCTCAACATCACTCATTATCAGAGAAATGCAAATCAAAACCACAATGAGGTACCATTATACGCCAGTCAGGATGGCTGCTATCCAAAAGTCTACAAGCAATAAATGCTGGAGAGGGTGTGGAGAAAAGGGAACCCTCTTACACTGTTGGTGGGAATGCAAATTAGTACAGCCACTATGGAAAACAGTGTGGAGATTTCTTAAAAAGCTGGAAATAGAACTGCCATATGACCCAGCAATCCCACTTCTGGGCATACACACCAAGGAAACCAGATCTGAAAGAGACATGTGCACCCCAATGTTCATCGCAGCACTGTTTATAATAGCCAGGACATGGAAGCAACCCAGATGCCCATCAGCAGACGAATGGATGAGGAAGCTGTGGTACATATACACCATGGAATATTACTCAGCCATTAAAAAGAATTCATTTGAATCAGTTCTAATGAGATGGATGAAACTGGAGCCCATTATACAGAGCGAAGTAAGCCAGAAAGATAAAGACCATTACAGTATACTAACACATATATATGGACTTTAGAAAGATGGTAACGATAACCCTATATGCAAAACAGAAAAAGAGACTCAGATGTATAGAACAGACTTGTGGACTCTGGGAGAAGGCGAGGGTGGGATGTTTCAGGAGAACAGCATTGAAACATGTATATTATCTAGGGTGAAACAGATCACCAGCCCAGGTTGGGTGCATGAGACAAGTGCTCAGGCCTGGTGCACTGGGAAGACCCAGAGGGATCAGGTGGAGAGGGAGGTGGGAGGGGGGACTGGGATGGGGAATACATGTAAATCCATGGCTAATTCATTTCAATGTATAACAAAAACTACTGTAATGATGTAAAGTAATTAGCCTCCAACTAATAAAAATAAATGGGAAAAAAAAAAGAGAGAGTTGGATTATAAAGAAAGCAGAGCGCCGAATAATTGATGCTTTTGAACTGTGGTATTGGAGAAGACTCTTGAGAGTCCCTTGGACTGCAAGGAGATCCAACCAGTCTATCCTAAAGGAAATCAGTTCTGAATATTCATTGGAAGGACTGATGCTGAAGCTGAAACTCCAATTCTTTGGCCACCTGATGGGAAGAACTGACTCATTGGAAAAGACCCTGATGCTAGGAAAGGTTGAAGGTGGGAGGAGAAGGGGATAACAGAGGATGAGATGGTTGGATGGCATCACCGACTTGATGAACTTTAGTTTGAGTAAGCTCCAGGAGTTAGTGATAGACAGGGAAGCCTGGTGTGCTGCAGTCCATGGGGTCACAAAGAGTTGGACACAACTGAGCGACTGAACTGAACTGATAAGCAAATAGTCTCCAACTAAAAACCTGATAGTGTCTGCTGTGAATTACACATTTGACTTTTAGATGTGGATTTTAGCTGCTTAGAGACCCTTCTCATTTCTCTTTAGGATCATAATTCATAGCCAGGATAAATTACCTACAAAAGGTAATTCTTAAAATCTTTTTAGGTGAGGGGTATTAGAGTCAGGAGACTCACTTGACCATGTTACTTATCTATGAGGACTGTGTGTGTGTGTGTGTGTGCACATGGGAGTTACTGAAATTCATTCATCCATTCAGCAGATATTTGGGCCAGATCCTGTACCTGTTGAAGGTTATGAAATTCAAACCAGTTAATACAGGGAAAACCAACAACACTACTGACTACAGATACTGAGAAACTTAACAACGGAGAGAATCTAAAATTACAGTTTGGCTTTTTAATAGTTATGATAGTTAGAGTAATTTTAAAAATTTTATTTATTTATTTTTGGCTACATGTCACCACATGACTTGTACGATCTTAGTTCTCTGACCAGGGATTGAACCCAGACCCTGGTAGTGAAAGCACCAAATCCTAACCACTGGATCACCAGGGAATTCCCTAAAGATTTTTTTAAAGTCCAGCTTCACTAGTAATCAAAGAAATGCAAATTGAAACAGTGATGTGATTCCATTTTCTGTCTAACACATTTTCTGTGTCCAGATTAACACACTATGAAAAAGAAAAAAAATGCCCTGTTTGATGAAAGGGCTCCCCTCATAGCTCAGTTGGTAAAGAATTCACCTGTATTGCAGGCTACCCTGGTTTGATTCCTGGGTCGGGAAGATCTGCTAGAGAAGGGATAGGCTACCCCACTCCAGTATTCTTGGGCTTCTCTTGTGGCTTCAGTTGGTAAAGAATCCACCTGTAATGCGGAAGACCTGGATTCAATTCCTGTGTTGGGAAGATCCCTTGGAGAAGGGAAAAGCTACTCTCATTCTGGCCTGGAGAATTTCATGGACTGTTGCAAAGATTTGGACACGACTGAGTGACCTTCAGTCACTCACTCACATTTTGATGAAAGGAAGGCACAATAGTTAATCTCATACTTTTGATAGTAGAAATAAAAATCACATTCTTTCTGACAGGTAGTTTAGTAATATTTATCAAAAACCTTGAAAATGTTTATAGGTTTGATCTAGAAATTCATTTCTTAGGAACTTATTCAAAGGAAATAGATTGTTATAGAAATATTAAAAAATAATTATTTTATAGTTGGAGATTGGCTGAACGAAGTATAGACAAGCCTTATGGTAGAATACTATGCAGTCATTAAAAACAATGTGATAGACAAATATATAATACATGGAAGAGGTTTGTATATGTTTAGGGAGAACTTATATATGACTCCATTTTTTTGTAAATAAAAATGTGCATACATTGGGAAAAAACTGGAAAGGTCTTATATATTCTAGAACAATTTTTTATTTTTGATTAGCTATATTTTCTAAATTTCTTAAAGTGAACATGAACCTTTTTTATTAGAAAAAAAAGTGGGGGGAAGTATTAGCAGGAATATCACATAAGACAGGGGAAACTAACATATAAAAAGCACTTCCTGGGTCAAGCACTGTGGTTGGTGCTTTATAACTTCACCTAATCTAACCTCACTGTGGAGCCTCCTGCCTCTGTCCTCGTCCCTCCAGTCCATTTTCACATAGCTATAGGAGTGATTCTTCTAATAGCAAAGATTTAGAAGAGAACACACCAAACTATAGATAGTAATTACTCCTGGAATTTAGATTGAGGAGATGGCTATAAGAGAAGACTTTCATTTTTCAATTTAATATTTCAATGTGATTTGTACTGTGTGTGTGTGTGTGTGTGTGTGTGTGTGTGTGTACATATAAGTGGGGAGGAAAAGCTTGTGTTGCCATGTCACTTCCCCTTTAAGCCCTTCAGTGGCTTACCTCATCTCCCACTTCTCTTCCCCTTACACCTTCTACTCCAGATCTTCTTTCTTCAGATGAAACTTGTGCTTTTTTGCCTCCAGGATTTGTGAATGCATTGGGTCCTCCCACTTCACCAACCTGGATCTGGTTATTCAGCCTTTTTAGGTCTTTAATATCACTTACCCCGGGATGCCTTTCTTGATCCCCTCCCTTGGTTTTCCACCATACATGGTACTTTTCCCATCATAGCCTTCATCATACTTTGCTAGAATTTTATGGTAAATTGTTGTCCTTCCCTGAAGAGACTGTAAGCTCCCTGAGGCATGGACTCTAGCACCTAGAACAGTGACTTGAACATAGTAAGTGTTTGATAAGTAGTTGTTGAATAAACACTTCATATTTTACAGTTGTGGATCCTGAGCCTTAGGGAGATGTTAGATAACTTGTCCAGAGCCTCTCGGCCAGTGATGTTTCAGAGCCAACTTTCCCATCCTTGTGTTCGATACTTGTAAAGTTCATGTTCTTTCCGTTGTACCACTCAGGTGAACAGAGGCAGAGCCAATCCCTAAACATGCCTCAGAATTGGGATCTTTACTTCCTGGACCTTTCCTGTTTTTGACACTTATGTCTGTCTGATTTCTTCCAGTGTGGTGCAGGTCCTGCTTGCGGCTGGTGCTGACCCAAACCTCGGGGACGACTTTAGCAGTGTATACAATACCGCCAAGGAGCAGGGAATCCATTCTTTAGAAGGTAAGTGTGGACTACTGTGCTGTTCTGCAGGCTCTCCTCCCTGCAGCTTCCAGCAGCCGTTCTCCGTGCCAGTTCTACCAGCAACTCAGGTGAGAGCCTGCAAGTTGCTCATCCTCTGGGGACTCGTGGATAACCCAAAGGCTTGGGGCAGATCCCCTTCACAGCCCCCTCTGGCTCTGTAATTTATGTCACGTCAGGTCTTAGGGAATAAAATAGAGGCCTGATTTCATGACTGAGGAGAGGGGTAGGAAAACCTTTTAACTGGTGTTCTGCCAAAAGTGCCTCAACCTGTGGAGTCTCAGATGAGTGCACAATGAAGCAGGTTTCCATAAGATAATTAAGGCAACTGTGTGGAATGTGGATTTATTCTTCCTCTACTTCCTGCAGACTTAGCCTGCCCCAGCCCTGCCCCAGAACTAGAAACCAGCTTTACTGGTTCCCTTAGCCTCACAAGTCCCTCCACACTATCCTGAATACTGTTTTTTCTCCCCCCCCCCTGTATGTGGAATATAGTCCTCTCTCTGACATTGGCCCCTCGACTTACTCAATGATCCAGGACAAAGAGTGGACTTCCTCTGTGCCTTGATGTCTGTGCTTGTAAAATGGAGTGGTCCTCATTGCCCTGCTGGGGTACTGTGCGGGTGATTGCTTGGACTTCTCCAGAGGAAAGAGCTGATATGTACCTTTACCAGGTCTTGGTCACATGTCTGTTGGAAGGTACCTGGGCGAGTTAGTCTGAATTACCTCTGGTGAGTGGTTTTTTGAAAGTGGAATTGAGAAGATGGCAGGTTGAAATGACCGCAGACAGAGATAAATATTTTACGTTTGAGCTTTGCTTGTCCAGATTGTCTCTGCTGCCCACCCATTATCCTGGCTCACTCACAGAGCCTGAGATTCCCCTTGCTTTCCAGCAACAGGGCAGCTAAACTGTGGCTGCTTTAGAGTTTGCAGTGATGCCAGGAGAGACAGCCTTGCTGACTGCTCGAGGGTCAGAACATTGACCTGAGGGGAGGTTCAGCAGAGGGGAGAAGTATGCTCAGCTCTCAGAACCATCAGCAAGGCTGCCAGACCGACGTGGGTGTGTGGTAGCCTAGGGCAGAGGTGTCATTGCTGCCCCAGCAAGGTTTCTCATAGCAGCTTGAGAAAAATGTCAAAAGCATCAGAGCATTGCTACCCAGGTGAAGTGTGAAGTTGTTCTCCCCTGCCTCTCCACCTCTGAACCTGCTCCTTCTCGGTCAAGCTCCCTTGCTGTAGCTAGATCCTCCACAGAGCCTTTTCTGCAACCTGCCCTCTGCTGCTCTTTTGAATGTTCTCTAAATCTTAGCCCTTTATATGGTTATTTGAACTCTCATCTGCTCATATGTCTTTTCTTTCTTCGTGAGCTGACAGTTCTATGTGCAGGCCGTGACCTATGCCACCTTGGATTCCCCACTGAGCTGGGGGAATTATATTCATTTTGTTTGTAGTAGAGGAGAATTTCATGAGTGCCAGACTTGCCCTATATTTGCAGCCTGATGTTTGGGAACTCAGCTTAAAGTTGTGGGATAGCTTAAAGGCTGTCCTCCATTCACTCAGACACGGCATTGCCACCCTCAGCTCTATCTTCTGTTCTGGTGCTCTCACCAAGGAGGAGCATTTGCTGAGGGGCAGGGCCAGGTAGAAGGGAAGGATTCGAGGGCCTTCTCATCTGCCCTTGGGATCCAAACACCGCCCAGTAAGTGTTTTTGATTTCACAGAATCTCAGAACTGTGAAGCCATCTAGTCCTGCCTGTGCTCTCACACCAGTCCCCACCCCTGCATTTCAAGTTTTGAACCTTTGTATTCTGGGGCTTCCCAGGTGGCTCAGTGGATAAAGAGTCCACCTGCAGTGCAGGAGTTGCAAGAGATGAGTTCGATCCCTGGGTCAGGAAGATCCTCTGAAGGAGAGCATGGCAACCTGCTCCAATATTCTTGCCTGGAGAATGCCATGGACAGAGGAGCCTGGCAGGCTACAGTCCATAGGGTCACAAGAGTCGGACATGACTGAAAGCGACTGAGCATGCATCCACCTGTGTGTTCAGCTTTCCAGGTTGATGCTCATATTCAGCATTCTAGATCAGTGGTCAGCACACGTTTTCTGGCAAGTGCCAGATAGTAACCATTTTAAAGCTTTGTGGGCCAGTTGGTCTCAGTTTTGGCTATTTAGCTTGGCCATTGTAGCATAGAATATAATATACAAATGAGTGTACATGGATGTGTTCCAATAAAACTTTATTTAAAACAAAAGTTGGCAGCAGGCTGGATTTGGCCCATAGGCTGTATTTTGCCAACTTTACTTTAGATATTTTCTTTTTTCTCTCCTTCCTTCGTCGTTTCCTTCCTCCCTCCCTCCCTTGCTTCCTCTCTCCTATCCTTCCTCCCTCCTTCCCTCCCTTCCTTGCTTCTCTTCTCTTTCTTTGCCTTTTTAATCAGTCTCCTTTGAATTTTTTTAACTCTTGAGCTCGCCAACCTACATTCTAGGTAGGTAGGCAACAGAAATATTGGAACAGACTAATATATATCTCATGAAATGCAGACAGAAATATTAACTATCTTTTAATTTATATGATCTGCAAATTTAGTGAATAGGCTTTCTATGGACTCATTTACTTACTCAAAAGTACTTTTTAAAAATTTTATTGATTACGTTCCTATCTAGCAGGGACTGGTCTCAGCACTGTTAGACAAGCAAGGTCCCTGCCATCATGCACTTCATGTGCTAGTCTTTGATTACAGTGTTTATAAGGACTCTATTATATAAAGTACAGAGCCCTGAAACTCATTCATGATCAGGACAATTTAGAAGCATTATTCAGCAGTCAGAATTGTAGATCCTCCAAACTTCTTTCTTTTGTATCCTCCATTTCTTCATCTTGTCCACAAAATTGTAAGAGATTCTCTCAGATTTATTGCTGAAATAAAAACATGTTTTAACATTTGTCTTAATTTGTTGCATAGGAACCCTTGCCCAGCAAGATGTTAGGTTATTCTGGCATGGTTTTGTATTATCCCTAGCAAACCCACACTGGTGCCCAGTAATCACTAAGTGTTTCAGAACCATTAAATATAAATAAATTCTAGATTTAAGCAATAACTATCAACTATCATTCATAAGTTCACTGCTCTGTGGCTTGCAAAATCTAACTTGTAGCTTTTTCTCTGTTTTGAATTCCAGGCTGCCTTTGCCAGCCATGGTTTTCTGGCACCTCCTCTGAATTTCCCTGGTGTGTCAGTGTGGAGGTACTCTGCCCTTGGACTTCATATGCTCTGCTTTCTGACTCTGAACCTGGAGAGCGATGGTCCTTTATCATCATCATCTCAGAGTTCTCCTCTCCTTACCAGCCGAAGCCTTTAGCTCCTTGTTAAACATACTTTTCTTTCCTTTTCCCATTTAGAAATACCTCATTCATTCATCCATTCAACCAATATTTATTGATTGCCCACTGTATGCAAGTCACTGTACCCAGCTCAGGGTCATGTTCACTGAGGAAGTAGACAAAAACAAAAGAATCCTGGTTTTTGTTTTGTTTTGTTTTTATTTTGGTTGGATTGACTTTTTCATGGGAAACTACCTACTTGGGGATATGTGAGGAGGTTAAGGAGAAG
Organism: Odocoileus virginianus; assembly: GCF_023699985.2. Lineage (NCBI taxonomy): Eukaryota > Metazoa > Chordata > Mammalia > Artiodactyla > Cervidae > Odocoileus > Odocoileus virginianus. The sequence continues at coordinate 29,982,106 of NC_069683.1, forward strand.
AAGAGTTACAAGCTCCTTGCCCAGAGTGTGTAGGCAAATTCACAGGAAAGTTCTTCAGTATTGGAGTGTAGAGTCGGTGCTCTCAAGTTCACTAAATTTCTAATAGATATTTCTGTGGGGCTTAGCCTGTGGTCATTACTGAAGGGGAGTGCTGAGTTATAGTTTGACTTTGGCAAGACCTCCCTAAACCCCTGTAATATATCCCTTGTCTACTTTTTCAGTATTATTGTGAAGTCGAAGAGATGTGATGTGTGAATCATAAAGTATTCTACAGTTACAATTGCTTATTAATTTGGTTCATTTATAATTGGGCATGTACTTCCTGAGTGCCAGGCACTCTGCCAGATGCTGGGAATGAATTAAAAGGAATATATATGGTCTAGTCCCTCAATATATGTGATCTGCTCTCAGTCAAGTAATAAGACAGACCTATGAACAGGCATCACAGTGCAGAATGATAAATGCAAAGGTAAATAGGTGTACAAAGGATATAGGTAGCACTTGTATAGGTAGTGATGCCCTCTACCTGAGGGCAGACTAGTGTCTTGGAAGTGTCACAGGGTAAGTGACTTTGAATTGAGTCTTAAGGTTGAGTCAGAGACTGCCAGGCAGGCTAAGTGGGATGGACTTTCCAGGCAGAAAGAACAACACATGCAGAGATAAGGGCTAAGTAATAGCAGGTGGAATCATTCGCCACAGTGCTAAGAACAGCTAGAAGACCATAGCAGGAGGCAGGGTTCTACGTGGGAAGGACCTTGTAAGGCAATTCTAGGGAGCTCATAGTGTTTTCCAAAGGCCATTGAAGGATTTCAAGTAGGGGAATGCTCAGTTTACATTAGCAGTTTAGATGGACTCATGGGATGGGGATGAATTGGAGAGGAGAGGTTAGCAATGGTTCTTAATGTTTTGATCCCTTTGAGAATTGGATGAGAAACCATGCTCCTCTCCCTCAAAATGCACTTCTCACTTCTGGGGATTTCTAAAAGAAATATTTGGGAGCAGAGAGAAATAGATATTCGAAAAATATCAGGAGGATATTGAGTATTCGGTGGAATGTGGGAATTGATGGAAAAGGAGGCACCTGTCACCTTGGTTTCTGCTTTGGGCAAACCATTGGATGAGTGGGTCTGGAGTTCAAAGACATCTGGCAGCATTTGCTTGATAGTTAAAATAATGAATGTGACTGAAACTGCCTGAGGAAAGGAGTTAAAATGAAGGGATAGGAGGACAAGTCCCTCACTCAGGATCCCAGCATTTAAGATGTGGGAAGGAGTGAGGATCCAGGCAAGGAGACCTAAAGGTATTGGAGAAGTTGCCTGGTTTTCTTCTCTCAGAGAGGTGCTCTGTGTCTGTCCTGCCTGCTCAGAATGGGCACAGCCTAGAGAAAAAAGAAAGCTCTTTGCTGCTGAGACTTTGCTAACAGCTGCCCTCATTCACCTTTCCTGGTGAACTGCTTCTCCTGTTTGATATTTGGTATTGTTCTAGCAAGAAGCCTGCTCAGCTGGCATATTACAGTGTCTTCCACTCTTGTCAGGGTTGGTGTTTCAGGGTAGAGAACAGGGCTGTTGGTGCAAGTGATGCAAGGATGCTTGGCCTTATTGGTTGACTATTCTGTTCTCTTCAAGCTCTCGGAATGGCATCTTCAGAGGCACAGTGATATCCTGGAGAAAGGTTAGGCTTCAGAGCCAGGAAGTTATGGTTCACTTAAGCTCTGTCACCAGTCATGTGACCTTAAGCCACTTGAATTTCTGTTTTCTCATCTATAACATAGGGATAACAATACCCATCCTAAAGAGTTGTTTGAATGACTAGAAATAATCACATGTAAAGCACAGTAGCATATGATGAAGAATTTATCTGCGGAGTTGGGTTTTGGCTCAATAAAAGACAGGAAATTTGCCATAGAGGTACTGAGCAACTCACCACTCAAGGGGTACTGACAGAGGCTGGCTGGCTGCCCATCAGGGATTCTGTAAAGGGTCATTAGATTATACTGCTTCCAAGGTTCCTGTCAGCCATGTGATTTCCAAGGTTCTAGAAACTTTGGGCTTATCTTCAGAGCAAGTAATGTACTTAGAAGTAGGATTTGAGCCAGGCTTTGGGTAGTGGAGAGAGGAGAAAAAAAGAAAAGATATTCTAAGCAGGGATCATGCTTGAGCAAAGACACAGAGGGGACACATGGAGGGGAGCTTGGAGATCACGGCTGCTTCCCTACCACTTCATCCCCTGATCCTGACCACATTCCATGCAGTGCCTTGAGCCCCACCCATGCCCACTCTAGGAGAGTCCCACTTGTAGCTGGTTGCTGGGTGTGGGCCCCAATCCTCAGGTGGAGGAGGCAGTAAATTAGTGGTAACAGTAAACAAGTCACCCAGTCAGGGATGCCCCTGGCTGCTTGTAAGTAACTGTTATAAACCTTGGGTGTCTGAGGCTGTCAGAAATGCACGCGAGCACTCTGAGCGCCTCTCATATACACAATTAAAACAATAAAACATGGCAGAAACGTAGCCAGAGCAGGCTATAAATCAGCTTCTCTTCTCAGCTCCAAGTGGCGGCTGAATAAAGATGAGTTGTGCAGAAGCTGGGTTGGCACAGGGCCCTTCTGGGGATAGGGGCCTGGTTTGCCCGGCCGGACCTGCCAAGGCCAACCCTAACCCCACCCCCAGCCCCGGTGGCCCTCTTCCCACAGCTCCAGGGCCTGCAGGTCCTGGCCTGCTCCAGCTGACCTCCCCATCTCTGTGTCTTTAGATGTGGGACAGGATGATGCAAGCTGTTACATCACAAACCAGTGGACAAGTGCCCTGGAGTTCAGGAGATGGCTAGGAGTCCCCGCTGGTGGTAATGGAACTGCTGTCTATAATATTTCTCCCTCTCCCCAGGACATTGCTAAGGAGTAGTCTTACCTTAGCTTATCTGTTCAATATAAGTTAACACCCAGCACTCACTGCATGCCCAGCCCTACCCAGGCACAGCAGAGAGAATCTGTGCCCTTGGAAACAAAACTCAAATGGGAGTAATAATGGTCCCAAGGACATAAGAATCACCTATCTCAGAGTCCAAAGAGTGGCTTGGCCATCAACTGTGTGACCTTGGGCAATTCTCTATCTCTCTGAGCCGTGATTTTCTCATCTATAGAGAATAAGATTTTTTACACCATAGATGTAGCTTGTCAAAACACAAATTCCTGCCCCACTCCCAGACCCTGAGATTTTAATTCAGTATGTCTGGGGTTGGACCTGAGATTTTGGCATTCCTGACAGGCTCCCACTCTTTGAGTAGATGATCTAGGCTACTTGTGCTTGAACTGCTTAAAAAAAGTTCATCTGGACCTTCTCCCTGCAAGAGACTCTTTTTTCCACTTTAAGTTTCATTCCTAGAGTGTCTGTGTGCTTAAGCTGCGGTATTATGGGTGTACAGAACACTTAATATCTGTGACACCTAGGACAATTTTCTGTACCTCTTAGAGGCCCTGTCTCCTTATTTGTAAAATAAACAGTAGTGGGAGACTTAGAAGTAGTATGTTTATCCTTAGCCTAAAACCTAGAACATAGAAGGAATTCCATTAATGTAAATTTCTGTTTTTATATCATCATCATTATCATCATACTCTCATAAAACTTCATTCAGTGTCTCTGACACAGCCTTCAGTGGTAGCAAACTGTTATCTGTGAAGAGCCAAACATTATCTTCAAGTTCAAAGAATGGCTTGGCCATCACCTGTGTGACCTTGGGCAATTCTCTTTATCTCTCTGAGCCTTGATTTTCTCTTCTGTAGAGAATAATATATTCTATACCATAGGGTTATTATGAAGATCAAATTAAAATACTTATTAAATACTTGAGAAAATACAAGGTATCATACACATATAAGATGCTGGCAATAATAATAATAATAAAGATTGATAACATGACCAAGACTATGTTTGACAAGGGTCCAGTCAGAGATGCTGATAACAAGGACTATCAGAGCTCAAAGAAGAGACTCTGTCTGAAGCTTCAGGAAATAAAATGGTGTTTGAGCCTTGAAGTATAAGAAGGTTTTATAGAGCAGCTGAGTGCGAATTGTGTGTAATCAGAGAAGGGCATGAGCTTCCCTGGTGGCTCAGCTGGTAAAGAATCTACCTGCAGTGCAGGAAGCCTGGGTTCAATCATTGGGTTGGGAACATCCCCTGGAGAAGGGAACAGCCATCCACTCCAATATTCTGGCCTGGAGAATTCCGTGGACTGTATAGTCCATGGGGTTGCAGAGTCGGACATGACTGAGCGACTTTCACTTTCACTTTTCAGAGAAGGACCTATGTTATGTCCACAATTTTCAGAGGTGGGACACGGAAAAAATATATTTCAGGGCAGCAAGTAAACTTGTTAGGGTGAAGCATCCATACAGCAGAAGATTCATTTTAGAAAGTAATGAGCAGTAAAGGTGCTGCTTTAAAGTGAGTAGGCTGGGGCCAGATCCAGATGCTTGGACTTTTATCTCTTAGGCAGAGAGGAGCCTTGCAGGTCCTAGAGGAGAGGGTACTACAGGAGCTGACTCCTTCCACGGTAGAGAAGCAGGGGGGAAGTGATGATAATAAGATAATGATGATAATAGCTACAGCAGCAGGTTACATTTATTGGTACTTAATTTATTGCATGCTCACAGCAACCTTGTGACGTAGGCACTAAGGGAAAGTGAGGCAGAGAGATGATGTCAAATGCCAGCAGAACCATCTCATGCTCTTTAGAGAACCAGCACCCATGTCAGCTAATATGTGCCCCACACTTGGCTCAAAACCTCTGACTTGTCCAAAGTCTTGGAAAATTTGGGATCTGCCAAGCCAAAAGCTATTTGGGCAAGTTATTATTTTTAATAATGTCCCTGCCTCTTCCTCATCATTGTCAGAGCATTGTCACACCTTTAGCACCAGGGGTTCTGTATGTCATTTCTCAGCAGATTCAGCCCCTGTAGAGTCACTTGAATGGACTCAAGTGTCTATCCATTAGGCCTTTTGGCCAACTTCATGATTAAGTATAGCAGCCAGTTAGGTTAATTGTTTCCATCCTTTTAGCCCTCCAAATCTATATATATGTTTGACTAGGAGGAGATAGGCTAGTTGACATGTTTTATTAAAAAGAATAAATTTGATGCATTTATAAAAATAAGGCAAAAATGGGATGGGGTGGCAAATAACTATAGTCTTGCGATTTTTAACTGATTTACATATTTTGTATATAAATATTTTTTCATCAAAAGTTCCAAATCAGGGGTGGGTCCCACACACCACACAAAATATATTAGAGACATTTATATGGATAGCAGGAAGGGAGACAGAGAGCTGAAATTTTCCAGGCACCCAGTGATTGATGGGGGCTGAGGCTCCCCCTGACGCTTTATTGAGTTTCCGATGATTATCTCTCGCCGAGACATTTTTTACAGATGACGGTCGAGCTGTCACAATGGACCATGGGGGAAAAAAAACCAACAATAATAACACTTTAATCTTTTTACTGCACTGCTCCCTAGTATCTCAGATTCATCTTCCCTGACGCACGCAGTTCATTATTCTGCCCCTCCCTGGATGGGAAATAAAGGGAAATAAATATATATGTAGACACACTTACCCACATACATACACACACACCAAGTGTATATAAGAGACCACCCCAGAACCAGAGAGGTGCAGAATTTATTGTTCTTTTTGCAAGTGTTGAGGTTTATTAGTAGAGATGCTGGGTTGGCTTGGAATTGGCTATTAATTACAGCATTTTGTATTTGTTTTTTATTGCGAGTTTTTAGCATCTTGAAGAAAAGGCAGAGGAGAGGCAAGCAGGTATAGAGATGGGGAGCACAGAGGAACCAAGTTTGGCTAACTGAGTAGCTTAGCTGGTGAAGGGGACAGGCTCCTTCCTCTTGTTGCTGGCCCTGCCCAGAGGATCCCCAGACCTGGAAGAATACTGCTTTGGTCAGGATCAGAGTAGGGGCAGGGGAGTGGGAGATGGTGAGCCCAGGGTAATTATAGGAAAAATCACAGGGCTCTAGATACCAGGGAGGATTAGGAGAGATGGGAAGTGGTGGAAGTGTTGGTGGGTCTCTAGCTGACAGTATAACAGATAACAGAACAGGTAACAGATTCCTAAGAGTTTGCCCACATTTTGATTTGGTTATGTGCAGGTGAGACATGGGCTCTGGAAAGCTCTACCTGAGTCTGTGGTCAGATGAGTGTCCTAGGCCAGAGAGGATGCCACACTGACTGTCTGGGGTCACAGGCAGGGTCAGCAACCTTTCATCTTAAGGTTCCAGGCCACCCTTCCTGCTTTCCCCCTTCTCTTCCTTGGGGTGAGAGAAGATGGGCTTGGGGTCCCTATATTGGAAGGCTGCCCTTGATGTGTCTCCAATAGAGTAAGTGTTAGCCCATTCTTCTCTTTAATTCATCAAACCTTTCTGAGCTTCTCTGTCAGGTCTCGTGTTACGCTATGATAAGGTATAATGAGGTAAACAGGGTCCTGTTCTTAAGGAAAAATCTTCTAGTCTATGGGCAGGAAGCATGGTTTTTGTGAGAACCATTTTTAAGTAGGGTCTAGCCCTCCAGCCATAGGCCAGCCTAGATGACCATTCTCTAGATGAAGGTCAAAGAGATCTGTAAGACACAGGGTCTTTCAAGATCCTCTTTTCTGCTTGGAGAGAAGTATTTATGGAACACCTGCAATGCTCAAGAGTGTATACCTGAAACAGTCTGAAAATACAAAAGATTATGTAAGAGAAAATGTTAACTAATTTGATGTGGACTGCACAATACTAGAAGGCAGAGAGGAGAGGGAAATCAGTGAAAATAAGACTTCTTGAGTTGTAAAGAATGGGTAAAGCATAGATAAATAAAAGGAAGAAATAGTGAAGCTGTGGTATCACATAGAGAAGACAGTAAAAGCCTTGGAGGTAAATAAACCAGCTTGGTTATTGACTGCCATCATGACCAGGTACAAGCTACATAACCTCTCTAAGTGCCATCTTCTTTTACTAAATAAGAATAATAACAGCCCAGTATGATTCTTTCAAGGAAAATAGTTGTAAAGTTCTCCACACAGTACCTGGCACATAGTAGGTGCTCAGTAAATGGAGGCCATTATTTTCTTATTACTCTGAGTTTTAAAATTTTATTCTTTATTTATTTTAACTTCTGGCTGTACCACACAGCATGTGGGATCTTAGTTTTCCAACCAGGGATTAGACCTGTGCCATCTGCAGTGGATGCACAGAATCTTAACCACTTGGATGGTCAGAAAAGTTCCCCGAGTTTATATATATATGTGTATACATATATGTGTGTATACATATATACACACACACACGACTCTTAGTCCTGGGATATTAGCCTTCAGAACTTACCTGTGACCCTCCACTAAGTATAAAATGGGCTCTCTGTAATGAGCCTGACCTATCCTACAGTGTTACCGTAAGAGGTGGTTCTGGCCATGGTTAGAGTGGCATCAAAAAGAGGAAAGGCGGCCTTCACTGGTGGTACAGTAGTTAAGAATCCACCTGCCAGTGCAAGAGACATGGGTTCGATCCCTGTTCTGAGAAGATCCTACATGCCGTGGAACAACTAAGCCTGTGTGCCACAACTATTGAGCCCGTGCTCTAGAGCCTGTGAGCTGCAACTACTGAGCTCATGTGCTGCAACTCCTGAAGCCCGTACACCCTAGAGCCTGTGCCCTGCAACAAGAGAAGCTGCCACAGTGAGAAGTCTGAGCTCTGCGAGGAAGAATAGCCACTGCTCGCCGCAACTAGAGAGAGCCCACAAACAGCAGCAAAGACCTAGTGTAACCAAAAAAAATACAGTAAATAAATACTTAAGTTTTAAAAAAAGAAGAGGAAAGGGCACAAAATAAATTTATTACCGTTTATTGCACCTTAGTACATGCCAGGCATGTGCTCAATTCCTTACATTTTTTTAATATAACAGCTTTATTGAGATTTAATTTACATACCACATAGTTTACTCATTTAAAGTGTGTAATTCAGTGGTTTATAATATATTCACAAGAATTGTGCTGCTCTTACCACAATTTTAGAACATTTTCATCGCCCCATAAAGAAACCTCATACCCGTTATCAGTCAGTCTCCACTTCTCTTAACTCTCTCTAGTTCTAGACAGCCACTAATCTGCTTTCTGTTTCCATAGGTTTACACTTCATATAAATGGACTCAAACAATATGTGACCTTTTGTGGCTGAATTCTTTTTGACTTGTTTTCAGGGTTTGACCATGTTGTAGCATGTATCAGTACTTCATTCCTTTTCATAGCTGAATAATATTCCATTGATGGCTATACCACATTTAGTTCATCCATTTATCAATTGAGAGACATTTTGGTTGTTTTGACTTTTGACTGTCATGAATAATGCTATGAATGTTTTTGTACAAGTGTTTGTGTGAACATAGTGGTTTTTATTTTCTTGGGTGTATATCTAGGATTGCTGGCTCATATAGTAACTCAATACTTAGCCTTTTGAGGAACTACCAGACTGTTTTCCAAAGTGACAGCCCCATTTTACATTCCCACCAGTCATGTATGAGGGGTCCAGGTTCTCCACATCTTCTGCAGCACTTGTTATCGCCTGTCTTTTTTACTTTAACCATTCTAGTGTATGTGATGTGGTATCTTGTGGTTTTGATTTGCATTTCCCTGATGACTGATGATGTTGAGCACCTTTTCATGTGCTTTTGGGCCATTTGTATATCTTCTTTGGAGAAATCTTCTCAGATTCTTTTTCCATTTTAAAGTTGGGTTTGCCGTTCAGTCTTCTGAGGTAGGGTGATGGTCTCTATCTTGCGATGAGAAAACAGATTCTCAGAGATGTTAATTTGATCAGAGTCATACAGTGAGTTTTGCTTACCCATCTGATTGACTCTGACCTTTATGCTGTTCCTGATACACAGTGCTGCCTACTGAGGATTCACGGTAGGATCCTTTCATGGCAGTGGGAAGTTCTCACCAGCAGGAAGGGAGGAGTTAACAGTTTATTTAGAGATTTTAGGACCAGGTAGGAGAGCCTCTGAAAGTCAACAGGGGAATGTGGATATGTTACAGGTTACAGAACGGGAGGATGTGTTAGTTTGAAAATTACATGTTAGTTTTTACCGTTTCCTAGGTATAGTCATTTCCTGTGCCCCTCACTATGTCACATCATTTCAGTGTTCACAGCAATACAGTTTCTAGATATCAGTGCTCCCATTTTATCAGAGAGAAATTTGAAGCTCAGAGGTCTGGAATAATTTTCCAGCATCACCAGATTTAGAATCCAGGTCTTTCCAACTCAGTATTTTGAACTCTTCCCTTTCAGCGATACTTCATAAAAGATTCTTTCAGTATTGTTTGCAGCATTTATAAGCTCTTCAGGGCAGGGCCTCTTTATTGCCATGGCCCAGCCCATGGAAAGTATGCAATACTTTGCTGGATAAACAAGGAAACAGACTAGAGTATATGGTATGAAGTGAAGTGAAGTGAAGTCGCTCAATCGTGTCTGACTTTTTGCGACCCCATGGACTGTAGCCTACCAGGATCCTCAGTCCATGGAATTTTCTAGGCAAGAATACTGGAGTGGGTTGCCATTTCCTTCTTCAAGAGTATATGGTATAGGAAGACCTAATTTAAGTTGGATTTTGGCAGGGAGAGGAAGTTTGAGTGAGACATTAGAGGTCTCCAATATCCCAAGACTTGGTGTCTTAGGGGGCTTTGCATTAACTTTCTACACATGGGATTTGGGAAGAACATTCTGGTGCCCAGACATCCTTGGCTTCCCTAGAGTGGGATCAGGCATTTGGAAATGGGATGGGTTTGGCTAGCCTTGCATCTTTCTTGTGTTCATCACAAGAGAATTTGAATGGGAAGGGCCCTCAGAGACTAGTCCAGTGCTTCTTACAAGTTACCCACATGATTCTCATGCCGCTAAAGTTTACGAACCATGGATATGAGAAAAACTCCTCACTTTAAAAATAAGGAATCCAGAAAAAATAAAAATAAGGAATCCGGGACATGGAAGGACTGAAATACATAGCAAGTTTAGTGAAAACCATTTTTAATCCAATTCACTTTTCTCCTGTTCTGTTGTTCATGCTGTTCCCCATGCTGCTTAATTCGTCAGCCATTGCCTGCCTGTAGCTTTCAGGACAGAATCCAAACCCCTTTCAGGATCAGGCCTCTGTCTGCCTGGGCAACCTCACCTGCACCCATTGCTCCACCCGCCTTCATTCAGCATTCCAGGTTCATTGGAGGACCAGTTTCTTGCATGGACAGGTAATGCAATTTCACCCACTGTCATTTGCAAACACCATTTCCTTTCCTGGAATACTCTTCTCTACCTCGTCCTCCAGACAGTTTCTGTCTGGGGAGATTCCTCCCCAAGCCACCTGACATGTGCGCATCTTTGCTGCCATCATGCCTCTCATAACACTCACTGTGCTGAGGTGCTCAGTGGTGGTGTGCTCAGGGGCAGGGGGTGAATGAGGACTCCTCTGTGCTCATGGTTGAAGCTGCATGAAATGCTGAAGTGATGCTGGGTGGGATACATATAGAAAATGTTATGAACTAGTTTCTGTCATCCATGAGTCAGAAGGGAAATTATAACACAAAAAGATATTACACAAAGTGTTGTAGACAATAAACAAACAAGTGGTAAATAGATATACACTATCAACATGACAAGCCTCCAGAGCAGAGCTGGGGGACAGGACCTCCTGGAAGAAGAGGCCTTGAATTGGACTTTGAAGAGCAGGGAGGGCTTAGAGAGGAAAGAGGGCCATCCAGGCTGGGCAAGGGAATAAAAGGCCTTGCCTGCCCCAGGGACAGTGATCCAGCACAAGGAGGCCCCCTCTTGACCTATCCCTTGGCTAAAGACAAGCACCAGAGGCAGAGCCAACAGCACCCGCAGAAGCTGAGGAGGCAGCTTGGTGATGCTGGCAGTAGGAGTGAGGATTTAGCAAGGTAGTAGATACACAACACCTCATGGGAAAGAAGCTGAGAGCCCCCTGGAGACTCTCCATAAGAACTTAGCTTCATGCCAGGTGGGCTGATGCTGGGGTATGTGAGGCTTGAGCCTGTGGGCACTGGCAGAAGCTGTGTGATATGGAAGATCGAGCCAGGCCGGGACCGATTAGCCATCTGAGTTGGGCAGGCCACCCAAACTCTTTACCTCTGTCTCCTCCTCTGTTCAATGGAATAGCACTTGATCTGTCTGTCTTAGGCTGACCTGGGCTGAGGGGACAATTGCCTTGAAGTGCTCTCTAAACCCTTAAGTGCTGCACAAATGTAAGGGTTCACCTCATGTTCATCAGGTTAGTCATAAAGGTTCTCCCTCATGGAGACATGCTCCCATTTTTAAAAGCACTCCATGGCAGTAGATGACACGAGTTCCTGGGTGTGGCAGGTGGAGCCTGAGCTTGAGAAGAGATTAGGTTTGATTAGCTAGGGTTGCCTTTCCTCCGCACAAGGCAATGATAATAAAGCTTTTGTTACTGGAAGACCACTCATTTTGCCTCTCTTACCTCTTTTCAAAGTCTCCTCCAATAGACTTAGCAATGTGAGGACAAGAACCATGTGTGATTCACTTTTGTATCCCCAGTGCTGACACTGGGGGAGGAAGCAGCGTTACTAAATGTTTGTGGTAATATTTTTAAAAATCTGTTATCAGACTTGATTCTCATTTAATATTCAAATTATTGCTTGTTGTGCCCATTTTACAGGTAGAAGACCTTAGTACGTAGCAGAGCTAAGATTCAGGACTGTATGAGTCCTTTACCTTCGATTACTGTTTCTTGTCATGGGAGGCAGTGATTTGGGGGCAGGGGGTCGTTGTCTTGTTTTGTTTCACAGTTTCAGCAGTGCTGGGTAGTGGTCAGGCTATAGGGAGGGCTTCGGGGACCCCTTTCGCCTCTCCTGACTCCTTGACACTGCTGAGTGCAGGAAATCCTGCTGTGTGAACATCAGCTGCACACCTGCTTCCAGGCTGACCCTGGCCACAGCACCCCAGCGTAGACTTTGCAGCCTCAAGAGGCAGAGGTGGGAACAGGAGGATGACAAAGTAATGCTGTGTCATTCTCTCTGTGGCCACGGGGGTGAAGGGACAGGGATGGCTGGCCTGGAGAGGAAGCAGGAGCTTGAGCCCATCTCCCCCTGTGCTGGAGATGGGCTGGTGGATGTCTTTGTTGGGAAGGGGATGGTTCACTGGCTGAGGACCAGCTGTACACACTGGGCCTCAAAAGACCACCATGGTGGCCAGCTGGTGAGCTGGCCCTGGATGAGTCACTTTAGCTTCTGTGGGTTTGCTTCCGCTTTGTCCATGAGAGCAAGTAAGAATGTGAGGGTGTATGCTGCACATACCTCCTCTTTCCCACCTTTAGACACTTTTTTTTTTTCCTGATAGAGATCTAATGATCTGGGGGATCTCCTGGGACAGGGCTTCTAAAACTGAGTGACAAGGGGAAAAGAGCTTACTGCTAAGAACACAAAATGAGTCTAGCCGACCAGGACAAGGTCCTAGTTCCACCACTGATTGGCTGTGGCACTTGCTGTATTTCAGCTTCTTCATCTGTAAAATGGGGAGAGTGAACTTCCACTTCACATGGTCGTTCTGAAGTAAATAAGTAAAGGGAATGCTTTACATGTTGTTATGCACTGTTCAGTTCCAGAGTGTTCCATGGAACACCAGTGCTGCAGGATTTTAACAGGGGTTGGATGGAGAGGCTGCCGAACATAAAACTGCTGAGTAATAACCAAATTAGGGCTTCTCTGGTGGCTCAGTGGTAAAGAATCTACCTGCCAATGCAGGAGATGTGGGTTTGATCCCTGGGTCAGGAAGATCCCCTAGAGAAGGAAATGGTATCCCACTCTAATGTTCTTGCCTGGGAAATCACATGAACAGAGGAGCCTGGTGGGCTACAATCCATGGGGTCACAAAAGACATAGCAACTAAACAGCAATGCCAAATTAAATAGATGGTTCTTACTCAGAGCTATGCCTTTTGGAGGGGGAAAGTGTATGCAGAAATCCCCAGACCTTTTTTTGTAGAGATAGTAAGTACACTTTTGGAAGCACAAGAGTAGACAGTAAGGATAGTAACTGACAGTGGCTAAGAGGTACTGTTCCAAGCCCCTTTACTTACAGTGTCTCATTTAATCCTTATGATATCCCATGAGAGAGCATGTTAATCATCTCTGCTTACAGGGAAAGAAACTTGGCACAGAGAGGTTAAGTAAGTTACCCAAGATTGCACAGTCAGTAAAGTGAGAACTGGAACCCAAACACCAGTGATCTGGCTCCAGAGCTTACTTATTTAACAGCTACACTCTCCTTCCTCCATTAAATACTGTTGGTGGTGTTACTATTCCAAAACAAGGTAATTGCAGGGCCTTAATTATGTATTATGTATGCATTTGCTGATTCAACAAGTATTTGTCAAGCATATATTTATGGACAGACACTGGGGGTACAACTGTGGGGAAGACAGTCACACTTCCTTTCCTCATTGTGCTTTTGGTCTAGTGGGTAACATAGTCAGGTAATCAGATGATTGCAATGGAATGGGTAATATAAACTGTAATTGGGAGATGCCTGAAGTGCTAGGGAAGCTCTTGGGAGGAATAACTACCTCAAACTTAGGAAGAATCACTGGAGGAAGTGACTTTTAATCAGAGGCCTAGAAGTGAATTGAAGTTAGTCAGCTGAAGGCATGAGAGAGAGGGAAATGTTCCAGGCAGTGGAATAGTATTTGCAAAAACTCAGAGGCTCGAAAGAGCATTAGAAAGGGGATGGTGAGAGATGAGACCTCAGAGGGGAGCAGGGGCTCTCTTCATGGACATTCCTTATTAGCTGGGCTGTGACGCTGCCGCTATGCTGATGTTTGTCCATTGTATCTAGCAGTTAATGTCCTGTGTGGCAATTCAGTGGTGCCCTACTGGCTCTTGAGGCACTGTATTCTGTGGCTTCCTCTTTCAGGTTTTTGTTGTACTGTTATTTTCCCTCCCTGCCTGGTGAGCTCTGGACTGTAATCCACATACTTGGTTCTGAAACATTCTTCCCAGCCTTCTAGTTTGCTTCTTCTAATCTGCAGTAGGCTGGAAACAAAATCCCTTACCATGACTTGATAAGACTGTTCTCAACTAAAAGTTTGAGTTAATCTCTGAGTTAGGTCCTGCATGAGAAACGTGCAGATACCATTGCACATTGAACATATATATTAGCTAATCAGAGGCCTTCTTCCTGTTTACCCTGCTCCAGGAAAGGTCAGGTAACACTCAAGGGGTGGGGGTCATCAGTTGGGATAGCCTCTGACTGGTGCAGAAGAGCTGATGGACCACTGATTCACCAGACCATAAGGAAGTGTGATCTGTTCTCCAGTTACACACTCCAGCAACTTCATTTTGACCAAACATTTGAAATACTACCACCTAAGCCATCTTATCTGGGTGTTATTTACAAACCGCAGGCCAATCTCTGTTAGGGCAGGTTCCATAGAGAGTATGCTGGCACCTTCACTTGAGCAGGGAAAAAAGAGAGAGTGGAAGCCAAGGCTAGGACCAGAACATCTGGGCTCTGATTCCTTCATTTGCAAAATGAGGGTGAAAGCATGATGTGATGGGGAAATAGCGTGAGGACTCAGATTAGACCTGGGCTCTAATCCTCATGCCACCACTTATTAGCTGTATGACCTCTGTGCTTTAGCTTTCTCATCTATAAAACAAGAATTATAATGCCTGCTTCTCTGGTGGCTCAGTCAGTAAAGAATCTACCTGCGATGCAGGAGACCCAGGTTCGATCCCCGGGTTGGGAAGATCCCCTGGAGAAGAAAATGGCAACCCACTCCAGTACTCTTCTCTGGAGAATCCCATGGACAGAGGAGCCTGGTGGGCTACAGTCCATGGGGTCATAAGGAGTCAGACATGACTGAGCAGCTAAACAACAAGCACTAACAAGTAGTTAGGGGAATTAAATAGATTGTGTGAAGTATGTCAGCCAAAGAGCAGAGAAGGTCAGTTGTTGTTCAGTTGTTCATTTGTGTGCCAACTCTTTGCGACCCCATGGACTGCAGCATGCCAGGTTTCTCTGTCCTTCACCATCTCCTGGAGCTTGCTCAAACTCCTGTCCATTGAATTGGTGATGCCATCCAACCATCTCATCCTCTGTCATCCCCATCTCCTGCTGCCTTCGATTTTTCCCAGCATCAGAGTCTTTTCTAATGAGTCGGCTCTTTGCCTCAGGTGGCCAAAGTATTGGAGCTTCAGCATCAGTCCTTCCAATGAATATTCAGGATTGATTTCCTTTAGGATTGACTGGTTTGATCTCTTTGCAGTCCAAAAGATTCTCAGGAGTCTTCTCTAACACCACGGTTCAAAAGCATCAGTTCTTCGGCACTCAGCCTTCTTTATGGTCCAACTCTCATATCCACACATGACTACTGGAAAAATCATAGCTTTAACTAGATGGACCTTTGTTGGTGAAGTAATGTCTCTGCTTTTTAATACGCTGTTTAGGTTTGTCATCGATTTTCTTCAAGGAGCAAGCGTCTTTTAATTTCATGGCTGTGGTCACCATCTGCAGTGATTTTGGAGCCCAAGAAAATAGTCTGTCAGTGTTTCCATTTTTTCCCATCTATTTGCCATGAAGTGATCTAGGTGAAATCTCTGTTAGGTTTAGGAAGAAGCATGACAGTCTTCTGGCTTTGAGTGACTTTTCAATAGGAAGTTCAGTTTTGTAGGAAGAGGAAATGCATAAACTCCATTCCAAGGCATCTTGGAAAAGAATGGCTTAAAAATTGTCTGGTGCTTTTGACTACACAGGCAAGGTTCTCTCTTGACTGAATTACATTCCTTTATCCAGTAGGAGGTAGGAGGAGCCTGCCCTCTGCAGGCCCTGTGCCGTGGATTCAGGGAGGAGCAGGTACAAGTAGGTAGGACCCAAATTCCACCTCCAGTGAACCAAGCTCAGGAGGGAACATAAGGCAAGTACTCTGATAATTTCTACATGAGGCAGAAAGAGACCCCATCACCTTCGCAGGATAGGTATTGTTCTGTAGGGTCTTAGTTCCCAAGGAAAGGCCCCAGAGTTTAGATAGCCTTCCAAATACTGTCCATACTGGGACTGTTGAGGACAACAAGCATAAGTCATGACTACCCTGATGAACAGGGACATGTGTGATCACTAACCGAGAGGGTCCTGTAAAGTGATGCAACTGATTTTAGGTTCTTTGGTATCAATTTAGAAAGAGAATCACTAATAATAGCACTTGAGTGAGCCTAGGGGTTTTGGTTCTTTGACACATGCAATACTTGTTCCTTCTGCCTTCAAAAAATGCTCACAGTACATTTATTAAGGGAAAAAAAGCAGATTACAAAACTGCAATATAGTAAATTCCAAATTTGTAGGATATACATGTAGGATATATATGCAGGTATCTTCTACCTACCAATGTCTACATCGATATCAGTATAGATATCAGAAGACATATACCAGAATATTAAATGCCATTTCTCAAGTTGCTGAGATAATCATGCTTTTTCTCCTTTGTATTTTCCTGTAGTTTCAAATTCTTAATGGCTTTTATAAATTTAAAAATCCTTTACAAAATATTAAATATTAGATTGTAAACATCTTCAGAGCACAGAGGAGGTATGTTACTGTTCTGCTAAGATTGTCTGTCTGCCTCCTGATTTGTCCTCTGTCTTGCCGTTGCCTGCTTTTCTTCACCCTTCAAGACTCATCTTTTGAGATCCTTTCTTCATGCCCAAATTGAGCTAAGCTCCCTTCTGGCTTTTTATATCATCCTGTTATATAATAGCATTTATCTCAGGCAATACTGTAAACATCAGTTTATTGTCTGCCTCCTTTGTCAGGTTAGGTCAGGGACCATATCTGATTCATTTCTATGTCCCCAAATGAATCCTATCACATAATAGATGTCAGTAAACCTTTGTGGAATTAACCGGGCTCTGTTTTACTTCCTCTTCCCAGCACAGATGGCCAGGCACATAGTAGGTGCCGTTATTTGTTTAGTAAGGAAGTAGATGAGTGAATGAGATAATAAAAATGCCAAGAGGAAGAAAGTGAGATTGGTGGCTCTTGACATTTGTTGCTGATGAAAGGGTTTGTGTTGCTGTCCCCCTAGTCCTGGTCACCCGAGAGGATGACTTCAACAACCGGCTGAACAACCGCGCCAGCTTCAAGGGTTGCACAGCCCTGCACTATGCTGTCCTCGCTGATGACTACCGGACCGTCAAGGAGCTGCTTGATGGAGGTGAGAGCATGGGTGAGTGGGGCAGAGGGCTTGGTCGGCAGGAAGTGTGGGCTTAGCTGCCTCTCTCCTCCAGAAATGCTGAGCTTCCCCAAAGCCTTGTTGCCCTCCCAGAGCTGGAAAGCCTCAAAGGTGCCTATAGTCTGTGATAGTGGCCATGTGCATGCGGGATTTGCCCTCATGTGGCTGGAGTGTGTTCTTTGCCTACGGTTGTGTGGTGTACCATGCCATCCTGCCTAAACGTTCACACTCTGAGTTTTGTTTGTTTCGTCCCCCAAAAGTATCCTCTCCTACCCTGTGACCTCCAGAGCAGGACTGGTGAACTAAGGGGGGAGAGCCTTCAAATCTCTACTAACCCCAGACTCAAAAGATAGCCACTTTGATCCCACCCCCACCCTAGTCTAAATCAGGCCTCTTCCATTACTCTGGTTCATTGCACCCTATTCTTTTTCCGTGGTTGCACTTGTTGCAATCTTGAATTTTTTGTGTGTGCTCAGTAACCTTCTCCCTAACTTGACTCTGAGCTCCCTGAGGGCAAGAACTATGGCTGATTCATTCTAGCACCTGACATAGTACCTGACACACAGTAAACACTCAATAAGTCTTTGTCAAATGTTTGACTACCCTTCTTTTGGAGAGCACTGATGTATTGGAGTTATAATACATACCATCCCCATACTCAGGCTGGTCTGGTCCTGTCCAGATCTGGTACCTGCCAGAGGCCTCCCAGGCAGTCACTTGCCCTCATCTCACTCCAGCCTCTCCCTGGGAGAGCGAGGAAAGCATCCTGCCAGGATGCATGGTGCCCAGGCCCCTGAATTGGTATGGCACTGTGGCACTGACTTCCTGTTTATGCCCTCACTGCACTTCTTGGAGGTTTAGGGACCCTCTCTTGGGCCTGGACACCAAGGCATTCCTTGTCAGTGGTCATTCTTCATAGAACCTGGGAGCTGGAAGGATCCTCAGAGGTCCTCCACTTTACCTGATTGCCCGCCCTCTCTCCCCATGGCAAAAACCTCTCCAGCAGTTAGCTGGCTGGTCTTTCTTTGGATTCTCTCAGAGACTGAGGGAACCCTCCTTCTTCCCTGGGAGCCCATTCCATTTTAATTCTGCTGTGACTGGTTTAAGTAGATTCTTTTAAGTAGGTGTGATTTTCTTCTCTGTATCTTCTGCCAGCTGTCCTCTGTAGTCAATCACTGTTTCAAAACCCTGTCTTCAAAGGAAGTACTTTCAGCCCCAGAATCTTTGCCTCCCTAGCCCAGTGTCCCCATATCATCTTCTAGTGTTTGTGATTGGACTGGAAGGGTTTCCCCCTAACCCTCAAGTCCTACCACCTTCCATCCGCCACAGTCACACTGACTTAAGACCCAGACCTGGCCCATAGCCCCAGCCTACAAGGGACCTGCCCCAGCGAAGCCAGTGTGCGCCTTGGTCTGGGAATGAACACTGCAAGGGGCAGCACTGCTCACGGATATGGTGACAGCATCTAGGATGACTGGTGCTTTTGGAGCAAGAACTCAGTGTTTACAGGAGCAGAGACTTAGAAAACATCCCCAAGCAACATGCTAACATCCCCAAGCAACATGCTACTCACTTTGTCCTTTGGAAAGCTCTCCAATGAGAGACATTTGTAGCTAAGAATTAGAGCGTTCACTATGGGGCTTCTCTCTGCTGTGCCTTAAATCAATCAATACCCCCAGCTATTGTCCAGTGGTTTACATTCCCCACTTCCCATCAGCCCCTAAATGGACAAGGAACTCATTCTACAAAGAGTCCCTCTCCCCAGCCTTGCAGATCGAACACCTTTAAAATGAAGACGCATGGGCCTTTTATGAAACACCCCCACCCTCACCCTCCAGGCCAAGGCTGGCCATTTGAGCGGTTCCAGGGGCATGATTCCTGCTTGTTGACTTGGAACAGATGCCCTTAGCCCCCACCTTTACACTTCACCCACCTGCCTTTTTACCCAGAATCCATTTACACCCCCTGCCCTAGCCTCCCAGCCTCAAGGGCCAAAATTGTTAACCCACTGATTTCTCCCTTTCCGACCTGAACAAGTGGCCATCCCTCAGGGCCTGCAGGCTTGCCAACTTCTGACCCCCCTCCCCCCTTGACCTCTCTTGGTCTGCTTGTGTGTGTGACCAGCCAACCGAGAGGCAGGATCCTGTTCCCTTGTCCTAGGGGCTCTTGCCAGTAACATTTCCAAAGTTTCTGACCTCAGCTGACCTCCAGAACGTTTCAGGGAGGGCAGACCCTGACTTCCTGACCGTCCAGCTTTTTCAGCCTATATTTGCCACTGGCTTTGCTGCAGCACCTCAGAGACTTTCTCTGTGAGACCCAAAGCAGGCCTAGACAGGGGGCCAGCCTGTGCTCCTTGGAGCCACACATAACTCTTGTCCTTAAAATTGCTTAGCCCACAAGGATTTAGGGCCCCCAGATCTTAGAGGGTTGGAGCTAGAGGGGCCAGCTGCACTTGCCCTCTGATTAGCGTCCCCACATGAGAGCTGGGGGAGGTCCAGGCTGCAGCAGCAGTCTGGTAATGTGGGAGGTTTTCTGACCCCTTAAGAGGCAGCATGCTAGGGTGAAACGGATAACCAGCTCAGGTTGGGTACATGAGACAAGTGCTCGGGCCTGGTGCACTGGGAAGACCCAGAGGGATCGGGTGGAGAGGGAGGTGGGAGGGGGGACTGGGATGGGGAATACATGTAAATCCATGGCTAATTCATATCAATGTATAACAAAAACTACTGTAATGATGTAAAGTAATTAGCCTCCAACTAATAAAAATTAAAAAAAAAAAAAAGAGGCAGCATGGAGTAATAAAAAGGGTTTTAGAGTCAGGCCAGCCTGGATTTGAATCCCAGCTCCCCCACCTACTAGCTCTGTTGGCTCGGACATATTATCTTATCTCTCTAAGCCTCAGTTTTCTTGTCTGTAAAATAACAGCTGGGAGAGGCTTCCTTGGTGGTCCAGTGGTTAAGAATCCGCCTTGCAATGCAGGGGACATGGGTTTGATCCCTGGATCAGGAAGATCCCATGTACTGTGGAGCAACTAAGCCCATGCACCACAACTGCTTAACTAGCACTCTAGAGCCCCTGAAATGCAACTACTGAAGCCCACACACCTAGAGCCCGTGCTCTATGAGAGAAGCCATTGCAGTGAGAAGCCGCCACTCTGCAACAAAGAGTAGCCCCCGCCCACCACACTTAGAGAAAGCCTGCATGCAGCAATGAAGACCCACCGCAGCCAAATAAATAAATAACATCTGGGAAGTATCACAGGGATTAGTGGGCATAAGGATTAATGATGACATCTGTAAAGGTCCCAAGTACAGATAGGTTCTCCATGATTATGTAAAGAAATCAAATGCTCACCCTGGCAGCTATAATCCCATTCCTTCCCCATGAAATCTGTACTCCTATCTAATGACTTCTTAATTCTGTTTCTGCCTACAGCCTCTCCACCCTGCCCAAAACACCATCATGTTCCCTCTCTTCTTAGCTAGATCCTCTAAGGAAGCCTCTCCAGGTGGTCTGGTCTGTTCTGACAGTGCCGCCTCTGAACACTTCACTGTTGGGATGGGTGCTTAGCACAGAAAGGCCACTTCATCTTCAGGAGGCCCCATAACATAGTGAGAAGAACACAAAATTGGGGATCAGACAGACTTGGGTTTAAATCTCAGCTCTGTAGTGTGACTCTGGGTAAGCCAGTTGTCATCTTTGACCTCAGGGCATGCTAAATTGGATCTGGCAAACTGTCCCGAGAGAGGCGCAGACTGGTGGAGGAGACAGATAAGGAAACAGGAAGTGACAGCAGGCGAGTGCCCCAGCACGGTTCTGGACAAAGGGCTCTGGGGAGACCAAGGAGGAAATACCTGCTTCTGCCTGGTGAGCAGGGAGGTAGTAGGGTCAGTTACAGAAGGCTTCCCAGAGGATGGCTTGCTTCAGCCTTGTCGGGGAGGGCAGTGAGAGTTTGCCAGACAGATTTGTGTGCAAGAGTTCTGAGTCCAGTGCCAGCTTTCTACTCCCAGCCTCCACAGAAAAGTGGATCCACTGGCTTCTGTGGTTTTCCTCTCGAAAAATACTGCTGCTTCCTGGGTCGCTGTCTTATGAGCAGAAAGGCCTGCTTCAGCGCTTGACTGCTGCATACAGGAAAAGGTTAGAGGAAGGAAGGAAAGGCAGGATTGCTGAAAAGACGAGTAATTTGAGAAGGTCGGGAGCCTCCTTCCTCAAGCCCCTGGAGCTGACTCATCCCTGTGGTTCCAAGGCCGTTAAGGTGCTTTTACAGCTTTTTCTCCCAGGAATGTGATCCCACTTTCACAGATCCATTTTCCTAAAATGTATCTCTTACCATGCAGCCTTTCTCAACCAGGGTTCCTCTGGAAAATTAAACTCTAATGCTCTCAGGCATCTGTTACACTCAGGGTTATTAATTTCTCTCCTATCTGAAGTGGTACAAGTTATGTGCTATTCCTAAGAGAATTGAAAAAATCATTACTCAAATAATTTCCCAGTTGTGGTTCAGAGGAGAAACCCCAGATGAGAAAGGCTGCAAGGAAGGAGCGTAAACTGTGGAGTCAGGATCTGAATACAACCCTGCCACTTAATAGCCATGTGTCCGCTCTGTGACACATGAAGCTGTGACCGCTCTGAAGTTCTCTTTCCTCATCTGGAATGCGAGTGTGCCACTTACCCTCTAAGGTTTTGTCAGCATTGGGCACGTGTAGGTTCCACAGAGTAGGCACTCTACATATAATGTGTTACTAACTTCAAAACACCCAGCACTTATATTTTTTTTTTTAAAGGGAATCCTGCCCATCCTAATTTGTTAACCTGGTTTTACAGTTGTTCTAGTCTGACCCTCACTTAACTTTTTTTTCTCACTGCTGCCCTAATGGCTCCAGTTACACTGTAATAATGTCTGTTCCATGTTCCCACCGTAGTGCCTTTACCCATGCAGGTCTTTCTGCCTCTCATTTCCCTTCAAGACTTTGTTTCTCAGCTTGGCAGAATGCTTTCTACCAGCCAGTCCCCAGCTCTCATGCCACCTCCCTCCTAAGGTCTTCCCTGTTCCCTGGGATTTGGGTCCAGCCCCCCTCTATTGCACTAAGGTTGATTGAGGACAAAGACTGTGTGTTACTTTCCCTGCCTTCTTCGCCACAGTGCCCCGCCTATAGTTCAATACCTATTTGGATGCGCTGGAACTTCCAAAGCCACTGTAGATTGGATACCACTGAAGATGTAGTGTCTTTCAAAGATTCCTGGCCCACTTGCTTTAATGTCATAATATATCTGACTTTTTAGAGCTTCACATATGAAGCTGTCTTAATCACAGTGCCCCTCCCCTGCCTTTTCAGCCACCAGTGTGCATCACCTCAGAAATGCTGGGCTTTCTGACACCTAATAATACCTTCGCCAGTGCTTCCCTTAGCCTCTTTCCTACTTACTTTCTTGGCTCTTCCTTGTCCTTCTGTCCAAGTATAGGGCTCAGTTGTTAGTGTTAACCAGCCGTCCTTAAATTCCCCACCATCACTGCCTGAGGCAAGGAACCTTTCCAGTGCTGTTATCTTCCCTTTAACAGCCTGTTAGTTTGTTGTCAGGGCTAAAAACTTAAAGCTCTGTCTCTTGTTCCACTTCAGTGTCTGCCCATCTGGCTGTGCTGCCAGATGTGGAAGGGATTGGTTTTGCCTCAGGCGGTGCTCTCTGGAAATGTCACCCTCTGATTCTTGCCAGCAATACAGGGAAGGGGAATGAGCCCTGGCCTGAAGAGCAGATGTTCTGGCTCTGCCACCAGCAAACCCTCTCTCCTTTAGGCAAGTCCTTTCTCCTCCATAGTAAAATAGAGAGATTAGGGTAGCTGTTTCCAAGGACCCCTTCCAGCTCCCTGGACGAGTCTTCTCATTCATTTTTCAAACACTTAACTGAGTATCTCTCCTGTCACAGGCCTCACCCTCAGCACCTGGGAAGTAAAGATGGTCCAGACATGGTCTTTGCCCTTAAGGAGCTCATAGGTCAGTGAGGAAATCAGACATTTTAGCCAAAAATGGCCATCTGGTGTATTAATGGAGATGTAGAGAAGGTGCTAGTGGAACACAAAGAAAAGACCTGCTCTCTGAAGAGAGCAGGGAGAGCATGGTATAGGAAGTGGCGTTTACATGAAGTCTTAAAGGATGAGTGTGAGTTTACCAGGTAGATGAGAGAGAAAGGCAGAGGAACCAGCATGTTCAGAGGTATGAAGTAGGAAGCAGCATACTTTATTCAGTACACTGCAGGTAGAGCTGAATTCAGAAGAGCTGAATTTATAGGGTGTGGATTGACGAATGGAAAGCAAGAGCCAGTAATGAAGGCCTGTAACATAAGATCTGCTAAGGAAATAGAACTTTTCCTCCAATGGGAAGATTCAAAATAGACAAACCACCCAGTGTAAGAAGTCAAGATGGCAGTTACCCTCAAGAGGGTACCTGGCACAGCCAAATAAATAGAGTTGTTTTTTTTTTAAGCTATTTTAATTGTCTAGGTGGGACCTAAAGCAAGGCAGTTGCAGTGGGAGAGGAGGACTGGTCCCAGAAAGATTTAGGAGTAGCATCAGTTGGATCAGATGGTGAGGGAAAAGGAGTGGTCAAGATCGGTCCAGATTCTGGACCAGATGGCCAGTAGATGGTTATATATCCTCCTTGGGAAAATTCTTTGACCTGTATCCTTATGCACTTTTTGTACGTCTGTATACACAGATGTATACATTATACGTATACTGTATATATTAGACCTGAAGGAAAGTTTAGAGAAAAATAGGGGAAGAAATTGATTAGGAGGAGCAGGGTTGAAGAAAGGACAATTATTTCATTTGAAAGCTATATTAGGGACTTCCTCGGTGATCCAGTTTGTAAGACTCCATGCTCCCAATGCAGGGGGCCCAGGTTCCACCTCTGGCCAGGGAACTGGAGCCCACATGTTGCAACTAAGTGTTCACATGCCATAACTAAAGATCACCCGTGCCGGTACCTGGCACAGCCAAATAAATAGAGTTTTTTTTTTTTTTTAAGCTATTTTAATTGTCTAGGTGGGACCTAAAGCAAGGCAGTTGCAGTGGGAGAGGAGGACTGATCCCAGAAAGATTTAGGAGTAGCATCAGTTGGATCAGATGGTGAGAGAAAAGGAGCGGTCAAGATTGGTCCAGATTCTGGACCAGATGGCCAGTAGATGGTATGTGCCTGTGCTGAGGTAAGGAATATTGGAAGGAGATATGGGTGGAATTGAGGTACAGAGGAATGACTAGTTCTGCTTTGAACATTTTCCTCCTCCCTCCCTCACACTTTCAGATTCCATGGTCCAGTATTCTAACTATTCCCTTGCTTCTTCTTTCCACTTGATGAAACTTGATGAAACACTAAACTCTACTTAAACCCAATTTCTTTTTACTTCATTCTGTATCTGAAGAGCTGAATATTGCTTCAAGAAAAAAAAAAAATCATACAACCATGCTAACTGGACTCACTCTACATTTATGTTCATGAATTTCAGACACTCAATACTGCCAACCACCCCACTGTACTTGTGTAAAATCAGTCTTGTTCTGGACCGAGACAACTTTTATATACCTTCTTCCTCCTCAGACCTCCAGCAGTTTCCTTCCCTGACTCCGAAACTAATGATCTCACCTCACACTTCATAAAGAAAATGAATTGCAGTCGTAAGAGGACCACCTTATCATTCCACCATCACTTCACCAGCCTGCCTGCCTCTATATTCCTGTACGCTACCATCCTTCCTCTGCAATGGGAGACGTTCCTAATTTCAGCTCTGCTTTCAGCCCAGGCTCCCATTTCCACTTGCTTTCTCAATTACTTTTGCTCCTCCAGTGATCCCATCTTTCCTCCACTGTCTATTTTCTCCTTTCTGCTGGTTTGTTCCCATCGCGTGAAAACATGCCTTAATATCACCCATCTTAAACAGCACACTAAAAACTTTGACCCCCATATCTACCTCCATCTGCTGCCTCATTTCTCTGCATCCCTTCATGGTTAAAAGTCCTCCAAAAAAAATTATTGCTAACCACTGAATTCACTTGCCTGGCTCCAGTTCCTTCCTCAGTCTCAGTGTCACCATGACCAAAGTATGCTTCTATTTATCCCCCCAAATTGGTATTTACCAAGTCTTCCCCATCTCAGTAAATGATATGATTATCTATCTAGTTTTCCGGCCACAAATTTTAGAGTCATGCTTGAATTCTCTTTCTCATTTACACTACCTGTCAAGTTCTTCAGTCAGTCTTGTCACCTGTGCCTCTAAAGTACATCTGGAACCACCCCCTTTCTGCCATTCCCATTGCTGTAACTCTAGTCCCAGTGCAGGACGGTCCAGTTCTCCTGGATAATCAACACAGTTTCCTAACTAGTCTCACCATTTCCACTTTTGTCTCCCTGAATCCATCTTCCACGTAACTGCCAGGAGAATCTTTTTAAAACATAAACCCTTTCTTTCTGCTATTTAAAATCTTTTGTTGGCATACCAGTGAAACCAGAATAAAATTCAGATTTCTTACCAGAGCCTGCAAGGCTCTATGTAGTCTAGACCCTTCCTCCCTTCTGTGACCTCATCTCTAGTCACTTCCTCACCCACGGTGTTCACTCTTCTCCAGTGACACAGGCCTTCTATCATCCCTCAGCCACACTGAGCTCCTTCCCATCTCAGGGTCTCTGTACCAACCTCTCCCAGTGATGGGAACACTCTCCCCTTGGGAATTCAGGTCTCAACTCAAATTCCCTTCCTCAGAGACCTTCTTGGCCACCCTAGTAAAATAGCTCTTCCAGTCACTTTGCATCATATTACCTTATTTTATATTCTTTGTGGTACTTATCAGTCCCTGAATTGATCATGTTTGTTTGTATGTTTATCATCGGCCTCTCCCCCCTACTAGGATGAAAGCCTTAAAATCACAGAGACCGTTTCTCTTTATTTTACTGCCATAGTCACGGTTCTTAGGGAAAAAACCTCACAGCTGGCCTATGGTAGGTGAGTAATAAATAGCTGTTGACCAGCTGGGGGACCTGTGGGACACTCTTGAAGAGATGTATAGTGGGCAATTGGACAAATGAGTCTGAAGCTCAGGAGAGAAAGGACTGTAGGTTGAATATGAAGATTTGAGTTGTCAGTCTCTTGAGGGTGGTGGAAGCTGAGTTGTCTATGAAGAGTTGTAGAGCTAAAGAGGCCCAAGAACACAACTGAGAGAGCCTACATTTCAGGTGTGAGCACATAAGAAGAGGAGCCAGGGTAAGAGATTCAAGGAAACGGGAGAAAGGAGAAGCAGAAGAGAGCTGGGGAGGGGTTGCATTGATGCTCAAACTATCTGAAAAACCTGTCTTCTGCAGGTTTTATTTTTTGAAAAAATTTTAGAAAAATTATATTTTAAAGGGTCTACAAAATACAGGCCCAAATTTGTCATCAGGTTCAACAGACAAAATTACTCCTAAGTTGGCATAAAAGTTTCTGGACACTTATTTATACTTACTGTGCTTATCTCATCGATGATTGGTAACAAAGTTCACAGACCAGCACCAGTGTGTGGGCTGCACTTCAAGCATCATTGCTCTAACGGTACTCCTGGGCAAGAGGGGAAAGCAGATGAGCTAAATATAGCCTCTGCCCTCAAGTTGCTTAAAGTCCAGTGAGGTAAGCAGTTTGGGATACACAAACACATTACATGGTAGAGAGATCAAAGTACTGCCATTAGGATGCAGGAACTGGGGACCAAGGTCTGCCCCAACTCTGCTACCATCTCATCCCAGGAGGACCTCCAGCAGATCACAGCCTCTCTGTGGAATCAATTTTTTCATCTGTATGATGAAGCAATCATATCAGATTACTGGATGCTAAAGTTTTCTTCTGGTTGTTTTGGATACAGAGCTAAAAACCCTCCATGCCAGCAGTTTTCTGTGGAGGGATGGAGAGTGACTTCTAATGGGTGCCAGGTTTCTTTGGGGGATGATAAAAGTATTCTAAAATTAGATTATGGTTATCCAACTCTGTAAATATACTTTAAAAAAAAAAACCATTAAACTGTATACTTTAAATGGGTGAACTTTATGGTATGTAAAACTATTAAAAAAGAAAAAGGAAAGTAATAAAATCCTCCATGCCACTCAAAACCAGAAAAGATTGGCTTGGATGGTGCCTGGTTGTAGCCTGGGACTAGTTGGTCCCATAGCTGATGTGGTGTATAGGAGGGGCCCCTCTGATAAAAGTTTCTTTTTAAAGAATACTATTAAAAACTTACCTGAAAAACTTTCTCTTACCCATACTGGTATTTTTATTGATTTCCAGTTATTAATTTAACAAGTATAGCACACCCCATTCTTTTTTTTTTTTTTTTTTTTTTGGCTGAGGCACACGGCTTGCGGGATCTCAGTTCCCTAAACCAGGGATCGAACCCACACCCTTGGCAGTGAAAAAGCATGGAATCCTAGCTAGCCACTGGACCACCAGGGAATTTCCAAACTACTCATTCTTAATGAAGCTTAGTCTGGCAAAGTATAGACTTTTAGGCAAATAATCACAAAATTATTAGCTAATTACCACTGAGAGAAGTAGTATTAAGGAAAAGTACTGTAGTAGTAGTGTAATGGAGGCCTAATCTAGTCTGAAGCAGATGAGGGAGGTCTTCCCTGAGCAAATGGCATATACATGGAAACCTGAAGTGTAGATGTCAACCAGTTACTTAACTTGAGGAAACCCTGTGGAGAGTGACA
The DNA here is from genome assembly GCF_023699985.2 of Odocoileus virginianus. NCBI lineage: Eukaryota > Metazoa > Chordata > Mammalia > Artiodactyla > Cervidae > Odocoileus > Odocoileus virginianus. The sequence goes on from NC_069683.1 coordinate 30,010,117, forward strand.
GCCATTAGTCACCCAGAGAGACGCAGCCGTCCAGTCAGGGGCACAGGGGGGAATGGAGGGATTCTGTAGTGATGTCATTGCAGTTCACATAGTAGGTCAGGGCTAAAGAGAGTCCTTAGTGACCCCAAGGCCTGTCCTCTGCCTTTGGCCTGGGCAGTGGAGAATGATGAGCTGTCTCTAGGGAAGGGTGTTTCTGTATCCCAGATCTGTGGACATAGAGGAGTCACTGCTTTAGTTGAGTTAGAGATGAGAGTGCCTGGGCGCCAGAGCCCCAGCTCTCCAGAGCCACCTGCCACCAGGCACCCGCATTTCATCAAGGCTTTAATCGGCTCCAAGCAGTCCTCAGATGAGCCTGGCTGGTATCCGGCATGAGCTCATCACCAACAGTGGCAGCTGGAGGCCAAGGCTCCCTTGGGTGAGGGAGAGGTCAGCGTTTGTTGGGCCAGGTCTGTTCTGTGTTCTCCTCCACCTGCACTGGGCCTGGAAACATCGGAGCAGGATTCCAGTTTCCCATGGCAGGGTTGGCTGCCCTTTGCCAGCCCACCCGTGCCCATCCAGTGAGGGTGCTCTTGGGTCGAACACAGAGAGAAAGGGCGGCACAGGGTTTTAAGAAGGAGAACCTTAGTCCCTAGAGGTCAGGACCTGCAAAATAGCAGCGGAGGTCCATCCCAGGGTCAGATGGGTCAGAACCAAGGTTCCCTTCTCAAAAAGAGTTCACAGCTAGCTTTCAAATACTCTGCTGCTTTACACAGAGGCCTAGCAGTGTCCCACGGAGAACACAGCAGAAATGCTCTCTGTAGACTGATCCCACAGTCTTCTGCCTGAACATTTTGGAAATGAAGAATTCTTTTAAGTGCAGCAAAAGAAAGGAGCTTGCCACTTCAGGAATCCTTCAGAAACTCCCTTAGTAATGAACCCTGTGCAGCACTAATGTGACCTACACTAACTCAGCCTTGCAGTGGAACCTTGAGGAAGTCCCTTCCTTCTCACTGGGCTTCGTTTTCCCCACCTATAAGGTTAGTTGGATTGCAGTCTCAAAGCTCCTTTTAATTTTCATATTTTGCAATTTCTGAATGAATAATTGCCCTCTGATTTAATTGTGAATCTAAGTATTCACATTTATTCAGCAGCTATTAATTAATTTCCTGCAGCTGACCACCAGCATCCCTTAGAAGAGGTTCCTAGAAAGGTTACTCTGCTCTTAAAGCAGCCTGTATAATTTCTTTATCACACTAACCACAGCAAATAGCTATTCAGTTATCTGATTAATAGATCTTACCTTCATTACACAGGTTAGGGTCTGGATCTGCAGGACTTATATCCCCAGCACCTTGCACTATCCTTAGCACATGATAGATGCTCAGTGAATGTTTGCTGACTGAGTTTATTTATAAATGGGCACCAGGCATTGCCGGAGTAGAAAGAAAGATAGAGGCCCTTCCTTCAGACTGTACCCTGTAGAGCGCTGGTTCAGTGAAAAGGCCCAAACACATAGCACACTGAAAATGCCATGACAGTAGGTAATGGAACTCTAAATTAAACAAAGGCCAGGAAACAAAAAAAAAAACAGTGAATATAATAAATGAGGTGAGGAGGCAGAAGATCAGTGTTGGCATTGTAGAAGGCTTCATGGAGGAGAGGGCCTGGAGGCAGATCCTGAAGGATAGGCAGAATAGATCAGCAAAGGGAGGAGGGAGGCTTTTCAGGTGTGTGAGGAGCAGAAATGAGCCTTGCGTGTTTGAGACCTTTAGGAAACTGGCCACCTGTCAGATGGTGGGTAGGGGAAGGCCGGAGCATGGAGGGCCTTGGGGTGAGCCTGAGGAGTTGTACTCAACTCTGAAGCCAGTAGAGAGTCCCTGAAATGATTGTCTGTCATTAGCTTGTTTAGTGCTGCAGTGATTTTTACTTTAAAAAATGTCGGGGGGAAAAAAATCAACATTTCAAGCAGTACCAGGGGATGTGTAATGAAAAGGAAGTCTCCTTTCCACACCCCTAGTCCCCCTCAGAAGCAGCCACTGTAGCTTTCCTTAGGCAGCCTCCCTATTGCTGCTGCAAACAGATGATCACAAACTTAGCAGCTTAAAGCAACCCAAATTTAGTAACTTAGGGTTCTGGGGATAAGTCTAAAATGGTCTCATTGGACGAAAATCAAAGTGTCATCAGAGTTGTGTTCCTTTTTGGAGACTCAGGGAGAATCTGTTTTGTTGCCGTTTGCAGCTTCTTGAGGCTGCCTTGTCTCAGACATTCCTTATCTTGGCCCCTTCCATCCACAAGCCAGCACGGTCCCTCAAGTCTTTCCCACGTTCCACCACTCTGACACTGACTCTTCTGCGGTTTTCTTTTACTTGTAAGGACTCTTGTGATTATGTTGAGCCCACCTAGATAATCCAGGGTAATCTTTCCATCTCAAAGCCAGCTGATGAGAAACCTTAATTCCCTTTTGCTGAGTAATTTATATATTCTCAGGTTCCAGGGATTCGAACGTGGACATCATTGGAGGTCATTATTCTGCCTGCTGCACTGTCAGAGATACTTTATAAATGTTTTTTCTTCCTGTTTTTGAATAGTTAATTTGCACACAGTACAAAATTCAAAAGGGTGAGCGACTCCAGTGCTTACTCCACAATTGACCAGCACCTGTCTTTCTGTGATCAACAGGAATCCCTTCTCTCTCATTTATTTATTTACTGTTATGTGTGCTTATAGATACTACTGCTTTAAGGTTCTGTAATTTATTACTGTCCTTAGTGGTTATATTGGTGCTAAAATTATCTCAGATTTGGCCAGAGTGCCATACCTGCATCTTTTTTCTTTTTTAATTTCCATATTTTCTTGCATAACTCGATGTTTCGATCTTACCTTATATCCACCTTGCCATTGCCCTGGAATCAGCCATTTCTCTGAGAGTCCTAAGACTTTTGTAGCGGGCAGTTGTATTGGAGACCAAAACATGAGTACTAGGTGTGCTTATTACACACACGCATATGCATATACACACTATTATGTATATGCATATTATATGCTTATGCTCATACCTATTTTAGAAGTTCTGAGAATACCAATACCTCCCGTTCCAGTCCATCATTATGGGGTTCTTCCTTGTCCTTACATATTTCATATTTCTGTGTCCCTTCTTCTGTAGTGAGAATTCTGACTCCAAACAGCACTGATACACAACTCATTTGTTTAATCCTATAGTGCATCCAAAAAGTCTTCAGACTTTCTTTAGCCAAACCGCTATAGAAGACAAACTACTAAAAGAGTTTGGGTCAGAATATGTTTATAGCTGGCCCAGCTACTCCATCCAAGGCTAAGGGTATATAGTCAAATACTAGTTCCTTGGTTACTTAGGTGGGTGTTTTTCCTTTCAGGGTGTTTATGTTGTTAATTTGAAATGCAGTTGGGTTAATTTTTTCAACTCACTTTCAGTTTTAGGGTTTTTCGTCTCTACCTTTCCTTGTTTTAGTTTTGTTGTTTGAATATATAGACCATTAACCTTTTTCTAAAAATAGTACAAAAAGGTATAGTCAGAGAAGTAAAACTCTCTCCTGTGTGTTGCTTTCAACCTTTTCCTGCTCTCCTCAGTAAGCCCTGACCCCTTGTATAATAGATAACCAATTTTGATTGTTTTCTGGTTTATCCTTCCCGTGTTTTGTTGTCTAAGCCAATATATATATGTTTTCTTATTTCTCCTTTTTCCTACATAAAAGATAATGTATTATACATGCTCTTTGCAGTTAACTGTTTTCACTTAACCATATTTTTTCTAGTAGTCATGTATGGATGTGAGAGTTGGACTATAAAGAAAGCTGAGCACAGAAGAATTGATGGTTTTGAACTGTGGTGTTGGAGAAGACTCTTGAGAGTCCCTTGGACTGCAAGGAGATCAAACCAGTCCATCCTAAAGGAGATTAGTCCTGGGTGTTCATTAGAGGGACTGATGTTGAAGCTGAAACTCCAATACTTTGGCCACCTGATGCGGAGAGCTGACTCATTTGAAAAGACCCTGATGCTGGGAAAGATTGAGGGCAGGAGGAGAAGGGGACGACAGAGGATGAGATGGTTGGATGGCATCACCAACACAATGGACATGGGTTTGGGTGGACTCCGGGAGTTGGTGATGGACAGGGAGGCCTGGCGTGCTGTGGTTCACGGGGTCGTAAAGAGTCAGACATGACTGAGCAACTGAACTGAACTTAACCATATTTTCTAGAAGTCACTCGGTAATCATTTCACAGAGATCTTCCTTATTTTTTGTAGTTACGTAGTAATCCATTGTGTGTATGAGCTATATATCCTGTGCTTGGTGGTTACAAATGATGCTCTGTGAATAGCATCTTATATGTACATTTTGGAATAATGGGAGGTGCATCTCTGCAGTAAAGTTCTACAAGTGCTATTGCTAGGTCAAAGGGTAAATGTATGTCCTTGGTTAGGTATTGCAAATTTTTCCTCCATAAAAGTTGTGCCTTTTGCATTTCTACTTGTATTGTGCGAAAGTGGCTGTGTTCTCACAGCCTTGCCAACATTGTATATTGCCAACCTTATGAATTTTTACCAATCTAATAGGTGAAATAGAGTACTTTGGTATAGTTTTAGTTTGATTCTCTTACTGTGAGTGAAATGGGCATCATTTCAAATGTTTAAGAATCATTTTTCTCCTTTTGTCAATTGTCTCTTCATGTCTTTTGCCTATTTTTTTTCTAGGACTTTTGATTTTTGTTTTTCTCTTGATTTTTAAAAGTTCTTTGCATGTTAAGGATATTAGCTATTTTTCTGTGATATATGTTGCAAATATTTTCTTCAATTTTGTATTGATACAGTTTTAATGCTTCCCATATAATCCTAAATGTACAGCCAGGATTGAGAACCACTGGGATAGTCTGGGAAGATTGGAGCTATTTTTTTTCTAATAGAGAATGGATGCAGAGAGAAAGAGACAAGGGCTGAGTACTCAACCTTGAGTGTCACCCATGACTTGGGACAGAAGAGTGAATAGGAACCTGCAAAGGAGACAAAGGTTTATCATTAACTGTTATAGTTATTCAGTCAAAATATTTATTCAACTCTTACTGAGTGCCAAGTGCTGTTCTGGTCATGGGCTATCATAACAAATTCTAATTTTTAATTTGTGCTTCTCTCATCACTTTATAAAAAGTTGAAAGTTTCCTTTACCCATGTTCATCCGTCTGGTTTGCCATAAAGCCTCAACTCTGAGACAGATTTGGTAAAGTCCTTAGAATTGATTAGGGAAAAGCCCCTTTGAGAAAAAATGGAATCATTAGCACCAGCAAGAAGCTCTGGGTTGAAATGGTTTTCTTAGGATAGATTTCAAGTCTATTCGCTATCTTTTCCTTTTCCTAATCTCCCCACTACCCTTCCACTTTTATTTTTGGTGATTATTGCCTGATGACTGTGGTTGGGCATAATATTAACTGGAAGACTCCTTTTGGCAGTGGCTTCTGATTTTTTTTTTTTTTAAGCAACAATTTTATGAGGGAGATAAGTAATTCCTATCAACCTTCATGCCAGGGTGGGGGTGGGGGTGGTGAAAAGCAGACATCAGTGATGAACAGTTCCTGTGCCCAGAACTGCAACCTGTGGCATTTAATGTCATAGTTAAAGATACTTGCCTCTCTACTCCTGATTCTCTTCCTGCTGGGAAGTGCAGTTAGCAGACTGTTTCATCAGTTTCTGTTTCTGTGGTTGTTCTCAAAGCCAACTGTACATAAGGCCTCCTGTCTTCCTTAAGGTTAGAGTAAAGGTCTGTATGTTTGAGTGTATGTATGTATGTATTGAGTGTATTTCTTCCCAGTGAGCCTGGCTCAACCACCGCTCTGATGCTTCTCATTCAAGCAGAGGCTTTACTTAGCTTTGGCAATAGACCTGTGAGTGGAAGCATAAGCCATCTCTTGATGACCCCTCTTCCCTGCTATGGACATTAGGCTGGGATTGGTCAACAGAAGCTTAAACATCTGGTCAGTTCAGTCCTTTGGGGTGGTCGGTGTTTTATAGACAACCCATCAAGATTGATTGGCCTCATAACTGAATTAGCCAGATGTGTGGGCATTGTGTGCCCTTTCCTCAGCCTCCCTTCAATGTTGTTAGATGGAAGCAGACATGCGATTAGCATGTTTGAGGATGGTGTGTTTTTAGCGCATGAACAAAAGCTGCTGCCTTCTGCAGAGACTGTGGCTGTGCCCCAGACGTCAGCAGTATAATTATGACTGCTAAATTCAGTCCAGACCCCAGGCTCGGCTGCCTTGGTCTCAGCTGTCATTTGCAGGAGGGGGAGGAGGGGTGCTGAAGCCTGGGGACCCGAGCTCTTATTATAGTCCACTTTGAACTCTGCTTTATCCAGAGTCTTTCCCTCCCTACTGACAATTGCTCCCAGCTGCTTTCTCCCTGCTGCCACCTCTGAGGATAGTCTGTGCTGGATTATGGGGAGAGTGGGGAATGAGGCTGGCCTCCTAAAAGCCCACAGCTTCCAGGAAACTCGCCCCAAATGAAAATGAGCTAAAGATCCCCCTACTTCCAACACTTACATCACGTGCTATTCATCTTTTTGTTCCAATTGCTCAATCATGTCCAGCTTTTTGTGACCCCATGGACTGCAGCACGCCATGCTTCCTTGTCTTTCACTGTCTCCCGGAGCTTGCTGAAACTCATGTCCATTGAGTTGGTGACACCTTCCAACCATCTCGTCCTCTGTCGTTCCCTTCCCCTCCTGTCTTCAATCTTTCCCAGCATCTGGGTCTTTTCTAATGAGTTGGCTCTTCACATCAGGTGGCCAGAGTTTGGAGCTTCAGCATCAGTCCTTCCAATGACTATTCAGGATTGATTTCCTTTAGGATTGACTGGTTTGATCTCCTTGCAGTCCAAGATCCTCTCAAGAGTCTTCTCCAACACCACAGTGAAAGCATCAATTCTTCAGCGCTCAGCCTTCTTTATCCCTCATCTAGAAAGTGTTTGCCTTAGGGTTGCCTTGAGCAGAAATTCTTGGCAGGAGTTTTTGCTTTTTGCCCTTTTGCTCACCTAACTCCGTATGTGAAATACATTTGAATGTTCACCTCCATGCTTTACCTCTTTTCTAACCAGACCAGCCTACACATTTGCCATAAAACAAATCAGGCATTTTTGTGTCTCTACTAGTTTGTGATGCTTCAAATTTTGTAGATATCTCATACTCAATGAACCAAACCCAGCCCTGCCCCCTGGACTTTCTTCCATATTTCCTAGTTGATGAATGGCATCATCAATACCTGTTACCCAAACAAGAAAAGATTTAAAAGTGTCTGATGACTTCTCCCTCACTTTTTACCACACTCATCTTTCTTAAGAGTTTTCTCTGAAGCGCATCTTCTCCCCTCTGTCTCCATACGCTCGTTCAGACTTTGTCCCTCTCACCTAGACTATTAGAAAAGACTTATTGTTGTTCTCCCTACCTCCAGGCTCCTTTCCAAACCAACCTTTACCCTGCAAAACTCCACTACTCCACTGTTTGGAAACCTGCAGTAATTTCTTATGCTTGTGAGTTAATGCTCAGATGTCTAATTCAGCATGTACATCTCTCTGCAGTCCACTGGGAATCTTCTTCCACCCTATCTCCAAGAGCAGCTGGGGATGATTGTCTGCTTCAGGATTGGGACCAGCGCTTGATAGGCTAACCAGGGGCCTGTCTGCAGCCAGGTGGGCCTGGGGACACAGGAGCTGTCTCTGCCATAGGCCCACTCAGCTCCTCATTCCCTGAAGGAAGTCTTTCCTGCCTCCAGACCTTTGCTTGCTTACTTTTCTGTCACTGGGATGCCCTTTCCCCACTGCTCCACCTATCAAACCCCCACTTAGCCTTCAAGAACCAACTCATTTATGTCTCTTCTTCTCACTTTTCCTTGTTTTCTCACATGAAGTGAATCACTTCCCACTCTGTTACCCCACAGCAGTTTTAGGAAGCTTTTTTTTCTTTTTTCTGGCCACACTGTGCAGCATGTGAGATCTTAGTTCTCCCACCAATGATGGAACCCATGCCCCCTGCAGTGGAAGTGTGGAACCGCAACCACTGGACCACCAGGAAATTCCCTCGGAAGCTATTTTATTGTTTTAAAGATTACAACTGAAGTTTCAAAAAAAAAGAGCTAGCTTGTGTCCTCTTGTTCTCTCTTCCCTCTGTTCCTCTGATTCTGCTGCCAGTAGAGCCCTGACTAGGTCTCTGACCTGTGGAAGGCCACTCAGTCTCCCTTCTGTCTACTAAAGAGAAAGGCGGGCTGGCTCCTTGCTCAGGACCTCCATCTCTGCACATATACCATTAGTGAGACACTTTATAGAAAGGGGTGCTTAGTAATGATACTTGTAGTAAAAATAACAATAGCTGTCTTTTATTGAGTTCTTACTTTGTACCAAGCTCTGAACTAAGGCTTCATCTCTTTCAATACTTAAAATATCTTTGGAAGTTTAACACTCTTATTACCTATGTTTCCCATATGCATGCATAGAGGCATTAGGCTGTTAAATAACTTGCCCATATTCCACCACTAGTAAGTGGCAGAGCCACTGTGGAATCTGTGATTTTGATCTCAAGAGCAGAAGAACTCCAGTTGTGTTCCTCGAACTTACACAGGGTTCAGCATGAAATAGGTGCTCTGGAATGTTGGTTGGTTGATCACATGAGTGAATGAATCGGTGTTCTTCCCATTGAGCTTGTCTTCAGGCTTCAGAGACTGGCTGAGCATCTGTAGCTTATGCCAAGAAGTATGGATTTTGTCTCATCTCCTAATACCCAGCTGTACACAGACATGTTCCCTCCCACTCAGTAACAAACTGCCTGGAACTCTTTCCCGGCTCATATTTACAAGAGAATGTGATAAATTCCGTATTGATCCCTCCTGTTCCACTGTAAATTTTGCAAAAGATGATTAAATAGAGCAATAGAGTCTGCAGGCATTGTGGCTCAATATGTTGTGGAGTGGCGTATCGACCTCCTCCATCCAAAGGCAGCCAGCGCCTAGCCCTGCTGCCCCAGACCAGTAATTAAAATCCTGGGAGACTGGGATTTAAAATCCAATCATATCCCTGAATCAAGCCTTCTAGCCTCCCCATGTGACGAGTGCAATAAGGTAACGGCAGGAGCATGTTTATGTCTGTGCTGAAGCAGTCCCCATAGGGTGGGTAAGAAATGGAGAGTTGGGTAGGCCTCCTGACTAAATCACTTTGCCCTGACACCACAGCCACTTGTAAGACAATCTGTAGACACATAAACAGTCCCAGCCAAAAACCAAATTTTGGGCTTCCCAGGTGGCGTGAGTGCTGAAGAACCCGCCTGCCAATGCAGGAGACATAAGAGACATAGCTTCGATCCCTGTGTCAGAAAGATCCCCTGGAGTAGGGCATGCCAACCCACTCCAGTATTCTTGCCTGGAGAATCCCATGGACAGAGGGGCCTCGCAGGCTGCAGTCCATGGGGTCACACAGAGTCAGGCATGACTTATTTTGGACTCTTGAGAGCAAGACATCAAGCACAAAAATTCTCAGACTGTGCTTCAGTGTACACTTCTGTTTACACAGCCAGTAGTAGGTTTACAGAAGTGATTTGACCTTGATTAAACCATGGCCTTTGGAGAAGGCAGTGGCACCCCACTCCATTACTCTTGCTAGAAAATCCCATGGACGGAGGAGCCTGGTAGGCTGCTGTCCATGGGATCGCGAAGAGTCGGACACGACTGAGTGATTTCACTCTCACTTTTCACTTTCCTGCATTGGAGAAGGAAATGGCAACCCACTCCAGTGTTCTTGCCTGGAGAATCCCAGGGATGGGGGAGCCTGGTGGGCTGCCGTCTATGACGTCGCACAGAGTCGGACACGACTGAAGTGACTTAGCAGCGAACCACGGCCTTCAGTAACCAAACACGTTTGAATTTCCAGGGAAACTCTTTGATTTAACCTAAGCCGAAGCCAGCCTCCCCTATGCTGAGGCCTATAATCACAGCACAAGTTACTGTTGAAATAAACTTGTCCATCTGTTCTCAACAGGATCAGGAACTCCCTGAGGGCAAGGACAGGGTCTTCTTATTCACTTTTGTGTCCCCAGCATCTGGCTCAGGGCCAGACACAGAGTGCTCTCCAGAAGTATCTCTGAATGAATGAAGAAACACAAATTAATAGTCTTGATAAAACCTCTGTAAACGGATGTGTAAATAGTAGACCCTGCCACACACTCCCCATTCAGTGCTTGAACACTTCCAGTGCTGGGGGAATCACATTTGTTCCTGAGGTTGCTCACATTCTATCTTTGGATTTTCTGATGGTTAGCAGTTTCTAATATTGAGCCAAAATTTGCTTGCAAGGGTCTTAAAGTTTTACTGTTGGGTTCATGTAGAATAAGTCTAGTCCCTGTTCCACATGGTGGCCCTTCCAATACCTGAAAATGCAGACATGTTCTCCTGATCTATCTTTCCTCCAGTCTAAACTTCCAGTTCCTTAAACCACGTTTTTCCACGTGGCTTCTAAACCATTTCCTATCTCAGTCTCCACTTTGTCATCCCAAATCCATGACTTCCCATTTATTGCCATTCATTTTCATCTCATTTGTTTTAGCTCTTAATGTCCATCTTCTACATGTATTTGGACCTCTTCCCACTCAAATCTGAAGTCTGTATAATAGATTTGGTGAATAGGCCATCCCCACATCAGGAGTGAACATACTGAACCAGGACCAAGCCTTTTTGCTGCTGTTGGAAACTTTCTTCTGTGACCTCTGATCTGTCAGTCACCCCACCCTGCCTCTTGGGTCTGGTGAGTCCGATGTCACTTACGAACCCTCCACACTGAATGGCACTCGGCCCACATTTCTCCATTGTGTGCTCAGGATTATCCTGAGACACCCCAGGATATGTCTCCCTTGTAATGGGGGGAGCGGATTCATCATCCTTTTCTCCTTGTCCCCCTGACACTATACTATATTGTCATTGTTTCTGTCCCCATCTGTCTCTTACCATTCTGGGTTCTCCCTCTGGACAAGAACCAGTCAGTTTCCGCTGTGTGTGGCCAGTCCTACCCCAAAGTCAGTAATCAGTGATTAATGAGTGCTGGGTCCAGCCAGGAGGCAATAGCTCTCTGTTCTATGAACTTTAGAAATCCAACTCCCTGAAGACAAGGGATCCACCAGACTCTGTGTCAGAAGGTTCAGACTTCCAAATGACCTAGGGACCAGGTTATGTGGGTCATCATTCACCCTGGAGAAGGGGCCTCCTGACTGGGAAGAAAAGGAGTTCCATTTTGTACCCTTTCAACAAAACTGTCTACCCCAAACCTGCCTCTGGAAACACCCCCAAACTTGGCTTTGGAGCATCTGAGCATGTTGGAGGGGAAGAGGAAAGATGATTTGTCCCTCTTTTTGAGTCATCAGACCTTTGGAAAGTAGCACTATGTGGTGGAAAAACCAGACTTGGCTTCTTTTAAAAAAAGAAATCAATTTTTTATTATGTAAAATTTCAAACATATATTTCTCTCAAAAAGAGAATAGTATAATAAGTCCCAGATTTACTATTTATCTGCTGAATGACCGTGGGCAAATTATTTTAGCTCTCTAAGCCTGTTTTCTTAGGAGTCTTTGTATGGTGAAAAACTGCACATAAAGGCCTTAACACCCAACACATGTTAGCTTGTCTTTCACCTTGCTCTTCTACCAGACTCAGTTAAATTATTTGTAAAATGGAAAAAATAATACCTCTCCTGCTTTCTTCATCAAATTCTTGTGTGTTAGACTCTCAGTTGTGTCCGATTCTTTGCAACCCCATGGACTGTAGCCCTGCTAAGCTTCTATCTCCATGGGATTTTTCAAGCAAGAACACTGGAGTGGGTTGCCATTTCCTTCTCCAGGGGATCTTCCTGATCCAGGGATCAAACCTGGGTTTCCTATATTGCAGGCAGATTCTTTACTATCTGAGCCACCAGGGAAGCCATATCAAATTCTTATTAAGAATTAAAAAGGAGGAAGTAGTCTGCACTGTGTATGGCACATAGTCAATGCTCAGTAAAGGTTCTTGGTTACTTAGGAGGCATATCTTCAGGTGCACATATACATATGTATACAGATTCTCTTGGAAACGCTCAGTGTGGTCTAGGAGAAAAGTTCAGGGACCACAGCTCTATTCCCAGTACTTCTGTGCTCCCTGCAGCATCCTGGACAGGGCTTCTCTCTCTAACCCTCAGCCTCTGGGAACACACGGAGAATCAGTACATCTCTGACCTGAGGAGCTGCACACAGACTAGCTGGGAAGACTAGACAGGTGGACTACCAGAAAAGGAAGGAGTGGGAGGATAATAGGAGCCCATGGATGATGAGCGCTGAGAGTTGGAGGGGTGGAGAGGCTTCCCAGAGAAGGGGCCCTGAAGAAGAGGTAGGGCCTGGGTAGTCAGGGAGATGAGGGACAGGGTTCTAGGCCTGAGGAGTCTCCCAGACAGTAGTGTGGAGGTGAGTATGGAGACAGGGCAGGAGCATGGCTTCTCTCATATGGTCACCCTGTCTCAGAATGCTTCCTTGATGGGGAGCTTGCAGCCAAAAAGAGTGAATCACTCCACATTGATACCTCTGATCATGGGGGAAATTTCCCTTATATTCAGTAATAACTTCTAATTGGAGATAGTAAACAGACTGTTGAAATAGTAAAAATTAGGATGAAGGTGCTAAAGGAGTCAACAGTAAAAATGGGACTTCCCTGGTGGTCCAGTGGTTGAGACTGTGCTTGCCTGGTTGGGGATCCACAAACTGAGTGGTGTGGTCCAAAAAAAACATGGAAATGTTTAGAAGAATGAATGTATAAGTTATTACCAAAAAAACATTGTACAGCTTGTACAATCTTTCTGCCCACCCCCCCCCCCCCCCCGCAGTTTTTTATCTTATTCAGTCCAAATAGAACCCCTTGAGGTAGGCAGGGCTGTGATCATGACCACCAGAGAAGTGAAGCAAGACCCAAGACCCTAGTCACACAACCAGGGAGCAGTAACCCCCATCTGTGCTGGCTTCCAGGCCGTGTACTCTTAGGGGACGGGGAGGCAGCTGCAGGTGGAGAAAGGGGTGAGTCATGAAAACCAGGTGTGGTAGATCCGGATCCCTCAAAGGCCAGGATGGCCAATAGGACTGCAGGGGTGGGAGGGAGCGGGGGAGCCTGTCAATATTATCGATAATATAGCCTCACACATTTGTATAGGGCAATTACTGGGTTTGGTTTTTGTTGTTGTTGTTGTTGTTTAAGCTCTCTTCTTTGCCTTTTGCATCATTGTCTTGTCTTTGATATTCACAGAGGTAGCAGAAAGCCAGAGCAGAGTGGTGTCAAGGGAGGAAGGAGTAACCTGCCTCTTCCCCTCTGCCACCCCAGACTTGCTGTCAGGAGACCTGAATCCCATCTCTCACTCTGGTTCCACACTCTCCCCAGGAAGGGCAACTGGACCTCTCTCTGCAACCACTTCCTCCCCACTTCCCACTCACAGAGCTAGATAGAGGGTATGAGGGCTTGACCTGACCTGTCACCCAGACAAAGAGGTTTAGAACTAGTGAAGAGACTGAGGACTTTGGTCCACGGGGACAAGGAACATGGTCACACACTTCACTTGCTATGAGAAGGGCCTTTCTGGGGCAGGAAGAATGGCCATGTTGTGTGTGGCTCTGGAAGATAACACCTGGAAAGAAGTCCATTCATTTGGTAAATCCTACTGAACATGTGTTCTGTGCTGGCCCCTGTGCTAGGTAGTCAGAATATAGCAGTGGATCAGCCATTGACCCTGATTTCTGAGAGTTCTCAGTCCTGTATGGAGACAGACTTATAACATAGTGATCAGTGTAGTAAGAAAGAAGCAGAAAGGCTCATGGAGCACAAAGGATCACACCAAATCTGGGGTGAGAGGGAAATAAGGAAGGTTTCCTGGAGAAGAAGCCTGAACTGAGTCTTAAAAGATGGGTGTTTATAGGAAGTACAGGTGAGAGTGGGGTTAGAGAGAGAGGTTGGGGCTCATGCAAAAAGAATCTGCCCTCAGTTTATTGCGGGAAACCCCTTGGCAGGCCATGAGCTTGGGACGGGGCTCTGGACATGCTTGAGGAAGCCAGGGTGACCCACCTGTTCTGAATGTAGTCAAGGCGGGTCTCTTCTTAGGGAATTGGAAGAACTCACCGTTAAGTTCTCTTTTTCACCTCAGAAAGCCTATAAGGCTGTCAAACCTAAGGCAGGTGGTGTATCAGAGACGAGTAGCAGGCTCCCTGGGTCCCCGTGGGCCAGGCCCTCTCTCCCGTCAACACCAGTGCCACTGCCTCACCCTGCCCTGGCTGTTGAGACCCCAGCCTGTCACTGGCACCAGCCAGGACCTGTCCATGACCATCCACCCCCATCCTACTTTCCTGGCCCGAGCCCTATTGACAGATCCCCCAGAATCTGAAGGAATTCAAGACAAATGGTTAAGAGGATGGAGTTAATAAAATTTGAAAAATTGAGGCCTGTCACTCCACTAAACTTTTTTCAATACCACTGACAGAAACATATTTCCCCAATGAGTGACCTTCCACAGCTGTAGCGGGCAGGCGCAGCCGCAGCAGTGCTTCCAGGAAGCCAGTCTGCTATTTATCAAATATTATAAGCTGGGACACACTAATCTGGAGCAGGGGAGGAGTCCTGCACTATACTGCCTGGGGTGTTCCAGGTGTTGGCCCCAGCCCCAGACAGCCAGTGGGAGGTGACGGATGGCCTGCGATTAGCTCTTCCCACCTCCGCCCAGCCCTCTGACTTACTCCCAGAAGCCTGACCCTCTAGACCAGCTGCTTGGCCCGGAGGGGCCCTGGGTGGGAGGCATGGTGAGGTCAGACCAGGGCATGGGCCATCCTGATGCCCCTGGAGAGGGCAGGCGGGTGAGGCCCAACATGGTTATTTATTGGAGTGTAATGGTTTGTGGCCGTTGGTCATGGAGGTGAAATCGATCAGTTGTAGAAGTCAGGTTCTATCAATTATTACAGCAATTAGTCAAGTCAGAGCATCAGAGCAAGGGTTCGGGGGCTGAGGGACTAATATTAGATGGACATTACCCATGGTGCCCCAGCCTCAGCTTTCCTAAACTGGGAGCAGATGTGCTGACCCGAGGCTCCAGAACCTTGGGGAGGCTAGCTGGCTTCCCTCCTCGGGGCAGCTGGGGTGAACCTGGGTGAGAGCTCTTGGACTGGAGACAGACCCAGCACTGCTTTAAACGCGTCCCTGTGCTAGCTGGCCCAGGTGCAGAAATGTCCTACCTGTCCCATCCCATCATTTATGAGAAGTGACACAACTCCTACTAGAAATTACTCAGTGGCCAATGTTTATGGCACACATTTTTCATTCTGTAAGCAAATATAGATCACTGACAGCACTTGTTTGAAGCAACTAATCTCACCCTCTGTTCTTTCTTCCACTGTCTTCCTCTCTTCCTCTCCCCCTCCCCTTCTGTCTCCTATTTTTTCTCTCTTACCCAGTTCTCTTTTTCTCTTTGCTCTTCTTTTCTTTCCCTTCCAGAGGTCTCTCCCACACCCCCCTGCCACTCTAGCCCATATTCAGTGACAGAGCTCCCCTTGAGACTGCCTCAGGGAGGAGAGGCCTTTCCACCGAGTGATTGTAGCTCTCTTTCAGCCCTAGCTGTGGTCCAGGAGCTTTGAAGAAAGGGACGATGCTGTCTGCCTCTGCCTCTCAAGCCTTCAGTGCTGAGCGCCAGACAGAACAGGGCTGGCTGGGAAGACTGGGTCAGGTGAACAAGCCCCTTAGCACTGTGGTCTTCTTACACCTCTCTCTACAGACCTGCTGTCCCTCCTTCAGCACACTGATCACACTTGACCTGAGTTGTTGTTGCATGGTCGTCTCTCGTCCCTTTTAGCTTCTGGAGAGCTGGAATTGTGCCTAGACTGTAGATAGCACCTAATCTAAAAGATGGGACCAGGAGCCTGCAGAAGAGACAGAGAAGGAATGGTCTCAGGGGTGTGAGGAAAGCCTGAAAAGTGGTTTTTATAACTCAAAGAAGAGAGTGGCCAAGGTATCAGTTGCTGCAGAGTGATCAAGAAGTGTTTAAAAAAAAAAAAAACAAAAAAAAAACCTATTCATTGGCTTTGGCAGTCTCCCATCTCCCTACGGTACAGGGCCCTGATACACAGTGCCCAGTAAGCAAGCACCAACGGAATTGAAAGAAAGAATGAGGCTCCAGCTGAGCTTTGAGGACTTGCCTACTAGTTAGGAAGAACCCAGACACTCTCCTCATTAGGGAGGTTGCATTTTATCCTATAAGCAGTGAAAACCATGGAATGATTTTTCACCAGGGGTGTATTTTGGCTGCCCTGGTGGGAGTGTGAAGAATTGTAGTTAAGAAAACCTGGAGTAGGTTTGACTCCTGGTCCAAGCAAATCACCAACTTTGTGACCTTGGGCTAATTATCTCCTTTGAGCCCAGTTTCCACGTCTATAGCATGGGAATTTTAATTTCTACCCCTCAGTATGGTTGATAGTATATATAAAATACAGAGTACATAGTAAACACTAGTGGCTGTTGTTATCATTATCACCACTTCTAGATACATACCCGAGAGACATAGAAAAATACATCCACTCAGACTTGTACACAAATATTCATAGCAACATATTCATAATAGCCGAAAGGGGAAAGCAATTCAAATGTTCATGAGCTTGATGAATAACAAAATAGGGTATGTCCATAGAATGCGGTGTTACTCAGCCATAAAAGAATGAAGTACATGCTATATTCCTACATTCATGTTGTAGCATGAATGACATGTGCTACATCATGGATGAACCTTGAAAACATGGTAAATTAAGCCAGATGCAAAAGACCACACACTGTATGATACCATTTATGTGAAATGTCAAGTGTAGGCAAATATAGGGACAGAAAGCAGACTAATTATTTCTGGGATTAGGGGAAGTGGTGAATGTCTCTGATAATGGTGATGGGGTTTCTTTTCAAGATAATTAAAATGATCTGGAATTAGATACTGGTGAGGCTTATATGATGATGAAAGTGTATTTAAAACTACTGAATTGTGTACCTTGAAAGGTATGTGAATTGTGATTAAAAATTATCTCAATATTTTATTTTGTACTGTCTTCCTATTAGAAAATAGAATCATGTAAAAAAGTATTAATTTTTTTTATTGATAATAAGCTTCCTTGGTCTGGATCGTGCTTTATGCTCTCTGCTCCTTTCCCCTCCTCCCATACTTCTTCCTCTGCAGCCGCGGCAGACAGCCATGTGTAAATGCTTAATAAATGATTACCATTGTTGATGAGTTTATAGTCCTTAAGAAGCAGAGAGTTTCAATAGGAATGGTTTTATATCATGATATGAAGGTTGCCTCAGCCTGGGTGAGAAATACTGATTTTTGCTGTCCATCAGCAAACAGTGACTGAATATCCCCTCTGAGCCGGGCCTCATGATGACGCAGCCTTTCCTGTGTGTTTAGTGTCCCTGGCCAACTTACTACCTCCTCATGGCAGGGACTGTGTCTTAACCCTTCTTTAAGTATAGACAACGCACTTCCTTAGCAATAAAGGTCAAAGAGTATTGGTTTGTCTGTTACTTTAATGTTCCGTTTAACACATAGTTCTTGAGAGGAGTGCTTTGGGGCAGGACCAGATCTGATTCTTCCATGTCCTGAGTTCCAGCTCATTCAAGGTTGGACAGATTGAATGGAATGGTCAGTTTTCGAAGAGGAGAGTGAGGTGCCCAGATCTGGGCTTTGGGGAGGAGATTCTGACAGTGTGGGGGTTAAAATAACCTATCTTCCATGACTGTCAAGGCTCTACACCAAGCAGACACTTTACACAGGCTCATCTGCCGGCACTTATAAGTGAGAGAAGGTAGATGCGTGGCCCCAAGCAAGCCTCTTCTTTTTGTTATACTTAAAGTTCTTTGTCTTCGAATCATGGGAACCAATGATTGGAGGAGATGCCTGCCTGGGTGCACACGCAAGTAGCACAGGTGAGGGCTGGCACAGCTGGGTTGCTGGTGATGGCCAGAGCTCAGCTGACTTTAGCAGGCAGGAAGTGAGCAGGGAAGAGAGAGCATTAAGCAGAGGGAGAGGCAGAGAGCAGAAGGAAGGGGCCTTGTCATTACCTGGGATACTCTGTGCTTTAGATTTCTATATGATTTTTATGAATGAATATTCATCTGTGTAGAAACAAATTTGATAATGCAGACATTTTAATGAAGAATGCATTGGAGTTGGGGTATATTAATCTGTATGTGTATTGGTATATTTGTTAGCATGTTCAGCTGTGTATATTTTTGTAGGCACAGTACACCTATGTGTGTGTATAGCACATCTGTGTGTGTGGCACCTCTCTATGTGGGCATAGCACATCTGTGTGTGTGGCACCTCTCTATGTGGCACACGTGCATGCACATGTAGGAGCCTCAATACCCTTACTTCTGTGTCAGAGAGGACCGAGAGCTCCTCTCTCAGAGTAGCTTGACATGTTTCAATCTCTTAGGTTTTGTTGCTCCATATTTCTGTGAGCATTCCTTACACTGAAGTCAAGGCCTATACCACCTCCAGGGAAGGCTGAGGGTCCACTGATCACTCATAGAGGCTCTTTTTCTTCTTCTCCTCCTGTCAGGAGCCAACCCCTTGCAGAGGAATGAAATGGGACACACACCCTTGGATTATGCTCGAGAAGGGGAGGTGATGAAGCTTTTAAGGACTTCTGAGACTAAGGTAAGTCTCAAAGAAAGGAGAAGGCCTGAGGGCACTCCATGCTTCATTTCATCTTTCACTCATTAAATTATGTCAGACTCTACACCAAAGGCCACTTCTCCTTAGAGGATTATTGTCTATTTAAATACAAATCCAGCCTCCACTTATCAATTATAGGAGGCATCCCCTTTCCTGACCAAGAAGAAGCCTGAGCCACTTCTGGGTTCTGAGGACTGACTTTTAAATTCAGTTTCTCAGGTAGTGAGCCTTTCAGCTCCTTCCATGAAGAGGGGATAGCAGGACAAAATCTTCGCCTCAGTACTATTTCCTCAGGTCTCATGCACTTTGCAGCATCATCAAGTAACTCTTTTCCATCATCTCTCCTTCTAGAACTTTTCCTTGGCTCCTTCCCTCCATTTACACTCCAGAGATCCTTATGTAGAGTATGGGGCAAAACAATCTTCATCTTAATTTGATCCTCTCATCCAGGCTTTTGAACCTTCTAAAAACAGGCTGCCTTCTGCTCTTCTCAGCCACCCAGTTATAACTTAGAAAGTACTTGGCAGAATCTAAGAACTAGAATCACAAATGTCGAAGCTGACAGGGACCTGAGAACCCATCAAGTCCAGTGATGGGAAATCTTATCAAAGTAAAATAAAGAAGTCAGAGGAAAATAGAGCTGTTCTGTTTGAAGGAGAGCCTATCCTTCCCCCCTGGGTAGCCTCCATGGAGGCTATGCTGTGGGACACACATTTTAAATCTCTGAAACCTCGATCAAATGATTTCTTTTCTTCCTGGGGAAACTGGAGCCCAGGGGTGTGTTGTGACTTGCCTTTGGTCCCAGAGTGAGTTAGCATCAAAACTGTTACTGAGACTTGGACACAAGATCATGTGGTGGGTTCCCTGGCAGGACAGGAACTGGAAGGCTTGGTTTCTGACTCTCAGTCTTGGGTTTTTTCCAGCTTCATGGAACCTCTCTCTGGGAAGTTGGCTGCAGTACTTTGAGATGATTAAGAGTGGCAGGTCCCACCTAGTGGCAGATAGTCTATGTCTTGAGTAAGAGCATTTAGGTTAGGTCACCTGACTGAGCACTCAGCTGGGGTTGTGATCCCACCGCCTCACTGACTATGTGACCTTGGGCAAGGGCTTCCGCTCTTGAAGCTCCGTTTACCTCTGTGAAAGGAAAACACTGTGATTAAATGGTTTCTATGGTTCCATTCAATCTGCCACTAGTCTGTTTAGCAATCCAGATAAACTTAAGTCATGCTGTTGTAACAACCCAAAATTTCAGTGGCTTAAAACAACAAAGATTCATTTTTACCTCATTCTACACGTCTGTCATCCATCATGGGTCAGCAGAGGCGGGCTCTGCTCATCCGTGATGCTGAGGGACCTCACTGGCAGAACAGCTGCCCTCTGGAAGAGAGCACTCTAGAGGGCCTCCCACCTGCAGCTACATGCTCAGCCTGGAAGTAGGATCCTTTACTTCACTCACAACTTACTGGACACAGCTAATCCCATGTTCCTGCCCTAGAGTTGCATCAGCTTCCCCCATTCTCTGAGGAAATCCCTGAGCACTGTTGCACATCACTCAGGGACTGCATCCCCGACTCTCTCGCCTTTCAGGCCAAGCCACTGTCCCCTGAGAGCCAGCGCTGTCCTTGGCCAAAATTACTCCTGTTTTGTTAGGTAGTGTGACATAGGGCCAGCACAGGTCTGGTCATGTAAAGCAGGAGAACAGACCTCTTTGTATCAGCAGGGATGGAAAGGTTAGGCCTCCTGAGGGACCCTAACGAAACTTGGCTGCCCAGGAAATGTCTTGATGTCAGCCACATCAATACAAAGTCAGTGTCCCAAGTGAGTAAGTGGCAGTTGCTGCCTCTGTGCTAGTCAGATTCTTCTAGACCACAGAGGGCTACCTTCTGAGTAGACTGAGCTCTCAGAATCTGTGCAGAGGTGGGCAGCAAGGAGGCAAGCAAAACTGTGCTGTGAGAAAAGGCTGAAGGCAGTGGGGCATCTGGCCGGGATAGGAGAGACTGCGCGTGGGCACAGAGACGGCTGTGAGGAGGAGGGGAGGAGAGGAAATGGATTCAGTGCCAGGGCTAGGACAGAACCAGGCTTAATGGGTGACTGCTGCCAGAAGGAGACACCTCACAGAGCTGTGACCCAGGTCAGGGGCTGCCTTTTGAGGCTAGAAGACCACTCAGAGTCAGCCAGGGGTTTTGTCACCTCTCAACATGAAGACTGTTTCTCTGTCATCACCTCTCTGCACTTGATCCCTTTACACAGGCTGGATTTCCTCTTCTGTAATATTCAGCTGTCTACTGAGCACCTCCACCTGATTGCTCTGGGGTCGCCTCAGATTCTACCCATGTGAACCACCCTCAGCTCTCCCTGGACATCAGCAGCATTGTCTTTCTCTCAGTTGCCCAGCATCTCCATGGTCACCCATTCTTTCTGCTCTGCTTTTTTTCTCCAAGCTGCAAAAAAACTACCTCTTCAAAACTGTGAGGAAGTTTCAGGGCGGAAATACTGCTTTAGATTGGGTTATGTCACCCTCTGCCAGGAAGTAAGCAGCAGCTGCTCAGCTCTTGAGTTCAGGCCCTATGTCAGTGACATAATGATTCAGGCCTGGAGGGTGCTGAGGCTCCAGCCTGAGATCTCATGTCCTGGCTCTTTGTCTAGACACGGATCACCACCACTCCGATCTTACCTTCCTCCCCTTCTGTCCATCCGGCATCTCCCTGCCATCCAGCTCAGCCTCTTCCACCTTCACCTACCTCTCTATAGTCAAATATGCACTCTTTATAGAAAATTTGTGATTATAAAAGTCATCTTTCCCATTATGGAAAATCTGGACAATATAAAATGAAGATAATTAAAGTCGGTGCATATTTATAAATGACATCTGTATGCCAGGTTCAGGGCTTGGTGGGAAAAAGATATCTGGGTGAACCCCTCAAGGAGCTCACAGTCTGGTGAGGAAACAGACAAGTTAAGTGTGACACCACTGAGTCATCAGTCCCAGGGAAGCCCAGGGACTGTGGCAACCCACGGTGAGCTTCTAATCCTGCCTAACAGATCAAGGAAGGCTTCCTGAAAGAGATGTCAACTGAACTGAACCTCAGGTAGAAGCATTTTAGCCCTACTACATATATATAACTATTATTAATGTTTTTAATTATTTACAGTAATAGTAGGTACCATTTGTCAAGTGCATCTAGGTACTCTGCTAGGTGCTCTAATATATAATTTTTCTAATGCTGTAACAAAGCTATGAGGTAGCTCTTATTCCCCCCCCCCCCCTTTTACAGGTGAGAAAACTGAAGGTAAAATAAAATGTGACTTTTGAAAATCAGGCTATTATAAGCAGCTATTGAGATATGAATCAGAGCATTCCTCATATGATACTACATTTACCTTTTCTGGACCATATCTATATATAAGTGTTTTGTTTTGTTTTTTCTTAACCTGGTTGATAGCCTTCTGTACAAACCACAAGTCTCAAACTGGCAGCCACATTTTATTTTGCCAATTCAGAGTTTTTTTTTTTTAAGTGAGTGTAATGCCTTAGAGGTTGTAGTATGGACTCTCCAGCCACAGGTGTCTGTTTCCTATCATGTTATGTGCTTAACTGTCAGGCATTTGTATTTCTGTCTTGGTCCTGAAGGTATCTGAGTTATGACCCTAGTTCCATGTTTGGAATCGGTGTTTTTTCACTTATTATTTCTTGATGGTTTTCCCATTTTAGAATTATCCATAAGCCTAATTTTTTATTTTATTCTGCCTTTTATGTCACTTATCTAAGAATCTCCGTCACTTTAAGTGGCCTAAATTATTTGTTTCTCATAGCTTATTTGCCTAGTTCTCTCCGCAGTCTCTGTGTGTGGAAGCCTTCTAGGCTCCCTGAGAAGATCGAGAGGTGGATGAAGCCCAGCTCCTGTCTCCTGAGCTGGGTATTAGGAGAGGAAGATGGGGAGAGACAGGCACTCTTAGCTCTGATACCCACAGGCTGACTTGTGCCTTCGGAGGGGTCCACACAGAGCTTGTGGGGGTTCCAAGAAAGCATGGATCACCTCCAGGCAGAATGAGCAGGGCAGGCTTCATAGAGAAGGTAACCTGTGATCTCACTTTGAAGGATTTCACAAGCTGAAGGGTTTAATACTTAAAGCTTAGACCATTTTCACATCTTAACTAAGAGACAGCGGAGAGGTGGAAATACATCTCTGTGCACATGATGGCAGATAAAACAAAAATATGGGGAGCTATTCCATGATGAATATTCAGCTAAGGGGGACGTGCTGATGGCAGCCCGCATCTCTACTCCCAGATCCTCACTCCACTGAGACTCACGAGGAATTTATTGCTCATTTTAATCACACCCAGAGAATGAATTGGCAGGAATATTAGGCAGATAGGTCTATCATATATATTTTATTTGCATATCCCAGTGACAGAATCACAAGCACATTTCCTGTCTGTGTATTTTTTCATTTGCTGCAGGGGTAGCTGGGGATGCAGGGCTCCCTTGGGCCCCGCATTCTGGGCTGCACGCCTGGGTGCTCCCATCAGATCTGGAGGAAGCCATCAGGAGAGAAGGGGTGGGGTACACAGGAAGGTGGAGGGTTATGTTCCGCCTGGCTTAGGATGAAGAGAAACCCCCTTCCCTGCCTCACCGAGCCTGCTCCCTGCTCAGCATCTCATTTCAAGTGCTGGTGTGCCACACACCTGGCTCCATGCTGGACCCAGACAGCACCATGCCTGGCTCTGTGCTTGACCCACCACCACCAGCCTATAAGTTCATTATAGGTTCTCCATGGGCCAGACAGAGCACTCCATGCTTTATGGGGATAGACCTTTGCGTTCTGTCTTTCTCTTTTAACTTTTAAAAATCGTTTGTTGAAATATATTGTATAAGGTACTAATAACTATACAGCTCACTGTTAATTTCACAAACTGAATATACCTGATCAAGAAGTAGAGTATTACAAACATTCATTTGTATCATACTCCCTTCCAGTCACTATCTGTCCCTCAAGGGTAAGCATTGTCCTGATTTATTTCACTTTTATTATTACAAAACTTCAAAAATAGTATAGCAAATTCCCATAAACTTTCACCCATATTACCAGTTGTTAACATTTTATCATACTTGCTTTATTATGTATAGATGAATAATATAAAGATATATACTTTT
Organism: Odocoileus virginianus; assembly: GCF_023699985.2. NCBI lineage: Eukaryota > Metazoa > Chordata > Mammalia > Artiodactyla > Cervidae > Odocoileus > Odocoileus virginianus. The sequence goes on from NC_069683.1 coordinate 30,034,016, forward strand.
TCTGAAGTATTTGAGAATTGTATATACATGATCCCCTTTACCCCCAAATACTTGTATGAATATCCTAAAAAATAAAGAATATTTTCTATATAACCTCAATACAATGATCAGAATCAGAACATTAATATTAACTAATCTACAGATGCTATTCACATTTCACCAGTTATCCCAATAGTTCACTTTACAAGGAAAGAAAATTCTGGATCCAAAGTTGGATTCGGTTGTCATGTCTATTTAGTCTCCTTTAATCTGAAACAGTTCCTCAGTCTTTCTTGACATTCTAACAAGTACAAGCTGGTTATTTTGTAGACTGTTCTCATTTTGGGTTTTTCTAATGTTTCTTTATGATTCAATTCAGTCTGTGCATTTCTGGCAAGAACACCCTCTGGTGTTTATTTTCAATAAATTCATTAAGTATCCCCATGCTAAAAGTAGGAATATGAAATTTGTGTTTTAAATCTCCTTTCCCTAAATAGGCTCTGAACTCCCTAAAGGCAAGAACGGGTCTTTCCTTATCTCCAGGGTGGAAGGTGCAGGCCCTGGAATCAGACTGCAGGAGTTAGTGTTCTGCCTTTATTACTTGCTACCAGTGGGACCCTGCTTTAATTAACTTCCTCTCTGGATGATGACGGAGGAGATCCTCTGACCTCTATAGGGCTCTGAGGGTTAGAACAGCTGGTCCCAAATCAGGCAAGATTCACCAGTCCATACTCGGACTAAGGAGTGGAAGTTTGAGGAGTAACAGGGTATTTACGTAGTCTTGGGTCCTACCCTACAAAACACGTGTTAATTACATAAGGGGAAGATGATGGAGAAACTTGGCACAGCCCACCTTAATCAGATGATCAAAATTACTATCCCCAGCCACAGGTACATCATCATCACGTACCTCCTGATGTGACGCACTGAGGAGCATACAACCCATTTTCTCACCTCAGCCCCTCTTTGCCCCTCTTAACCGTCTCTCACCATTCTTTTTTTTTTTTTTTTAATTTTTATTAGTTGGAGGCTAATTACTTTACATCATTACAGTAGTTTTTGTTATACATTGATATGAATTAGCCATGGATTTACATGTACTCCCCATCCCAGTCCCCCCTCCCACCTCCCTCTCCACCCGATCCCTCTGGGTCTTCCCAGTGCACCAGGCCCGAGCACTTGTCTCATGCACCCAACCTGAGCTGGTTATCCGTTTCACCCTAGATAATATACATGTTTCAATGCTGTTCTCCTGAAACATCCCACCCTCGCCTTCTCCCAGAGTCCACAAGTCTGTTCCATACATCTGAGTCTCTTTTTCTGTTTTGCATATAGGGTTATCGTTACCATCTTTCTAAAGTCCATATATATGTGTTAGTATACTGTAATGGTCTTTATCTTTCTGGCTTACTTCACTCTGTATAATGGGCTCCAGTTTCATCCATCTCATTAGAACTGATTCAAATGAATTCTTTTTAATGGCTGAGTAATATTCCATGGTGTATATGTACCACAGCTTCCTCATCCATTCGTCTGCTGATGGGCATCTGGGTTGCTTCCATGTCCTGGCTATTATAAACAGTGCTGCGATGAACATTGGGGTGCATGTGTCTCTTTCAGATCTGGTTTCCATGGTGTGTATGCCCAGAAGTGGGATTGCTGGGTCATACGGCAGTTCTATTTCCAGCTTTTTAAGAAATCTCCACACTGTTTTCCACAGTGTCTCACCATTCTTGTCTCTGGAGCAACCCAGCTATTTGCAGAGGAGCAACATGATCCAATTAACATGTTAAAAATACTGATCTGGCAGCAAAAGGAGAATCAGGTGGAAGAGAGAATGGACCCTGGGATGCTGGCATAGCAGTCACCAAGTCTTCATGGGACTGATGTCGGCACTGTACCCAGCTTTCCTCTGTACAGATGTGGGCTTTGAGCTAGTTCAAGAGACTCTCAAGTCCCTTAGGTGCCCCTCATCCCCCATTCTCCCCTCCTGTCTGCTCTGCATTTCCCAGCCTCCTTTGTTGGACCCCCTGTGCTCCTCTTGTCATCACTCCCTCTTCTCAGGACTCTTTCCATTATCCCACACCTGCCCCCCTAGTCTCATCTTCTGCCCACTTTGTTTACCTCCCCACCCAGGCCTCTCTGCCTCCCCCAGCTTCAGCACATGGTAGAAGCCCTATGATGTGAGTTGGGGTGGATCCAGGGAGTCAGGAGGATGGGGCATATCTGAGTCTGTGAGAAGCCAGGGGCCTCTGTGCCCTGACCTCCCTCTGAAGGCAATCTGCATCTTGGCCTCTCTTTTCTTCCCTCTGCCACACTTCTCTTATTTTTCCCCAGGGTCTCATTCTGCCAACCACCCCTGTCCCAGCTCCCTTCTCAGTGAACACATCGCCAGGTTTATCATCAGATGTATTTCCTGAGTAATGCCCAGCAGCAGGGGTGCTGCCATACCCTTCTCCCTGTAACTGTGACCCACAGAGCTGCTCTGCCCAGCCACCCACCTCCTAACGAGAGCTCAGCTAGGCTTCGCCTAGGCCTCCCAGCCCTTTCCTGTAAATGCACTCAGAGCCAGGAGGGGTGCCATATTAAATCAAGAATGATGAAAACCAGTGGCTGCGATTATCCAGCCAAGATGCAGCATAGGGAGCTGGTCGCTGCTGGCTCCAGGTGAGGGCTTCTGAAGCTAATTGCATGTGGCTTTTATTAAGAAGATGATCACTCTCCACTCCTCCTCTCCTGGTGGCTTCCTCCTAGTGTGTCTCCACCCAGTGTCCTCTGCTTCTGAAGGCTGGGTCACCTACCCTGTCCCCTCCTCTACTGGAACCCTGTCAAAGCAGAGCCTTGACCTCATTCCCTGTAGCCTTCCTTCCCATTTCCTCAGGAAGCCAGGAGCAACAGTAGCCCACATTCATGGACCCTTACCAAGGGCCTTCTCTCTCCTCCCAAAGAGAATACATGCAGACCAAGTGGTTTCCTTCCCTAGATTCCTCCACTGGTTAGCTCTCCACAAACCTGAACTCATAGCTCACAGTATTAAAAAGTCATTCATTCATTCAGCATTTTGGGGGGTGGGGGCTGCCTGAGTCTTCATTGCTGCATGTGAGCTTTCTCTAGTTGCAGCAAGTGGGAGCTACTCTTCATTGCTTGTGTGGGCTTCTCATTGTGGTGGCTTTTCTTGTTGTGGAGCATGGGCTTCAGTTGTTGTGGTGCACAGGCTTCCCTTGGCATGTGGAGTCTTCCCAGACCAGGGAGCAAACCCTTGTACCCTGCATTGGAAGGTAGATTCTTAACCACTGGACCACCAGGGAAGTCCTCAACATATTTTTTTAATGTAAGCTCTGTGCTAAGCATAAAAAGTCTGGTCCAGTTTCAGAAGTTTCTCTGAAGAGCTATATAGGGCTCCAGGCATAGAGGGGGTTGTACTCGAATCAAGGTGTGCTCAAATTTAGGCCATAGGTTGACTCTTTCCCAGTACTATTTAGAGAGCTCCTGAGAAACTTGATTCTCACCCCCATAGAAGTCCAGAACCCTTTCCCATTGCTCAAGAAAATAATAAGAATACTAAGATAACCTAAAATCATGACACTGAAGAAGAGTTACAAAAGGTAGAAATGTTGCCCTGGAGAAGACTCAGGGAGGCCATGATGGTGGTACCCAAACCAACAGAGTGGTGGGGAAACTTCTGTTAAGCTTTGCCTGCAGCAAAGGAAAAAGAGGTGTGTTTAGTGAGGCCCCACAAACCGATGGGTGGAAAGCATCTAGAGGAGGAATTCTCTACCATGTAAGGAAAATTGACAGGCACAGCTAAGACACCCCAGGCAGTGGAGGTGTCCTGAGAACTCAGTTGGTGTTGAGACTGCCCGGCAGACTCAGGGTTCCTGGGGAGAAGTCTCAGGAACCACACTGGGTCCATGGGGGCATCCTAATGGACTTGACTCCTGGCTTCTGCTTAAGCCAGAGCACTTCTTCCCCTTATCGGTGGGGCTCCATGCAGATAAAATTAGTTCTAGCACCAAAACAAAAACAAAGGCACTGGGTTAGAAAATTAGTTATCAAAATGCAGTAAAGAAGAAGTTAGCAAAGTTTTATCAAAGACCTACACAGGCCAGATACTATGTTGGCCACTGAGTCTCTCACACAGCTACTTCTGCATATACATTCGCTGTGTGCCAGAGACCTGCCCAGTGCTTCATATGCATCATCTCACTTAATTCTCACCAGCATCCCACAAGGATCCTATGAGGTAGGTATGAGTACCATTGCCATGCTGGAGATGAGGAACTGAAATTCAGGGAGTTGAATTAACCTCCCCAAGGTGAGCTTACTATTAAGTAGATTTGTTGTTGTTGTTGTTGTTGTTGTTGTTTAGTCACTAAGTCATGTCCAGTCTTTTTTGACCCCATGGACTGTAGCCCTCCAGGCTCCTCTGTCCATGGGATTTCCCAGGCAAGATTACTGGAGTGGGTTGCCATTCCCTTCTCCAGAGGATCTTCCCGACCCAGGGATCAAACCAGTGTCTCCTGCATTGGCAGGTGGATTCTTTACCACTGAGCCACCTGGGAAGCCCAAGTAGATTAGGTGAGGTTTAAATTCAGGTCTTTCTGGAGCAAAGCTGGCTTCTTTCTGCCACACAGTGTGCCTGACTATAAGCCAGAACGGTGTCAAACTTCATATAGGGACTGCTGTAAGAATTCAGTGAGACACTACACAGAAAGTTCTGAGTACCATGCCTGGCACATAGCAGCCATCTCACAGACGGCAGTCACCTCATTCACTTGGCAACACAAATTGAATCCTTCTGTGAGCCAGGCCCTGTGCTGGGTGCTGGAGTTGCAGAGATGAATAGAGCATGGTCTTTGTCACTACTTCCTCATGTGTGGAGTAAAGAGACAGAAACAGGCAGTTAAATAAGTGCTCTGGAGGTGCCAGGGAAACAGGCTTTTTAGTCAATTTGGTACTTAAGCTGATATCACTTAGAGGTGGGTGGGAATAGAGAAGACTTACGTGCTGAGGGAGCAGTGTGAACAAAAGGCCCAGAGGTGGGAGTACCCATCCCTGAGGGGAAGTGACCTAACAAACCGACCTCACGAACTCTCAGAGGCCAGGTTCCTTCTGCATCCTGCCTGGCTGCAAGCGGGCCAGGCCGCTGGCTGGTGCTGTACCGGCCTGCATGTACGCATCTCTTCATCGGAGCCTCTCAGCCAAGTGGACCCAAGTGCTGAGAGGGGCTGGGTGGACAGGGAGGAGGAGGAGGCAGATATATGGCTGGAGTCAGCAGAGCCAGGTGATGTATGTGGTGCCTGAGGGAGCTGCACAGTGACGTGCTGGATTCCAACCGGCAAGCGTCGTTCCGCTGGGATCGGCGCCGAATTATTGCTCCATATGAAACCCCAGGACTGATGGGAGCTTTCAGTTACAGACTGATAGCAACAGCCAAAATTGGATTGTTTGCTATTTATTTTTTTTAACTTCTGTCAAGGTCACTACCATAACAGGAAAACACTGCCCAAGTAGCAGGTATTTTTCATCCACTCTGCCCGCAAGAGCAATCTGCAGCCACCACTTTTGTGACAAGGCCTTACCTTGGCAGCTCGCTTTCTAGAAAGCTGTCAGTGTTACAGGAGCCCTAGGGAAGAGAAGCCCCCGGAAGACCTGGGTCTTTCTGTCTTACTTTAAGACCTGCTTCCTGCCCCTAGCGCCTGGCCTCCATCGATGCTTTATCATCAGACCCATGCACTCACCCCCCAACCCAGCCTCCAAATAGTCCCACAGCTCCCAACTAGCCCAGTACTCCAGCTCCTTCAAGCCTCTCATCTCCCAGAAATGTTTTATGCTTTATGTATCCTTCCCTTCTCTGTACTCCTACACCAACCAATCTAGCTGTTAATTCCTCTTTGTATTTGTCATCAACTTCATTTTTGTAAACATTCACCAGCTGCCTCCACTGTGCCAGGACCCATGCCAGAAATAGCAGTGAGTAAAATGGGGCTCATAATTGATTGTAAGACACAATCACAAATATGCAGCAAACTTATTTTGAAATAACTATTTTCAGTGATAGGTACAGGGCTAGATGTAGGCACACATGCTTTAAAACCACAAGGGAAATGGCTGATCCTGCCTGAGAAGTATTCATGTACATACAGACCCTGCCTCGCCTCCCTTGCCTGACCTAGAGCTCTTTAAAGGCAAGACCTGGCTCTTCTCCCCTCCCTTTCAGTGGGACAAAGCTCAAGCCTCCTGCTCCTGTCTTTTCTGAAATGAACCAAGCCAGAGGCCAGACACCTGCCAGGCACTCAGCATGATCTAAGCCTGCCAGGGGCCAGTCTTCCTCTTTGCCCCTTCCCCACCTTTCCATTATGGCATGCACAGTGCCAGGAATATAGCAATTGCTGAGTAGTTGTGTTTAATTGAAAAGTGCAGTATCATTGACTTGGAGGGTGTTCATAGCTCTGGTTTGAAAACCAAAAATGGTTTTCAAGAGGTTAAGCAGAAAAGGAAAGGAACCTAGATATTTATAAGCACTTAGTGCTTACCAGTCATAGCGCTAGACACATTCTGTATCCAGCATCATATTTAATCCCCAATTTACAGAGGAGAAAACTGAGCATAGTAACTTGCTCCAGGTAATCACATCTTATAAGTGAGAAAGCTGGGATTCAAACCAAGTCTTCTGTCAGACTCCAGACTCAAGAGTTAATCTGTTGAATTGGCAAAAAAGTTCATAAGGTCTTACGGAAAAACCATAAGGATCATTGGCCAACCCAATACTAGCGGTACTTATTTTACTAGCAGGGCAAGCCAGGACCCCTGAGCAGTGGCCACCAAGGTAGGGAAATGAGGTGAGGACTCAGACGAGGGACTGGGAAAAGAATGAGCCAGAGCTGTCCATCAGAACCCCCAGAGACCCAGACCTCTGCTTTTTCCCCCTGGGCTGGGGGGATAGAATGAAACTAGGGTCCTCCTGGGTCCGGCACTCCTGAGCCACCTTCCATCTCTCGTCTCTCTCCACAGTACCAAGAGAAGCAGCGGAAGCGGGAGGCCGAGGAGCGGCGCCGCTTTCCCCTGGAGCAGCGGCTGAAGGAGCACATCATTGGCCAAGAGAGCGCCATCGCCACCGTGGGTGCAGGTGAGTACATGGGCACCGAAGAGGGCCTAGAAGTTTGTGGTCTGCTGCAGTGAGGTGTGGTCCTGCCATCTCCAAGCTGAGGAGAAGGGGCTGTTATTATTACAGCATAGCATTTGTGGAGTACTTCCTGTGTACCAGGCAGTGTTCTAAGCTCTTTGCATATGCCATGTCATTTAATCCTTACAACAGTCCTTTGAGGTTGGTCCCATTGAATGCCCATGTTACAGATGAGGAAGTTGAGGCAGAACACTTTAGTAACTTGCTCAAGTCTTCTTTCCATGCTTTGAATTTAACTCTGACCTTCATCTGATCTACTGACCCCACCCTACCCCCACTTCGCAGGTGGAGAAACTGAGACCCAGAGAGGAACAAGAGCTTTCCCATCACTAGTATTGTCATAACTGAGCCAGAACTAGAACTTTGGTCACCTGTCTCCCAGCGGGGACTGTGCCATCTTTCAATATAATTTGTCGGAGGCTGGCTCAATTTTATGGAAAACATCCTGTACAAGTCTTGAGTGCTTTCTTCTCCACCTCAGAAGCGCTTCTGCCACCTTGCAATCTAGACTGCCTGCTGGTGTCACCCCTCATCTCCTGACCTTCCTGCCCCTGCACTCCCCAGTGGAGAGAGAGAAAACTGGGGTTGTGCTCAGTATGGTGGCCTCACCATTATTCTCCTGACATGCATGACTCCCTGAGGATAGCCTCAAGACAGATGAGGCAAGGGCAAGGGAACCCTATTTCTGGCTTAGACAAGGGAGTGGCAGAACCAAGGCAGTGATTCTCAAAGTGGTCGCTGGACCAGCAGCATCAGCATTCTCTGGGAACTTGTTAGAATGTAGATATGATCCCAGACCTGTGGGATCAGGAGCTCTGGCGATGGATCAGAAGTCTACATTCTGAGAGGCCCTTCAGGTGAGCTGATGCCTGGCTCAGGTTTAAAAGCCTCATCCCTGTGATGTCTTAGTCAGGTGCATCCAGTGCTGCCTCTCATCCCACCAGGTGCAGCCCAGCAGCTGCCACGCCCAGCACCAAGTTCTGCTCACCTGTAAAAGGAGACATGAAGCTGAAATTGTGAAGTCCCAGAGGAGTCATTGAACAGTGTGACACCCTGTGTCACACTGGGCCCAGCCTGTCTCCATCATCCTCACACACCAGTGGGACTCATGTTCAGGTCATGACCTGACCATCAGCAGTTACAAGGAGCCCATAGACCAGATCTGCCTCAGCAGCTGGAGGGCAGAGGCTACCTGCAGGCACACCCAGGAGCCAGGGAAAGCTTCTATGAAGACACATGTCCCCACTACTCAGGCCCAAATCTCATCAGGCTGCCCTTTTGGGTCTGAATACAGACAGCCACCCTCAGCTTGGAGGTGGCAACCCCCCACTTCTTTGTCAAGGCCATGCCTGAGGTAAAAGGAGAGGAGACCTTGGGATCTCTTGGGTTGACGAGAGGAGGAGGAACCCATTGGAGACATCAGTGACCGAGCCGAGGCCTGAGAAGCAGGTCCACTAGAGTTTCATGTCCACTTGGGCCAGAAGTATAGCTGCCATCATAATATTTACCCTCCGCTTCTTATACAGTCGTTTCCTCACATGTTGCCCACTCCTCTCATCTCCTGTTTCTCACCAGCTTCTCAAGCCCATAAGTTGTGAGACTCCCAGAAGTTAGGGGAGGGAAGAGGACATTAAAGTGAGAAGAATTCAGTCAACCAGGGCTCAAATGGCAGGTGGGCCACTTATCAGCTATGCAACTCGGGCTGGTCACTCAGTTTCTTTGAGCATCAGTTTCCTCACCTTTGTACCAGGGATCCAAACTCAGGACTGTAGAACTGTAAGGCATATGCTGTTTCTAGTATGTACCAGACAGTTCTCAATAAAACCCAGTCCCCCTCCTCTAGATGTTTACTATCCAGCGTTGGGCACTGTGCTCCATAGGTCAGGCCCACAGTTGTTTCCTTCAATCTGAGACTGATCCCTATTCCCAGCCCCAGACTGGCCTCTTCTCCTGGTCCTTCTTGTCTCTCCCTGCCGCCAACCCGGCGCAGTAGAGGGTTCCACTCCCCACCTCCTTAGGGCTGTCAGAATGTCTGCCAAGTGCCTTGTCCTACCCATAGCTCCGTCTGTCACCCACACTCTGCCTCAGATCTGAAATGCTCTGCTCCTTGTCCTGTGGTGTGTAGGGTGACCCTGCTATGCCTCCAGTGCTGCTGGGCAAGACGCAGAGGGCGTGGGGGCCTGGGCTGTGGGGTTAGTACATTCCCTTCCATTTGTAAGGGCCCACCTTGCTAGGAGCCCTGCCACCAGGGATCACACTCATAACATTCAGAGTGTGTTCAGCTTCCAGCTCCCGTGAGCATGAGGCACTCTCTGGGTCGGAATCTGTGGCAGGGCCTTAGGACTGAAGCAGGTGCAGGACAGCGGGGCAGATCTAGAGGGCAGTCCAGGGTGCTCCCTGGGTCCTCTCAGCTAGTGTCAGATGTGTGCTGGCTGGGTGGATCCTGGCACCCCAGAGGTAGCATGAGGGTGGGCAGCCAAAGAAGTGCCTCAGAATGAATTGATTTGATAAATGGCCATTTATTACCCTCACGAATTGGCTGAAACCAATTTCGGTCACATCAACCCCTGGTAAGTGCTGGGATATTGATTTGTGCAAAGTAATACAGTGAATTTATCAGTGTGATCCCCAGCTGCAGGGCTTCTAGCAAGGCTGGCGCACAGTTACGGCCTTACAAATGGAGGAGATGAAGCACCGACCCCATAGCCCAGGTCCCCATGGCCTCTCTGGTCTTCTCGGGTCACTGGAGCCAAAGCAGGGCCAACGTGCAGACCACAAGCCAGAGCACTGACATTGAGTGTGAGGTTCTCCTTCCAGAATCCTGAGCTGTTCTTGATCATGGGGAAGGGGAGGATGCCTGTTCTAGTGGGAGCTCAGAGCCTCTGTGCCCACCATCCTCAGAAAGGCAGCTAGCTGTCTGTTCAGGTCTAGACTCTGCTCCCCTCCTCCACCCCTTCACCTCCCATGGTCCTGTCTCAGTAAAGGCCCCACCATTCCCTCTTCTCCTGAGTAGAAGCTTAGATGTTTCCTTGGCCCTTCCTTCCCCTTACAGCCCTTCAAGTTTTATCATTCTACCTCTTAAACAGATCTCACACCTAGCCTCTCCCCTCCATTCCTAATACCACCAAGGGCCTCCAGCTCAGGACCTCAGTGTCTCCTGTCCGAACCTCATGGTGGTCTCCTTGTTGGTATCTCTGCCTCCTTTTCTTCCCCTATAATCAGTTCCCCCTAGCTGGAGTCAGCTTTGTACACTGTAAAAACAAAACAAAAAACCCTGTGTAAAATTCTTGAGTGACTGCCCTGGCCTGGCATTAGGGCCCACCCCTGCTGCCCTGCCCCACTTCCCCAGCTGCCCCCCTCGCCCCGACTGCACACAATGGCTACTTCTGCCGCCCTGCACATGCTGCGTTGATCTCCCGCCTATATTTGTGGATGCTGCCCTCTCTGCTTGAAACGTCCTTTCTTCTGGCCCCTTCCCCACCCTAGCCCTGCCCATCTCCCACCCTCGGGCTAGTTTTTATATTTCAGGAGCAATAGACTCCTGAGGGCAGAAACCCTGACTGAATCATTTTTGTTTTCCCAGTTCCTGGCACAGCCCTCCAATCTCGGTAGATGCTTAGTGCAGTTTGTCACATTAATTACTTTGGTTATGGCCCCTTGTCCATCTCTGTGATGTGCTCTGAGGAAAGAAGAGAAGCTGTTAAGCCTGCTTCCTAGTTGTTCACAAGCACACTAAGAATGTGAGTGTAGCAAAAATCGTTGTTTACAACACCCGTGCTAGTCAGCCTTTGACCCTTTGAGGGGATATCCCATTCCCCAGACCTGCTCCAAGAAGCCTCTTCTGGGCAACCTGCACCCATGGAGGCTTCCCAGTGGCTCCCTCTGACCAGAGGCCTATGCCCGAAGCCCATTGCATCTGGTCCCCATTGACTCTGAAGCCTATGAACTCCCCAGGGAAGCTCTACCACCATGACCACTCTTCTAAGCCTGGGTCTGACCCGAATTCAGAACCTTAATATCACCCATATACACACAGTTGGTACACCATCCTATCTCATACTCCACCTCCCTCTTTGACTAATCCAGAAATGTAATCTTCCTGAGTGCTGCAGCTAGCTTTCTGGACCCTCCCTTGGAGTCCTGTTTGTAATCTGAGAAATAGATCCAGATCATCCCTGAGTTGTAGAGAGGTAGTGATTAATTTAGAAAACTTATTGGTTTTGTTTTTTTTTTTTAATTTAGAAAACTTCTTAAGTTCCACCTCCCCACTTCAGGAGTCCCTCCGTGCCCCTGCTCTTCTTATTGTCTGGACTGCTCTGCCCTTCTGCTCGCCTGCCAGGACCTGACCCATGCCTTATCCAGGAAGCTTTCCTTAACTCTCCGCCTGGTGCAGGGCCTTTCTGTGCGCTTCCTGTGGACACTTTTTTTTGTTGCACACTTACCACGTAGCGTCAGTTTGTATGTCTTTCTCCCTGCAAAAGTCAGAAACTACCTCTCTTTCAGGTCTGTTTCCCCAGAGTTGGCACGCAGGTATGTAAAAGGTTGTTGAACCCAAGTAAACTCAGATGAACAAAGTCTAAACACATCTTGAGGTTCTGCCTCTCCTGAGCACAGATTCTGATTTCAACCTCTTTCTGGAAGAGTGTCAGTCTTCCCTCCAGTGGTCCCTAACCTTAACCTAACCATAGCCTGCTAGGCGCTCACACACAGTGGGTGGGCTCAACAAAAGCTATTTGCAATTTTAGTACATTAACTCCTCGGTAGCAATAGTTTGCCTTCAGAAAAAATACTCCTGACGGACTAAAAAGAGAGCTTTTCTCTTATCATCCACCAAACCCAGGGTGCCAGAAGCAGGCACTTGCTGAGCTATGCCCCCTTGAACCTGTAAGCTTAGACAGAAGATACTAATAGACATTTAGGTAACTGAACTGTGGAATTCCTCTGAAGGATAGGTTCCCCTAGGAGGTGGCACAAGCATGGGGCAGACTTTTCCAGGTTAGATTAAAAAAAAAATCTGCTGCATCAGTAGAACTTATCAGGAGAGATGAGTCAGCCTACCCAGACTCCCCCAAAACCTTGAGCTAGATGGAGGCAAAGGCCTGGCATGGGAGGAGGAGGCAGTTCTTTTGTTTCACTTGAGTTTTGTACACACCGGAGCTTTCCTCCTGGAATGTGCCATCATATCCTGGCTGCCTAGCCATCTCCCCCTTGTGCTTCAGCCCCAAGTCACAGTCAGAAACAAATGGTGTTTCCCATGCTTTTCATAGTACTCCATACCACTTGGCACGCAGTTTTCATAGCAGTATTCACCCAAGAGGTGCAGACCTGTTTTCGGTTTCTTTGTAGGTGCCCCAACACTCAACACAGAGTTTTTTGCTGAACAAATGGGTAAGGCTCCCTGGAGGGAAGTTAAAAAGAGAATGGAAACCTTCTTTACCCAAGGGTAATAGTAACCACTTGGAGCCGTAAGAGACTCTTGGATCCAGGCATCACTCTTCCCTGTAAAATGGGAGCTGAAGTATCTGTTCTTTGCCCCTTGTGATTCCAGGAAGACTAACAATTAATTCATTGAGTCAGCACATATTATACCAGTGTTTTGCAAAAGTCCCTCAGGAAATAGGCCTAAGACATGCACCCCCGAAATACACAATCAAATCAGGACTTACCCTCCCCCTGTTATGAGGGTGCAGACAGATGAAACCGTCCCGTTGTCCCTCTCTGAACCTAGCCTCTTCCTCTGTAACATGGAGAGATAATGCTTACTTCTCTGAAGTATTGTAAGGATGAAAGGGCTCTCTGTAAAATAGCATGTAAATCTCTGTAAAAAGCTAATGGCTTGTGCCCCCACTGCTGCTATGACTACCGTTATTTTTATTCTTATTCTTCTTTTTTTTTTCTTGCAACTTAACAAATCACTTTCATAACCATTAACTCATTTTAATCTTCACGAGGGGCCACCTGAGCAGGTATGGCTAGTCCCATTTTAGAGATGAAGAAACCAAGCTTCTAAAGGAGTAAGTGTTTTGCTCAAAGTCAACTAATAAGTGACAGAGCCGGGACCCCAAACTAGATCCTGTAGCTCCTGCCCTCCCCACCGCACCACCCCATCGATGAACATGGGGTGATATGTGATACGATGTGATATGGAGTAAGCCAGAAGAGTTGTTGCAGGTGAGATGTAGGATGAATGGTCATGGTCCACATGGCCAGAAGAACCCAGCAAGGGGACCCTGTCACTGGTCCAGCATATGGAGAGGCTGCCAAACCTGTTGGAGCCCCAGAGATGGGACTGGCCAGGTGGCCTAAGCTTCCTGCTCAGGGGCTCTTGAGACCACGTATGGGGTGACTGAGGCAGCCAGACTGAAAGACTGCAGAGGAGCAACTTTCCAGGTGAGGTGAGGGAATGAGGAAGTGCTGTGTGGGAAACAGCCCACTCCTCCCTCTAAACTCCTGAATCACCGGTTCAAGTTCAAGAGCTGGTCAGCATGAGGGGTAAAGCCCAGGTTCATTATTTACCTGCGTAATCTTGAGCAGGTCACCTCATGTCTTTACATTTATGATCTCATCTGTAAAATGGGAATCAAGTTACGTGCCCTGCCTGACTCGTGGGTTTGTAACCAGCCTCAAATGAAGTTATGTCTACAGAAGTTCTTTATAGGCTCTGAAGTGCTAGCAGAGGAAGTTGCTGCATTTGCTTGTCCGCAGTGAGAGCACGAGTATCTGTGGCCACATCCCAAATGGACCCAGCCAGGTCTCTGTCCCAGCCTCTGCCCCAGCCTGACAGGACCCTAAGGTTCCCAGCCTTAGCCCTCAGCCGCCCTGCCAACCACACACCCAGAGCCCCACCTTCTTCAGTCTTCCCTAGCTACTTCCATTTTTCATTGTCGGACACCATCTGCTTGGCCGTTTTTCTCTTCAGATATTATTAGAAATATCCAGAGTTGTAATTGTTTAATGGTTGGCATTTTGCCTGTTTCACGGGGGGCCCAGATCGAGCCCACCCCAGACTCATGCCCTGAGTCCGGCAGAATTGACCAGGGACAGCTGTGCAGTGGAGTCTGCTTGGCATTATAAAGAGCTCTCTCCCAGGTGCGTTATTAGAAAAGAAGGGGGGAAAGATGGCCCCAGGCGTAATCCAATTCCATGTTCTCCATGGTGTTTTTGAACTGCTTAGCCCAGAGGCATGTAGCTCTTGGTGGGCTGGGAAGCTTCGTAAAAGAGAAGTCAAGATCAGAACCCCAGGTTCATGGCACCTGGGGAACCTCTCTCCCCGGGCTCCCCATTTGAGTGATGCCTGGGTACTTTGGCCTCCCCAGATAACCCCATGAAAGCTGAATCCAGTTTATGCCCAGCTTCTTTCAAACCTAGATTCTCAACTTAGCCAACTTCTGGAAAAGTGTGACTCCTTTCAGATAAACCCCCATTCTCACCGTTACCTCAGCACACATCCTACACATATATTCACAGAAGTCTAGCCTTTGTCATTTTATAGGTCTCTACCTCCCCAAACACCCTCACCCACAGGGTGTTGCTTCTGTCAGATCACTGGGGCCTCCCCTCTCGCCAGGCTGGGGCTTCTTTGTCCCCATGTCTAGCCTTCGGGTACCTGCGAGGCCTGTGGGTTCCCCTCATGGCCAGTCTTCGAGAGGACCAAGCCAGTCAGTTTAGAGATGATCTGAGCCTAACCCAAGGGAGAGGTTAGACTGAGTGGTTTCTCAGACTCCTCTCAGAAATCTCAGGGAGAGAATCCCGGGCAGGCAGAGTGGCTTGTCTGGTGTTCACGAGGTTGTAGTTTCTGTTTCTTCTGAGGCCAGAACTAGAAAGTATCTTAGGAAGAAGCATTAGAGATTGAGGTGAGAAAGCCCACAGTGTGGACCTGAACTCCTGAGACAGGCATTCGAGACCTCTGTGGTCTGATCCCGCCCACAACTACTCATGTTCATTCCTGTCCCCTCCCCCGCCCCCACCTCTGTCATGCTGCCACCTCTGCCCCTCCAGATCCTGCCCAGTCTGATCTGTCATCAGTTCCATTTCTTCTGAAAACCTTCCCCGACCTCTCCAGCCACTTCTATGAAACCCAGCCACACAGATCATACCACACAGTATATAGTGTGTAGGATCTTTGCACCTCAAACTGAAGACACTTCCCTAAGACTGTCAACTCCTACTCCATTGACTTGGTTTCCAGGCCTTGTCCTCCGACATATATCCCCTTGCTCATCTCCCCTCAGCACTCTGAGGAGCAGATCGTATATGCTGTTGCATCTGCAGGCCGACCTTGACATTGCGCAGTGCTCTCCCCTTCCTGCTTCTGACTGCATGTTTCCATTTATGCAACCCAAATTAATCCCACTTTTTGCAACCATATGTGACCAAAATAGAAGACATGTTTAGCAATGCAACTCTACCATCTCCACCAGTCAGCTGGTAATCTACTAGTTATGTGACTTGGGTAGATATCTTTATCTCTTGTTTCAGATTCCTGTTCAATCTGATGGAGTTGAAAATAATATTTTCCACTCAGGGTTATCTGTATGGGTCTTGGGTAATAAAATGTTGGTGATTTTTCCATTGGGCCTAGGAGATGACATGTTTAATAAATGATTCTTCGGATGGTTCTGCCTCATTCTGCTCCTTACTCTTAGACTTGGGTGATGCTTCTGAGCCTGGTTCTCCCACCCTGTATGACATGCAGAGCCCTGGATTATATATTTCCTCCTGGAGAGGCGAGGTCAGCGCTTACTGTAGCAGAGCTGAGCCCCAAGGAACTTGGTACATGTCTGTTCCCCTCCTGCACGTCTGTCCAGTGGAGGCCATGGTTTGTGGAGGTGCTATCAAGTGGCTCACCTTTCCTTGCCCTTAGCTCCACAGTACCCTTGACTGGCTTCCAGAAAGTGCATTTGGCTGTATTTCCTAACAGCAGACCTTACTTACCCCAAATGGGAAAGAGTTCACATCTCATACCCCCAGTCCCTGAGGCCCTGCCATGGGCTTCTACCTCTGCCATTTGCATAGGGGCAGACTCAGCCGCCAACCAGTTGTGAGTAGATGGGTTACCAGCCGAGAGCCAAGTTCCTCTCCAATTCTCCTCACCAGCCCCCACCCCGTTCACCTCCATTCACCATCCACCAGCCTTTCAGTTTCCCTGGCAACGCTGAGTGCTCATCCTGGAAAACTTTATCCGAAATCTGCTCTGGGCAGCTTTCCAAATCCATGCTAACCTGATTAGGTGTCTCTAGGGGCCTTGCCAGCTAATCAGATTAGGCAGCACTAATGGTAGTGAGGACTTTGAGTGGGCGCAGAGCAGTAAAACATATTGTATACTTAGTGATAATTATCCTGCCTTTTGTGTCATTGATTTATCTGCCTCCCTCCCTGTCCTCCCGTCTTGTGTGTTTGGCCATAGCGATCCGGAGGAAGGAGAATGGCTGGTACGACGAAGAACACCCCCTGGTCTTCCTCTTCTTGGGATCATCTGGAATAGGTAACAGGGAGTAGATCAGCCTATGGGGAGGAGAACTGAGGAGCCCCAGCTGCTATGGGCCAGAGTCACACGACCCTCCTCTAGTTCAACTCCAGCTCCCAAAACAACTGCCTTAGAATTTCAGAGCCAGCAGAGGATTACAGAGGATCATCTGTCACATTGGAACAGCTGGAATTATGCCTCTCCCTCTGGAAGCTGTGGTGCAGGGCCTGATTCACCAGGAGGGCCAGGCCCTTGGGGGCCTGTTAGTCCTGGTCCAGCCACTCTGCAACCCCAGAGGCTGCCCTGTAGGAATAATTGAACCATTTCCACTGCCCAGGGCACCAGCCTTATCTAGTGTAGCCTGGGCCAGAACCCTCTAGAAAGCTAAAGAAAGCCACTGGTGGTCAGCACAGTGCTAAGTGCATAGCAGAACTGGTTGCAGTAAAATGGGTTGAGGATTTTTATAGCCAGTTGGGCTGGATTATCTGAAGTGTTCTCACCCTCTCACTCTCCACCTTCATAGTCCCACCATCACTGCCCTCCCATTGTCTTTATGGGGAATTAACATGCATCTGTTGCTTCCTCTTCCCCCCTCAGTATCTTCATGGATGCTGCTTCTGATGTAGGGTCCCAAAGGGTTACCATCACTTCACACTATACCATAGAACTTGACCCATACTAGACAGGCAGTGACTTCCAAAGACTTGACCATCAAACCAAATGGCCCTTCAGAGTCATCACTTTGGTATCGTCATCCTTTCTTTATTTTACAAAGAAAAGCTGTAAAGCCAGGGAGGGGTGGTTTCTATCCTCTCCTAACCTCTATTTGGCCTCTGGCTCCAGGGCCTAGCTTGGATGGCGAGACCATGGATGTCCAGAGAGAGACAGTACAATGAGCCAGGAAATCAAGGTGCTTCTAGGAAAAGCAAGGTTTGTGCTGGGATTCAAAGAACAAGATGACTCTGGATTGTATGAGTCAACCTCCCACTTTTAGATGCTACTGTAGAGAAAAAGCTTCAGTCCCCATCCACAGAAAAATCAAGATACAATGCAGGCTTTGATTCTGGTCCCAGATTTACTATCAGTTTTCCCTTGGTGACTTTGAGAGTCACCCTTTCTGAGCCTCAGTGTTCCCTTCCATAACATGTATTATTTCCAGCATCCATGCATTTCTGATATTCTTTCATTCCAGGAGATAGTCATCTCCTAACCCAATACTTCTCTTTTCCTTCTACTAGGAAAAACAGAACTGGCCAAGCAGACAGCCAAATATATGCATAAAGATGCCAAAAAGGTAAGGGCTGGAACCTAGGCGCAGTTAGCAGGCCATGGAGAGCTCACCACTCCATCCCACAAGTGCCCATCCCCTTGTTCAGACTCTGGCTTTCCAAGACCTGCTCAGTTTGACTTCCTAAGGCTGACAAGAAATTATTTCACACAGAGAAAGATGTCCTAGCAGTCCTTGGAGACTGCAGAAACATTTCAACTTAAAACCAGACATTTCTCTTCCTCCTAGCTTCCCAGTCTGGAGGCATCGCAGGTTGCCCACGACTCTGGGTGCCCTTGCCTAATTTCTGTGGAAAGCCTCCCCAGCTGAGGCAATAAGGAACTGCCCAGATTTCTGCCAGCAACAGAGTCCTGGCCAACTCCTGTCCTGCTGTGGCCTGGCTTCCCCTTAACCACCTCTCTTAGGGCCTGGCAGCCACAGAAAACAAGGTAGCTGAGGCCATGTCCTCCTGAGCTGCATCCATGGCCCCTTCTGCTGACTCTGCCAGTAGCTATGAGCTGCCTCAACCAAAGCCAGGGCAGACCCACTCGACAGGCAGGCAGGCAAGAAGCAGTGCACGGCATGCTAATGCACGCCAACCGAAATGGCGTTTTTAGGACAATTCATCAGGTTGGCAGCGATTGAAACAATTAGCACTCTGGGAAGGGCCATAAACTAGTGCGACTATTAGGGAAGATGTAGTTACGGGCAGGAACCACCTGATTAGGGATGAAGAATTCTGAGTGGTTTAATTTTAATACTGTCAGAAAGGTTAATATTTAATTACAAATTATAATCTCCTTATCCAAGCTGTCTAATATGTCTTCATAAACAGTGGAAGTAGAAGGAAAGTATCTGCTGACTTGCTGATGTAGAAAGGAGAGAGGGCTTGATAAAAGATAGATGATGCAAGTGTTTTTTCAGTTGGAGCATCTAAACGAGAGGCAGATTTCAACTTGTGAAGGGTGTCCTGAAAGCTGACAATGGCATCCTTCAGTGCATGCCTCACCTAGGAGACGGAAGTACCACCCTCTCCCCTTGGAGTTAGTGGGCTGGGTGATCCAGGCTCTGGAGTCAGCCATTCCTTGGCGCAGGTTCTACTGGCCGTAGGCAGGTTGCTTTACCCCTCCAAGTTTCAACTGTTGCCTCAAAGTGAAGCTAATCAGTCCTGTGTCTAAGGTTATTGTGCGCATCAAGTGAGATACTGTGAATCACAGTAAGCTCAGGCTCTAACACCCATCAAGTACCTGATCCCTTGTCTCATATTTATCCATCACTCCATCCTTTCACAGCACTCCCATCTACTGTCTTATTTGATCTTACAAGGAAAATAGCTTAAATGCCAAATTAGAATCACTTTTCAGATGAGAAAACTTGAGACCCTGCAATGTTAAGGGCCCAAGATCACCTGTTAGGGGAAGAAGTAAAATGAGAATCCAATCTGTCAACTGTTCTCTCAATACCGTTGGTCTCTGTTGCAAAAGAAGACTACATTATAAATTTGTCCTTTTTGTCCTCATGTCACATAGGGAGATGAGGAGCATGAGAAGCCCAATATAATCATCCATGTATTTTATTTTTAAATCATAGTTGGTACTTTAATAAAACTCTTACCTTCACCAGCCCTGTGGATCAGTTCATTACAACATCTGTGTTTAGCACAGACATTCTCTGGTCATGTAACAAGCATGTTTGAGACGTGCCTTTATAATCTGAGGGTTCTTAACTGTAAGCTGTCTAACCAGGACACCTGATGTTGCCAGGATCCAAGGACTAATGTGTGGGGAGTGTCATATACAGGGCCCAGTGTAAAGGAGGGCTCACTCAATGAACAAGCACTGGCCTGGGAGTCGGTGACTTGAATTCAAGCTCTGGCTTTCTGTACCTTAGTTTCCTCATTTGAAGAGCGTCACTGATACCTCCAGACTTGGCTACCTCACAAAGATTTGTTTGAACTTTTTTCTTATTTTGGCAACACCACACAGCATATGGGATATTTTTTCCCTGACCAGGAATTGATCCCATGCCCCCCTGCAGTGGATACATGAAGTCTTAACCACTGGACTGCCAGAGAAATCCCTGTTTGCACATTTTTATAATTTCTTTATCAGACCTCCTATGAGCTTTTTTTTTTTTCCTCTCTTTAACCTCCACTGTTTTTCCCAAATTGAGCAGCTTTGTTAACTTCCATTATTAGAGTTAATAATCCTTGAGAAAAAAGCCTTAACGGCATCCTGTGATTTCATCCTGAGGTAGAGTGGTGGAGCCCTAAAGACCACAGTTAATAGCATCAGTACAATGAAGGGATCAAGAAGAGCAGGGATCTGAGTTCAGCTGTAAACTACTCTGTGGAGTTGGCTGAGATCTCTGTTTATATCCATTTCCTCATCTGTAAAATGGGTTCAATAATGGTACCTATCTCACTGGATTATCATGAAGGTTAAGTGAGATAATGATGTAAAATGCTGTACACTATTCTTGGCACATTAGTAAGCAATCAATACATGTTGGATACTGTTGTTATTATTGTTGCCTCACGTCTAGATAACCCTCAGCTAAGATCATGTGAAACCAAAAGTATTCCAGCTAAGAAAATCAAGCCCTGAGATTTGTTCCGAGTTACTTAGCAAATCAGTAGAAGGACTTAGTAACTTGACATAAGAGTAAGTAATCACTGAAGTCTATACTCCCTGTTATAGGACAGTGACTGACCCTGGTTCTGGGCACAAAACTCAGAACCCTTAAGATGAAGATGCCAAAAGCCCAGCTGATTGAGGGAGTGGGAAATTTGAGGCAATAGAGTATAGAGGCTAAGAGCACAGACTTGGAGCCAGATTGTCGGTTTGAGACCCTGGGCAAATTACTTTAATCCATGACTCAGTCTTCTCATCTGTAAGGTGGGGATGGTAATAGTACTTATCTCTTAGACTTACCCTTTATAGCTTGCTTAGAACATCACCAGGCACATAGTAAGCACCCAGTTAGTGTCAGCTGTTATCAGATGCTCATCTCGTGGCTTCCAGCCCATTGCTCCATTTGGGCAGCACTCCCAGCTTCCCCATGTCTGTCTTCCTACCCTCCCCGAAGCCTGTGTCTCTCTTGGCCGAGCTGCCTGGGGCCCTGTGAAGATGCTTACTGGCCAGTGCTTCATGCTTGATAGCAGTGATCACCCCATGTGGCCTTAAGAACTTCTCCGGGGTCTTTCCCACCTCTTGGGTTAGGGCCTCTCCTCAGGTAAAACAGGGAGAGGATGTAGGGCGAAGCAGCAGCAGCTCTAAAAGGGGAGGCAGCCTGGTCAAAGCCACAGACAGTGGAGAATTGGGGTGGGAAGCTGAGTCCAGGGCTTTCTGCCACCCTGGACCTCAGGTGCAGACTGACAGGACAGAGAAAACTAGAATACTTCACAGACTGAATTTCTGACCAGCAGCCGAACTAGAATATGGCCTGCATTTCAGATATAGCCATTAATACCTCCCTCTCAGGTCTTGGCACCCCCTGTTCCTCAGCTCTCAGGAGAAATGTAGTCAGTGGGTGCCAGTAGGAGAGGAGCCTGAGGAGTCTCTGGGGAACCCTTATCTGGGTGGAGAGACAGGGCACCTCTGAATGCCCTTATAACACCCCAAGTCCCTGAGTTCTTCATGAAAAAGAGTGGGCATTCTTGTGTTAACTCACAAATCCCGCTCTAGGCAGTGTTCTGTCCCTGGGGCTAATTATGGTAGGGCCTCACCCAGGAGGCCACCTCCCTGGAAATCACCCCTAGGCCCAACCATGGAGAGAGAAGGGCTGCAAGCAATGTTGTGGAGAGCTCTTAAATGATGTGAAAATGTGTAAATAAATCAGATTTATTAGTTTAAAAGAAAAATAAACTAGGGTGTAGAGAAAAGGGAACCCTCCTTTGTTGGTGATGTAATTTCGTGCAACCACTCTGGAAAACAGTATGGAGAGTCTTTAAAAAAAAAAAACACTAGAGTTATATAATCCAGCAGTCCTACTCCTGGGCATATATCTGGAGATGATGAAAATTCTAATTCAAAAAGATACATGCACCCCAGTGTTCACAGCAGCACTGTTCACAATAGTCAGGACATGGTAAAGAAGATGTAGTATGTGTGTGGGTGTGGGTGTGGTGTAATGGAATATTATTAAGCCATCAAAAGAGTGAAATAATGCCATTTGCAGCAACATGGATGGACCTAGAAATTATCAAACTATGTAAAGTAAGTCAGAGAAAGACAAAAATCATGTGACGTCATTTATATGGGCAGCCTAAAAAGTGATACAAATGAACTTATTTACACAATAGAAATAGAGTCACAGACAGGAAAGAAACTTGTAGTTACTGAAGGGGAAATGGTGAGGGGATAAATTAACAGTTTGGAATTAACAGATATATACTATGTATAAAAAAGATAAACAACAAGGACCTACTGTATAGCACAGGGTATTCAATATCTTGTAATAACCTCTAATGGGAAAGAATCTGAAAAAGAATATATATATGTGTTTGTGTGTAGGTATAACTGAATCATTTTGCGGTACCCTTGAAACTAACAGCTTTGCAAATCAACTACACTCTGAAAAATAAAACAAAGGGACTTGTGCCCATGTAGACATGCAGAGTGGAGGGCACCGTGGAGCTGTCTGGTTGTTGTTGCTCCCCTCCATCTCGTCATGGTCCACGCTGGTGGTGGCTGACTGTCTATGTCAGCCTGTCCTGCTCCGGTGCTCCTGGAGGACAGACGTAGCTCCAGTGCTCAGCACACACAGAACCCCCTCAGGAAATGTGTGATAAGTGGATGATGTGGTGCTCAGGCCTGGTAGAAGCCTGAAAAAGGAGACTTTCCGTGCCATTTTAAGGGCAGGGACGTGACCTGGGTTTATTAAGGTAGGGAGTGAGGGAATCATTTAGGGGATGAGTGGGCAGAAAAGGAGACAGGGAGCCAGAAAACACTGTGTCATGAGAATGGGATAGAAAATATTGGCTTGGTGTGTGGCTTGAAAGCCTGGAAGATATTTGAGGTGCTCTCTTCCTTAGCCCTTCCTTCTGCCTTCCTGCCTTCAAATGGACTCCTGCTTGTTTCCACACAGGGTTTCATCAGGCTAGACATGTCTGAGTTCCAGGAGCGGCATGAGGTAAGTGAGAGTCCTTGGTGAAGTGTGGTTTGGAGAGCCTTTCAACATGACTCTGCCTGGGTATTTTGATGTGACTTGTCATTCAGGCCTGAGATAATTACAGCAGCCTTGGAATTTGTCCTTTTGGGACATATGTATGCAGTGGGGTCCCTGATCTCTTTTGCATAGGATTTGCTCTGAAGAATAAACACAGAAGAGATCCATCTGCTCTCCTATCACAGCAGGATTCCTTCCACCCCAAGAGATAACCTCACCTTGTTGAAACAGGCAGTCTTAACAGTATACAAAGCCAGCTTATCGTGCATGCCCCATATTGGAAACTGAAAGAATGGAAAGGCCTTCCTAACTTAATTCTTTTCTTCCACCAGGTGGCCAAGTTCATCGGGTCCCCACCAGGCTACATTGGCCACGAGGAGGGTGGCCAGCTGACCAAGAAGCTGAAGCAGTGCCCCAATGCCGTGGTGCTCTTTGATGAGGTAGACAAAGCCCACCCAGATGTACTCACCATCATGCTGCAGCTGTTCGATGAGGTGAGAATCAGTTTGGGCTGGGTTTGGGTGGGGGACACCTGTAGGTATGAGGGAGCTATGAGCAGCAGGACCTGTGGGCCTGAAGTCAGTAGTTTGTCAAGTTCCTGCTTCCTCATGTGTACATTCAGTCAGTTAGCAGATGTGGCTTCACCCCTTCTCTGGACCAGGGCCCAGACTGGGCACTCCAGGAAAAACAAGCACGGCCCAAAAGTTGAAATGTTGTGGCTGCCCAGGGTCCTTTTTAAAGAGACAGGATGGGGCAGAAGTGCTAGGAGAGAGTGAGACCCGAATTTTAGTTAGTTCCAGCTCTGCTCCATCTCTAGGAACCTTATGTGAAAAACAGGGAGGCTGGATCCAGTAAGCTCCAAGAATCTTTCTGACTCAGACGACTCCTGCTTCTTCCTTCCGTCATCTTCACCAGTTCTTTAAAATGTTAGTAATGTGCTGTCTGTGACCATGGCAGTGATGATGGAATGGTGGTGCCCTGGCTTATGGAGCACGCTTCTCCTGAACGGCTCCTGGCTCATCACGAACAAGAACAGTCTCCCTCTTAACTGACCAAGTGAGCTCTAGATGAGAACAGCTTCCTTTTATTCAGCACAGTCTATATAGTAGGCTTGTGCTAAAGACTTTACAGACATTATTGCTAATGATCACAATAGCCAGGCAAGGTAGAAACCTTTTTTAACAGATGTAGAAACAAGAGGTTGTAAATGACTTGCCCAAGGCGACAGAGCTACTGTACAGAGGAGCCAGAAATGGTCTCAAGATACATGTGGTCCCAGAGCCCAGGTCTCCCCTCTGTACCTCTCCTTATCTTGAAAAGGGGAGGGAGAGCTTACTGTCAGGGGAGGGGCTGACATCCACCTGTTCCAGGTGAGGCCTCCCTTCTGCTCCCATGCAGAAGCTGTATTAGCCAGCACACGGGCAGACCGAGTCCAGCCCGCCTTTCCACTCAGCCCCATCCAGCCCTGGGAAAATGGAAAGGGGTTTGCTTCCCGAAACATCACAGGTGTACTGATGAGATACAGGAATGGATACCCTTGGACCAAACGGCACACCAGGTACCAAGCCAGCCAGAGTCAGATCCAAATGTCCCCACAGCTGCCCACTCACTGCCTTCCTCTCTGAGCCCAGCATCCTTGGCTGCCCCAGTTTTATTGCCCTCTTCCTAGGCTCTTATCTGCTCCCTATCCTGAGAACTCCTACTGAGGAATGAAGGCTAGTCCTTCAAAGGTCACATATTCTGTTCCCGCACCTGTGCTCTGAGACTCCCCCCACTCCATTCTAGACTGTTAATGGGATTCAGGTACATAGCTTATGGACCAGACCCAAACCTGCCCTCTGGGAGCTCCCTGCCTATCAGGTAGAAAGGAGATGCGATAAAGTTGACATTTTTGTTATGTGCAAGGCACTATTTTATCAACTCCTTTGATCTTCCCAATAACCATATGAAGATAGTCGTTATTACTGCCTTAGTGTGACAAATGTAGAAACTGAGTTAAAGTGAGATAACTGATTCATCCATGGTCACACAGTTGGGAAGAGGAAATTGAGGGTTTTAGGCACTCTAGTTCTAGAGCCCACAGCTTAAATAAAACCCCCAGACACCTAGTCTCTCTCCAGGCATTCTCAGAGCCCACAGCACCAGGAGAAACACCCCGTCGACTAACTTAATTCATAGGGTTGGCAGTAGACACCTCATGTGCAGGTGCAGAGAGGCGTGAGGCAGCCTGCTCCATCCGGAGGACTACAGCCTTTCAGTAACTGCCCAACTGCAGGGGGAAGGTGAGAACAGAATGGTGGAGGTAGATGGGTGAGAGAGACAGGGGCAGATTAGAATGCTAGGCAAAGGAGTGTGGATTTATTTGCTGGAGAGTAAGAAGCCTTCAAAGAGAAAAGGCAAGAGAAAAGCGTGATCAAGTTTTCCTTTTATAAAGCTCCTATAGGCAGCAGTGAGCAAATGGACTAGAAGGAAGAAGAGGGACCAGCGATGAGACTGTTAAAGGGTCCAAGTGAGGGCTGAGGAGACCTGCTCTACAGCAGGGCCATTGGATAGAGAGAACTCCCAAGTGAGGAGACAGGGAGGGGACAAGGGTGACCAGCGGATGCGTCTCTGGTCTGGTGACCCATGGATTCTGCTGCTATCAGCTGAGGCAGGGAACATAGCGGGGTGAGCAACAGATTGAGGAAGGTGAGGAGCTAAGGTTTGGGAGTATTGAAAATGAAATGCCTGGGATACAGCCATATGGAGGTGTCCAGGAAGTTGCTTGTCCGAAGTGCAAGAGAGGTCTGCGCCAGAAGTAGACTCGGGAGTGCTTCAGCACGGAGACAGTAACAGAAACCACAGAAATGGACGAGATCTCTCCCCGGTGAGAGTCTGGTAAGCAGAGAAGAGCCTTGCAACCTCTCTGCAAAGACCCAGAGAGGGAGTTGCCAGAGAGTAGGAGGCAAACGAGGAGAGCGTGGTTCAGTGCAGGCAGGGCAGAGGGGACACAGGCAGAACAGACACAGCCCCTGCCTCAGTGCTCGGGAGTGAGGGGGAGACGGGCAGCAAAAAACAGTTCGGCCACTGTGGTGAGTGCTGCCCTAGGATCAGTAGGACTAAGGGGCAAAGAGAAGCACACCCCCCCACCCCAGATCCACCCATCCCAGATCTCCCAAGCTTAGGCCCAGAAAAACGGGAGCCCTAGCAAAGCTCTCACCAAGCAGAGCTAATGCAGGTCACTTCCCAGTTGACCCCAGACTATAGCACAGGGCAGAAGTCCCAGGAAGTCCACCTTCTGCTCCTCCCTTCAAGGACAGAAACGGGGCTGGTGGGGGAGCAGCCCCTGTGACTCTGCAGTGAGCATTCACGTCTCACTCCAGCTGGGAGGCGGGTCAGCCTCAGCTCCCTCTTTGGGACACATTTTATTGCCAAGAACTCTGAGGAGGAGGTGCAAACACTGAAAGTCACCCTTGGGTCAGTCATGCACTGCACCTGCTCCCCTCGCCCACCCGGGACCCATCCTTAGGCCCCGTTATGAGCAGAGCTTTGATCTCTCAGAACGAAATGGCTGCTGGTTATTGCTCTGGCCAGTACAGCCATGTGCGCGTTCAGTCCTCAGGAATGAGCACTGTGAACACAACGGGGTCATCCGTGCGCACTTGGGCACATCACGCGCACACGCAGACCTGGTCCCCAAAACTAGAATTGTCCTCAGTGGATCTGTCGTGTTGTAACCCGTAAGCAGAGGGTGAAGTGGCGAGCTAATGGCCAAGCTCAGGGACATCTGCTAGTACCATTCCTTCTCTTCCCACTCAAGGCTGGGACGGGGGAGTGACCAGGACTGGATCTCAAGGCCCCCTTTGAATAGACACCCTTGGAGCTAACACTTTCCTGAGAGGCCTGTGCCACCGGCCAGCATAAAGTGAGGCAGAAAAGCACTTGGTACCATGCCCAGAACACAGTAGGTGCTCAGTTAATGCACATGCCTTTCTTTTTTAGCTGTGAGAGCTAGGGCTAGTCTGCCTTTGCACCTGCTTTAGAAGCAAAGGCTGACCTTGAGTGAGGCCCTCGCCACCAGGGAAAGGAATATACTTAAGAAGGAATAGTTACCTGAGGCTGCGGC
The DNA here is from genome assembly GCF_023699985.2 of Odocoileus virginianus. Lineage (NCBI taxonomy): Eukaryota > Metazoa > Chordata > Mammalia > Artiodactyla > Cervidae > Odocoileus > Odocoileus virginianus. The sequence continues at coordinate 30,061,188 of NC_069683.1, forward strand.
AGGGCCCAGCACCGCTGGCTCGGGCAGGCCCCCGCAGGCTGTCAGTGACCTTTCCCTAGAGCCATGTTCTCAGAATTGGCAGGAGCTATGCTTTATATGCAACCCAGGTGAATTCCCAAGAAGGTCTACCTCTCCCCACACCTGACCCCAGTAGCTTAGCTTCTCCCCAGTCAGGATCAAAGGATGTAAACTGAATGTAGAAGAACTCTGAGAGGTTTTTATTTAGGAAAGAAAATATCATGAAGCCTCCTTTATCCCACACTGTTGGTATGGCCCCAGGAGCCTGGTGTACAGTGAAAGGGGTGCTGGGGTCAGACCATTCAGTAGAGTCTAAGCTGGACTGTGTTCCAGCTGTGAGACCTTGTACAAACTAAGCTCTCGGAGCCTCAGTTTCTTTGTAGGGGTGGTGAGGATTCAAACAGTCTGCAGGCAAGTGCTGAGGACTGCTCTATGCCAGGCACTGTTCTAAGACCCAGTGAGAACAAGACCTAGCCCCTGCCCTCACAGAAGGCAGTGAGCAGGGCACTGGAGGTGGACGTGGATGTGCCCATCACATCAGACTCCACCAGTTCCTCTCAGCAGGGCACTGATTATTGCTTTTATATGTCACTGTTGTTCTTTAGTTGTCAAGTCGTGTCCAACACTTTTGCAGCCCTGTAGACTGTAGCCCACCAGGCTCTCTGTTTATGGGATTTCCCAGGCAAGAATACTCGAGTGGGTTGCCATTTTCTTTCCAAGGGATCTTCCCAACCCAGATCAAACTCACATCTCCTGTGTTGGCAGGCGGATTCTTTACCACTGAGCCACCAGGAAAGCCCCTGTGCTTCTTTACAAATGACTGCAAAGTGCTGTTGTACCATGAGAGCCTTGAGGTTTGCTGAGTGGGCAGAGTTCCTCACCCTTAAACTGAACGGCCCCGGACAACTACACTTTTCTAGTTCTTCTGTCTCTTCCCTCTACTGTTGCCCCTTTTCTCTTTCCTTGGTGCATTTGCCTCTAGTAAAGATGGTTTCTTCTCTGTCACTTCTAGAAAAAAAATGAAAGATTCCAAGGCAACTTCCCATGTTGATTAAAGGAAGAACATTATTTTTTATCCTAGGCCAGAGGATGGCTCCAAAGATGCAGAGATTATACCTGTTTCAATTCATTTATCTGGTCTTCACAGTGGCCCTGTAGAATATGCTCTGACCTCCCATAGCAGCCTGACCTACCCTTTGTCATAATGCCTAACCCTCTGAATTCTGACTGCTTGTTTCCTGGCCTCACTCCTCTAGACTGGAGCGTGTCAGCCTCAGTGAGTCCCCAGTGCCCCAGAGCTCCACCCACAGCAGGCCTCCAGGAGAGTGTGTTGGATGGCTGCTTGTACGGTCAGGCTGGCTTCTAGGTGCCCTGAGAGATGCCAGGCAGTAGATGCAGTCTCACCTGGTGGCTCTCCCAGCAGGTGAACACTGAAACCCAGGTGTGAGAACAGTGCTCAGAGACCCCAGAGGAGGGAGCGCTGACTGCCAGGGGGAGAGGGTTCTGGAGAGACCTCCTGGAAGAGGTGCCCAGCCTTACCGCTCCCTGACCACGCAGCCGCTCTTCCTTCCCAGGGCCGGCTGACAGATGGAAAAGGCAAGACCATCGACTGCAAGGACGCCATCTTCATTATGACCTCGAACGTAGCCAGTGACGAGATAGCACAGCATGCCCTGCAGCTGAGGCAGGAAGCTTTGGAGATGAGCCGTAACCGGATCGCCGAGAACCTTGGTATGGCACGTGGCCCACACTCTCTGGGCAAAGTCAAGTGACACGGCTGCCACACCACTCTGGGGAGAAGGATGGCATTGCAGTCCCAGGGGAAGATGAGGGTCCTGGCTGGCATCTGTCCCTCACTGGCCCTGACCAGACACCAAGCACCCAACTGGGTAGTGGAGGGAGGCCAACAGACAGTGTCCCTATTTCCTCAAGAAAGCCCCAGGCCTCTCAGGTGACAGGAGGTCTCCAGACAGAAGGAGGGACAGAGCCACCCAAAGGTGTGGGGCCAGGAAGAGGCCAGGGTCTCAGGGGACTGAAAGGATGTGCACTTAACAGGGAGGGACACTTACAGTGCAGCAAGGGGATGGTAGGTCAGAAACCTGGAGGTGGGCATGGCCTTTTTCAGCCAGGGAGGCTTCCTGCACAGGTGGGCCCTGGAAAGTGCTGGAAGGGGGAGTGTGTCAGGGTGGACACTGCATCTGTCAGCCCTCTGTCTAGGATTGAACTCTCAAGCCCCCTTCTTACAAGTTGGGACTCAAGTCTCGGTCCTGACTCTTCTCCTCTCCCCTCCCCTCCTTCATACAATTCCTACCGAACGTGAGCACTGGAAGGGCCTGGAAAGTACGCAATCCAGCCCTCTGATTGTGCAGGTGATGAAAAGGCCAAAGCCCAGAGGGCCTGAGATGTTGACCAGGATCACGCAGACTGTCAGGGGCAAGACCAGGCTCTTTTCATGGAGCCACAGTGCAGCACAGCTCCCAAAGGTCCCAGGTGTAGGGAGCAGGCAGTTTATGTTTCTCTCTCCACAGGGGACGTCCAGATCAGTGACAAGATCACCATCTCAAAGAACTTCAAGGAAAACGTGATTCGCCCCATCCTAAAAGTAAGAGTTCCTTGTCCTTCTTGCTGGAGCCTCGAATTGGAGGGGATCACCTTAGCCATTGTGAAGATGTGGAAGCCCTTCCACCCCTATCTTACCCAGTAGGGTCTACTAATTCCTTTACCCACTCTGGGTCACTAAGCTCACCTTATCCCTAACCTGGCCCCACAGGCTCACTTCCGGAGAGATGAGTTTTTGGGACGAATCAATGAGATCGTCTACTTCCTCCCCTTCTGCCACTCGGAGCTCATCCAGCTCGTCAACAAGGAGTTGAATTTCTGGGCCAAGAGAGTAAGAGCAGGAACTGCCCATGGGTGGGGGCGGAACATCTGGAAAGCCCTGGGCCACATGCAGACATGCTGCTGTCTGACCTGTCCCAGGCAAAGCAAAGGCACAACATCACACTGCTCTGGGACCGCGAGGTGGCGGACGTGTTGGTCGAAGGCTACAACGTGCACTATGGCGCCCGCTCCATCAAGCATGAGGTGAGCCCTGAGAGAAGTGAGGCACCTCCACACCTCCTTCCCTGGTGCCCCTAGACCCATTCGCTGGGCTCCCAGCCTGTCCAGGCAGGCTGGGATTGTCCTTACCCAGAGCACACGCCCCTTCAGAACCAAAAACAATATAATCAAGTAAAACCCCTGTCCAAGAGGGTAAATGAGATTGAATCCCTACCAGCGTCAGGGAACTGGGGCTGGAAACCTCAGAACTGACAGTACTGACTTGTTAGTACTGTCCTGCAAGCTCATGTTGTTAGCCCTTTGCAGATGAAAAAACTGAAGCTTTGAGTAAGTACTTGCCCAGGCAAGTGACAAAGCTGGGCCTCCAGGCTTTGGCAATGATGACAGCTTCCCGTACCGCCTGCAGGTGGAGCGCCGTGTGGTGAACCAGCTGGCGGCCGCCTATGAGCAGGACCTGCTGCCAGGGGGCTGCACCCTGCGCATCACTGTGGAGGACTCGGATAAGCAGCTGCTGAAGAGTCCTGAACTGCCCTCACCCCAGGCCGAGAGGCGTCCCCCCAAGCTGCGGCTGGAGATCATCGATAAGGACAGCAAGACCCACAAATTGGACATCCAGGCACCACTCCACCCTGAGAAGGTGTGCCACACCCTCTAGCGTCTAACTACCCGCCCATACGTGCCCTCAACACCTAATAAAGCCCCCTTGGCTGTGGCATGGTGACCGACCTACCTTCCCCTCCTGCTTCTCACCCCTCTCCATCTAGCGTAAGGCCTGTTACCTCCTCACAGCCCCTGGAAGATGCCTTCTCAGCCCCACCCTCACCCCTTCGTTGTGGGCCCCACGTGTGCTCTCAGGTCTCTGGGAGGGGAGCTGCTCCTCTGTCCGCTTTATGGCAGGGAGAAGAGGGAGGTCCCTCATCTCTGTCCTTCAGTGTGATCCTCATGTCCCAGAGCCTCTGGAACTTTATCATGTTTGCTGGAAACTCAGAAGTATGGCAGCTGAGAACAGATCTGGCTGGAACAAGACAGGGACCAGGCTGTGACCTGCTACCCTCTGCTGGCTCTCATGCTACTGAGTCCCCAGAATGTCTCCACAGGGAGCAGAGAAGTCAGAGGCCCAGACACAGAGCTTCTGCATTTAAGCCATTGCTTCCTCTTTCCCATGCCCTAGAATTCCAAGGGGAAGGGACTCTCGGAACCCTTCCCCCTTCCACTGCCGTGTCATGGCTACTATTCCTCCCTGCCCCACGTTCAGGGGTCAGACCAGACCACGTCTCTCCAGCCTTAGAACTAGGCCAGCATAGGGCATCTTTAGGAAGAAGGCTGGGTCCTACCCAACCCTACACAGGGCCTGGACAGAAGCACCAAATGACCAAGCAAGCTTAACTCTGCGAGGCCTCCTGCAGGAGACCAACAACATAGACAGTGGAGAACTGTAGGGGTAGGGATCCTGGGGTCAGGCTGTACGCAGATGGCCATGGAGTCTGCCTCTGCCCCATGTCCACAGTACCATGTGAACATGGGATGGACAGCTGCCTCATGAAGTCTGCACGTTAGTCACTAAACAGAGGGACTGCACACCATCCCCCAAGGCTCTCCACACACCAGGCGTGTTCAGCCTCAGCTTAATTAGCAGGGCACAGCAAGGCTTGGTACATACATCCTTGGGAACCATCTGCAGTAGCCACCATTGAGGACCATGCCATCAGCCTCCCCTGAAGGGTCGCTTTGGAAACCCTCCTTTGGAGTCAGAAAGTCTCTTCTAGGAAGCAGAAAATGGGGACAGGAATCACAGTCCCTCGGGTGACAGAGGAATGTCGTGACACGGCAGGTGGGGCGCAGCCGGAAGCTGGAACTTGGGCTTCAGCAGATGCTGCCGCAGGCACCATCCAGCCCCTCAAGGAGCTGTCTGCCACTTTGTACCTCAGCGACTGCCACTCTTTGTTTATTTATTAGCAGCAGTTTTTTTTTTTTTTTTTTTTTACTTCTTGTTCTGAAATAATTTTAGACTTAGAGGAAATAACCACAATAGTAGAGTTCCATGCACCCTTCACCAACTTCACCAACCATCTGTTAAAAATTATTAAATTATAATTATTAAAACCAGGAAATTAACATGATATGGTACTACTAGCTAATCTCTAGGCATTCAGATTTTGCCATTTTCCCCACTGATGTCCTTTTCCTGGTCCAGAATCCAGTCGAGGATCCCGTGTTGGCATCTTGTTGTGTTTCCTTTATCTCCTTCAACCTGTGACAGTTCTTCCATCCTTCTTTGCCTTTTATGACCTTGACACTTTTGAAACCTCCAGGTCAGTTAAATTTGTAGAATTTAACTGCTTTAATTTGGGTTTGTCTGCTGTTTTCACATGCTTAGATTGAGGGTCACCATTTTGGGTAAAACTAGCCCTCAAGTGATGCTGTGCCCATCCTTATAACCTAGAGCAGGTGATACATGCTGAGGTTGTGTATACCAGTTTTTCCACTGTAAGATTACTAATTTTCCCTTTGAAATGAATAAGAATCTCATGGAAAGATAGAAACTGTACAGATGTCTTATTTATCCATAAAATTTTGCCCGTTGATTTTAGCATCCGTCATGTAAATGTAAACACGTTAGTCACTCAGTCATGTCCAGCTCTTTGTGACTGTAACCCACCAGCCTCCTGTGTCCTTGGGATTCTCCAAGCAAGAATACTGGAGTGGGTTGCCATTTCCTTCTCCAGGGGATCTTCCCAACCGGCTCTTGCTTTTAACAAACATTAATACTATATTTGCCTAATGATGACATTGTTTTCTTATTCCATCTATATGTATTAATTGGTATTCTTCTGTAAGGAACAACTTTCTCTTTTCTCCCATTTATTTATTCAATAATTTACCTATAAGTAAAACTAATGAATATTTGTTTTAGTCTATGGGTTTTAACCTATTAATAATACCAATAGAGTTTATTTCATTGCTCATATGGCCTAGATTTGGCCATTGGGAGCTCTTAAGTTGGCTCCTGTGTTGTTTCAGTGTTGCCCCGTCATTTTTTTAGTATTACCCTATTTTCTGGCACCACAAGGTGTTCCAAGGTTACTTACACTTTTCTTGTCCCAGCCCTGACTTCAGCCATTCCTCTAAGCAACTCCTGATTCCTCTTATTTGAGAATGGTACTTAGAAACTAAGGTGGTATATTCAGTGCTTCTGGAGTGTCATTGCTTCTAGGCCTTTTTAGCACACAAAGCTAGGAAATAAATATATATGTATATGTTAACATATGTATCACACACAATTGAATTTATTATTGTATCTGTCCATCTGTATATTATTATAAACCATGAGTCCATACTGATGCCTACAGTTATAACCCAATACCACAGGGCCTGTGACTTACTGTTATTACTAGCACTTTACTGTTCATTCTCTGCTTCTTCCTCTCCTGCTATCTCTGTTTCTTCTCTCATTCTGTTTTCTGTTCAGACTCCCATAGAGGCTCTAATTAAGTCAGTCAGTGACCATCCTATATGGAGCACTCCTGTTGGTTAAAGTTCTTATGCCCCGGCTGTCGGTCTCTTGGTTTAGTCAGCTGTGGCCAGGACCAGCAAACATGTAACTGAAAACCAGATAGCTTTTATACAGGAAAACCCAATGACCACCTTTCTGAGAAGAGAATAAGGGACAGAGTAGACCCTCCGATTCTGAGAAGCTTGAGGATCACTTCTAGAGACTCAGCTAGACCTTGTAGGTGATGTTGGACCCCTGCCTTATACTATCGTAGCATCCTCGACAGTATTCAGCTCAGTTGCATTACTTGTTCTGTGTTTGCCTTTGTCATTAGAGTGTAAGATCCAGAAGGGCAGATACCCAATTCTACTCACTGTCCTGTTCATAGAAGTTGGCACAGAGCAATCACATGATGGCTGCTACAGGTGTTTGGATGGATGGGTGGGCCCTGCAGCAAGCACAGATCTTCACAGTGAGGCCCAGGACACAACAGTATCCTATGTTCATGGAGTGAACATCTGTCATGTGCTTGTGGCCAGGCAGCAGAACTTGAGTAGATAGGGCAAAGTAAGACCCCAGATACCTTACTGAGTATCTAGAAATACATGAGGCTGGACTTGGAAGTGAAATATCTTCATTGTTCAAAAGGAAAAATTCAAAGGTGCATAGTGATTGTTTTAGGAATTTAGAAAAAAAAAAAAATTTAAACCATAGGAGAAAAGATAAAACCTGAAGTTAAGTAGGAATGCAAAAAAAAAAAAAAGGATAAGTAGAAAATGATTCTTTTTGAAAACACCAATAAAATAGATAAAATCTTCTCAGCCTGATAAAGGGGGAAAGTAGAGGGGGACGAGATCAGACATAATCACATATATGGAAAAGTTTTACATAAATTTAGGATAAGTCTGTAGCCACAATTTTGAAAACAGCAGATAGATCATTTCCTAGAAAATACTGACCCAAGATATAGTTTGAATAAGCCAATTAATTACCAAAAGAACCCAATAAACTGCCAAAAAAGAATGCCATAGCGTAATCTCATTTATGACTATAGGTGCAAAAATTCCAAATAAAATTAAGTTGAACTTTACAACATGATTACATAAGGCTTATTTCAGCAATACAAGCCTCTATATCCGGAAATTTACTAATATAATCCAATATATTAATCTAAAGAACATGAATATTATTTAAATATAGATTAACATTTTCTTATTTTGATAATATTTCTTATGAAGGTATCCTTGTTTTTAGAAAATATAACATTGAAATATTTAAAGATAAAGACAATTGGCAAATGTTTCAAGAAACTAAATTATACACATACACACACACATATGTATGTATACAAGTGTGTGTGCTAAGTTGTTCAGTTGTTTCCAACTCTTTGGAAACGACTATAGCCTGCCAGGCTCCTCTGTCCATGGAATTTTCCAGGCAAGAATACTAGAATGGGTTGCCATTCCCTTCACCGGGGGATCTTCCTGATCCAAGGATCAAACCCAAGTCTCCTGCATGGGCAGCCAGATTCTTTACCACAGAGCCACCTACACTCATTAAAAAATTACAGAATGATTGATTAAACACAAGTCTTGTCATTGAGGAAATCTGAGTGAAGGGTATACAGGAATTCTTTGTATTGTTTCTGCAACTTTTCTGTAAGTCTAAAATTATTTCAGAATGAATTTTTTTTAATGAAAAACATTTTATCACTATGTACTGAAAAAGCATTTGACAAAATTTTACAGCTTTAAGTATGATTTGATAAACCTCCACGTTAAAGGAAAAGAAGCTGTTCATTGAAAACCAATAGTAAGGTCTGAAATAAGAGTCAACATTTGAAAATTCAGTTGAAAATAATTAGGCAAAAAAAGTGAATAATTGGTATATGTATTGGAAAATAATAAATTGTTTTGCTGATATGTGACTGTGTGTTTAGGAAATCTAAGAGGCTCTAAGTAAAACCTATTAGCATTATTGTGGAAATTTGGTAAGTGTCTGAATAAAAGATAAATGTACAAAAATCAATAGCCTTTTTCTATTCCAGCAGTAATCAACTAGAAACAACAAAAGTATTCCGTTAACAGTTGAAATAAATAGGTATATGTATTTGCTCGTATATACATAAAGTAACTCTGGAAGAGAGAATAATTGGATAGAGAGGAAAGAGCAATGGAAGGGTAAATTAACTGTATTTTTTATAATTTTAAATTAAATTTTGAACCTTATTAATGTATTACCTGTTCACAGTTATAAAATACTAAAAATAAATTTAACAAAAAAGAAAAATCATAGAACATGATCTGACAAATGAAAAGACATATCAGATTCTTGGAAAGAACCTATATAATTAATATACAATTCAGAACTACTGTTTTCTGGGTCTAGGAGATAAGAGTAGTAGTCTGTCAGTTACTTCAATTCCATCTGGAGAGTGTGCAAACTAGAGGATAAGTAAATATAACTACTATCACTGTATACCCTAAATAGAATTATAAGAGAATGGGAAGAGATGCATTGGTATCTGTTTCTGGACTGCAAAGCCTGTATGTGACTGTGGAGAAAAGGAGAAAGTGGTGGGAAATGCTAGAGAGGCAAATATCCTGACTTTACAGTGCCTTGAATGCCATACTAAGGGAATGAAACAGCCATATTGGTATTTTTAAAAGAACCTTTTCATTGCAGTATGCAGAATGTTTTGGGGTGACTTCTAACCAATAGACAACAGAGTAGTCCTGGGCAAACTTCCTTCCCACATCAAATATAGAAATATTGAATATTATGTAGCCAAAAAAATTTTTGACACACAACTGAACTTGAAACTGAAAATGGGAAGTCCCAAGGTGCCAGAAATGAACGGGAACCCAAAAGTCAGAGGATGTGTGAGAGTCAAGGTCAAAGAGTTCATTGAGACTGGGGACCCACCTATTGGCTGAGTGCTGGGCCTTCACTACTGAAACAGGAGTCTCAAAGGACCACTTCCCTGTGAAATGAGGATCAAAAAAACACTGCTCCTTAACCTGGAGATCAGTACGGAAATACAAGAAAGTCTAACATCACTCAGGGTTATAAGTAGAAAGGTTCATCTACAAACAAACTAATATATTTGCCATTTGTGAGAATGTGGTCCAGATTCACAGTACCCAAGGGTTACTACAATGTCAAGATGAAAAATTAACAAAAAGCCGGTCCTGGGCTATAGTAGGGACCTTCTAAGCAAACACAAAACTGTTCAGTAAGGATATTCTTTTAACCAAGTTTTCACAAAGGAACCTTTGGGAAGACAAGTCCTGTTGAAATGAGCATACAGGGAAAACACCCTCAAACAAAGGAGAAGAGAAAGAAAAAAAAAGAAGCAAACCACCATGAAGGAGAAGAAACTTAACAGATGCAACCAGTAGAAGAATCTGCACTCCCAAGAACTGTAACAGAAGAATCTGAATTTAAAAGAAGTATGTTTAAAATGTTTAGAGAAAATAAATGGGAAAAAAATGTTCAGAGAAGTAAGGGGAAGATTAGAAACCATAAGGCAAAAAAGGATGGTATGGTGATCTTGAAAAAAGAACCTTCGTTCTAGGTGGTTTTCTCAGATTTATTTCCGTGTTTTTCACCCCCAACAATTTTCTCTATCAGTGATTTTTGGGCTCCAAAATCACTGCAGATGGTGATTGCAGCCATGAAATTAAAAAGACACTTACTCCTTGGGAGGAAAGTTATGACCAACCTAGACAGCATATTAAAAAGCAAAGACTACTTTGTCAACAAAGGTCTGTCTAGTCAAGGCTATGGTTTTTCCAGTAGTCGTGTGTGGATGTGAGAGTTGGACTATAAAGAAAGCTGAGCACAGAAGAAATGATGCTTTTGAACTGTGGTGTTGGAGAAGACTCTTGAGAGTCCCTTGGATTACAAGGAGATCCTACCAGTCCGTCCTAAAGGAAATCAGTCCTGGGTGTTCATTGGAAGGACTGATGATGAAGCTAAAACTCCAGTATTTTGGCCCCCTGATGGGAAGAGCTGACTCACTTGAAAAGACCGTGATGTTGGGAAAGATTGAGGGCAGGAGGAGAAGGGACAACAGAGGATGAGATGGTTGGATGGCATCACTGACTCAATGGACATGGGTTTGGGTGGACTCTGGGAGTTGGTGATGGACAGGGAGGCCTGGTGTGCTGCGGTTCATGGGGTTGCAAAGAGTTGGACATGACTGAGCGATTGAACTGACTGACTGTGTGATCCTAATTGATTTAGATATGAAATAACAGAACCATTAAGTACTGAATCTCTAAAGATTTGGGTTACCTGCTGGGCTCTAAGGAACTGACCTGGGACAGGGGGAACACCCCTTCATTGTGGGTAAGAGGGCAGGTCCCAGTGTATCACCTCCAGGGCCACAATCAGAAATAAGGAACGCACCCTCCATCACAATCCTGAAACTGTTTGCCCACCATCTTCCAAGAGTCATTCCAGTCCAACCCCAGTATGCCTCACAGGTTTGTCACAGTAATTTCAAGAGTTCTGAACCTCAGTAGTCATCTGTACCATCACCTCTTCACATGGTGTTCCCTTTCCCAACACTTCCCTGTGCCCCCCCCAGCTCTTCCTTCGATCAATAACATTTTTTTATAAAAGCATTTTGTTGAAATGTTTGTGCCAAATCTTCACCATTTTGTCGTCATTTTTACTGAAATATAGTTGATTTACAATATTGCATTAGTTTCAGGTGAACAGCAAAGTGATCTGTTTATACCTGTGTATACATTTTTTTCCAGTTCTTTTCCATTATAGTCTATTACAGGATATTGAATATAGTTCCCTGTGCTATACAGTAAATCCTTGTTGTTTATTTTATACATGGTAATTTGCATTTGTTAATCCCATACTCCCAATTTATCCCTTCACGTGCTTCCACTTTGGTAATCATAAGTTGTTTTCTATGTCTGTGAGTCTGTTTTTATTTTGTAAATAAGTTGGTTTGCACTTCTTATACTCCACATATGAATGGTATAATATTTATTTCTGCCTGACTTACTTCACTTAGTGAGGTAATCTGTAGGTCCATCCATGTTACTGCGAATGACATCACTTCATTCTTTTTTATGGCCAAGTAATATTCAGTTGTATTTATATACCCCATCTTCTTTATCCATTTCTCTGTTGATGGGCATTTAGGTTTCTTCCATGTCTTGGCTATTGTAGACAATACTGCTGTGAACATTGGGGTGCGTATATCTTTTGAAATTAGAGTATGTCTTTTTCAGATGTATGGCCAAGAGTGGGATTGCTGGATCATATGGTAGTTCTGTTTTTAGTTTTTAAAGAACCCTCCATACTGTTCTCCTTAGTGGCAGTATCAATTTACATTCCCACTAACAGTATAGAAGGGTTCCCATTCTAATAATTAGCAGTGTTGAGTACCTTGTCATGTGCCTGTTGGCCATCTGTATATCTTCTTTGGAGAAATGTCTGTTTGGATCTTCTGCCCATTATTTTTTATGATTTGTGTGTGTGTGTGTGTGTGTGTGTGTGTGTGTGATTGAGTTGTATGAGCTGTTTGTATATTTTGGAAATTAAGCCCCTGTCTGTCACATCATTTGCAAATACCTTCTTCCAATCCATAGGTTGTCTTTTCATTTTGTTTATGGTTTCCTTTGCTGTGCAAAAGCTAATAAGTTGGATTAAGTCTGATTTGTTTATTTTTGCTTTTATTTCTATTGCCTGGGAGACCTAAGAAAACACTGCTGTGATTTATGTCAGAGAATGTTTTTCACCTTGACTGTCCCCTGAAGATATTGTTTACTCTGGCTGTCCCTTAAGATGCTTCTTCCCCTGTAGCCCTCTTGGACAGAAGCTGCTTTGATCGTCAGACAGGCAGCAAGTGAGCCCCCTCTGCTTCTCTGTGATTATTGCTCGTCCTTCCTCCTAGCTGTTTTTAATTCAGCAGGTGACTGTTGTAGCCCTTCTGTAATTGCCCTGTCTACTGAACTCTCAACAGCTGTCCCTCATACAAGGAAGATCTTGGGCCCCGTATCACTTTCTCCCTTCCTCAACACATGCCATCATTCTTGGTGGCTTCAGCTTCCCATGAATGATTTATCCAAAACCCTGCTTTATTCACATTTAGTGATTTTTTAATGCCCCTGCCCACCTCAGTCACTTGTATCATGGTCACATCTGAATTTTATCAACAGTAACTGTACTTACTCCAAAGCCCCCATCCTTCTCCAGCCAATCTAGTATCCTAAGTAAATAAAGAACTCTTACAACTCAACAATAAAATGACAATTTAAAAATAGGAAAACAGCCATCTGAATAGAGATTTCTCCAAAGAAGATACACAAATGGCCAATAAGCATATCATTAGCCATCAAGGAAATGCAAACCAAAACCATGAGATATTTCTACATGCCGACTAGAATGGGTATAATCAAAAAGATAGACAGTGGCAAGTATTGGTGAGGAAATGTCTAGATAGACAAAAGAGACAGAAAGTAGACTAGTGGTCGCCTGGGGCTGAGGGAACAGGGGAAGGGGAATGACTGATAATGGGTACAGGACTTCTTTTGAAATAATGAAAATGTTAGGGAATTATATACTGGTGATGGTTGTACAACTTTGTGCAATCGCTGAATCATGTTTTTTCTAAGGGTAAATTTTATGATGTGAGTTATCTCAATTTTTATATCAAAAGATTATACATTGATTTTAAAAAATCCTTTAAAATAATTTTGTTGTTTGTTTTTTGGCTGCGCTGGGTCTTTGTTGCTGCACACCGGCTTTTGCTAGTGGTGGTGAGCAGGGGCTGCTCTTCACTGCAGTGCATGGGCTTCTCATTGTAGTGGCTTCTCGTTGAGGAGCATGGGCCCTAGAGCACATGGGCTTAGTTGCTCCCTGGCATGTGGGATCTTTCCAGACCAGGATTGAACATGTGTCCCCTACATTGGCAGATAGATTCTTAACCACTGGACCACCAGGGAAGCCCCTAAAATAAGTATCTATAATGTATCAAAGTTAAAGGTCAAGAGAAGGAGAAGACAAGCCACAGACTGAAAGAAATATTTGCAAAACATATATCTGATAAAGGACTTGTGTCCAAAATATACAAAGAACTCTTAAAAATCAGCAGTAAGAAAATGAACAACCAGATTACAAAATGGGCAGAAGATCTGAACGGATACCTCTCCAAAGAAGATATATCAATGGCAAATAAAAATATAAAAAGATGCTTAACATCATATGTCATCAGGGAAATGCAAGTTGACCAGTGAGATACCACCACACACCTCTTAGAATGGCCAAAATCCAGAACACTGACAACAACAACTGCTGACGAGAGGGGAGCAACAGGAACTTTCATTCATTGCTGGTGGGAATGCACAGGTGTATAGCCACTTTGGAAGACAGTTTGGCAGTTTCTTACAAAGCTTTACTTTTACCATACAATCCTATAATCATACTCCTTGGTATTTACCCAAAGGAGTTGAAAACTTTATAAAAACCTGCACACAAAGGTGTATAAAGCTTTATTCATAATTGCCAGAACTTGGAAACAGCCAAGATATTTTCAGTTGGCAGATGCATAAGCAAACTGTGGTACATCCAGACAGTGAAATATTATTTAGTACTACAAAGAAATGAGTTGTCGGAGGAGAGGGATAGATTGGGAGTTTGGGATTGACATGTACACATTGTTTTATTTAAAAATACTTCTCCATGAAAAAAAAATTTTTAAAGAAAAGAAGCTATCAAGCCAGAAAAAGACATGGAGAAACCCTAAATTCATATCACTAAGTGAAAGAAACCAATCTGAAACAGCTACATACTGTATGATTCCGGAAAAGGCAAAGCTACTGAGAGAGTAAAAAACACTTTAGGGTTGCCTGAAACTTGAGTGGGGAGCAGCAATAAACATGTAAACCACAGGGAGTTTTTAAAACAGTGAAATTATTCTGTATGATAATGATGGGTACTTGACATTAAACATTTGTCAAAACCCGTGGAATGGACAAGAGTGAACCCTAATGTAAACTATGAAATTTGGTTGATAATGTTGTGTCCATACTGGTTCATCAGTTGTAACAAATGTACCATTTTGATGGTGGTGTTGATAGTGGGGAGACTTTGGGGCAGGGCTGGGCAGGTGTGAAGTGTGGGAATTCTGTATTTTCCAGTCAGTTTTGCTGTGAATCTAAAGCTACTCTAAAAAGCAAAGTCTATTAATTTTGAAAAGCAAAACCACATGTTAATAGAGCTGTATCAAAGAAGTCAGGATTGATATTTTAAAACATTAAAATTACAAAACTATCTTAGGGTCATCCTCCACTTGATTTCTGCGGCTTCTCTGGGCATACTTAGACATAGAATAGATGCTTACCTAGTGCTTGCTGGAAGAGCAAAGCACTCAATAAGCTTTCTATGGCATAATTTCATGATTTGAGATTTTATCTTTGGTAGCTTCTTCCCATTATAATAACTACTTATTCAGTGGCCTTTTTCTGACAATTAAATATGTAAAAGGAATATAATTTCCTGATGACTAAAGCATACAGCGTAGTCCTCACAGTGCGGCAGTTAGCATCCTCAGAGCAGTCTGAGAGGCAGAAGCAGCACTGTCTTGTGTGACCTAGGTCTCAGAGGTACCACACCATTGTTTCTACCATAGTCTTGCCATTAGAAGTGAGCTTTCTATGGAAAACAGGATGGAGGGGCCTCAAAAAATTAAAACTAGAACTACCATATGACCCAGCAGTTCCACTTCAGGGTATTGATGTTGAAAAGATATATGCATCTCCATGTTCACTGCAACATTATTTACAGTAGCCAAGGTTTGGAAATAACCTTCCTGAGTCCACTGATGGGCAAATGAATAAAGAAAATGTGAGCTATAAACACACCCTGGAATATTAGTCAGCCATTTTAAAAAAATGAAATCTTGCCATCTGGGACATGAATGGACCTTGAGCATCTCACTTATATGTGGAATCTTTAAAAAACAATAACAACAACAACAAAAGTTATGGGTACAATGGAACAATTTGGTGATTGCCAGAGGCATGCAAGATATGGGAGGTGGGTGAAATGAGTTAATGGGGTCAAAAGGTACCAGATAAGTTTCCAGTTAAAAAATAAGCCATGGGGATATAATATGAAAAAAAAATGTAACTCTACGGTGATGGATGTTAACTAGATATTATGATCACTTTTGCAATATATACAATTGGATCATTATGTTACACACCTGAAACTAACAATGTTATATGTCAATTAAACTTCAGTACAAAAAATCAAAAGAAAAAATTTTGAGTTGTATCTTGTACCCAGAAAAGAAAGTAACATACCTCTACTTCTCTCCTGAACTTAAGAGGAGGGGAATTAAACTCCATCTTCTAAAACAGCAAAGAATTTCTATGCATATCTTTAAACTACTGTGCATGCCTGTCTGACTCTTTGTGACCCCACGAACTATATATAGCCCACCAGGCTTCTCTGTCCATGGGATTCTCCAGACAAGAATACTGGAGTGGGTTGCTATTTTCTTCTCCAGGGGATCTTCCCAACCCAGGCATCGAACTCAGGTCTCCTGCTTGGCAGGCAGATTCTTTACCACTACGCCACCTTGAAAGCCCAGAAGGCCATAGAGTGACCCCTTTATAAAGTGCTAAAAAAAAGTAACTGTCAACTCAGCATTCTATACACAGTGAAAATGTCTCAACAATGAAAATTAAATACTTTTTCAGACAAATGCAGGTTAAGAGAATTCATTGCCATTAGACTTGGATTACAAAAATATTACAGAAAGTTCTTTAGGAAGATGGAGTGTGATATCAGCGAGGAGCTTGGATCTACATAAAGAAATGTAGATCTCCATAAGTGGTTAAAATGTAGGCAAGGTCTGGCCTTTGGACAATAATCCCTACTGCTTTCCACTTTACTTGGAAGGACCACACAGCTTTGGAAGCCGAAACAGACGAGTGTGCTAATGGTCTCCAAACAGGTAAATGCATCTTTGATTGGGTAGGGTCTCTTCTCTGTGACCCAGGGAACCTTTGGCATGGTAATTATAAAACCTCACTGGGGACTTGAATTCTCTTGGAATGATGGCGTCACTGAAATCGTACCCCTTCCAAGAAGTCTCATCAAAGAATTAGAAGTTTCAGTAATGGCAGATCCCTAGGTGAAGCAGAAACAATATAGAAAACAACAGGAAAACTACCCCCCCCAATCTATGATATCGAGAGAGAGAAAAGAGAATATAGCCATGAAATGAAAACAAGATCCTTCTTTTAAAAGTAATAACAGAAGAGAATAACTTCTGGAATTTTAATTTTTTTAGTCCATAAAATAATTGGAAGATAAACTTGAGAAGATCTCCCAAAAAGTAAAACAAAAAGAAATGGAAAATGTGACAGGACATATAAAGTTAGAAAAAGCAATTAAGAATGCCCAATATCCATCTAATAGGAGTTTTAAAAAGAAAGAAGAGATTAAGTGAGGCAGAGAATATTATCAAATAAATAGCACAAGAAACTGTCCGCTAAAGGACATGAATTTTTAGGCTGAAAGGACCCACCAAGTGACCAATGGTTGAAAACAGATTCCTGCACAGGCGTATCACCATGAAATATCAAAACCCTTAGAACATGAAGATTCCAAAAGAAAAATAAATTCACATACAAAGAATAAGGAGCCATACTGACATCCCTCAAAAGCAACATAGGAAGCTAAAAGACAGCGGTGAAATTATGAGAGAAAATTATTTTCAACTTAGAAATACAAACCTAGCCAAATTATTAATCAAATGTAATGGTCCTGTAAACATGTTCAGATATGCATGGGTCTCAAAAAATATTCCTACTTCGCACCCATTCTCAAGAAGCTACTTGAGGAAGTGCTCCATTAAAACAAAGGAAATAAGATAAAGAAAGTCAGAGAATTCAAAAAGCGGGGGATCTGGCCCAGTAGATACACAAAGGCATATCGCAAGACAAAGCTCTATAGAACAACAGCTAGTCCAGATTCATGCAGGAGGACAGAAGGTATATTAGCTTTTTCTGTGTAATAAAACCTCTAAACCTCACGGGTTTACAACAATATTTTTCATGTTCATGGCTCTGCATATTGGCTAGGGTTCAATCAATACAGCTGTGCTCAGGTGGGCTTACCTCTAGATTGAGGTTTAGGTTCAAATCTTCTCCCCATGTTTTCTCATTCTCCTTGAACCAACAGCTATCCAAACCATGTCCTTTTCATGATGGTTTGCGAAAACTCAAGAAGCAAGCCACATTACACAAGCACATTGAACTTTTCTGTTCCCCTCATGTCTATTAAAATTTGTGAGCTAAAGCAAGTCACAGGGCCAAGCTCAACATCAATGGGACAGGAAAAGATAGTCCTCCTACTTTGCGAAAGATACTGTAAAGTCACATGGCAAAAGCAGGGGTATATAATTCTCTAACTGGAAGGAAGTGAGGGACTGGGGACAGTAATCCAGTCTGCCCCAGAAAGCTCCAGGAGAGAGCTCTCCAGGAAAAAAAAATAATAATAATGGGACTGATAGAAGACTTGACATGTCTGACTGTGTGGAAAAGAGGATCTCCAAGAATTTTACAGTTTCTTAGGAGAGTGATAGTGATAGAGGCTTAGGAAGCTAAGCAAAAGAAAAACAGGTTATTATTGAGATTTCCCTGATGGTTCAGTGGCTGAGACTTTTTATACTTCTAGGGCACGGGGCCCAGATTCCATCCCTGTAGATCCCACATGCACAACTAAGAGTTCACATGCAACAGCTAAGATCCTGCATGTTGTAGTGAAGATCGAAGGTCCTGCATGCTGCAACTAACACCCAGAACAGCCAAATAAACAAAAATAAAATTTTTTTAAGTAGGCAATTATTACTTCTTGGAAAAGCAAAAATTCATACAAGGAAATTAATCATGGTACATATTTTATGCATACATAACAGATAAAAAGTCCAACCAGATGTTGACATAACTAAAATTTGTGTGCAAATGCATTTTTTTCAACTACAGTTTTTCATGTACTTCAAGACACATATGTTGTAAAAACTGGAATCTGAAAATCTGAAATCAAGATCCTTCAAAATCACTACCAGCCAGGGAATGGTTGTGACATAGATGTTATTGCCATGTGCAAACATGATAGCTGTTTCTAGTGGCATGACTGGATAGCTGCCACTCCTGGAGATTTCAGTCCACACAGCATGTCAGTATTATCTGAGGAAAGAATATAAGTCCGAGTTTTCATTTATACCTTCTGGAAAAATCAAGAAAGCGCCAGTATCAGAACTTGCAGAATGAAATGTCAATGGTTTGGAAGAAAATTACTGATGATTGTAGATCCCTCTCTTTAAAAATCCTATATCACCAATACTCTTGAAGTTTCAGAGTATAATATGTGTTAAAGTAATTACATGTGGGCATTGACATATTTAAAGCAAAAAATGATTCAAGAAATGGGACTCTGACATAAAGAAGTGTTAGAAATACTTGAGCTAATTTATTTGCTTATATTTTTCTTTTTATTGCTCGCAAGCACCAAAGTATATAATAAATTATACATCTAAAATGTAAAAGATCTCTTTCAATAAACATAAAAATTCTAAGGGGTAAGAAAACATTGTGGCTATTTTGGTTATTATTTTTCTTTTTAGTGGTATATAAAGGTGTAACTTACAGTCAGTGGTGTCTTAGATTCCGTGAAATATGGCATATTGGAATATTAGAGAGAGACTGGGGCCTTCGGTGGTGTAAGTTATAATTATTCATAGTAGGAAGCCAGTAGTCTAAAATCAAGACATCACAGAGTAAACATTATACTGGAAGAACGCACTGTCTGAGATTAAATCCCAGCTCTGACATTTACTAACCATGTGACTTTATGTAATTACCGAATCCCTCTGTGACTCAATTTTTCTCATCTCTAAAATAGGAATAGAAATAGTGCCTACCATATGAGGTGATTATAAGGAACAGACAGTGCATGCAAAGCACTTAGGATCCAGCCCGATCCATTGCAAATGTTAGCTAAAATTGTTATTTGTCTAAATGTATGGAGATCAATACCAAAAGATACAGCTAAAATGATTTAGACAGTGGGTTCTGGGTTCTGAGGCTAGAAGTGGGGACAGAAGAGAAGTTTTTCATTGTGTCTTGATTGGTTTTTAATTCTGTACTTTTAATTTGATTAAAATTTTTTTCTTTGTTTCATTTTTTATAAAATAATTATTAAGAATACACATGTAAGTCGGTCACAGACCTAAATGTAAAATACAAAACTATATAACTCATAGACGATAACATAGGAGAAAACTGAGGTGATCTTGAGTTTGGCAGTGACTGTTTTGTTTGTTTGATTTTGGCCATTCTATGCCACTTGCAGCATCTTAGTTCCCCAACCAGGGAGTGAACATGGGCCCCTGAGTGAAAGTGCTGATTCCTTACCACTGAGCCACCAGGGAGCTCTCAAATGACTTTTTGGATATAACACCAAAAGCACAATCCATGAAAGAAAAGAGGAAGTTGGGCCTCATTAAAATTAGAAACTTATGCTCTGCAAAAGAATGGAAGAACAAGCCACATCCTGGGAGAAAATATTTGCAAAACACATATCTGACCAGTATTTAAAATATGCAAAGAACCCTTAATAATAATTTTTAAAAGCCTCATTTTAAAATAGGCAAAGGGTCTGAACAGACATCTCACCAAAGATGATGTATCAAATATGAAACACATGAAAAAATGCTCAACATCATGTTACTAGAGAATTGCAAAGTAAAACCATGAGTTACCACTACCCATGTACCAGAGTGACTAAAATCCCAAACACGGACACACCAACTCACTAAGACATGCAGGGTACCTAATACTTCCTGCTGCTTAGATTCTGTCTGCATTTTATCATAACCATAGTGGACTGGTGTGATGTCTCATGGCATGCTAAGGTAATCAAAGTCTCTGTGGACTGAACTGTCACCCAGAGGCAAAGTTAAGGTGGTCCTGAAGCAAAATGGTGAAGATGTACTTCTGCCCTTGCCAGGTTGAAACTACTCTTGGCCTTCTTAGCTTATTGAAATAGGGGAAAAACATTTACAAGTTAATAACTTGTTGACAGGTGGCAGAGGCTTTATTGCTAGGCTCTTTGCTCTAGTAAAGAAATCATACCTGGGACAGCAGTACAACTGGAGTCATCACCTGTCTTAACAGTTCAGTAACCCACTCAGGTGAGTTAGGTAGGAAGTAGGTAAGTAACAGAGATCACCACCTATGAATGGTCTTGGATGGTTACTGAGTCTTGCATTTCCTCCAACAATGCATCATTACTTTTTGTTTATAGTTTTGATAGGAAGCCCCTTCTTTTTAATAGTTATTTATTTGGCTGCCTAAGGTCTTAGTTGTGGCACCTGGAATTTTTGTGGTGGTGTGAGGACTCTCTAGCTGTGGTGCGAGGGCACAGTAAGTTCAGTGTGTAGGCTTAGTTGCTGCATGGCATGGAAGATCTTAGATCTGTGACGAGGGATGGAGCTCACATCTCCTGCATTGCAAGGCAGATTCTTAACCACTGGACCATCAGGGAAGTCCGCCAGCCCTTTCAACCATAATAGCCATATTAAAAAAAAAAAAAATAGCCATATTCCTTGGACTAGAGAGACATATTCTACCAACTTCTGTCTTTAGTCTATACACCCTGGAACTAGAGAAATCATGGGGCTTAAGGGGTTTACAGACTGAACAGATGGTGAAGTAAATGAGAATCAAGTCAATTTACCACTTGTCTCCACTCTGCATGGTAGGCCAGGGTGCCAACTACAGTCCCAAATAGCATTACAGCCAGCGTCAACAATCCCAGTGTCACAGTTTTTCTATTCATTTCCTAAGGCTACCCTAACAAAGTAACACAAGCTGAGTGACTTAAAACAACAGAAATTTATTCTCCCACAGTTCTGGAGGACAGAAGTCCAAAGTCAAAGTGTCAGGAGGGCTGGTTCCTTCCGAGGCTCTGAGGGGCGTCTATTCCATGCCTCTCTCCTAGCTTCTGGGGGTCACCAGCAGTCCCTGATGTTCCTGGGCTCGCAGGTGCATCACTCCAACCTCTGCCTCCATCCTCACATGGTGTCCTCTCTGTGTGTCTCCAGAAGGACATCAGTCCTACAGATGTCCTCTTCCTATAAGGACATCAGTCATTGAATTAGGGCCCACACTAATTCTATACGACCTCAGCTTAACTTGATTACATATGAAAAGAACATATTTCCAAATAAAGTCACCTATTCCGAAGGTACCTGGGTGAAGACTTCAACATACCTTTTTGGTGTGTGTGTGTGTGTGTGTTTTGTTTTTTTTAAGGAAAACTGTCTTTTACTGAATTGTCAGTCTTTGGTTATTTTAATTTTTATTTATTTATTTTGCTGAGTCGCGTCTTCGTTATGGCAGGCAGGATCATCCTTGAGTCCAGTGGGATCTTCTGATATAACACACGGACTCTCCAGCTGTGGTGCTCGGGCTCAGTAGTGGCAGCACACAGGTGGGCTTAGTCCCTCTGCGGAATGCGTGGTCTTACTTCCCCAACCAGGAATTGAACCCGAGTCCCCTGTGTTGCCAGGCAGATTCTTTACTGCTGGACCACCAGGGAAGTCCCATGGTACATCTTTTTACCAGACATAGTTCAACCCATAATTTACCCGGAGAAATGACTACAGGTCCCACTAGGGAAATCTACAGGAATATATAGACAGATATTTATACATCTCACCTAAGCATACTTGCTTTCACTTCATTCAAGGGACTCTAGGGCTGTGAACCAACCCAGGCCTGGAAACTGGGTAAGAGATCATAACTCTCCATCTTGTCTTAAGCTGTCCCTCTGCTCACCAGTTCCACAGGACTTTTGGCTTTACAAATCAGAATATTAGTGAACTGCCCATATTCTTTGGTCCTATATGTAGTGTCTCCCTCGAGCATCACAGGCCTGCAGAACCAGTTGTTGCAGCACTTTCCAAAGATGCCAACACTCTCTCGTAAATGTATTTCTCAATACCTTGGTGAAGAGAATGTCATCTGGGCCCTCCAGGGGATGGAATTGGGGGTAGATAACTTATAAACCTAGAAGGAGAGGATTATAAACCAACATTCCCATCTCCCAAAGTGTTTGAATTCTTTCTTCTTCACTATATCAAAGGATTCTCAATTTCATTTAATTTCATCAGTGAATCCAGGTGTCAGTCAACCAACTAAAAAAAAAAAAAAAAAAACCACAACACCACAATTAAATCCATTATACATCCACCAGGATGGAAAATATTAAAAAAAGACTAAGACTGTCTGACTTTCTTTTTTTTTTTTTTTTTTTTGGTCTGACTTTCAAGAGTGTGTGGAGCAACTGGGATTCTCATACACTATCAGTAACAGTATAAAATGGCACAACTCCTTTAGGAAAAGCTTTGGCAGTTTCTTAGAAAACTAAATATACATCTACCCTATGACTCAACATTTCCATTTCAAGAGGAATGAAAAAATAGGTCCACAGAAAAAAACTGTACATAAATATTCATAGCAACATGATTGATAATAGTCCCAAACTATAAATAACCTATATGTCCATCAAAAGAAAATGGCTATACACAGTGCAGTATTATATTAGTTGGCTGCTGCTGTGTAACAAATAACCCCACCACTTAGCAGCTCAAAACAGCATTCATTTCAGCTCACAAGTCTGTATTTCAAAGTCTGGCACAGTTCTCATCTGCCAGAATGTGGCTGGACTATCACTGGCTTTGGATTTCAGGGTGTCAGCTGAGTTGCATTCCTTTCGGGGGGCTCTGAGGAAGAATCCACTCTCAAGATTATTCAGGTTCTTACTGAATTCAGATTCTTGTGACTAAAGGACTAAGGTCCTGTTTTCTTACTGGCTGTCAGCTGGAAATCACTCAGTCCCTAGAGATCACATACATTCTTTGCTCTCTGGTCCCTCCATCCATCAATGAAGAATCTTCCTCCTGTTAAGGGTCTCTCATGCTTCAAATCTCTCTGACTTCACTGTTTAAGACTTCTTGACCCAAGTGTAAAAGCTTCATGTCATTAGGTCAGATCCATCCATATAATCCCCCTTTTAAGAGTCAAATGTGCTGGGACTTCTCTGGTGGCCCAGTGGTTAAGAATCTGCTGGGCAAGGCAGGCGATATGGGTTGGATCCCTGGTTGGGGAACTAAGATCCCACATGCTGTGAAACAGCTAAGCACAAGTGCTGCATACAGTGAACTGCCCGTGTGCCACAACTGGAGTCCATGTGCTGAAACGAAAGATCCCCCGTGCCACAACTAAGAACCGACACAGCCAGACAACTCAATGTAAATATTTTTTAAAAAAAGGAAAGTAGGACATTCCTGGTGGTCCAGTGGTAAAGAACCTGCCTACCAATGCAGGGGACACAGGGTCGATCCCTGGTCCTGTGACATTCCACATGCTGTGGGGCAACTAACCCACACACCGCAACTACTGAAGCCATGGCTCTCTAGAGCCCGCACTCTACAACGAGAGGCCACCACGAGGAGAAGCCCACTCACCGTGACTGAAGAGGTGCCCCTGCTCACTGCAACTAGAGAGAAGCCCACACAAAGCAACAAAGACCGAGTGCAGTCAAAAATAAATACATAGCTTTTTTTAAAAAGTCAAATGTAAAAAAAAAAACAGTCAAATGTGTTCTATGACAACCTAATCGTGGGGGCTGCTATCGAATCATCTTCACCATACTAGAGACCAGGAGGCAGGAATCTTGGGAAACATCTTAGAATTCTACTTACACAGGAATTACACTACTCAGCAATGAACTATCGATACACACAACGTGGATGAATCTAAAAAATACTACGCTGAGTAGAAGAAGGTTTACACAAAGAGTACTCAGAGGAATTCAAGAACAGGCAAACATTAATCTATAGTGGGAAAGAATCAGAAAAGTGACTGCCTCTGTGGGAGTGGGCTTGGGGCTGATTGGAAAGAGGCATGAAGGAGTTTTCTGTGATGATGGTAAGGGATTGGGCTACACAGATGGATGCATGGGTCAACTCACTGAATGGTACACTTAGCTCTATGCATTTCATTATGTATGAAAATTTTATCAGAAAAATTAACAATATTTTACTACTTAATGATATGCATGCTGAAGTGTTAAGGGCCAAATGTACGAATATCTGCAACTTACTGTGAATGCATCAGAAAAATACAACAGATTGACAGATGGATAGAAGAATGGATAGATGGGTGGATAGGTGATGTAATAAGATGTTGCTGCTGCTGCTGCTAAGTCACTTCAGTCATGTCCAACTCTGTGCGACCCCATAGACGGCAGCCCACCAGGCTCTCCTGTCCCTGGGATTCTCCAGGCAAGAATACTGGAGTGGGTTGCCATTTCCTTCTCCAAATAAGATGTTAGACTCTAAGAAAAGATAAACTCATCTTTAAAAAAAGAAAAAAGGCAATTAGAGCTCCCAGCTGTTATAATCAGTCCACGGAATCCAGGCTCTCTGGTAAGTGCACTCATATTGGTCAGTTCAGCCTAATCTTAAATTAGGTTCCTCACCCTTGGTCCTGTACTCTCAGAATCCATTCCTACATATATTTGCCAGATTTTATTGATATACATTTGAAAAATCTTTAAATTCTTTTGGTGGGAAGGACTTCTTCCCACTAAATTTGACCTCATATCTGACTCTGATGCATGTCGGATCTGATTCTGATCATGAGTGTGGAGACAGTTAAATCAGTGGGATGGGGCATGAGGAGACTTGGCTTCCTCTTACACATGATTCCCCACAGGGAAGTCTACATAGTCTTCAAACAAGTCAAATGATCCCATTAGATAGGGAGAGGGTGCTATAGTCTCTGGCTATCTTCAGCGGGAAGTTGGGGTTGTAACAGAGATCACTAGCTGCCTGCTGTGGCAGACGGCTTCGGACATGACTCCCTGAGATCCCTGCCTCCTGATGCTCAGGCCCTTGGGTAATTCCCACTCCTCACGTGTGAACAGTAACTTGCTTCTTAGGAAGAGAAATGGCCAAAGTGACAGTATGTCATTTCCAAGGATAGGTTCTGAAAGTCTGGCTTCAGTCTTGCTGGCATTTCTCTGGCTCTTACATGTTTGCCCAATGGAGAGACCCATATGGCAAAGAAACAAGGGCAACTTCTGGCCAACACAAGTAAGGACTCAGGTCTTCAGACCTACATCCATGGAGGAAATGGGTCCTGGTGACAACCATGTGAGTGAGCCTGGGAGAAATCATTCCTTAGTCAAATCTTCATTTGAGATTGCGAATCTGGCACCTAGACTGCAGCCTTGGAGGTGGCTCTGAAGCTGAAGACTCAGATAAGCCATACCCAGATTCCTGACCCACAGGAACTGTGACTTAATAAGTATGTGTTGTTTTAATCTAATAGTTTGGGGTGATTTGTTATGCAGCAATGGATAACTAATATGGTTGCCTAATACCCATTCTATCCTTACTTCTCAGCAATAAAGACTATTTTTATTTGTAATACTAATATACATAGCTAAAATCATGCCTTTCCTAAATTCTCAGTAAGTATGATGTGACCATACGGCTGAGTTCAGGCAGAAAAGAAGCAGAAGTTTTGCATGGAACTTCTGGAAGTTTCCTTATAGGGAGATATCTCACTGAGAGATGTACTTTTTGTTTTCCTTCTTCCCCATTTTTTTTTTTTTTAAGAACAGCAGCCACTCATAATCCTGGGCAAGGGGATGTCTGGTATTTCTGTGGCTAGCAGAGTGCCCCTGGGGTTTTTTGTTTGGTTTGTTGTTCTTTATCAATGAATTAATTTTTTGGTTGTGCTGGTCTTTGTTGCTCAGTGGGCTTTCTCTAGTTGCTGCAAGTGGGGGCTACTCTCCGTTGCTGTGCACGGGCTCTAGGCATGCAAGCTTCAGTAGTTGTGGCACACTGGCTTAGTTGCTCCACGGCATATGGACTCTTCCCGGACCAGGAATCAAACCCACGTCCCCTGCAATGACAGGTGAATTTTTTACCACTGTACCACCAGGGAAGTCCCTTCTTCCTTATTCTTGCTGCCTAGAAAGTGGACGTGATGACTGGAACTCCAGCAGCTATCTTAGAACATTTGAGGTTAGAAATCACACTCTAGAAAACAGAAAGGAAGGAGGAATATGAGTCCCTCATGCCCACTGAGCAACCACACCAGCAACACTGCACCTAGAACTAGATCTTGCTGCAACCCCATTTCCCCTGGAGAGGATTCTTATGGTCATTGAGTCCTCAGTTCCTTAGCTACAGACTCTTTAGCTAAGTCTATGATCAATGTACAAGACTGGCGGAGCACAGTCAAGTGTCTGCAATCTGGTTTTTATTTATTTATTTTTAACTGAAGGATAATTGCTTTACAGAATTTTGTTGGTTTCTGTCAAACATCAACATGAATCAGCCATAGGTATACATATGTCCCCTCCTCTTGAATTTCCCTTCCATCTCCCTTCCCATCCCACCCCTCTAGGTTGTTACAGAGCCCCTGTTTGAGTTCCCATTGCTTATCTATGCAATCTTGTTTTCAAGGGAAGTTCAAAGAGTAAGTATCTAGAATCTATTAGGTGGGGAAGTCCCCTAACTTAGAAAGTGGTTTCAGAAGCTGGATATGGGGGGGAAAAGGCCAACTCTTTCCTACTGTCAGGACAGGGTGCCTAGAAGAACTGGGAGAATCATACTTCTCTAATTCCCCTGTGTGCTTTCACTTCAGTTGTGTTCAACTCTGCAACCCCATGAGCTGTAGCCCACCAGGCTCCTCTGTCCATGGGATTCTCCAGGCAAGAATACTGGAGTGGGTTGCCATGTCCTTCTCCAGAGGATATTCCTGATCCAGAGATCGAACCCGTATCTCTTATGTCTCCTGCACTGGCAAGTGGGTTCTTTACCACTAACCCCACCTAGGAAGCCCAATTCCTCTAGAGCTTCCCAAATATTACCATTTCACCTGTCAGTCACTGTTTCCTAATCAAATGCATTCACTCTAGAGTGTGGCAGAAAACTTGAGTATGGCCCATCTGTAGGTCACGTGATTATCCTGCTGTGGCAGCCTCAGACTGCTGGCCACAGCAGAGGCTTCCTTATGAATTAGAATCATCCTGCTGTTCTTCATCTGTTTGTCTCTCTCTCTCTCTCTTTTTTAAATAATTTCATTTATGTATTTTTGGCTCTGCTGGGTCTTTGTTGCTGCTCGGGCTCTCTCTAGTTGCAGTGAGTGAGGGCTAATCTTCATTGCAGCGCACAGGTTTCTCATTGCAATGGCTTCTCTTGTTGTGGAGCATGGGCTCCAGAGCACAGGCTCAATAGTTGTGCCTCACAGGCTTACTTTCTCTGAGGCAGGTGGAATCTTCCCAGATCAAAGACCGAACTCTTGTCAACCAAACCCATGTCTCCCGAACTGGCAGGCGGATTATTTACCACTGAGCCACTGGAGAAGACCCACTTGTCCTCTTAAAGCACCTTTTCAAGGTTGTCAAATACCTTTTTTTAAAAAATTTAATCCTCTGAAGTTGCAACCATAGGGCAATGGGGAAAGTTGAGGTTAAGTTCTAAGAGAAAACATGCAGTAGTTTTCCCAGTTACTTCATTAATACCTAAAAAGCACATCTCATTTCCAGGCTCAAAGTGGAGGGATTTCTCACTGCATCCTGCTCTGTATCAACAAGGCTAGTTCCCGTTTTTAGGGTCTGCCGTTGGCCTCACTGCATACCTTATATCAATTTTTTTATTTGAATCTCTTTGTTTGGAAATGACAGAAATGCAACTTGAAATAGATTAAACATAAAGAAGACTGTATTGGATAACAAAATTCAATAAAAGGCTGAACAACTAATTTGCAAAAAAAAGTTAGGATCTCTCCAGAATAACTGGAACTAGGCTCTTAAATTCTAACATGAGCCTCTATAGCTTTTGTCTCAACTTTTTATTTATTCTCTCTTCACTGCAACCCCTTTCCTTCCCTTCATGGGTGAATATGGCTGGAAACATTCCCTGAGCTTTATATCTATAGCGTTCACCATTCAAAAGAGAACGACTTAGGATTTCCTGGTGGCACAGTGAATAGGAATCCCCCTGCCAGTGCAGGGGACATGGGTTCAATCCCTGGTCCGGAAAGATTACACATGCCGCGGAATAACTAAGCCCATGTGCCACAACTACGGAGCCCTCGCTCTAGAGTCTGCAAGCCACAATTACTGAGCCCACATGCTGCAGATACTGAAGCCTGAGTGCCAAGAACCTGTGCTCCACAAGAGAAGTCACTGCAATGAGAAGCCCATACACCACAACTAGAGAGTAGCCCCTGCTCACCACAACTAGAGAAAAACCTTTGTGCAGCAACAAAGACCCAGTGCAACCAAAAATAAATAAGCAAAAAAAAAAATTTTTTTAAGAGAATGACTTGCTTCTCAATTCAAATAAGAAAAAATGATGAGAAAGGGTTTTATTGACCCATCTTCAAACAGGTAACCGCACCTGGGATGTGGTTATGGCTGAGGGTTATGGCTGAAGGTAGGACGGTATGAGAACAACGGTCCCCTGGGTAGCCTTGTGGATAGAGGAGACAGGTCCCAAGAGAAGAGTCATGCTGGGCTGACCACACCACAGATGACCACTATGGCAGTCCTCAGGCAGGTCCCTTCCCACATGCAAAAGTTTGAATAAGTTTGGCAAGGTATGGCATGTTTTATAAGATCAAACCCTTTTCTTCCCCCTTCCCTTTTTTAAAAAAGAACCAACTCAGCTCAGCCTCTATGTGTCATTTTCCTTCCTAGACAACTAAGACATTTTAAGGAGAATCTCCCCATAAATAAGTGCCTTTGTGCCCACCAAATCAGAAGATCCCTAAACAACGCATCTAGGGGGATTCCCCAATAGTTCAGTAGTTAAGACTTGCTTCCACTGCAGGGGGTGCAGGTTTGATCCCTGGTCATGGAACTAAGGTCCTGCATGCTGCATGGCACAACCAAATAAATTAAAAAAAATTTTTTTAAGTATCTGAAAAAAAACAAAGCATCCAGAATTAACTTATCCCCATGTGTCTCTCTAGTGCCCTCTGTTTCCATCATAGATCAGATACTCAAGAAATATTTGTAGAACTGAGTTAAGATCTTTTCTCATTCTTCAGAGATCTCTGAAGGCTAAACATTTTGAATGTTTAGGATCCCTGGAAAGGCCTAATGCTAGAAGTTACAAATAAAAATGGAAATTAATAAAAGACTGGGGTAGCCCATGGTACTAGTGAGAAAAACAAAAAAAGTCAATAAGGGAAGGGTTGTCCCCATTACAGAGAGATGAACAAGAAACTACAGGTTTTCTTTTTTTTGTTTGTTTTCTTTTTGGGGGGCGGGGCAGGGGGGTGCATGTTGCTTGGCTTGTGGGATCATAGTTCCCCAACCAGGGGTGGAACCCAGGCCATTTCTGTTAAAGTGCCAAGTCCTAACCACTGAACTGCCAGGGAGTTCTCAAGACTATAGGTCAGGTCCTGATAGACAGATTGGGAATATACAGTTAATATGTTTGCCTCCAACCTTCCCTGGACCAGAATTTATAGCAGGAGAGAATAGTGATTTGGAAGAAGGTTACTGATGGAGTTGATATTGATAAATGCTAATGAAAGGAGTTCTAAGGTCCTCAAGCAGGACCAAAAATGTATTAACTTTCCACTAATAGATAAGCTCCATCCCTTACTAGAAGGTAGACATGGAGGTCTGATCAAGCTTGGCTTCCAGTCACAGTTGTTCAGCAATGACACTGAGGCACTGCTTCAGAGGGTGAGCAGATGCGTGTCTAAGGTAGGAGGAGCCAGCGCTCTGTGCTCTCCCCCTAGAGGAGAGAAGGACTGACAGGAGTGCACTGGATCAGGGAATTAGCCTGCTGCCCACACTCTGAGCCCCGCAGAGCCTTGCTCAGAGTTCTGACGGAAGGTCAAGATCTGTGTTCGCTTGTAGAAGTAGCCTGCGAGTTCTCCAAATGACCACAGGCAGCAAGAGTTCTCCGGGGCATGGGTCGTTTTTCCTCTGCTCTCAAGGTAATTCCACTGTCCAAGCTCACAGAGCTGGGATCAGAGCAGCAGAGAAGACAGTCCCCACTGTACCCTCTGATCAGGTTCCTTTTTGCATGCAGCTCTCTCTGTGGAGGGAATCCCCCATCACAACACACTCCCACTCTTTTCACTTTTCCTCCAGGACCCCTCACTAGGCATCAGTTTCCTCACCGGCAAAAAATTAAGGGATCTCGGCTAACTCTGCAGCACCCTGGTGTCTTCTGAAATCTCAAAGGTAGAGGTGATGCTGTGGTGCAAAGACACGGGTCCATGTCTGGATTACACGTCTAGGTATCAGGTGTAACAGATCAGAGCTCAACCAGAGTGTGGTCTGGGTCTATCAGTCACGAGCCTCAGTCACTTGGTGAGAGAGAGAAGGGGTGGTGGTGGTGGTGGTGGTGGTGGTGGTGGTGGCTAACATTTAATGTTTACTGTGTGCCAGGCACTATTCAAACACTTCAGATATTTTAATTCACTTAATCATTAAAGTAAACCAGGTTATAGATGAGAAAGGTAAGGCACAGAGAGGCTAAGTAACTCACCCTGTCATCCAGCTGGGAAGTGGCAGCGCCAGAGCTGGAACCCAGTGATCAGGCTTCAGAATCCATCATCAGTTATGGAAGTGAAGACATGCTCAGCAAGGAGGCTTTGTGGGGGGGTTTCTGGGACAATATTTTCATGTCAGAGCATTTTTATTTCCCCAAGAGTGCACGCATTGGGGGGAGTGGAGTCTCAGTTAGGATGAGTGTCCACATCAGATCACAACCACTAGCCTCTCTGGTTTGAGGCCCTTGCAGAGCCCAGCCCATTCTACCTGTCTCCTTCTTTTATGCTGAGTTCTCAGGAAGCCCTCGTGGATGTCCCCATATCTCACACACACGCAGCCTGGCCTCCAAAGTCGCCCTACCTACACCATCTGAAACACCTGAACCCAACAACAGGCAGGATTCAAACATTTTCTTGGACTTCACCTCAGGGTCAGTGCCACTCTCAGCACAAACGGCTCCTTGCAGAGAGAGGAGCCTCCAACTCCAGAGTCCTGAGTCTGGAGAAGGGCAGCTTCTGCCCAGTTAAGCCAGCAACAGGCACGTTACCACAAAACTTCCAATCACCACAGCCATTTCTTTGATTCCCTGTAAAGATGTCAAGCATTTGTGGATTATACTGGTCAGAGCTCTTGGCTGTGTCAGAAGCCCAACTTAAATCGGTTTAGAGGGGAAAAGGAACTTAATGGCTCCATGACCAAAGTGTAGCCATGACAGGGATGGATCATGGAAATGGAGACAGATGGAACCAGGGCCTCACGTCCCTGCTGGTCCCTGCACACAAGCCTCAGTTGCCCCTTTGCTTCCGCTTGTGAAAGGGATATGGCCCCTTGAAAATTCCTCAGATGAGGAATTCTCCCAGGCAGAAGGCTGGCCCAGAGGGAGGGAGTTTCCTGTCCTTGGGGAGTGAGGGGATGAAGAAGGGAGAGTGATCCCTGTTCAAAGAGTGGGGAGTGGGAGTCCAGGATGGGATTCCTTCCCTGGACACAAGGCAGGATTCCCCAACACAAAGAGTTCAGCCTCACCTTCATGAATCATTCAACGAACAGATATGGGAAGACCTCCAATAGTACCATGATGTGCTAGCCACTGTGGGAGGCAGGGCTCCAGAGACAGTGATCAACATGAAGACACAGTTCTGCCCTACACCTTGCACTGTACTGCAAATACTTCAACAAGGTGAGTAACCAAGAGAAGGAGGTACTACAGGACACCCAACCTCGTCTAGGGGTTTCAGGGAAGGCTTCCAGGAAGCAGTGACATCTAAGTTGAGACCTAATGACAAACAAGTGTTTCCCAGGTTTCAGCTTTTTTTTTTTTTTTTTTTTGGTGAGGGTAAGGGAGCAGGAGGGGTATGTGGTAGAGAGGAGACTGGAATGAACATTCCAACCAGAGACAACAACTCTGAGCTGAAAGATCAGTGTGTGAGGGCTGCAAAGAAAACCACGGTGAGGGGGAAGCAGGCTGGAGGACTGGCGTGGAGGACCTTGTGGGCCAGAGTGAGAGCTTGGATTTGATCCTGAGGACAGTGGAGAGCCACGGGAGTTCTAAGGAAGAGAGCAGTGGCACTGTCTGACTTCTGATTCTCAGATCCTTTGGTTCCCTGGGTCAAGGTGCACCTCCCACACGGGTGGAGAGAACATTCTGAGTCAGTTTTAGTTTAGACCTCCTAAAAAGTAATTAGAAAAAACACCTCAAGCCCCCTACAAGCAGTAGTTACAGAAATGGGGGATAGGTGTTAAACGAAGAATGAGTGGGCCGGGGAAGTGGATGACCTGAGGGTGGGCATGCTCCCCACTGTGTAACTAAGCTAAGGGGGAGGGAACTAGGGAGCCCTTCTCTCATTCCCCTAGGACTCTGGCTGGTACCGAGGGGTTGCCACTTCCTTGCCTTCTTGCTGGGTCTCCACTTTTTCATGGGCAGGATCTGCCAACAATGGGTGCAGGAGGCTAGGGGCTGGGTGAGGAAGCTGCGAGATCCTCCTCAGGTGAGCTGCAGGGGTTGAAGAATTCTCTGTTCTGTTCTCCTGGGAAGAATTCTGTATCCTGTGGCCCCACAGTGTGGAGGCCAATGGCTAAGTCCGTGGAGCACACTGTGGCCAGGTCCAGACTGAATCTAGGTGGTTTTCCTGAAAAAGAAAAAGGCCTCTGGAGGAGGGGGTAGCAGCTGAGAATGAAGGGGTTGTTTGGTTACTGCCCGGTCTTGACCTTCAACACACACGCACACACACGTACCCACATACACACATACTCTGTGCCCAGGGTGCTGGGAACCAGAGGTTCACACCCACAGTAATAAGGGGAGGGACTGAGCTATGGGACCTGGGGGAGAGGAGAGGCAGGCTGGGCCTTGAAGGTGCAGGGCAGGGCTTTGTGGCCTTCAGGACAAGTGAGGATAGAGGTAGCCCTCCCCCTCAGTAGCTTCAGGTGGCGCCTTCACAGCAATCCTTCTGCCCACCAGGCGCTCCAGTTGGTGGGTCTCAGCTCTCCAAAGGCTCTTTCTCTCCGCCCCTTAGCTTCTGTTCCTCTGCTGTGTCTGTCCCTGGCCTTGTCTCACTAAGACTCACCCTCTGTGTGTCTGTCTCACTATCACGGCCCTGTTTTGTCTCATCTCTCTCTTGATCTCCATTGCAATCCTTGTTTCCGACCGTGTCTCGTCCATGTGGCTTCTGTCTCCACGCCTGCCTCACTCGCTTTCTCCATCCCCGCTCTGTCAGTTATCTTTGTCTCCTCTGTCTCTCTGCCTTGTCCCCACCTCCATCCTCACCTTCCTGTTGTACATGTTTCACCCTGGTCGCCACCTCTGTTCCTGTCTCCCTTTTGCTTTCCCCGCCCCCCACCCCAATCTAGCTCTCTCCTCCATGTCTCATCCTTGTCTCTGTGAACCCTTATCTCTTATTCCTTTCTCCATCTTTCTCCATCACTGTTTCTGTCCCTTTATCTCCCTGTCTCCGACTCAGTCTCCTCTCTTCATCCATATCCTCTATCCCCATCGCAGGTCCCATCTCTTTCTCATTCTTGTCGCCATTCGCCCTCCTGAGCCGCCTCCGTGGTCCCCTCCGGGATAGGACCTCGATGGGGGCGGGGCCGAGGGACTGAATCAGAATAACTCGGTTAACTGGACGAATTGAATTAACTTCTTCACACGAGCGCCGCCAGGCCTGTTTCCCCTCCCTTCTGCGGGGCCGCAGGTGGGGAGGCCAGGGAGAGGGGTCGGGACCCTACGGCCTGGCACGATGCGTAGACTGAAGGTCTGGTCCGGACTGGGGCGGGATGGGGACTCTAGGGATGGGGCCCCGGGCAGCCTGCCCTGCATCTCCCGAGCCCTAAGAAGGCGGCGGCGACCCTTTGGGTGGGTGGGGGGGAGGGGGTCGGGGAGACTGGGGCGGGGTCTTGGCCGTCCAGGCCCCGCCCCGACGAGCTCGCCCCGCCCCGCCCCCTCCGCGGGGTCCTGCGCGTTAAAAGGCGCGCGGGCCGGGCTGGGCTGCACTTGCGTTGCACCAAAGCGGAGCGCGGCCGCGACGGGGCGGGCGGTCCAGCGGGCGCTCAGAACTGGCCTTGGGTCCTCAGCGCCTGGCGCTCCAAACCCCATCTTGACCCCAACCCGGCCTGGGACCCAGACTCCGACCCGGCCAGGCCCGGCCCCCGCCCCCGCCCCCCGGGCCGATGGACTACTCCTACCTCAATTCGTACGACTCGTGCGTGGCGGCCATGGAGGCGTCCGCCTACGGCGACTTCGGCGCCTGCAGCCAGCCCGGCGGCTTCCAGTACAGTCCCCTGCGACCCGCCTTCCCGGCGGCCGGGCCTCCCTGCCCCGCGCTCGGCTCCTCCAACTGCGCGCTTGGCGCTCTACGGGACCATCAGCCTGCGCCCTACTCGGCAGGTGAGCCCAGCCCCGGTCCAACCCTCCCTGCAAATCCTACGGCACCCCCAGCCCCTGCCCACTCGGCAAGTGGTTGCGACGGTCCCCCACAGCCTCCACAATCTCTGCCCTAGCCAGATCCTCCAACTTCCCGCGGGACCTACAGCCTCCCGAGTAAGACGAGGTTCCCTAGGCAGAGTTGAGCCCCACCCTCTCATCCTTCCTGTTCCTCTTTCTCGCTGCTGTATTCCTATCCCGTGCTCTTCAGGTCAAGGAAATAAATAGATCCCCGGTCTAGCCCCAGACTCTTCATCAGGCCCTCCCCTGCCCACATGCAAGATTGACCACCAAATCTCTCCATACCCTGTATCCTTGGAAGATTTCTCCCGGCTCAGGCCAATCAGACCGCCCATCCTTATCATCACCACCCACTTCATGCCCGGCCCCAGCATGGGCCCCGGCGGCAGATGAGCTGCCCAGCTGGGAGCCTTCCTAGAGTTCCAGCACCATCAAGCCCCTACTGCCTGGTTTCGAACACATCCTACCTGTGCCCAAACCCTCTTGCACCACTGAAAGCCATTCTGTGGCCAGAAGAAAAGGATGCTCAGGTCATTAAGCCACTTTCATTTCCCCATTCCCCTGGAGATTTTCCTAGCTAGAGTCCTGCAGAACCCAGAAGCAGCCCCATGAGACGCCCAAGCCTCCTTCATCCAAGTCTCTAACTGAACCTTCAACCTCATGAAGGCTCTTAGCCACCCTCATCTCTCCAGTTAGAGTCCAAGCTGCCCCACCCAATATCCTTATTTCCTTCCTTCCTGGGACCACAGGACCCAAGTAGAAGATTGGGTGTGATGGGGAGGGATAGTGAGAGAGACCTGAGCTTGGAGAAATGAGAACCAGGAAGATGGAGTCAGAAACTGGAACGGGGACAGAGAGATTGGGTACTCGGGGTCATATGCACATGGGGACTATGGAGGTAGAAACAGAAAACGGGGAGATGGGCCCCAGAAAGATGGAAGTCTGAGATGAGGAAGATGGGGACAGATCCACAAAGACTGAGCAGAGATGGAAAGATCCGGTGCTTGGGAGAAATGGGGACCCAGGGCTGGGGAGATGAAATAAATACCAGATGATGTGGACAGGAATTACGGGAGATGGGGACTGAAAACAGAGATGAGGAAGATGGGGATAGGCATGAGGTGTTGGAGACAGGATTAGGGGAGACAGAGAACTAGGGAGATATGACAAAGATAAAGATAACAGAGATCTCTGGAGAATGGGGAGACCTAAACAGGGGCTGGAGACAAGAATGGGGAGGTGGTGTCAGAAATGCTGTCTGTGGAGCAATGGGAAGGGGAAGGGGTAGATGGGAGACTGGACAGAAAGTGAGGGGCAGGGTTGGGGCTGGTTTTTGGAGGAGTTGGTAGACAGAAAGAGGTTCCTGGGAGGAAGAAGAAGGGCGAAGAGAAGATGGAGGAAGCTGGGAAGGGAGAAATAACCCTTCACTATGGGCACAAAGAGAAGAATGGTCCAGAAGGGGAAAGTTGCAGATCGATGAGGATGGAGAGAGATGAGGAAGAGGAGAGGGGGACACTTGGAGGAGAACGGGATGTGAAATGGGGCTGAGGAAATGAGGCCTGGGGAAAAGAAGGATGCAGGGTGAAGATGGCCAAATTTTTAAATGTCAGAGAGTAGTGGCAGGACTGAAGGTAGACCTAGGCAGGAGAGTGTCAGTCACCCAGCTGCAGTCCATGACTGGTTATTGGAGAGACAGGATGTTGATGAGACCTCACAGAAAGCCCAGGCTAGGAAGGATAGAACAGGATCAGAAGTCAGGTCGACAGGGAGAGACACGCTGAGGGTCGCAGGGGTGGGTAGACTGATGGGAGGTGGAAGGAACACTGCGGAGAGCAACGACAGGTCAAGAATCTTGACCAGAGGATCAGATTTTGGTTCCCTCGCTGCAGCTTTTGGGTCCCAGGTCTCCCCGCGCCTTGTCCGCCTTCATCCCTGCCGGCTCCATCCAGCGGTAGGGAAGCGATCTGAGATTGAGAGGGCCAAGCCCAGGGGCCAGGTCAGGGGCAGGGGACCGTAAGCGATCCCCCAGGGGCAGAACACAGCGGCCGGGCTCGGCTCCTCACGTCCCCACCCTCGTTGATTCCCCCCTCCCGCACACATCTGTAGTGCCCTACAAGTTCTTCCCGGAGCCGTCGGGCCTGCACGAGAAGCGCAAGCAGCGGCGCATCCGCACCACGTTCACCAGCGCGCAGCTGAAGGAGCTGGAACGCGTCTTCGCCGAGACTCACTACCCCGACATTTACACGCGCGAGGAGCTGGCCCTCAAGATCGACCTCACGGAGGCTCGGGTGCAGGTGTGTTTTCGCGGATGTGTGCGGGGAGCGTGCGCGCGCGGAGCGGGGCGGGAAGTTAGTGTCTGACACCTGGGGGTCCGCGGGACAGAGGGGCCACACTCGGGCAGCCGGAGGCTGCAGCCTGCCGGCAGAGAGCTAGAGCCAGGGGCCAGGGCGCAGGCTGGCGGTGACGGCAGGAGAGGACCGGTAGCCCCGGGAGGCAGGAGGCGGGCAGACGGGGCCTGAGGCCTTCGGAAGAACTGAGCTATTCAGCGTCACTGTTTCCCCTCAGTCTCCCGGGTAGGGCTGAGCACGGCAGAGTGATGCTTGGGAAGCCAGGATGGAGGACGAGTGGGTAAACGGTCAACTCCAGGTGGCTTCGGGGTCAAACGAGGCCGAACAGGGGGAAAGCCTGTCAGCGCCTCCAGGCCCCCTCTTCAGCTCTGCAGCTGTGAAACCTCTGAGCCTGGAACGCCCGGGGTTCAGGGTAGGCGCAGGAGCTGGGTCGGAGCAGACTTTTGTCGATCTTATAAATCTGAGTACAGATGTTCAGCTGGAGAGCATTTACTGAAGACCCTGAACAAAAGGTTTCCCAAGTGCCCTAACCCGCTCTCGACAGCCCCGGGCTTCTGGTAGGGAGGAATTAGGGCAAGGGCTTTGGGAGACGAGGAGAGCGAAGACCGAGTCCGGTCCAAGACACAGAACACCTGGAGGCAGCGGGGTCCGCGGGTGGGCAGATCCCAAGGGGAAGGCGCTGCGGACCTGGGGGAAGGAACCAGTGGAGCAGGGGAGAGAGGCGAGCGATGAGGAGGATAACGGGCAGTGGTGGAGGGCCGAGGGGCCAAGACTCGGAAGACTGGTGGGCAGTAATCGTGACCCGGTCCCTTCCGGCCGGAGGTCTCACTCGCGCCTGGCGGCCCCGGGCTGACCAGTCCCTGTGCCCGCAGGTCTGGTTCCAGAACCGCCGGGCCAAGTTCCGCAAACAGGAGCGTGCGGCCAGCGCCAAGGGTGCGGCGGGCGCGGCGGGAGCCAAAAAGGGTGAGGCGCGCTGCTCGTCCGAGGACGACGACTCCAAGGAGTCCACGTGCAGCCCCACGCCCGACAGCACCGCGTCGCTGCCGCCGCCGCCCGCCCCCGGCCTGGCCAGTCCGCGCCTGAGCCCCAGCCCGCTGCCCGCCGCCCTGGGCTCCGGGCCCGGACCTGGGCCGGGGCCACAGCAGCTCAAGGGCCCGTTGTGGGCCGGCGTGGCGGGCGGTGGGGGCGGCGGGCCAGGCGCGGGCGCGGCGGAGCTGCTTAAGGCCTGGCAGCCGGCGGAACCCGGGCCCGGGCCCTTCTCGGGGGTTCTGTCCTCCTTCCACCGGAAGCCCGGCCCCGCCCTGAAGACCAATCTCTTCTAGCCGCCGGCCTCCAGAGGCTCCGGGCCTGCCTACCCCTGCCCCTCCAGGGCCTGACAGCCCCTCCCCATCCCAGGTCTGCCTGATGGCCCCACTCCCACTGTGTCTGACCCCTCCGTGTGCCCTCCCCAGCTTCGGAGACCAAGCCAGGGCTACTCTCGTCTCACCCACCCCCATTCCGCACCGTGGGGGTTGGGGCGGGGGCGGATACTTTTCACTGGGATGCCCTCCAGGAGAGCTCAGAGCCACCCCCTTCTAGCCTGGCTCTCTTTGAAAAAGGGATCAAACAATGCCTGCCCCAACAGTGCTCAAAGGTGAATCCTCAAATGGGAACAGCCCGGCTTCCTCCCCTGCCTCTGCAGCTGGTTGGGTCTCCCCTCGGCTTGGTGACCAGCTTGCTGCCCAGCCCTCGGGCCCACCCACCCCGTGCAAAGGCTGGTCATCATTGGGATAATTAGCGGCCCTAAGGGTCCCACCTCCGTTTTGTCCCTCACTCCTCCCTGCCCAACCTCAGCCGGTCTGGCACAGAGGGGAGGCCCTGAGATGAGTAGAGCTGCCAGGGCATCGGGACAGAGGGGCTTCCTCTTTCCTGTCTTTTTTGTTGTTGTTGCTGTTCTTTTCTTTGAAAAACTTGTAATTTATTGAGGTGAGTTTTGCTCAATCCAAATAAAACTTAATTTATTGACATCACACTGGAACCCTTCGGTACCCATGAAGGGGATAGGCTGCCTGCAAGAGCCCAGTTCCCCTTATGACCAGCGAGGAACCCCCAGCTGCCACACAGCTGCAGCGCAGGTGGTACAGACCAGGAGACAAAACTAAGCAAACTGGCGCTTTGTGGCCAAGATTCTTTGCCCCCACCCAAACCAGCCCCAATAACATTAAAGTGCCCGCCCTCCCTAAACCCACACAGAAAGCTTAAATAAACCCCAGCCCAGTTCTTGGGCTATTCCTTCATTTCCGGACGGACACCCCTGACCAGGGGTTGGGAGAGGTCCCAGCTGAGCCCCTCCACCAGTGGTTCAGGCTGGGTGGAGGGCAGCAGGAAAAACGGTGAAAATGGGGACCCAAGACGTACCCATGTGGACCCCATGGCCCCCCTGGGGCTGGAGGAGTGGCCCAGAAAGGGAGGACAGCACCAGAATAACCGAGGTCTTCGGTAACCATGGTAACTGACCTCCGCAGCCCTGGCTCTAAAAGGTGAGGGGTAGGATGTCCTAATTAGGACACTGATTGGGCAAATGATTGGGCAGTAGGGAACACAGATCCCCAATAAATAGGCAGAGAAGTACTGCCCCGACCCCTTATAACTCTTCAACTCCAGGGCTCTGGCTGGGCCTTCAAGGGCGGGTTTGGCGCTCAGTTCGCAGCTTCAAAATGCCACCGCGGTCACTTGCTGAGCTGCAGGGTGTCCAGAAGGAGGCGCTTGTGAGCTGGGTCTTGCACCCCAGCTTCCTCCAGGTCTTCTTCAGTGATGTCGCTGTAAGGGTAAGAGACGCTTGGAGAAGGGCCAGGTGGTCCAGAGAGCCCCTAGCTCCGCCCCCAAGGCCAGCCCCACCCCATCCACCTCCAGCCCCGCCCCCACCTGAGAAACTCCAGGTCGTCCCAGCCATTGTGCACCAGTCCCTCCTCATAGCGTTCCAAGCCGATGGCCCTCAGCCAGGCTCCCATGCCTGCCTCACCCAGCCCACCAGCCCGCCCGACCTGCGGGCACGGAGCCTGAGGGAAGAGAGCAGGTTAGAGGGAGCACTAAGGGGGGCCTGCACACACAGGAGGACCTGCAGACAGCCATATTCTGCCACGTGCTCTGGGGTGGGGAGAGAGGCAGAGCAGGGGGCTGATTCCTGCGACCTTCACCTCCCCAGTGCCCAGCTCAGGGCAGAGGGGACACCTCTGAGTGCTGAATGGTGAAGTAAAAGTATACCCCCATTCGTGGGCATGCACACACTGCAGACAAACAGCCAGCCACCCCTGGCCCACCCACCTCCTCTGCCAGGTCCTCCTGGATGCTCTCTCGGATGCGAGGTGGAGGGAAGCTGAGAGGCCGGCCATAGTCCGAGGGCAGCCCCCGGGGTGGCTGTAGCTCCAGGGGGCCTGGCAGGAGCATGGAGCGGCCAGGCCCAGCAGGAGCATAGTCCACCTCACTCAGCGTCTTGGCCATCTGTAGCACTGAGCAGGAGCGATCATCCCCACTGGCTACCTCCCCCAGGAAAGCGCTGGTGGGCGAGGGGCCTGGTGGGAGTGGGGGTCTTGGATGGGCCTTGGGAGGTGGTGGGCCACGGGCCTCAGCCCCACTGCGGCCCCGGGTCACTGGCCCTGGCAGAGGATCCAGACTAGGGGGCAGGAAGATGGCTGAATCCGGCAGTGGTGGTGGTGGAAAGTCTGGAGGGGGTAGTGTGCCCCCAGAGTCCTCATCTGATGAGCTCCCCTCCCCAGCACGAGGAGGCCGGTGGCGCCCAAGCTGTGGGGCAGGCACTGTGATGGCCACTTTGTTCTTGGTGGCAGGTGGGATGGGAGCCCTGGCAGGTGAGGGTGGCTCCGGGGGCAGCAGCTGGTGTGGTACCCCTTCAAGGACGTAGTAGGCAGGGTTATTGAAGCTGTTCTTGGGTGGGGGGGCCACCACCCCTTCCGGCTCTGGAGCCCCCTCTGGCTTCAACCTGGGTTTGGGAGCAGAATAAAATCAGGGCCCAGAATCAAGGGGAGAAGGGCAGTGGTGCAGTGGAAGAAGCACTGGGCAGGCAGTCAGGAGTTGTAAGCTCCCACCCCTAGACTTGCATGTGACTGTGGGCACGTCACTTTCCCTCTCTGCCCCTCTGTGTCCTCATCTCTAAAACTGGGGAGACAACTGCATAACCCCCAATCTTTCTTGCCTCACTCACTAAGAGTCTCCAATCTTTTTTTGATTTTGTAACTGTAAAAAATGGGTGTAAACAGAGTGTAAAATGGGTGAAAACAGAGGCCAGAAGGCAGGGCAATAAAAGCCTTCAATGAGAATGACCGGCCAGATGTGGAAAGCCCTGGAGGCATCTGAAGTCAGTCTACTGAGGAATCTTACTCAAGGATTCAGGTTAGTTTTACTCAAGGCTGAAGATAAAACCAAGGTGACTGATAACAGCTGAAGATGACTGAAAATGCACCAGGAGTTTTTATTTATGTTCAAATGACAACTGGATATAATTAAAAAGCAAGGCTCACTTTCCCAAAGTATGATCCACAGAACACTATACTTGACCTTGACCCTTAAACAACATGGGCTTGAACTGCTCGGGTCCAACTCTATGCGGATCTTTTTTTCACTACTACAGTACTGCACGATATATGAGCCACATTTGTTGAATCCATGTGGAACCTCAGATACACAGGAACTGGGGATCCAGAGGGATGACTATGAGTTATACACCCCTAACCCCTGCCATGTTCAAGGGTCAACTGTAGTTCCCCAGGATATTAATAGTTACTGCATGGAAAAGTTTCCTGGCCCATTAAGTTTGGGAAACTATATTCAACACAGCTGAAAAAGGATTTCCTTCCTGTCCACAAGCTCAGAGCTTTTGCTGATACTATTGTGCACTGGGAATATCTAAGAAAAGAATCTAGCAACAACCATTTCCCAAACTCATTTGACAGCAAACCGGTTTCCAGTGGGGCATCTTGTAGGACAGTATTCCATAGAATGCCCCAGGGAA
Organism: Odocoileus virginianus; assembly: GCF_023699985.2. Lineage (NCBI taxonomy): Eukaryota > Metazoa > Chordata > Mammalia > Artiodactyla > Cervidae > Odocoileus > Odocoileus virginianus. The sequence continues at coordinate 30,103,697 of NC_069683.1, forward strand.
ATCTGTGCTGAGACACAGGCCTTCTCCAAACAGAAGGCTCAAATTAAGTGTCTAAGGGAGCTGTTGCAGAAACCATTTCTAAGTCTATTTTTTAAGACAGAAGTGAGAGGAGAGGCTGACCATGCTCCCTTTGACTCAGAGCCACACCTTCAGGAGGCCTGGCTGGCCACTGGCCACGGGCTTAGGGCCCCACAGAGACCCAAGCAGTAGATGATCCCCAGGCCAACCCCGAGAGCCATGCACAGTGATGGATCAAGATGGATAAAGGATGGGAATGACAGTTTCCTTCTCTCACCTGGGAGTCAAGGGCTCCTCCCGGGGAGCAGTTCGGGGTGGGGCTGGGGGCCTCCCAGTTGGTGGTGGCTTCTCTGGTTCTTCAAATAACTTGGACAGTGGGCAGGAGGCCTCTGTGGAGGCTGGCTTGCGGCTCCCTGACCTGTCAGGGTGCACAGGGGAGGGACATGAAGCAGGGGCTGGCCCCGAGTCCCCAGGCACCCCTTCATGTGACTCCCCACAGAGCCCCAGCTCACCTGGGATCCTGGCTGCCTCGGGACACAGAGGGGGCTTTGCTCTTTGCTCCTGCCTCATCCTTATCAATGCTGATCCACTCTGGGAGAGGAACGGAAAGGAGACTTAGAAGGGACCTGGGGTCCTGCACCTCACAGACACCCACAGGCTAGCTAGCCCCTTCCCAGCTACTCCCCAGGGCAGGCCCACCCCCCAGACCTGGCTGTACAACTGCCAAATGTTCCAGGGATTCCAACGCCCGCCCCGCAGCCCTGGTCCTCCTCTCCTAGACGTGCCCGCACCGCCCCACTGTATGCCCCACACCCCTCCTAATGGAGCCCCCACCATAGAGTCGCTCACGGGTGCCCAGGCGCTCTGTGGGCACCCGCACCTTCATGGAGCCACGGATGTTGCCTGTCTCCTCGCCGCGGTGGGACAGGAAGGTCAGGAACTGCTGGGCTGTGCTGCCAATCATTGACTTGAGCGCCACCACGCACTCCCCTGAAGGGCAGATGGAGCAGACCAGCAAATTGCCAAGCCTTCCTAGGGCCCTGCCCGGCTTCCTGTGCCCCGCAGAGCCCCTCCACCCTCACCATAGGATTCGTAGCCGTCCATGGACTTGACTGTGAGCAGGAGGTGCTGGTCTTGCAGGTACTCGATGTCAGCCAGAATGGGGTTGAGCTGGAGCAGAGAAGCCCAGTGAGGAATAAAGCACCCCCCACCCCACTTCCTGCTGTGACTGTGGCTCATCCCACCCTCAAGCTTGTCCGTGCTCACTGCCGTCCACCTGAAGGAAAGATTCCCATGGGCCTTTCAGAGCAGTCAAGAGCCCTGTAACTAATTAATTTTCTGCATCAACAACGGCCAACACAGCATCTGATGTTTAGTGAAGCCTTGAGAAGTATTTACAGAATGAATGAATGAACTGCAACCTGGTCTCCCACCTGCTTCCCCACCGCATATGCCCTTGTGCTCACTCATGCCCACTCCACATACAAGCCCAGGCCAGGCCGTGGGCTCTTCCCACCCTCCCCCCCCAGGCAGGCTCCAGGTGGTGCTCGGCTGCACTTCTGTGCCCTCACCCCCAAGCCTCACCGTGGGCAGCTGGCGTGAGGACCACTGCACCTTGAGGAAGTTGATGTTGTCACTGCTCTGGGCATCATTTTCAAAGCTCTTCTTATACTCTGGTGGAGGTAGGGGACACCCAACTGAGTGCCACCTCTCAGCTTCCCTTCCCCCTAACTAGGGGGCTGACCACTCTGGGCACCTCAGGCCTCCCATCCCCCATGGCCCACACCCAGCCCTGGGCCCCGCCTCAGACCCTCCAGACAGGTGGAGTAGAACTCGATGAAGAACTTGGTGCGGCTGGCCGTCTTCACAATGGCCTCAATGCTCTCAAACTCAATGTAGGCCTGGTCTGAGGTCTTTGAGAGCCCTAAGGGGCAAAGGGAGGAATGCAGACAGGAGGGCTGAGAGGGTGGCAGGAGGAACAGGACACAGACACAGCACTGCGGCAGGGAATCTGGAGCCGCGGCAGGGAATCTGGAGCCCTGGCAGAGCAGGAGGGAAGGCCAGGAGGGGCCTCCTCCATCCCCAGCAGCCGAAGGAGACCCCAAAGCCTGGACCTGGGACTGGGACAGACAGACAACCCAAGAATGAGAGACCTTCTGAGAAGCGGCTGGGAACCAGAGTGCCTGCAGGATATGCCCGCCAACAATCCACCATGCCACTAGGCACACAGGTACACGAGGAACCCCAGGCAGGCAGAAACATGTACACGATTACCTTCACGCACACACCTGCTCATGGGCATATACCTCCCACGATGACTCAGGAACACAGACACCTTTACACATCACAGACACATTCCTGCACATGCATGTATGTACCTGCCCCTACACACCCACCCACACACATACGCAGATATATTCAAAGCTATGCACACCCCCCAGGCTAGCACCTGCACCCACCCAGATGGATGCCACACCCACAGCACAGCCAGAATAGCCACCTTTCTTGGAGATGAACTGAGAGGTAACTCCAACCTCAAACGTCCCAAACACGGGGGAGTGGTCGCTGGTGACAATGTCATCCGTGCAACCTGGGGGAGGGAAGTAGGAATGGGGGCTCAGGGAAAAGCTCCTTACTCTCTCTTCCCCATTCCCAAAGCCAAGGAAGAGTCAGGTGAGGGACCACCCAGGATTGCCCATCACCCTGTCCGGGAGGCTCTGACCATAAGAGTTGCAGATGATGTGGGTCTCGGGATAGGATTTCCAAAGAATCCGGTCACACCATGAAGGCACATTGGTCCGGACCTAGGGCAGGGGATGGCAGCGTGGTCAGGGGTCAGCTGGGGGTTGCTCAGCTGAGGCCCATGCCCCTACCACACTGGGTCCAACATCCACCTCCAACACCCAGAATCACCCCCAAGGCCTCAAGGGACCATAGAGGCTGGAAAGGTAAGTGCAGAGGCTTGACCCACACACACTCTTGATTCACCACAGTGCTGGGGGGGGGTCTCCCCTGGCCTAACCCATTCTCCTCACCCCAGTTGGCTTCTGCTTGTGCCAGGCATACGTGTCCCGGGAACCCCGCTCATAGCGGTAAGTGGGTGGGAAGGAGATCTCCTCCTCACCTAGGAGAGGCAGGGATGGAGGGGTCAGGGCCCTGAAGACCCGGGGATACCACAAGGACCCTGGCCCCTAGGGACTGCCGCTACCACGCCCACACTCACTGAATCGAAGGAAGACCTTGTGCTTTTCCCGCTCCAAGTTGAGCTGGTCCACCCTGAGCAGGGGTTCAAACTCCTTCCTGCTGATGTAGTTCAGGATCTCCTGAGGGGAGAGGGGACATAAAAGCTGGGGCCTTGCCCTCTCAAGCCAGAGGTCAGAGCCCACCTGGGCCCCAGCCCAGCCTCCCTACCCGCCACCCACCGGGCCCTGCTCACACCTGTATATCCATGTCCAGGCGGTAGTTGAGGTCCCCGAACCAGAAGAGGTGAGTGAAACGCAGAGATATGTCAAAGGCACTGAGCTGCCGATCGCCCAGCGTGAGTAGCCGCAGGATGTCCAGGTAGTTCTGGTTCCGCCTATGGTGGGGGTAGGGGGAGCTCTAGGGTCAGATGTCAGGGACAAACATGGAGATAAGAAGTCTCTGGCTGGGGTTGGGGACAGGGCAGGGATCAGGGTCCCTGGGGACAGAGGAAGGAGCTGGAGATAAGGTCAAAATCAGGGACAGACAAAGGGGTCCTGAGTTGAGGTAAGGAAGGAGGCCTTGGGGGACAGGGATGTAGGAAGGTCGTGGACTAGAATACGGGAGAGGGAATAGGTCTCAGGGGAATAGAGGATAAGGCTAAAGAGATGACTGGGAAGGCACCCCCTCACCGGGCAGTCTTCTCATTTCCCGAGGTGAGGTGACAATTCACAAAGCCAAATGAGGTGCCATTGAACATGAAGGAGACACCCACAGCCCCCTTGTTTCCTGTCAGGGCAACAGAAGAATGCCTGGGTCACAGCAGTGGAAAGATGCTTCCGACTCCCCCACATGCCATAAGGCAGGCAGGCAGTTCCCTGCATACATAACCACGCCTTCTCTGGGGTCCACACCAGGCACTTGCAGCCCCATCTGAATGGTCTGAGTCTGCACGTGAGAGCAGGGTCACTGGAGATCACAGAGACCCCGGTGGTGAAGGCGCAAGGCTTTGCAGTTTCTGAGCACAATCTATCCTGAGGTAGCACTGGGCTGCAAACAGGGAGACCTGGGCACTATGCTGGTGCCAGGCTCTATCACGTACTAGCCTGTGTGACTTTAGACAGGTCACTTGACCACTCTGGGCTCGAGTTTTATCATCTGTGAAATGGAGATAATTATCCTGGCCATGCCTCCTGGTGGGGCTGGAAGAGATTTAGAATATGAACATGCTTTGCAAAGTTCAAAGAGTTCTATAGATGGGAGGAAACCCTGGACCCTGGCTAGAAAGGAAGCAGGAGGAATGGACAGAGGGACCCCACCCTCTTTCCTCACCCAGGGTGTTGGCAATGCCGGTCTTCACACTGGACGTACTGACGTGGCTGATGCGGTTCTCATGCTCTGGCTTGACCAGCACAGCCACCTTGATGTTCCACAGTGACTGCATAGCAATCTGGGGAGAGGGTGCAGGGTCACCCCTGCCCCAGGCTGGGCCACTGTCCACATCTCCCTCACCCTCACCCTGCCCAGCCCACACTATAGATGGTTCTGGAAATCACAAGGTAAGAAGGCCTGCCACACCTTTTCCTGAGGGACCAGAAAGAGTGGCCTTCCCACAGCATAAAGGACTCAGGATAGACTTCCTAAAGGATATTTCCAGGGACCAGAGGGAGAGCCAGTCAAGCTGTAGGGAGCCAGCCAGTGTGTGGGGAGAGGGGCTGGACAAGATAACATCCCCTCACCGGGCGGTAATCCAGATCCGTGAGCTCCTTGAGGCCCCCGCGGAGCAGGTCCAGCCACTCGCGGTCACCCACTGAGTTCTCCTGGGTCCCAAAAACATAGATGTCATGGGGTATGGTCACCGTGACCTCATCCAGGGTCTTCCCCAGACCCTTTGAAGTGAACCAAGATGTCACATTTTTCGGAGGCGGCACACTTCCTGGAGGTGGAGGGGACAGGGCAGTCAGGCCCCTGCCTGGGGCCCCTCCTCTCTCCCACCCCAGTCCCTCCGCAGGCCTGACCCATGTTCCAGGTGCCTATGAAGATGGAGATCATGTCAGGCTCGTCCTGCTTGGAGTGCTTGTTCTTCATGAGCTGCAGGAGCTGGCAGAAAGCCTCACGCTTCTGCAGGGGACAGCAGTCAGTCAGGCACAGGTGGGCAGCCAGGAAACCCCCTTCCACAGGCCTACCCTGCTAGGTGGCCTGTCCCTCGAGGACAGGGACACGCCTCTGGCTCACCACCACACACCCACTTCTCAAGCATACAGCAAGTGTTCAGTAAATGTTCACTGAATGATTATCAGCCCACCCTCGGGCTGCCCACTCTCAGCACACATGCTATTTACCCCATCATAACCACCTGCCCCATGAGGGATGACATCTCTTTCCTCCCATCTGGCAGGGACCCCTGTAGCCCCCCGCGGTCAGGCCCATGCGCTGCTCACCCGGGCGCTGACGAAGATGAAGTCCTTGCGCTGCGTCCGGTCCTTCTCCTTCTCAAACACGACACCCAGCTTGTTCTGGACCCGCTGGGACTTAATGAGCTGACGGACTAGGGGATGGAGAATGGGTCATACCAGCCTGTGCCCACAGACCCAGGGGGCCCACCCTGCTGCCCATCCTGGGTTGGGCCCTGGCTCACTGCGGTCATGCGTGAAGGTTGTCCAGTCCTCCTGTGAGTCCCGCTGTCTTCGCAGCAGCACCAGCCGCCCACCCTCCACATCCACACTCAGCGTGAACTTCTGTGACTTCCCGATCTTGGTCAGGTCACCCAAGGTCACATCCAGCTTCACCTGCAAGCCAGGAAGTGGGGGTGCTGCTGAAAAGACCTGGGGAGCAGGTAACACCCTCTTCACCTCCACCCACTCTCTGCCCTGGAAGGTCCCCCCACCCCCCGCTATGTACCTCAAAGGCCTGCACGGGGATGGTCTTGGCCTTACGTGTGGATGGCTGTAGTGGGGCCGGAGGGGATGTGGAACTCATGTCCTGTAGGGCCTTCAGGGCCTGGAAGGGGCAAGGGCAGGGCCAGGTCAAGAGCCTTGCTGAGGGCAGGGGCAGGGAGGGACACCGCTCATGTTGGTGTCAGTGCCGAACTATAGATTCAGGGTTCAGATCAGGACAAGGCAAGTGGGCAGGTGAGGGGGTCAGAGGTCAGGAGTCAGGGCACCTTCTTCTGGATGCCTGACAGGAAGTCCTTTAGCACTGACAGCTTCAGCACCAGGCTCTCTAATTCCTGCTCCCCGGTCTGTGGTGGGTTCTGCAGGGAGAACGAATGAGCTTTGTCCATGAGACCACCTAGCAGGAGGCCCCCCGCCCAGTCCCAGAACACAAACCCACTCCCCAGAGGTCTCTCCACAGTCCCACCTGCTGCTGCAAAAGGCGGGTCACCATGGGTGAGCTCTGCTGGTCAAACACCTTGGACAGGATCTCCAGACCTGACAGGACCTTGTCCACCTCACTATGGAGACACTAGGTCAGAACTCCCCACTCTGACCCAGGTACAAGGAAAAGGGGCTGAGTGTGTAGGAGTTTCAGCTGCCACCATGAGGATACAAGGGTTCAGGTGAGGAAGAGTCAGGCGGCAACAGCAGGCTCTCTGTACTGAGCCAGAGGTCAAATGTCAGGGCATCTGTGTTAACAAGGGAGCGGGAGCAGACAGGTATGACGTAAGGGTGTGGTGCGTGGCGCTGGGTGCCCCAGGTACCTGTGCAGCCTCCGGCATGAGGTGGCGAGGGTGCGGGTGAGGTGTGGCAGGTTGCTGGCTCCGCCCCGCACGGCCTCCAGGTCCAGCCCGTAGCTACCTTTCAGGTACTCGTGGGAGACAGTGCTCAGCCCATTGGGAGCACTTGGGGGAGGGGTTAAGAGGTCAGTGGGGGCCCCGCTGATACTGTCCTAGCACCCTACCCCATCCCTAGAGGAGATGGTACAAGTGGCAATCCGAGTGCAACAGACCAGAGTGTCTGCCTCTTGGGGGTCAGGAAGGGGGTGTCTTAAAGGTCTTCCCACCTTTGTTGAGGACATGGTTCTCAGAAAAGACAAGGATTGCCTGCTCAGGAGGGGTTGTGGGATCTTACCTCTCGGCAGCTGGAGTTGTGGGGGTCTCAGGGGCTGGTGGGGGGCTGCTGGGCCCCAGGGGGGCAGAAATGCTGGTAGAGCCAGAGCGTGGGGGCAGTGGGGGCTTCTCGTCCTCCCCATCTGTGGACAGAGGCCAGGAGGCAGCGGTGTGAGCCTCCTGCTCTCCGTGAAGTGGGGGGTGAGGGTGGGTACCATGGCTGTCAGGGGCTTCCATGGAAGGGAATAAATGGCCCAGGCACCAGGAAGAGTGGCAGGGGGCTTCAGAGGAGGCAGGTTGAGAAGATGGGGTGGGAAGTCACAGGAGTGTCCAGTGAGGGGCAGGGAAGGTACATGGCACCCAGGCAGCACCTGAGGCATCACGGTCGTCCGGCGGGTCTGGCTCTCGCTCCCGCTCCACAGGCAGCAGCAGGGCACATACCAGGCCCTGGTTGGGCTGGGCATACAGGCTGATGAGCTCCCCCAGGGTCTGAAAGCGCCTCACCGGCACACCCTGCGAGGTCTGCAGGCCGGCGAGAGTGGGGGAAGGGTCAGTCACCTGGTCCCCAACCTCAGGCTAGAATCCAGGCCGGGGTCAGGGTCCAAGCTCCCACCTGCACAGCCAGGAAATCTTCTCCGTCAGGTAGAATCCGGTACGTGTGCACATGCTTCTGATACCTGACGGCAAAGCAGGGGGTCCAAATCTATCTCCCCCGGGATGGCATCTAAGCCCCAAGGCATCCCTTCCTCCAGCCAACCAGCGGGCCCAGCCCCTGGGGCCCCTTGGCTAGGTTTCCCTAAAACTGTTTACCCAGGCTGCACAGGGTTAATGATGGGGCCTGTCCACTCTATCCTGCTGGTGCTAAGCAGAGCAGGAATGACCGGACCCCACCCCAGACCTACATATGCTCCACACCCACTGCAAGGCTGGGGAAGCAACAGGCAGCTTTTTTTGTGGCTTCTGCAGCTGTTTAAACAGACCCTCTGGGCTGTGGTACCAGTCTGGGCCCCCCGCCAGAGTAAGAGTCCTCAGAAGCCTGGGTAACTCGTCTGCGTGCATGGGTAATGTGCTACCACACGTGTGTCTGCTGTCTGTATTTACGCTGGTTGTCTAGCCCTGCTGGAGTCAGGTGTGTCTGGAGCAGTCTTGCTGAGGGGATGTGGGGATACCTCCCTAGGGCTTTCCTTCCCCTTCCTCAGACACCAGGAAATTGGGAGGACACACGGGGGCCCCCTGTGGGGGACCTGGGCCTCTAGGAGCCCCAAGCTGAGGAGGGGCACGAGGGTTGCTGACAGATGGCAGCCAACAGCTGAGCAGGTGACAGCTGAGCCCGGCCTGAATGGCACAGCCCGCACTCGGTGGGGGCGGAGGATCTCTCTACAGCCGTGCCTCCAGGCAGGCTTGCCCAAGGGAGTCACCTGGGCCATGTGTCGGGCAGCAGGTGGGTACCGGCATGAGAGAGGATCAAACGCCTACTTGAGACCTATACCCTGGGCACAGGGCCACTCTCTCCTCTCAGGTAAACTCTCCTTATGGGGACTCTCCTGACTACTGGGCACAAACTGTGTGGCTATCTGTGTGTGACTGGGTGTGTTGGTTTGTGGACTGTGGGTCTGTGTTTGTAACAATAACAGCATCCCATTAACTGTGTCCTGTCTCTGTGACAAGCCAGGTACTCAATGTCCTACAGACAAGATCTCATTTAATCCTCACACTTTAAGGAAATATTATTATTATCATCTCCATTCTCCAGAAAAGGAAACTGAGGCTCAAAGAAGAAAAGTGATTTGCCTAAGGCCACAAAGGAAGAGGCCAAGCTAGCATTTAGAGTCAGGACAGAGGCCAGGACCTGTATCCTGGCCTGCGTGTTGGTTGCCTGTGACTACAGGGGCAGGGGTATGTCTTTGTTTCCCCTGTACACATAGGTGTCATGTACAGGTAAGCAAGTATGTTTCTGATCACCCATCTCTAGGTTCCTGAGATGCAGGGAGTAACCAGAGTCAGCTGGTAAAGCTGAAGCTCCCACACACAGACAGACCCCCACCCCACCCAGCCCCTCCCTGGCAATGGAGCCAGAATTTTTCCCTCCTGGGACAATAATGTTCCTCCTCCAGACACAGGCCCAGCTGTCCCCCTCCCACTCAACAGCTGACCTAGCACCTGCCTCCCTCCCCTCCCTAATTAGGGGGTATGCCTCACAGGGGGCTGGTATGCAGGACTCTTAAGATATTCATCTGCCCAGTCTCCCCTCTTGGGCCTCAGACATGGAGACATAAGCCCCTTCCTCTTCAGGTCCACTGCCTAGGCCAGGGTTTCTTGACCTCAGCACCGCTGACATTATGGACCACATTCTTCTGTTGTGAGGGACGGTCCTGTGTGCTGTTGAACAGCATCCCTGGCTTCTGCGCACTAGAAGCAGGTAGCATGATGCCAGTTGTGCCAATCAGAAATATCTCTGCCAACTGTCCCGAGGGGTAAAATCAACCCTAACTAAAAACTCCTGGCCTAGGCCAGTGTACCCCCAAAGATGTGAGGAGAACAGAGGGGAAAGAGACACAAGGATAGGGACTTGGGAGGGCTCACGGGGCTGAGGAACATAACGAGAGCTAACAAAGCAGCGTCACAGCTTCCCACTCACTACCTCCCACTCCAGGGGCCTACAGAAGCCCACCCAGTGGCTTATCTGGGGGGTGAGGGGTGGGCTGCAGCTCAGGAAGATTCCAAAACTGAAAGTGCAAACCCACCCAACACCACGCCACACATGGCTGATGGGTAGAAGCATAAAACCAGGCCCACTCGGAGAGCTGCCAAGTCTAGCCCCACACTCAGCACCCACAGCTCAGGCCTAGGGCAGCCGCATCCCAGAGCTAGAGCACACACACTCACTCACTGATTCATGAAATAATGACATGGCCCCATACAGCTGCCCCTTCCCTTCTCCTCCACACTACCCTGTCCCCCAGACCCAGTCATATATATCCAGGCAGGGCCCAGTCTCAGTCCTGGGATTCAGAAAGTCCCCCTAAGGAAGCCCTTGGACATCCCCCCACACAGGCCATCAGTTCCTCTGGCCCCGGCTCCTAGTCAGATACCGGATCTCTACATAAACACAAGTGCACACAACCGTGGAATGCACATCCTCAAGCCTGCCTGGAGGATACCTGACCTGGTCTACTAGAGACTCCTTGAATTTTCCCCAATTACAGCCACCTTGGGCAGCAGGACCCCACATACTCTGCCCCCAGACACACAGCAGGAAGGAAGTGCTCCCTGCATCCTTCCTTAAGTCCGGCAGAAAGCCAAGGTCCTCACTCTGGGGGGCGCTGGCGTCCCACCGTCCCAGGCCCTCCCCCCACAACACTTAAGGAAGCCCGGGCCGTGCCCCCGCCCGCTCGGAGCCCCGGCCCCACTCACAGGACGCAGAGAGCAAAGGCTCCCGCCACGCTCTCGCTGTCTCGGACCAGGAAGCTGCCATCGCGGCCTGCCCGGGCCAGCAGCTCCTCGGCGGCGGCGCGACTCAGGTCGCGGTGGTACCAGGCGGGGGCCGGGCTGCCCAAAGCGGCTCCCGGCCCGGCGCCCCCCGGGCCCGGCGCCCCGCACGCGGAGGCCATGGCCCGCGCAGGGCTCAGCGCCGCCCGCGCCCACCTCCCTGCGCCATCCGCCCTGGGACGCTCGGGGCTGAGGCTGGGACCGGGCCCGGGTCCCGGGGCTAAGGATCCGCCGGCGAGGCCGACCCGGAGATGGGAGCTCCGCTTTCCGCCGCGCTTGCCGACGGGTTTGCCGCGCAGCCGACGCCGCCAGCAGCGCCGGCCTCAACTTGAAGAGAAAGAAAAGTTTGTTCAGAGGCGGCGGGGGAGGGGCAGGAGCAGAGCGCCTTGCCGGGCGGCCGGCCCCCACCCCCACCGCTCGGCCCAAGGCCCGGCCCGCCCCTGCCCCCACCCTCTTCCCCAAGGGGAAGTTGCCCTCTGCATCCCGCAGGACCCAGGACCCCCCAAATCCCAGGGCCTCTCAAACCCCACGTGATCCTGCCCCGCCATCACCAGAGAAGATCCAGTTCCTAACCCCCGCATCGAAGCCCAAGTCCCCACAGTCCTGCGCCCCGACACTTCGGGATCCCGACCCCTTCCTTACACACTGGCAATTATACGACCCCCCAACTCCCATAAACGTTTGATACCACCCTCAAATCCTTTCCATTCGGACTCCCTACAGACTCGTAGGATCGAGTTACCAAAATCTGCAAAGGATCCCATGATGAAGCTCCTGCCGTCCCCTCTCCCCATCACCCCCAACTACCTTGAAATCCAGCCCCCTCTTAGACCTGAACCCCCAAACTACTGGTTCCAAATCCCGTGGGGGGGGATCCCTCACAACCCCACAGAAGAGCTCCAGTGTCCTCGAATCCCCAAGCACCGTCCCTGGCAGCCCCTCAGCCCAGGCAGAGCCCTTCCCCCTCTCGGCCAAGTTCCCTGGCACCATCCCCCATACCCGCAGGCCCCGGCCTTGAGGGGTTCAGCAGTCAAGAGAGCAGGCCTCCCTTTGCCCATACATAAGAAAGTTCCCTCAGCCCCCCCCGCCCGGGCTCCCGACCTCTCCCTAGAGCTTCGGCTGCCGTGCTCAGACTCCCACCTCCTGGGCTGCTGCGAAGCCCCCTTCCCCGGGGAAGCGGCCCTGGACTCTCAGCGGCCACTTAAGATGGCCATCCTCCGCCGCCGCACCCCCCTCGCCTTCCGCCCCGCCCGCCGCTCCGCCCCCGCGGCTCTCCGCCGAGCCGGGGGTAGCACCCGCGCGCCCCGCCTCGCCCGGGCCCAGCGCCTTGATCCCAGAGCTGCTGATCGGCCGATTGACCTCGGGCAGGTCACGGGCGCCTCTCCGAGCCTCGCCTTCCGGCTCTGTATAATGGGGATAACGTTTTGAGGGCAGAGTCCACGAGACTGTGCTTGTAAAGCTCTCGGCACGGGGCCCGGCATCCAGTGGGCGCTCCCGAAAGGCGGCTATTTTTATTATTAATTAAGGAGTAACGAAGGTGACAGCTGTGTAAACTGTAAAGCGCGGCGGCGGAACGAACGGGTATTATTAGCACCCGCCCTCGCCCCAGCTACTCCCTCCAAGTCAACAAACTTGAGCCTCTGTGGGCGGGACGCGGAGCCAGGAGCTCCCTAGACCGGGTTCGCTCGGTCGTCCCCTGGCCTCTTCCCCTCCCACCAGGAGAGGTAGGGTTCCTGGGCCGCCCGGAAAGGGGCGGGAGTCTTAGGAGGGTCTGGCCCGCCCCTCCCCAAAAAAAGACCTAGCCGGTGGCGGCGTCTCCTGGGAGTCCGCTTCCTGCCCCGCCCCTCTGCCCCCTGGATCCTTAAAGGCACAGGCCTCCAGCCTGGTTCCCATTGCTGCCAACTTAGGCCGCTGTTAGAGGATCCCCTTTAACCTGGGAACTTTCACTTTGCTGAATAGAATCTGTGTCTGGGTCAGTTTCAACGAGCTCCTTTCTCTGTTTCAAATATACAGTGACTTTACCCAGCTGGAGCAAAACCAGGGACGCGGAGAGGGGTCTATAGGTCCTTCCAGTCTAGATAAACGTAATGACTGAGATCCATCCACACGGGAAACTGTCTCAAGACCTCTCCAAAAACCCAATTACTCGTCCTCCAATCTGTGGCCAACTTCCCCCTTCAGTCACCTCTTGCTATGAGGAGGTTAAGAGAGACCTAGACTGAGTCTTCACTGCTAGCTTCTAGTTTCAAGTTGATGACACCACCTGCCTGGAGTTCTCATTCAGGTACCTGCGCCTCTCTGAGGATAACTGTGGTTGGGATGTGGAGACAAAGGCTTCCCCAAGGGGAAGCCGGAGACCCTGAGATAAGCTGAGGCCAGTTCCTGGGGGCTGTGTAACGACAGAGCAGTCCTCCAGGAGAGGCACACCTACCAATCCTGGAGGGGACAAAGGTGTCGCTTATAGTTCCCGCCTCTGGGAAGCCCTAAGAGTTTCCGCCCCTCTTCCAGTCACGCCTCCAGGACTCAGCAGGGCAGAACTAGGGTTAGAATCTGCAGTGTTTGCTCTGCAGGAACCTCACAGACTGCCCTCTTCTCTAAGGTGCCAAGCCCCAACTCTGCCCCTTCAGTCGGTATCATGGGTGAATTTGTTTACACACACACACGCACCCGCAGCCTTCCCTGGACGCCAATCCCCAGTTTTCCCATATCAGCAGAAGGGAGCACAGAGCCTGGGGGAAAGGCCTTCCTTTGGGACCCGGTATAAATAATGAAGTCCTGGACTTGGCTCTCTCATTTGGGTCTATAAGGGCCACAGGATCCCTGAGGACTAATAATGTGCAGGCACTGGGCACACATGCTTTCTAGGCAACATTTCACAACTATGAGAGAAGGAAGGATTATTATCTTCATTTTATTGAAAAGGAAACCGGTTTAAGAAAAGTCAAGCAATTGATTAATTTTCACATAATGAGTAGCAGAACTGGTATTCAAGCTCATGTCTTGTTTCTCTAATCTGAAGAAATCCAAAAACTATGGAATCTGCCCTCTACTGCACACAAACTCAGAACCAAAATAATTCATCAGGCTCAGATGTGTTGGTCTATGTATTAGAACTGGCTGTCAGAGAAACCCCAAGCCCCACCCTGGAGCAGGAACTGGATGACAAAGGGATGGATAACGAATGGAAGCGTGCTGATGGCTCCCTCATTTGTGGGAGCTGAACTGAGCCCAGCCTGGTCATCAAACCTGGGGACAGGCTGGACTCAGTCATGGAGCCAGAGTGACAGCATCAGGGCCAGGCAGAGCAAGAGAGGTCTAATACCCTGGGGCCTGGCCTCAGCAGTCAAGGCCAAGGCATAGAATCTCGCCACCTCCTCGTTGGGGTTGCCCAGGGCAGGGTCGAACCACATCTGGATGCAGCGGCCGCTGCCCCGGCTGTAGTTGCTGAGCTTGTAGGAGTGACTCCAGAGGCCCTCACACAAGGCTGCAGGTGTGGGGAAGTAGGTCTCAAATGTGCGGCAGGTGGTCCCATTTGGACACTTATTAGATCCTGCAGGGGGAGAGAAGGTGGGCATGGACATTCTGTCCCTAGGCCCAAAGCTTAACTCTGGCCGCCCCTAGGAATCCTTGCTCAACCCCAATCCTCAGATCCCCTTTCTCCACCCCTCCCTACCCACCCCCCCACACACACACCCCCCCCCACCACCCCCCCCGCCCCCAGCCCTCACCTGAGGTCCAGTCCCAGCCCCTGTGCCAGTTGCTCTTGCAAGTGTAGGAGGTGCGGCAGTCTTCCCACCAAATCTGACAGTCCTCTTTGCACAGGGGCACGTTCAGGAACCGTTCTTTGCGCCACTTCTGGTTCACCTGGGGGAGAGGGTAGGGACAGGGAGGCTCAGTCAGCCAGGGATGTTGGTAGGAACAGCTATGAATGAGTTGGGGGCAGCCTGCTGGGGTGGAAGGAAGGAGACCCCAGTACCTCCTGGATCCAGGGCCCCAGATTGGGTGAGCACTCGTACAAACAGTTGTCCTGAATGAAGTGGCGCTGGCAGGCGGGCTCCATCTTGCCACAGTGGTCCCAGGTAAAGTTATACAAGGAGGAGGTGTCCTTGTGCAGTTCCTGACTGACTCTGGCGGAGCAGCAGGCGTTCTTCTTCCAGGGGGTGCACTAGGTGGGGAAGACATGAGACTAGTTGCCTCCAGACCACCAACTCTGCCACCTCCAGCCTCTTCCCATTTGTCTCTTCTTGCTCTCCTGTCTCAGGGAGGTTGTCCTAAGAATGCTCACTATTTAAAAAAAAAAAAAATGAATGCTCACTATTCGGACCCTTCTGTCCTTGGCCTCCAGAAACTCCTGTCTTGGGGGAGACAGTTACAAGACTGATGGGGGCAGTGAAAGCCTGGGAGAAGCCCTGTCTTGGGAAGACAATAGCTATCATTTATACAGTGCTTGACACTTCATACAAAGTAATTTATTTATTCCCTAAAAATAATTACTGAGTACTTATTTTATGCCAGTTACTGTTCGAGATGCTGGGACTACAGAAGAGAACAAAACAGGCAGAAATATGTGTTCTAGTCAAGAGAGACAGTAAGAAGCTAAAAGAGAAAAAAAAACAGGATCTGATCAATTATATGGATAAAATAACAGCAGGTAATAGAAACATGGAATGATTGTTGAAATTTGAAAGAGGGTGGTTGGTTGTATTAAGCCTCATTGGAAGATGGCTTTTTGAGCAAAGGAGGAAAGGTGTACTGCATTACAGCATGCAGTAATATATGTCAAAGTCTCTCACCCTTTAAACCCCTGGGAGTGCCCACCTCAATCCTACCCCCACCGCATCACAGGGGCAAGTCCTGTCCAAATCCTCTGGGTGTCCATGTGCTTCTCTGGGCCTCAGTTTCCTCATTTGTATCAACTGGAGGAGAACATCATCTACCCATATCACAGGACCTCTGGGAATATGAAATCATCCACAGAAAACACATGACACCTGGTAGGTGCTCAGTAAGTGTTTATTTCACATTATTGCCAACATGGTATCCTATTCTGAGCAGTCCACATCTAGAATCACATCAACTGCACCCCCATGCTGCCTTCATCTTCTCCCACAATAGTAACTCAGGATGTGTGTGTGTAATGGAAGCAATGATCCCTCCCCCTTCCCCCACCACCCTGACTTCCTCTTCCTTGTCTGAACAAGCCCCCTCCCAACCCAGAGCCACACTCCATCCTCACCTGGTTGTGTAGCTTGTCCTCAGGGCCAGGTTCTGCCTTGTGGTGCTTGGCATCCATGCAGACGTTAAGCAGGTCTGTCCGGGTCCGGGCACTGCACACAGAAATCATCCAGCCCAGAAACAGCAGAAGTGGTGTCAGTTTCCAGGGCATGTCTTTCCCTTCCTGCAGAGGCAACTGTGGAGGAGACCAAAGTTTGAAGGGAGAGAGCCCCTTGCAGGGTCCCCCCTTTGCCTCCTGCCTCAGTCTCCCCAACTCCACAGTGTAGGATGGGGTCAGACCCTGTTCCTCCAGTGCTGGGGCCCCGAGTCTCCTTGAGGCTGGAGTAGAGAAGATTGGCAAGGGCAGCAGCTCCCTCACCGTAGGTCTGGGGGGCTCAAAAGGGGATCTGGGGTTAGGTTCCCTGGGGGAATCTTCCCAAGTTGGAGGAGACTCCTTGTGGCCCTACCTTCTCTCTGGGCTGACCCAAGAAAAGTAACTAAATAATTCAGGTCCGTGCTCTACTCTCTGGAAGAGGACACAGCCTTCATCCTGTGTCCAGCAAGGCTCTGCCTTCACTCCCTTGACCACCCAGGTTTCCATGCCAGCTTAGAAACCCTGTTATCCTGGCATGGCAGTGACCCAGGTCTGCTGAGTTCTCCAGTTCAGCATGAGGATCAAGCGAGGTGGCACACAGGATGGTGATGGTTAAGTGATACAGAAATGATGAGGGGGGTTGTTTCTAAACAGCTTTGTGCTCTCAGACTTTTTCCTTCCCTATTTTCTGAAAATCATGTCCTTCCATCGTGACTCTGGTCTCCTCAGCAACTTCTGAACAAATTAACCAGATCCCTGCCTTTATCCTTCAAAGAACAAATGCAGGATCCTAGGACAAGGGACAGTGTAAAAGTCCCCCACATTGGAGTTGCTAACCAGACAAGAACTTCAAGTCATGGGAGACACCCAGCAAAAGCGACAGCCCCCTGCTCTGTTCATGACTGCCCCTCACCTTCCACCCCCTCACCCATCTCCTGTATAACAGATCTGTTCCTTTAGATTCTGTCACTGAGGGACCTAAGAATTGATAATGGAGACCTCCCCCTCCCTCACCATCCCCCATGTTGTTGATCCCCAAGCCCTGGCAAGGGACTCTCCAAAAATTCTTTCTGGAATTCACTTCCGTTGGCTCTGTTTTTGGAGTAAGGTCTTCCCTCCTCCAGCTTCTTCCCCTTTAAGTCACCTTCCCCACAGGAGCCAGAGTCCTCTCTCTAAAGAGAGATATGTCTCTCCTCTATGTGCCAACCTGCCAACTCCCCTGAGTGCCCCGTCACACTTCCCTCCTTAGGGCAACTTGCCTGAGCCTCCTTGACTACCAGGTTCACACACAGCTCTGGCTGGATTGGCCTTTCTCCAGGCTGTCCTCTGTGGTCTCCGTCCTCAGCGCAGGATAGACTGACTGAGAGCTCTGGTAAGTACAGATACAATTTCCTCTTTCAGTTCTTCTCCTGCTCTTCCTTCTTTTTGGATCCCACCCTCTCCAAGATTCCTTTAGGCTGACAAATGAACCATTCTTGTTTACACCCATCTCTCCATTTGTTAACTTAGTCATTCCAGGGTCCCCACATTCAACATTCATCAGAATCTAGAGTGGGCTTCCCTGGTGGCTCAGTGGTAAAGAATCTGCCTGCCAATGCAGGAGACATGGCTTCAATCCCTGATCCAGGAAGATCCCACGTGCCTCGGAGCAATTAAGCCAGGCCACCACAGCTACTGGAGTCTGCCCTCTAGAACCTGGGAACCCCAATTCCTGAGGCCCACGCACCCTGGGGCCTGTGCCCCTCAACAAAAGAAGCCACCACGATGAGAAGCCTATGCACTGCAACTAGAGAGTAGCCCCCACTCTCCACAACTAGAGAAGAGTCTGAGCAGTGATGAAGACCCAGCACAACCAGAATAAATAAAAATTAAATTTAAATTAAAAAAAATCTAGATGATTGCTCATCTCCAAGAGGGGCTCTGAATTTTTGACCCCAAGTGCTGACTTGAGGGAAATGGGACCTAGTGAGGAAGAACACAGGCTTTGTGACCAGGATGAAACCCAGTGATAGCTCCATCTCTCCCACAGCTATAGGAAACATTACTGAATCTTTCTTAGCTTCAGTTTGCTCACAAGAAAACTGTTAAGAATTATATGTAGAAAAGTTTCTCATATACCGAGTAGGCTTAAATTTTTTTTTTTAATTTAACTATGTGTGTGTGTGTGTGTGTGCATGTTCTCACTCAATTGTGTCCGACTCTTTGAGACCCAATAGACTATAGCCCCCCAGGCTCCTCTGTCCATGGAATTCTCCAGGCGAGAACACTGGAGTGGGTTGCCATGCCCTTCTCCAGGGGATCTTCCTGACCTCGGGATCAAACCCAGATCTCCTGCACTGGAGGCAGATTCTTTACTGTCTGAGCCACCAGAGAAGCCCAATTTAACTATAGTTGATTTATAATATTGTGTTAGCTCCAGATATACATCTTCATATTCTTTTCCATTGTAGGTTATTACAAGATTACTACAAGATTATTTTCCATTGTAGGTTATTGCAAGTGTGTAACTGTTATTCCCATACTCCTAATTTATTCTTCTCTATCCCCTTTCCCATTTGGTAACCATAAGTTTGTTTTCTATGTCTGTGAGTCTGTTTCTATTTTGTAAATAAGTTGATTTGTATTATTATTATTTTAGCCACACCACACAGTAATGTATTTTTTTTTTTAGATTCCATATACAAGTGATATGATATTTGTGTTTTTCTACCTGACTTATTTTACTTAGTATGACAATCTGTACATCCATTCATATACTGCAAATGGCAATATTTCCTTCTTTTTATGGCTGAGTAATATTTTATTGTGTGTGCATCAGTTCCTCAGTGTTGCTCAGTCATGCCCAACTCTGCGCCCATGGACTGCAGCCCACCAGGCTTCTCTGTCCATGGGATTTTCCAGGTAAGGATACTGAAGTGGGTTGCCATTTCCTTCTCCAGGGGATCTTCCCAACTCAGGGATCAAACCTGGGCCTCCTGCACTGCAGGCAGATTATTTACTGACCAAGTTACCAGGGAAGCCCCTGTGTGTGCATATGTGTGTGTAAAAACATATGTATGCACACCACATCTTCTTTATCCATTCATCTGTTGATGGACATTTAGGTTGCTTGAGAGGGATTGAATGGCAGAAATCAGATTAATTTATGAGCAGCCAGATGAACCAGGTAGAAGTTGAGGTATAGAAGTCAAGGGTCACAGAGAAAAATTGTCTCAACCCTGATAAATGATAATACCTCACCATCTACCATTTCTGTAAACATAATTAAGCAATTTTTTAGCCTTTTAAACAAATGCGGTAAAATATAGACTACTTAAAATTTACTGTCTTAACTATTTTAAGCCTGTAGTTCAGTGGTGTTAAGTATATTCATGTTGTGCAACACATCTCTAGGCCATTTTCATTCTGTAAAACAGAAACTCTGTTTCCATTATATCAACAGTCCCCTGTTTCCTCTTCTCTCCAGTCCCTGGCAATGGCCATTCAACTTTTTATGTCTATGAATTTGGCTACTCTTTTTGTTGTTGTTCATTCACTCAGTCGTGTCCGACTCCTTGCAATTCCATGGACTGCAGCATGCAAGCCTTCCCTGTCCATCTACTCCAGTAGCTTGCTCACACTTATATCCATTGAGTCGGTCATGCCATCTTGCCCTCCGTCATCCCCTTCTCCTCCTGCCCTCAGTCTTTTCCTAGCATCAGGGTCTTTTCCATGACTCAGTTCTTTGCATCAGGTGGCCAAAGTTTTGGAGCTTCGACCTCAGCCTCAGTCTTTCCAATGAGTATTCAGGATTGATTTCCTTCAGGATTGACTGGTTTGATCTCCTTGCAGTCCAAGGGACTCTCAAAGAGTCTTCTCCAACACTACAGTTCAAAAGCATCAATTCTTCAGCCCTCAGATTTCTTTATAGTCCAACTCTCACATCCATACATGACTACTGGAAAAACCATAGCTTTGACTAGATGGACCTTTGTCAGCAAAGTAATGTCTCTGCTTTTTAATATGTTCTCTAGGTTTGTCATAGCTTTTCTTCCAAGGAGCAAGCATCTTTTAATTTCATGGCTGCAGTCACCATCTGCAGTGATTTTCCTTCATATAATTGGGGTCACACATTATTTGTCCTTTTGTGTCTGTCTTATTTCACTTAGCATAATGTCCTCAAGGTTCATCCACATGTCAGAATTTCATTCCTTTTTATAGCTGAAGGGAACGATAGAGGATGAGATGGCTGGATGGCATCACCGACTCGATGGGCATGAGTTTGAGTGAACTCCGGGAGTTGGTGATGGACAGGGAGGCCTGGCGTGCTGTGATTCATGGGGTCGCAAAGAGTCGGACACGACTGAGCGACTGAACTGGACTGAATATTCCATTGTATGTATACTACAATGGATAATATTTTATCTGTTCATCCATCCTTGGACATTTGAACTGCTTCCACATTTTGGCTATTGTGAAGAATGCCACCATGACATTTTCTTTTTTTTTGGGCATGCCACGTGGCATGTGGGATCATAGTTTCCCTACCAGGGATTGAATGTGCACCCTGTGCGTTGGACGTGCAGAGTCTTAACCACTAGACCACCAGGAATGTATCCTGAAGAATGCTTCTATGAACACAGGTATACAATTATCTCTTTGGGACACTGGTTTTGATTCTTTTGGATATATAACCAGAAGTGGAGTAGCTGGATTGTATGGTAATTCTATTTTTAATTTTTTAAATTGTAGCATGCAGGGTCTTTTAGTCGCAGCCTGCAAACTTTTAGTTGTGACATGTGAGATCTAGTTCTCCGATCAGGGGTCAAACCCAGGCCCCCTGCCTTGGGAGCTTGGCATCTTAGCCACTGGATCACTAGGGAAGTCCCTCTATTTTTAATTTTGAGGAACTATCATACTGTTTTCCAAAACGGATGCACAATTTTATATTTCCACCAACAGTGTACAAGAATTTCAATTTCTCCACATTCTGGCCAAAACGTATTAATATCTTCTGTTTGTTTGTTTGTTTCTTTAATAGTAGCCACCCTAGTGGGTATGAGGTGATATGTAACTGTGGTTTTAATTTGCATTTCTCTAATGATTAGTAATGTGGAACATTTTTTCATATGCTTGTTGGTCATTTGTATATCTTTTTTGGAGAAATGTCTATTTGTGTTATTTGCCCATTTTTAAATCAGTTTACACTTCTTTTGTTGTTAAATTTTAGGAGTTCTCAATATATATTCTGGGCTAACTTCTTATCAGACGTATGTTCCGATTCTGTATTCTGTATGTTGCCTTTTTATTCTTTTGTCTTTTGCTGCACAGAAGTTTTAAATTTTGATGTAACCCAATTTTTTTTTTTTTTGGTTACTTTTGCTATCATATCTAAGAAATTATTGAAGCTTTTCCCCTAAGTTCTCTTATGGAGTTTTATAGTTAGTTATAGCTCTTATGTTTAGGTCTTTGATCCATTTTTGAGTTAATTTGTATGTGGTGTAAAATAAGGTTTCAACCTAATTTTTCTGCATGTGAATATTGAGTTGTGCCCCAGCACCATCTCTTGAAAAGATTATTCTTTCCCCTATTGCATTGTCTTGGCACTGTTGTCAAAAATCAGGGCTCTAGGTTCTATCCTATCTATCTATCTATCCTTCTGCTACTCCTGCATTGTCTTATTATTGTTTGTAGTAAGTTTTAAAATCAGGAAGTGTGAGTCTCCTCAAATTTGCTGAACTCACTTGTTAATAATCATGTGTTTGAGGATTCCTTAGGATTTTCTATACAGAATGTCATGTTATCTGTGAATAAAAATAGTTTTACTTCTTGCTTTCCAATTTGTGTGTTTCTTATCTCTTTTTCTTCACTAATAGCCCTAGCTACAACCTTTATACAGCACTGAATAGACAAGATGAGAGTTATAATTGTCTTATTGCTGATCTTAGGGGTAAAGCCTTTTGGCTTAGAACAGGATGTTAGCTGTGGGTTTTTCATAGAAGTCCTTTATCACATTGGGGAAAATCACTTCTATTCCTAGTTGGTTCAATGTTTTATTTTGTTTTTTTAATTAAATGATTTTGTCAAATGGTGTTCCTGCATCCACTGAGATGATCATGTGGTTTGTATTTTATTCTAGTAATATGGTGTATTAAACCAATTGATTTTGAGATGCTAAACCAAGTTACATTCTTTAGATTCTCCCAGTTTGTAATGATGTATAATCCTTTTCTATATGCTGCTGAATTCTTTGATGTTTTGTTGAGAAGATTTACATCTTTATTCATAAAAGATGTTGGCCTGTAGTTTTCTTTTCTTGATTTTGTTTAATTTTATACCAGGGTAATACTGGTCTCATAGAATGAGTTGAGGGGTGTTCTCTCCTTTTTTTTTTTTTTTTAAGAATTTGCAAAGGATTGGTACTCATTATGCTTCATACATTTGGTAGAATGCATCACTGAGGCCATCTGGGTCTGAACTTTTCTTTGAGGAAGTTTTAAAATTACTAATTCAGGGACTTTCCTGGTGGTCCAGTGGTTAAGATTCTGAGCTTCCACGGCAGGGGGTGCAGGTTCTGATCAGAATACTGAAATCCCACATGCTGAGGCATGGTCAAAATTAATTAACTAACTGATTTTTAAAAAACTTATTTAGTCTCTTTACTTTTTATGCCTGCTAAGTCACTTCAGTTGTGTCCAACCCTTTGCGACCATATGAACCATAGCCTGACAGGCTCCTCTATCCATGGGATTCTCTAGGCAAGAATAGTGGACTGAGTTGCCATTTCCTCCTCCAGGGGATCTTTCCTGCCCAGGGACTGAACCCAGGTCTCCTGCATTGCAGGCAGATTCTTTACTGCCTGAGCCACCAGGGAAGCCCCTTTATTCGTTATAGGTATATTTAAACGTTTTACTTATTTGTGTGTCGTCTTTGATAGTTTGTGCTTTTCTAGGAATTTGTCCATTTCATTTGTGTTGTTATCTATTGACTTACAGTTGTTCATAATATTCTGTTACAATGCTTTTTATTTCTGTGAGAATAATAGTAATATTCCATCTTTTATTCCTGATTTTAATAATTTGATTCTTCTCTCTTTTTTTCTTGAAATCAATGTAGCTAAAGACCTATCAATTTTGTTGACTTTTTCAGAGAACCAACTTTTGGTTTTCTTCATTTTCTCTGTTGTTTTTCTACCCTCTGTTCCATTTATTTTTGCTTTATTCATTATTTCTTTCATTCTGATGGCTTTGAGTTTATTTTGTTTTATTTTATTTAGTCTGTTTTTATTTTTTTTAGGTAATAGGTTAGGTTACTAATTTAAAATCTTTTTTTTAATATAGGCTTTTATAGCTCTAGATTTCCTTCTAAACAATGCTTTAGCTGTATCAAATAAGTTTTGATCTTTAAAATTTTTTAATTTATTTATTTTATTTTTGGCTGTGTTGTGTCTTCATTGCTGCCTGTGGACTTTCTCTCGTTGTGAGGAGTAGGAGCTAGTTGCCATGTGCAGGCTTCTCATTGCAGTGATATCTTTTGTTTCGGAGCACATGCTATAGGCCTGAGGGTTTCAATAGTTGTAGTGCCAGTTGTAGTTGCTCTGTGGCCTGTGAGATCTTTCCAGACCAGGGATCAAACTTGTGTCCCCTGGCAGGCAGATTCTTAACCACTGGACCACTGGGGAAGTCCCATAACATAATAAATATACATATATATTTTTTTATCATTTATTTGTATTAGTTGGAGGCTAATTACTTTATAGTAAATATATTTTTAAAATTTTGAATTCTAACTGTTCATTGGGCTTCCTTCGTGGCTCAGCTGGTAAAGAATCTACCTGTACTGTGGGAGACCTGGGTTCGATCCCTGGGTTGGGAAGATCCCCTGGAGAACAGAAAGGCTACCCACTCCAGTATTCTGACCTGGAGAATTCCATGGACTGTATAGTCAATGGGGTCACAAAGAGTTGGACCCGAACTGTTCATTGCTAGTATGTGGGAAGGCTAGATTGACTTTTGCTTATTGACCTTATGTCCTCCAAACTTGTTATAATCACTTATTAGCTCCAGGAGTTGTTTGGTCAGTTCTTGCGGATTTTCTACATAGGCGAACATGTCATCTACTAACAAAGACACTTTTTCTCCCTCCCCAACTTGTAGAGCTTTAATTTCTTTTCTCATCCTAAGCGTTGGTTAGAACTTCCAGTATCCTATTGAAAAGGAGTGGTGAGGAGAGACATCCTTCTTGGGAAAGCCTCAAGTTTCTCACTATGACATGTTAGCTCTAGGGCTTTTTGTAGATATTCTTTATCAAGTTGAGGAAGTTCTAGTAAATTTTTAATTTCAGTTATTGTACTGTTCTGCTCCAGAATTTTCTATTTCCTTTTTAAATAATTTATGTCTCATGGATATTCTGTATTTGGTGAGGTGTCATTTTCATATTTTCCTTGAATTCCTTAGACCCAATTTCCTCTAGTTCTCATTTATAATACCTGATTTAAAGGTATTATATCTTAATACCTTATCTTTGTCTAATAAGTCCAATGTCTGGGCTTCCTCAGGGATAGTTTTTATTGACTACTTTTTCTCTTTGCTTGGGATGTGCTTTCCTATTTCTTTGTATGTCCAACATTTTTTGCTGAAAACTGGATATTTTAAATAATATATGTGACAACTTCAGAAATCATATCTTTTCAACCAGAGCTTGCTGTTAGTGCTGTTTATTTGTTTATTGATTTTCATGGACTGCTTCTATAAAGTCTGTTCTGGTACATGGTAGTCACTGAAGTTTCTGCCTGGTTAGCTCAGTTGTCAGCCAATGACTGGACAGAGCTTTCCTTAAATGCCTTGAAGAAATGTCTCCTACTGTTTGCTAAGGGATTCTGTATGTTGGTCCAGGCAAGCTTCAAATGCTCTAGCAGTTTACTCCGCCTTATTCATCACTACCTGCATGAGCAAGGCCTCAAGGTCACTAGAGTTAAGGGACTGGTGCCTTTTCAGGTATTTCCTGGACAGATCAGTTCTGCAAATGCACATAAATTTTAGGATTCCCAGGTAGATGTCAGCTTTTCAAAGCTCTCTCTTGGCTTCTCATTCCCTAATATTACTTTTAAGTTTGTTGTTGTTTTTTTTAATCATGCCTCTTGTTTGCCACAACTGGTAGGAAGCTGCGATGTCAAATAATTAGCTGTGGCTTTTTTAGACGAACACCTGGGGATGGAGTTTCTCACTGCGTGGGCTCTGAGTCAGACAAGCCCTGTGAATGGGGCTCTTCACAGAGCTTCTAGACAGATCAAGCAGCAACAGTTCTCTTGGAACAGAGCTTTTTGGGGAGTTTCACACCCACTCTGCCCCCTCTAGTGGCTGCTGGGTCACTGGTTTTTGTAGTTACTGGAGTTGTGAGACTGCCGATTTTGGACACTACTGTGGCGTTGCAGAGGAGGATGGGAAAAAGCAAATAAAAATGCCACAAAGTTCACTGTTCCTAGTGATATTCGGCCATTTTTCTTGAATAAATTCTCCTTAGATTTTTGAAAGCTCTGATTAATTTCCAGAGTTCTGGGAAAGTTGGTTTTGACAAGTTTTTCCAGTGTTACTACTTTTATGGAGGAGTGGATTTTCAGATGTTCTGACTCTGTCATTCCAGAAGTTCTTCTTCAGATTCCTTCTATTTAAAGAAGCAGAAAGCTTTAAATAATATTGGTCACTTGTAAGTAAAATGGTCTTTGAGTATACAGTCTACTGTTAAAATGAATAGTAAGTTTTTCCTATATGTTTTGCACATATAGCAAAGTTGTCCTTACCAACCTAAATTTGAACTTACTTAAAATATATTATATTATATTTATTTGGCTGTGTTGGGTCTTAGTTGCAGTGCGTGGGCTCTAGAGCACATGGGTTCAGTAGCTCCAGAATGTGATTTAGTTGCCCCACTGCACGTGAAATCTTGGTTCCACAACCAGGGCTCGAACTGGGTCCACTGTATTGGAAGGTGGATTCTTAACCACTGGACCACCAGGGAAGTCCCTGAATTTGAACTTTCACTTTTCAAAAAACATGTTAATTTTGAGGGCTTTGTACTAACTTGCATCATGCTCTTAGGTCATGATATAACATAAAACAGTAGGATCCCTCATTTCTAGAGAAGTTAAACTCTTAGTGACAGGTTGTTACAAAATATGGTTGTCATATTAATAATACAGCCAAGAGTGAGGCTATTTCCTGACAACACTTTTTTTGTTTGTTTGTTTCCCTTCTCCAAGATCTGGTCCTAAATTCAGAATAATAAACATATCAAGACATATTTTATACCAAAATCATCTTGGAACTTACCAGACAGCTGCTAGAATACATAAAAAATTTGCTCCCTCTTGGCACAGCACTCGTAAGTAAAGAAGAAGACACGGGAGACAAGGAAGGATGCTAAAAATAGGTATAATTGGTATGCTCCATGTTTCAAAATCCAGCTTATCAGTATTATGAGAGCTTCTCTGTACATCGTGTTCACGTTGTGGAGAAAGATGTTAGAGCAAAGAAAAGAACTCATCCTTTCTAGAGGATTTTTATACAAGGTAATGGATTATGACTGTGACTGTTTAGTGATTGCGAACTTTCCCAGAAGAGTGAAAAGCACACTCATTTTCATAAGTAAAGGTTTGCATGATGATTGTCAACAAATCTATTTTCAGGATGATTTTATTCTTTATTTTAAGATAACCTTCTATTATTGATAGGAATTTTTATGTACAACTCTCAAAATGGCCTGTAAAGTCCTCAAGATTTCTAAATACATCCACTGTCCATCATTTACAGAGCTGAGGCAAATAGAGAAGACAAATGGAATTATGAAAAACAGGTTGGTTAAATTGGCTGAGAAGACAGACTCTCCTTGTCCACCTCTCCCTCTCCAAGTTCTAATAATATGTTCTCCTCAAAACAGCCATCAACTGAGACCTCACGGAATACAGCAGTCAGCAGTAGGTTCATGCTCTGTTGGTGCAAAAGAAATTGCAGTTTAAATCATTGTAACTCTGGCTAAACACACCTTTATTAATCAAAACATGAATGATCACAATCAACATATTTTTGCCAATGAGAATTAAGCTTGTTTATTCCTGTACATAAAATTTGTGCTTCAGGATTCAATGAACTCCTAGAAGCATTTTCTGCCTTCTGCTGGTTGTGGAAGCATTTTCCCTGCAAAAGTTGTCAAGATGCTTGAAGAAGTGGTTGTTTGTTGGCGAGAGGTCAGGTGAAAATGGCGGATGAGGCAAAACTTCATAGCCCAGTTCGTTCAACTTTTGAAGCATGGTTGTGCGATGTGTGGTTGGGCATTGTCCTGGAGTAGAATTGGGTTCTTTCTGTTGAACAATGCTGGCTGCAGGTGCTGCAGTTTTCAATGCCTCTTAGCAATTTGCTGAGCATACTTCTCAGATGTCGTGATTTTGCCAGGATTCAGAAAACGGTAGTGGATCAGACAGGCGGCAGCCGACCGCCAAACAGTAACCGTGTTTGGAGCTTCTCAGTCCAGCCACTGAGTTGGTCATCGCCAGTTGTCATATAAAATCCACTTTGCTTTGCATGTCACAATCCAATCGAGAAATGGTTCATTGTTGTTGCACAGAATAAAAGAAGATGACACTTCAAAACAATTATTTTTTTATTTGCGGTCAGCTCATGAGGCACCCACTTATTGAGCTTTTTCATCTTTCCAGTTTGCTTCAAATGCCAGATGACTGTAGAATGGTCGATGTTGAATTCTTCAGCAACTTCTCATGTCATTGTGAGAGGATCAGCTTTGATGATGCTTTCAGTTGGTTGTTGTCAACTTCCGGTGGCCAGCGACTGTACTCATCTTCAAGGCTCTCATCCCCTTTGCAAAACTTCTTGAACCACCACTGCACTGTATGTTCATTAGCCATTCCTGGGCCAAATGTGTTGTTGATGTTGTGAGTTCTCTCTGCTGCTTTATGACCCATTTTGAACTCGAATAAAAAAATCGCTCAAATTTGCTTTTTGTCTAACATCATTTCCAGTGCAAAAAATGCAATTAGTTTTGCACCAACTTGAAATTACACCCCAGTGAACATTCTTCTCTCTTTTATTCTGATATTAGAAATTAATAGATTGACCACATCTTGGTTCCTGTTAACAAGGGTTTCTCTTCTCTCCTCTTGTTTTTCTAAAGATACTACCATAGTTGACTGACTGGAAAATAGACTCATGCATCTGATGTCACCACCATAAACTAACACTTGAATGATTTACCCTGTCAGAGCCTTGGAACTTGCAATTTCCAGAAAAATTCTAGCCCCAAAGAAGGAGACTTCTATGGAGACAGATTCAAGACACAAACAGGTCATCAGAAATTATTTTTAAAGAATTAGGGAAGTTGATGAAGGCTATATGATTGTGGTCATTGTGTTGGTATTTTTGGTAATGTGCTTCATGTTCTTTTTTTGATTAGTCATATGATACAGCCCTTTTTCTTTCTCCTGGCTGTGGTCTCTAACCCTCAATTTAGTAGACCATACTTGTGCCAACCACAATAAACATTCTCCCTAAAAAAAATTCTTGGTCAATGGGCCACTCTCCTAAGCATCCACATTGGTATCGTCTACAACTATTCCAAGAACTGACTCCCTCCTTTATTGCCACGTTGGTTCAACAAATCTCTCAAAGTTCATGATGGAACAGAGTTTGACTCAGATGATAGATTTTTATGGAGCCAGTCACTAAATTCCTTAGTATATATCCCCTCATGAATACACTAAACAGAAATTCAAAAATGTGTAAAATTCCTTATATACTACCATTGCAAGGGAGTGTATTCTATAGGCAATCATTCATTTATTCATCCATGTATTTATTCATTTTGCATATCATAAAATTTACACATTTAACGCTTACAGTGATTTTCCAGAGTGGTGCAACCTCACCATAAATGAGCTTTAGCACATTTTCATCCCTGCTTATGCCCATTTATAGTTAATCCCTGTTCCTAAATCCAGCCCCAGGCAAACACTAGTCTACTTTCTGTCTTTATAAGTTTGCCTTTTCTGGGACTAATGGTCTTTCACCTAGCATAAGGTTTTTACGGTTCACACATAACGTAGCATGTACCAATAGTTCATTACTTTTTATTGCTAAATAGCATTTTGTTGTATGGCTACAACACATTTTGTCTGTCTACTCACTAGTTCGTGGACATTGAAGTTATTTTCAATTTGGGGCTCTTATGAATAATGTTGCTATGAACATCCACATTTGTGGATTTGTATTTTCATTTCTCTTGAGTAATTGCTTAGAAGTATAATCAATGGGTTTTGCTTAACTTTTTGAGAAACTACCACACTGTTTTCCAAAGGACTGTGCTATTTCACATTCCCATTAGCAATACAGGCTGGTTCTAGTTTCCCTTCATCTTGGTGAGCATTGGTCATTGCCTGTCTTTTTTTTTTCCTAAGTATTTATTTATTTGGCTGTACCGGGTCTTAGTTGTGGCCCACAGGATCTTTGTTGCAGATGTGGGATTTTTAGTTTCAGCATGTGACCTCTTAGCTATGGGATCTAGTTCCCTGACCACGGATCGAACCTGGGCCCTCTGCATTGGGAGCGCAGAGTCTTAACCACTGGACCACCAGGGAAGTACCTGCCTGTCTTATTTATTGTAACTATTCTAATGGGTATGAAGTGGTACCTCATTGTAATTTTAATTTTACATTGTAATTTTAGTTTTAAACAACAGAATGATCTGTTTCGAAGGCAAACCATTCAATATCATAGTAATCCAAGTCCATGCCCCAACCAGGAATGCTGAAGAAGCTGAAGTTGAACCTTTCTATGAAGACCTACAAGACCTTCTAGAACTAACACCCCAAAAAGGTGTCCTTTTCATTATAGGGGACTGGAATGCAAAAGTAGGCAGTCAAGGATACCTGGATTAACAGGCAAATTTGGCCTTGGATTACAAAACAAAGCAGGTCAGAGGCTAACAGACTTTTGCCAAGAGAATGCACTGGCCATAGCAAACACCCTCTTCCAAAAATACAGGAGAAGACTACACACGGGCATCACCAGATGGTCAATACCGAAATCAGATTGATTATATTCTTTGCAGCCAAAGATGGAAAATATAGTCAGGAAAAACAAGATCAGGAGCTGACTGTGGTTCAGATCATGAACTCCTTATTGCAAAATTCAGACTTAAATTGAAGAAAGTAGGGAAAACCACTAGACCATTCAGTTCAGTTCAGTTTAGTCACTCAGTCGTGTCCGACTCTTTGCAACCCCATGAACTGCAGCACACCAGGCCTCCCTGTCCATCACCAACTCCCAGAGTCCACCCAAACCCATGTCCATTGAGTCGATGATGCCATCCAACCATCTCATCCTCTGTCGTCCCCTTCTCCTCCTGCCCTCAATCTTTCCCAGCATCAGGGTCTTTTCCAGTGAGTCAGATCTTCACATCACGTGGCCAAAGTATTGGAGTTTCAGCTTCAGCATCAGTCCTTCCAATGAATACTCAGGACTGATTTCCTTTAGGATGGACTAGTTGGATCTCCTTGAAGTCCAAGGGACTCTCAAGAGTCTTCTCCAACACCACAGTTCAAAAGCATCAATTCTTCGGCACTCAGCTTTCTTTATAGTCCAACTCTCACATCCTTACATGACCATTGGAAAAACCATAGCCTTCACTAGATGGACCTTTATTGGCAAAGTAATGCATCTGCTTTTTAATATGCTGTCTAGGTTGGTCATAACTTTTCTTCCAAGGAGTAAGCGTCTTTTAATTTCATGGCTGCAATCACCATCTGTAGTGATTTTGAAGCCCAGAAAAATAAAGTCAGCCACTATTTCCACTGATCAGGGGGCAGACAAACTGAAACTACAGTCATGGACAACTAGCCAATCTGATTACATGGACCACAGCCTTGTCTAACTCAATGAAACTAAGCCATGCCTTATGGGGCCAACCAAGACGGACAGGTCATGGTGGAGAGGTCTGGCAGAATATGGTCCACTGGAGAAGGGAATGGCAAACCACTTCAGTATTCTTGCCTTGAGAACCCCATGAACAGTATGAAAAGGCAAAAAGATAGGACACTGAAAGACCATTCAGGTATGACCTAAATCAAATCCCTTACAATTATACAGTGGAAGTGACAAATAGATTCAAGGGATTAGATCTGATAGACAGAGTGCCTGATGAACTATAGACAGAAGTTTGTGACATTGTACAGGAGGCCGTGATCAAGACCATCCCCAAGAAGATGAAATGCAAAAAGGCAAAATGGTTGTCTGAGGAGTCCTTCCAAATAGCTGAGAAAAGAAGAGAGGTGAAAGGCAAAGAAGAAAAGGAAAGATATATCCATTTGAATGCAGAGTTCCAAAGAATAGCAAGGAGAGATAAGAAAGCCTTCCTTAGTGATCAATACAAAGAAATAGAGGAAAAAAACAGAATGGGAAAGACTAGAGATCTCTTCAAGAAAATTAGAGATACCAAGAGAACATTTCATGCAAAGATGGGCACAATAAAGGACAGAAATGGTATGGACCTAACAGAAGCAGAAGATATTAAGAGGTGGCAAGAATACACAGAACTGTACAAAAAAGGTCTTCATGACCCAGATAACCACAGTGATGTGATCACTCACCTAGAGCCAGACATCCTAGAATGCGAAATCAAGTGGGCCTTAGGAAGCATCACTATGAACACAGCTAGTAGAGGTGATGGAATTCCAACTGAGCTATTTCAAATCCTAACAGATGATGCTGTGAAAGTGCTGCACTCAATATGCCAGCAAATCTGGAAAACTCAGCAGTGGCCACAGGACTGGAAAAGGTGAGTTTTCATCCCAATCCCAAAGAAAGGCAATGTCAAACAATGCTCAAAATACCACAAATTGCACTCATGCACACGCTAGCAAAGTAATGCTCAAAATTCTCCAAGCCAGGCTTCAACAGTACGTGAACCATGAACTTCCAGATGTTCAAGCTGGATTTAGAGAAGGCAGAGGAACCAGAGACCAAATTGCCAACATCCATTGGATCATCGAAAAAGCAAGAGAGTTCCAGAAAAATATCTACTTCTGCTTTATTGACTATGTTAAAGCCTTTGACTGTGTGGATCACAACAAACTGTGGAAAATTCTTCAAGAGATGGGAATACCAGACCACCACACCTGCATCCTGAGAAATCTATATGTAGGTCAAGAAGCAACAGTTAGAACTGGACACGGAACAACAGACTGGTTCCAAATCAGGAAAGGACTATGTCAAAGCTGTATATTGTCACCTACGTATTTAACTTATATGCAGATATATAATGAGAAATGCTGGGCTGGATGAAGCACAAGCTGGAATCAAGATTGCTCGGAGAAATCAATAACCTCAGATATGCAGATGATACCACCCTATGGCAGAAAGCAAAGAAGAACTAAAGAGCCTCTTGATGAAAGGGAAAGAGGAGAGTGAAAAAGTAGGCTTAAAACTCAACATTCAGAAAACTAAGATCATGGAATCTGGTCCCATCACTTCATGGCAAATAGATGGGGAAACAGTGGAAACAGTGTCAGACTTTATTTTGGGGGGCTCCAAAATCACTGCAGATGGTGACTGAAGCCATAAAATTCAAAGATGCTTGCTCCTTGGAAGAAAAGTTATGACCAACCTAGACCGCATATTAAAAAGTAGAGACATTACTTTGCCAACAAAGGTCCGTCTAGTCAAAGCTATGGTTTTTCTAGTAGTCATGTATGGGTGTGAGAGTTGGACTGTAGAGAAAGCTGAGTGCCAAAGAATTGATGCTTTTGAACTGTGGTGTTGGAGAAGACTCTTGAGAGTCCCTTGGACTTCAAGGAGATCCAACCAGTCCATCCTAAAGGAGATCAGTCCTGAATGTTCATTGGAAGGACTGATGTTGAAGCTGAAACTCCGATACTTTGACCACCTAATGTGAAGAGCTGACTCATTTGAAAAGACCCTGAAGCTGGGAAAGATTGAGGGCAGGAGTAGAAGGGGATGACAGAGGATGAGATGGTTGGATGGCATCACCAACTCAATGGACATGGGTTTGGGTAGACTCTGGGAGTTGGTAATGGACAGGGGGGCCTGGTGTACTGCGGTTCATGGGGTCACAAAGAGTCGGACACGACTGAGCGACTGAACTGAACTGGACCATAAAGAAGGCTGAGTGCCAAAGAATTGATGCTTTTGAATTGTGGTGCTGGAGAAGACTTAGAATCCCTTCAGTTCAGTTCAGTCACTCAGTCATATCCAACCCTGCAACCCCATGGACTGCAGCAGACCAGGCTTCCCTGTCCATCACCAACTCCCTAAGCTTGCTCAAACTCATGACCATTGAGTTGGTGATGCCATCTAACCATCTCATCCTCTGTGGTCCCCTTCTCCTCCTGCCTTCAATCTTCCCCATCATCAGGGTCTTTTCCAATGAGTCAGTTCTTCACATCAGGTGGCCAAAGTATTGGAGCTTCAGCTTCAGCATCAGTCCTACCAATGTATATTCAGGATTGATTTCCTTTAGGATTGACTGGTTTGATCTCCTTGAAATCCAAGGGACTATTAAGAGTCTTCGACACCACGGTTCAAAAGCAACAGTTCTTCAGTGCTCAGCTTGCTTTATGGTCCAGCTTTCACATCCATACATGACTACTGGAAAAACCATAGCTTTCCCTATACGGACCTTTGTTGGCAAAGTAATGTCTTTGCTTTTTAATATGCTGTCTAGATTGGTCAGAGTTTTTCTTCCAAGGAGCAAGCATCTTTTAATTTCATGGCTGCAGTCACCATCTGCAGTGATTTTGGAGCCCAAGAAAATGAAATCTGTCACTGTTTCCATTGTTTCCATATCTATTTGTCATGAAGTGATGGGACCCGATGCCATGATCTTCATTTTTTGAATGTTGAGTTTTAAGCCAGGTTTTTCACTCTCCTCTTTCACCCTCATCAAGAGGCTCTTTAGTTCCTCTTTGCTTTCTGCATCAGGGTGGTGTTATCTGCATATCTGAAGTTATTGATATTTCTCCTGGCAATCTTGATTGCCTTGGACAGCAGCGAAAAGATCAAACCAGTCAATCCTAAAGGAAATCAACCCTGAATACTTATTGGAAGGACTGCTGTTAAAGCTGAAGTTCCAATACTTAGGCCACCTGATGTGAAGAGCCAACTCATCAGAAAAGGCCCTGATTCTGGGAAAGACTGAGGGCAAGAGGAGAAGGGGGCAACAGAGGATGTGATGGTTGGATGTCATCACCAACTCAATGGACATAAATTTGATCAAACTCCCGGAATTAGTGAAGGACAGAGAAGCCTGGCATGCTGCAGTCCGTGGGTCACAAAGATTCAGACATGACTGAGTGACTGGACAACAACAGAATATAGACAAAGCATCTATACCTTATAGGAATAGAATATGTATAAAGAATTGGGGACGGTGCCCAGCAGATAGTGCTGTATTAGATGGTCTAGATCTCTCTTGGTCACCCTTCACCTCTTCCCAGCCAGCCGTCCAGAACATGCTGTCCATGCTGAACACTTCCATTCCCCTCTCTTCTGTTGGAAAGCTGAGAAAAGGACAGAACAAGTATTCCAGTTAGCCCTGGAATACTTGGGTCCAATTCAAATGATAAAGTCCTCTGCCTGGCTCTAGATTAAAGCTGCAGTGAAAAATGAAGTTGAGAGCTATGAATATCCCCTAGATTGGAAGAATAAAGTTATTTGGCAAGATCATAGCAAGTATCAGAACTGAAAACTGGCCAAGTCTAACCAGTTTCAGTCAGTGGTATTGGAAAGCAAAAGTCACATTTCCATTCACATTCAAATAACTTACGTGATACATGTAGGGTGACTGAATTTTTATTCAAACAGTTTCCACCAAGGAACAAACTGACTGTGGAGCTTAACGGGGCAGGGATTGCCAGGTGTCAGAAAATAAAAGGAGCTCAACTGAGCAGCCAGAGCAACACTAGGAGCAGACAGAAATGCAGAGGCCAGGCCTCATGGAGCCTAGCCCCATTCATGCTCTCAGCATAGAATCTTGCCACCTCCTCATTGGGGTTGCCCTGGAAGGGGTCGAACCACATCTGGATGCAGCGGCCGCTGCCCCGGCTGTAGTTGCTGGCCTTGTAGGAGTGACTCCAGATTTCATTGCACAGAGCTGCAGGCGTGGGGAAGTAGAAGTCGAAGCGGTGGCAGGCAACTTTCACCGGGCACTGGTTGTACCCTGTGGGGAGGATAGAAGCCTGTAGCCACTGGGTCCAGAAGCACCTCTTGCTCCCCCAACCCCACAACTCCAAGTTTCCATAAACCCTCCCACATCCCACCTCCCCCTCCCTCCCCCCTCCCCGCCCCCAGCCCTCACCTGAGGTCCAGTTCCAGCCCCTGTGCCAGTTGCTCTTGCAAGTGTAGGAGGTGCGGCAGTCTTCCCACCAGCTCTGACAGTCCTCTTTGCACAGGGGCACATTCAGGATCCGTTCTTTGCGCCAGCTCTGATTCACCTGGGTCGGGAACCAGGGAAGGAGGGCGTTAGTCAGCCAGGGATCTCAGCTGCTATAGCCCTGATGGAGTCCAGGGCTGAGAGGCAGTGACTCTACTGTTAACCAAACTCAGTTTTAGCTGCTCTCTGCTCAAAAGCCAGTAATCAATGGGACTTCCCTGGTGGTACAGTGGGTAAGATCCACCTGCCTGTGCAGGGGACATGCACACAGCCCCTGGTTGGGGAAGATCCCACGTGCCGTGGAGCGACTAATCCTGTGTGCCACAACTATTGAGCCTGTGCTCTAGAGTCAGAGCACTGTGATGGAGCCCAAGTGCTACAACTACTGAAGCCCTCGCACCCTAGAGCCCGTGCTCCACAATGAGAGAAGCCACTGTAATGAGAAGTCCATACGCTGCAGCCAGAGAAAAGGCCACGCAGTAATCAAGACCCAGCACAACCATAAATAAATAATAAATAAAAATTAAAATATAAATTTTAAAAAAGAAAAAGAAAAGCCAGCAACCTGGAGAGAAGTTAATTCATGTCCTGAGGCCAACTCCACATTATGTTCAGCCATGCCCATTTTTAAAGGAGAAAAGGAAAAGAACCTCAGGAAATCATTAAGGCAGGAGGTTAGATTATGTATCATTCTCCATTGTGCACCAACTGGATGACTTCAGATACTATATTGCCCAGTGATTTGCCTGCGGGTTTGCTAAGGGAGCTGTTGGAGGTACAGAGCTAATCATTTTTTAGCTACTTAAGTAATTCTTCATCCTTACTTTTTTAATCTAGGAAAAGAATCAACAAGTTAGGCAAGGCATGGTATCTATTCCGGAGAGCATAAGTCAGGAGTTAGGTTAAATTGCCTGGTGATTTCATCCCTATAACTAGGTTGTTTTAATGTTAGAGGAACCAGACATCAAATTGCCAACATCCTTTGGATCTTTGAAAAAGCGAGAGAGTTCCAGAAAAACATCTACTTTGGCTTTATTGACTATGCCAAAGCCTTTGACTGGGAGGATCACAACAAAAGGTGGAAAATACTTCAAGAGATGGGAATACTAGACCACCTCACCTGCCTCCTGAGAAATCTGTATGTAGGTCAAGAAGCAACAGTTAGAACTGGACATGGAACAACAGACTGGTTCCAAATTGGGAAAGGAGTACATCAAGGCTGTATATTGTCACCCTGTTTATTTAACTTATATGCTGAGTACATCATAAGAAATGCTGGGCTGGATGAAGCACAAGCTGGAATCAAGATTGCTGGGAGAAATATCAATAACCTCAGATATCCAGATGACATCACTCTTATGGCAGAAAGAAAAGAACTAAAGAGCTTCTTGATGAAGGTGAAAGAGGAGAGTGAAAATGTAGGCTTAAAACTCAGCCTTCAGAAAACTAAGATCATGGCATTGGATCCCATCACCTCATGGCAAATAGATGGGGAAACAATGGAAACAGTGACAGACTATTTTTGGGGGCTCCAAAATCACTGCAAATGGTGACTGAAGCCGTGAAATTAAAAGATGCTTGTTCCTTGGAAGAAAAGTTATGACCAACCTAGACAGCATATTAAAAAGCAGATACATTACTTTGCCAATAAAGGTCTGTCTAGTCAAAGCTATGGTTTTTCCAGTGGTCATGTATGGATGTGCGAGTTGGACTATAAAGCTGAAGAACTGATGCTTTTGAACTGTGGTGTTGGAGAAGACTCTTGAGAATCGCTTGGAGTGCAAGGAGATCAAACCAGTCCATCCTAAAAGAAATCAGTCCTGAATATTCATTGGAAGGACTGATGCTGAAGCTGAAGCTCCAATACTTTGGCCACCTGATGGGAAGAACTGACTCATTTGAAAAGACCCTGATGCTGGGAATGACTGAAAGCAGGAGGAGAAGGGGATGACAGAGGATGAGATGGTTGGATGGCATCACCGACTCGATGAACATGAGTTTGAGTAAGCTTCGGGAGTTGGTGATAGACAGGGAAGCCTGGTGTGCTGCAGTCCGTGGGGTCACAAGAGTCAGACACGACTGAGTGACTGAACTGAACTGATGGTTAGAGGGGAACAGAAATGGGCAAACAGGAAAGGGGCAAAAGAGGTGTTCCCACGAC
Organism: Odocoileus virginianus; assembly: GCF_023699985.2. Classification (NCBI taxonomy): domain Eukaryota; kingdom Metazoa; phylum Chordata; class Mammalia; order Artiodactyla; family Cervidae; genus Odocoileus; species Odocoileus virginianus. The sequence goes on from NC_069683.1 coordinate 30,141,332, forward strand.
CCTCCTCAGACCAGAATTCCTGTAGCGTCCCTGCAAGTGGCTGGGGGTGGGTCAGCTAGGGGGCTGTCCTCTGCTGAGGCTGCAGGGCTGGTTCCCATACCTCCTGGATCCAGGGCCCCAGGTTAGGTGAGCACTCGTAGAGACAGGTGTCCTGAATAAAGTGGCGCTTGCATGCAGGCTCCATCTTGCCGCAGTGGTCCCAGTCGAATCTGTACAGGCTGGAAATATCCTTATGGGCTTCTGTGCTGGTGTTGGCAAAGCAGCAGGCATTCTTTTTCCAAGGGCTGCACTGTTGGGGTGGGGGGAAGGGAGAGGGACTCTCTCACACTCTCTGGATGTGAGAGAGGGTGAGCTCTCACACCCAGCACAACCAGAATATTCCCGCCTCTCCCCTTCAGTCCTTGATTCCTCACAGTCTTCAGAGAAACATCGTGTGGAGGGACCCTTTTGGGGGACAGGGTTCTCCAAGACTGTGGGATCCCAGGGGTAGCAGTCATCACAACATTCATTAATTCAAATTTTTACTGAGCTCCCATTTCTAACCCAGGCATTTTTCTAGGAACTGGGAACACAATGAAACTTAGCACTGGATAATTGCTTTGGGCAAAAACAGCAGGAGAGGAACAGGAAATTTTAGTTTTCTGGAATGACCAGCTTAAGCCTCTTTGGGAATGTGATAAAGACCTGAAGGTGAGGAAGCAAGTTAAATGAATCGCAACCCCAGTAGAGTTCTAATTACAGAAATACACAATGATCTTGTGAATGAATGAAAACCCATGGCCTAGAATTTAGTATAAAAGCAGAATATTAAGGGGACTTCCCTGCTTGTCCAGTGGTTAAGAATCTGTCTGGCAATGCAGGGGATATGGGTTTGATCCCTGATAGGGGAACTAAGATTTCTACATGCCACGGAGCAACTAAGCCCTCCTAGAGCAGCAAAGAGCCTGTGGGCCGCAACGAAGACCCAACACAGCCAAATAGAAACTTTTTAAAAAAGAATTAAAAAAAGAAAATCAACCCCCTCCTTTCCCCCAAAAGGTCTCTCCAGGCTTGCTTCCTGATTTGAGTAACACGGAAACTCAACGACCAAGAAGCTGAGCTCTAGGCATTGTTGTGACCACACTGGGCACACAGTGTGTGTAAAAGAGTCATTGCAAACTGAAGAAAGAGCTGTTCAGGAACCTCCCTGCCTCCGCCAAGGATGGGGGTAGACGTCCCCCGAGGCAGCTCTTCCCCATCCCAGATGGCCCCTCTGCCTACCTGTTCGTGTAACTTGTCCTCGGGACCTGGCTTTTCCTTGTGGTATCTGGCATTCATGCAGACGTTGAGGAGCTGAGTCCTGGGCCGGGCTGCCCGCACAGCAGCCACACACACCAAAAGGCACAGCAGTGGTGTGATCTTCCAGGCCATGCTTGTCCCCGAAGAATGAATTTCCTCAAAGGCAGCAAGGAAAGTCCAGGTGGGTCCTCAGGCTGTTAATAATAAATGAGGAGGGTAGGTGGAGCCTAGGGCGGGATTGAGCCCTAGTAAGCCTAATCTTCCTAGTCTCAGGAAGATTGGGATCAGACACAGCCTTTTCAGACAATACCTTCCTGGCTTTCCTACAGGGTCATGAGGATCAAGTGGTGCAACTGACAGGTGGAGTTTGGGCAAAATTCAGAAATAGCCAGAAGGTTGCCAGAGGTGCACAACCTCTCCTTTGAAATCTTTGAGGGCATATATTTCAGAGTTTAAACTTTTAAGATTTGTTGACTGAAAAAACACATAGTGTAAGAGCTATGAGTTGAGTGAACCACACATCTCGATAGAAGGTTGCTTCTAGTCATAAGGTGATAGTAATAGTGAAGTCGCTCAGTTGTGTCTGACTCTTTTGGACCCCATGGACTGTAGCCCACCAGGCTACTCGGTCCATGGGATTTTCCAGGCAAGAGTACTGGAGTGGGTTGCCATTTCCTTCTCCAGGGGATCTTCCCAACCCAGGGATTGGACCTGGGTCTCCCGCATTGTAGGCAGATGCTTTACCATCTGAGCCACCAGGGAATTGGAAGATAATTGCTTTACAATGAACCAACTCATTGGAAAAGACCCCGATCCTGGGAAAGATTGAAAGCAAAAGGAGAAAGGGGTGGTGGAGGATGAAATGGTTAGATAGCATCACTGATCCAAGGGACATGAGTCTGAGCAAATTCCAGGAGATGGTGAAGGACCAGGAATCCTGGCAAGTTGCAGTCCACGGGGTCGCAAAGAGTCAGAGGACTCAGTGACTAACAATAACAATTGCTTCACAGTGTTGTGGAGGTCTCTGCTGTAAATCAACACAAATCAGTCATACCCTCTTTCTCTTGAGCACCCCCTACCAGTCCACTCCCCTAGCTTGTGTCAACTATGAATGGGCACTGAGCATTGGCAAGAGCCGAGAGCACTGGCAGTGACTGAACAAGGGCCTTTGCCACCTGCCTCTGTGGAGATTGAACCCTGTGCTGCTGCAGTTGTTGACCTTCAACACCCTCTGAGGAAGTTCAAAGTGGAATGTGCTCCAAGGAGTCTGGTGGGACAGGTCTTTAGATAGTTAGATATTTTCAGGAGTTGATTTTATGATTCCAGTCCTTGCACCTCCTCATATCTAGAGAAGCAATAAATCCCTTCATGGTGACATCAGATCCTCATGACTCACCTCTTGTAAAGTAAGCAGTTGATTGCACTAAACTCCTCCTTCACCAAAACCTTATATATTGACCTTCGCTGACTGCCTCTTTGGAGTAGTCTCTCAGAGCTATCTGAGGTGCTGCCTCCTGGGTTGCTGTCCTCATTTTGCCCTAAATAAAGTTTAACTTACAATTCTCAAGTTGTACATCTTTTTTTTTTAATTTGCTTTTTAATTGAAGGATAATTGCTTTACAGAATGTTGTTGTTTTCTGTCAAACCTCAACATGAATCAGCCATAGGTATACATATATCCCCTCCCTTCAAGTTGTGCATCTTTTTTAGTTGGCAGTTATCACATAGTGCCAGGCTGGGCTCCCTGTGTTATACAGCAGCTTCCTGCTAGTTCTCTATTTTACACATGATAATGCATGTAGGTCAGTGCTAGTGTATCAATTTATCCTACCCTTTCCTTCTCCCACTGTGTCCACCAGTCCATTTTCTACATCTGCATATCCATGTCTTCTCTGTAAATAGCTTCATCAGTACCATTTTTCTAGACTCCGTATATATGTGTTAATATACAATATTTGTTTTTCTGATTTTGTTCTGCCTGATAGACTCTAAGTTCATCCTTCTCACTACAGCTGACTCAAATTTGTTCCTTTTTTGGCTGAGTAATATTCCATTGTATATATGTATCACAACTTCATCTGTCAATAGATGTCTAGGTTGCTTCCAAGTCCTGTGTGTGTGAAAGTCGCTCAATCGCATCTGACTTCTTGCAACCCCATAGACTATACAGTCCATGGAATTCTCTAGGCCAGAATACTGGAGTGGGTAGTCTTTCCCTTCTCCAGGAGATCTTCCCAACCCAGGGATTGAACCCAGGTCTCCCGCATTGCAGGCAGATTCTTTATCAGCTGAGTCACAAGGGAAACCCATGCTTCAGTGTCCTAGCTATTCTAAATAGTGCTGCAGTAAACACTGGGGTACAAGTGTTTGTTTGTTTGTTTGTTTAGTTCTACCACTTTATTGCTACCAACCCATCTCCCTCCAATCGTGTTCACACCTGCTCAGTCATGTAACCCCATGGACTGCAGCCTGCCAGGCTTCTCTGTCCATGGACTTCTCCAGGCAAGAATACCGGAGTGGGTTGCCATTACCTTCTCCAACAAGTGTTTTTTTGAATTGTGGTTTTCTCAAGGTATATGCCCAGTAGTGGAACTATCACATGGCAGTTTTATTTTGTTAAAGAATCTCCATATTGTTCTCTATAGTGGCTGAAATTAGAATCAATTTATATTCCCACCAACAGCGCAAAAAAGTTCCCTTTTCTCCACATCCTCCCCAGCATTTATTGTTTGTAGTTTTGGGTTTTTTTTTGATGATGGCCATTCTGATTGGTGTGAGGTGGTAGCTCATTGTAGTTTTGATTTGCATTTCTCTGATATTGAGCAATGGTGAGCATCTTTTCATGTGTTTATTGACCCTCTGTATGTCTTCTTTGGAGAAATGTCTGTTTTAGTCTTCTGCCCATTTTTTGATTGGGCTGTTTGTTTTTTTTATATTGAGCTGTATGAGCTTCTTATGTATTTTGGAGATTAATCCTTCATCAGTTGCTTGTTTTTAATTTTCTCCCATTCTGAGGGTTGTACTTTAATCTTGTTTATTGTTTCCTTTTCTATGCAAAAGCTTTTAATTTTAATTAGGTCCCATTCATTTATATTTGCTTTTATTTCTATTACTCTAGGTGATAGGTCAGAGAAGATTTTGCTGTCATTTATGTCAAAGACTGCTAAGCCTGTTTTCCTCTAAGAGCTTTAGTTTCCAGCCTTACATTTAAGTCTTTAATCCATTTTGAGTTTATTTTTGTGTATGGTGTTAGGAGGACTTCCCAGGTGGGTAGTGGTAAAGAGCTCACCTGCCAGTACAGAAGATGTAAGAGACATGGGTTCAATCCCTGGGTCAGAAAGATCCCTTGAAGGAGGGCATAGAAACCCACTCCAGTATTCTTGCCTGGAGAATCCCATGGACAGAGTGGGATTCCCTGGTGGGCTACAGTCCATAGTGTTGCAAAGAGTTGGACAAGACAGCAGTGACAGCACACACGCATGGTGTTGGGAAGTGTTCTACTTTCATTCTTTTACATGTTGTGCTTATTGTGCTCACTCAGTCATGTCTAACTATGCAACCCCATGGACTGTAGCCTCCTCTGCCCATGGTATTTTACAGGCAAGAATACTGGAGTGGGGTGCTATTTCCTACTCTGGGAATCTTCCCAACTCAGGGATCGAACCCACGTCTCTTGCATCACCTGCATTGGCAGGTTAGTTCTTTACCACCAGCGTCACCTGGGAAGCCCTTATTTTACAGGTAGCTCTTCAGTTTCCTCAGCACCATTTATTGAAGAAGTTGTCTTTTTTCCATTGTATATTCTTGCCTCTTTTGTCAAAGATAAGGAGTTCCTTGTACAGCAAGGAGATCAAACCAGTCAATCCTAAAGGAAATCAACCCGAATATTCATCGGCAGGACTGATGCTACCCTTTTGTGGATTGCCGGGAGCCAACATACAAGACCCTACCCATGACAAGGCCATAAGGGAGAAAACCTGATGGGCAAGGAGGATCAGGTTTTCAGGGGTTTCGAAAAGGTCAGCTCACGAGACCCTACCCCTAACAAAGCCATGAGGGAGAAAACCTGACGGGCAAGGCCGATCAGGTTTTCAGGGGTTTCGAAAAGGCCAGCTCACGAGATCCCACCCATGACAAGGTCACGAGGAGAAAGCCTGACAGGCAAGGCAGATCAGGTTTTCAGGGATTCCGAATAGCTGCCCCCGGCACTCACCTTAAAGATGATATCTGTCTTTCTGATGCCTGCCTCAATAGACTACTCCCTAATTTCTGTGACACAGGCAGAAGGCCTTCCCCGATCTCTTCCCAAATAAGAATCAATTTAGAACTTTAATCAAGAAGTTTCCCAGGTGGTGGTATTTTAAAGGAGTGTTTTAATTTAAACTCCTTTGCTGGTAGTTTGTTAGCCAAATGCATTTATGCCCTTGGTACTAATATGCATGATTGCTTATATTATCCTAATCATAAAATAGCATAAAGAACCTGATTATATAAAGGCCCTAGTAGACATAGAGCCCTTCGGGAAGTGAGGAAGTCCTATTAGAAAACATAAGAAAAATTATTCTAAAGATGGTTATTGGGTTGACGTTTGCTTGCTGTGTTTTGCTTTTAATGTGCTAAGGTTGTGTTATAGAAACCATTGTTAATATAGCTAAAGATCTAGAGAAATAAGAACCTAGAGAAATACCACCCTAGTGTGGTGACACTAGATGGTTGTTAATTGTCAGCCAGGAGTGCTAGGCAGAAGCTGCCTCACCAAAGTCGAGCAGAGTCAATATGGGATAAACTTCTTAGATAAACGCAACTGTTAACTTTTGCAGAAGGATTAATTTTTGTATTAACAAAGATATAATTCTACTCTGTACTATTGCCCTATGAGACTGCTACCTTTCAGTTAAGGTCACCATAGAAACAGAAAATAGGTTTACATTCACCTGACCTGCATAAAATGTTAATAGGCCCCAAGGCCAGAAGATAATGTACAAGACCCTCATAAACAAAGAAGTATGCAGAAAACACCCTGGTTTCGTCAAGGACAAGCTGACATAATGTTAAACTATCTTCCCCTTAGAAATGTACTAACTTAGGGTATAAAAGCTACAGTAAAAATAAAGCATTGCCAGACTCTGCCAGACCCTGCAAACACCCCTGTCTGGTCATTCTCTCTCTCTTTCTCTCTCTCTCCCTTGCGGACTTGGCCCTATCAAGGCTGGTCTCACATGTCTTCTCTCTCTTGCCAACGCCGTTCATCCTGAGGGTACCCCTGGATCCTGCCGGGTCTGGACCCCGGCAAGTGGCGCCCGAACAGGGACCCGAAGGTAATCCCCCCCATTTTTCAGTCTTCGGGATGGCTAGGACCCCACTAGGGCGCTGCAGGCCCCCCTGCATAAGATAGGTAGGGTGAGGAAAGTGGGTAGGCTTTAGGTTTCCTCTTTAAAACCCCACTAGGGTGCTACAGGCCCCCCTGCATAAGAAAGGTAGGGTAAGAAAAGTGGGTACGTTTCAGTTTCCTTCTTCTCTAAATTAAGCCTCTTCCTTTTTTCTCTTTTTTTCTTCTTCTAATTACTAACAAAAATGGGTAACAGTGAGTCAAAAGAAAGACAGCTTTTTATTGGAATCATAATGCAACTCCTTAACCGCAGAGGAATTAAAGTTAAAAAGACCAGTGTTCAGTCCTTTTCTAGGTTTGTCCAAGAGCAATGTCCTTGTTTTCCAGAAGAGAGCAGTTCTCCTGGGTTCCCTTACTCTCCTGCCCTCCACCCTGGTGCTCTTTCCAATGAGATCTCTTGCTTTTTCAGCACATGTGTCTCCTCCGACAATTCATTTATAAGAGCTCAGTTACGGACCCTAAAAGGGGTCTCCCTTCCTGCAACTGGTGGGGACTCTTCTTCGCTGAGACTGACATCCTGATCACTCGGGGTACTCAGAGGCCAGCTTGTCTGCCAATGGACCAGACCCAGCGGCCGCAACTGGTACCCTTTGTCCCTGGTCTCCTGATGCAGACAACTGGCCAGAGTGCCCGACTAGTAAGGAACAAGAGACTTTATTGACCTCTCTCCCCTTCCCTCTCTCTGTCCTCTCCTTAGCCCTTCCTATCCTTCCTGTTTTTCTAATCCCCTGGTCCTGGATGCAGGAATTTGGTCGAAGGGCCTCAGCTTGAGCTGAGGATTGGAGACTGATCACCTCCTCTTGGCAGAGAACTCGAATTCCGGTAGGGCCGAGTTCCAGTCCTCCCTTCTCTGGAAACCCAGGAAAAAGTCCCGTAACACCTGGGTGTCTGCAGGTGGCAAGAGACGTCTGTAAGGCAACCCCTTTTGCCCCCCTTTCCCGCTTCCTCCCTCCTCCTTCTTTTCCTTTTCTCCTCTTAAAACTTTTGAAGACATCTAAAGTTCTGTGTCTCTATAGAAGGTTTTCTGAGAGACTGTATTCTTGTATTTAAGGGAGTGTCTGATGAGGACTGCCAGGTTTATATGTGTGTGTTTTAACTCTGTGTTCTGTGTTGTGATTTTTGATGGCCATTTTGCTTTTTGTTAGAACTTGATTTTCTTTCCCTGTGGCTTGAGACCAGGGCTCTCAGGGACACTTATCTAACCATCTCTAACTCCTGAGACTGAGGGAAAAAGCAGAAAAGCCTTTAAAATTTTTATTTATTTCAACCTTTTTATAAACTAGTAAATTTTATATTGTAATATCTAATTCATCACCAAACTTAGAATATGAAGCTAGATCTTGCACTGTGTCTGTCTAAATATGTCTTGGTATGTCTTTGTCTCTGGGTAATATTTTTTAGGTTAATTGGTAAATGAGCTCTATTTAATTGGCTTTTAAAAAAAAGGTAAGCGCTTACAAATCAAATAATTCTAAATTAAACAATAAATTGCAGGTTCAGGTAAACTGGGAAATATACAGTATTAAATACCTGATATTAATGTTTGTTTGTTGACCTATCTAATATAGACATGTCTTAGAGTAATTAACATCTAGTAAAATATTTTCATTATGCCTAGGTTTATTATAAGTTAAATATTGTTATATTGTAATATCTGTTACAAGTTTGTCAGCAAAGAAAGCACCTCAAGTAAGAAACTTCAAAAAAAAAAAAAGGTAAATGAGATATGAGCTTTTAAACTTTATTAAAATTAAAAATGTCTATCTAAAACAGCTTCTCTAGATTTTGGTAACCTAAATTTCTAAAGTTGTGCTAAACAAATAACAGAAGTTTATTAAATAGCTAGGTCATTTCCAAATAAAATAAGATTCTGAAACATTCATTACTGAAGAGTACTAACTTACAGAGAAACTAAAGATTTTAGACTATTAATAAATAATGTTTGATGCCATCCTGAGATGTTCGTTAGAATTTTTTTAGAAATTATCACTGGTATTTATGTTCACCAATCTATAGAATGCTAATATAAAGGTAAATTCTTGGTTGCTTAAAGGAAGTAGGATGTGTGTGTTCAGTAAAAAAGGTATGAGGAATGAAGTTACATTTTATGAAGGGAAAAGGAAGTAGGTCTGACTTACAGGTGGCTGTTTCAGAATGGGAGAACAAAGTAATGGGTACAGAAAGTGATAAGAAGGTTTGATGGAAAGTGGACTCCAAGGGAAGAGTTTTGTGCATAAATACAAGTTTTCTTGAGATGTTGAACTGCCTTTGATAATGGATTTTAAGTTTCTTTACCTCTGAAGTGATCTGTTCTATGTTTACCTTTAAAATCTTTTTTACTTTGGCTAAGTAAATATATTATTTCACAGTGATCTATATGATCTACCTGACAGAGTACTATAAACCCTTTTGATATTTATTGACAAAACTGCCTAAATGGCTTGACTTCTAGCTGACTTTGGGATATTTCAGAGGGCCCCTGAGACATCCCAAAGAGCTATTAAACTACTTGAGTTCATTTGACATGTTAAATTGCATGGGAATTATTGTTGGAGAAGTGATAAATCTTCTCAGGTTATATTGTATGATTGATGTTACTTATATAGATATCCTAGAAATTATGTGAAATTCATGAAAATCTGATATGTCCTGGTAAAATGTTATCAGTTATAATTTTAGTTACCACGTTAAAGTGTTACAAGTCACAGCAATGACCAGGCTACTTTGTCAATTACAATTTAATTAGATTTTAAACATGCCTTGTATGATTTCACTCTCATGCCTTAAAAAAAAAATACTGCTAGTTCTTCAAGATTTATAAAAAGACTTTTCTAAGATTAACTGAAAAATTTTGTTTGTTTGCTATCTGGTAAATTGGTAACAGACTGGAATTTAGTATACCCTCTATGTTAAGAGAACAAAGTTTTCTTAGAATGAATCTTTCAATAACAAATTATAAATTTCTTTGCCTTTAAGTGATTTATATTTGTTTTTAAAATCTTTTGATACTTTAGTAAAGTAAATAAGTGTTATTTAAGATTATGGTACATATAAAAGCTCATTCTGCTTCTACCAAAAATAACCCCTCACTGTTGGACTTGTGCTATCTTAATGTCTTAAAACTGACAACGCCCCTGCTTACACTTCTAAGTCTTTTCAAGCTTAAATATTGGGGAAACGTCAGCCCAGAAGACAGAATTAACAGCCGTGATAGAGGCGTTCAAAGAGTTTTCGGACCAGGCTTTTAATTTATTTTCTGACTCGCAGTATGTAGTTAGGTTGTTTCCTCAAATTGAAACGGCTGTTTTGCCGAAAAATAAAACCACAATTTTAAAATTGTTATCTACCCTTCAACAGCAAATTTGGTCAAAGCAATTCTATGTTGGACATATAAGAGCTCATTCTAATTTACCTGGACCCCTCCATACGTTTAACCAAGAGGCAGATTTGCTAACCTGAACCATAGTGGCCAGTGCTTTTGAGGATGCTAAAGCCTCACATGCTATGCGTCATCAAAATGCAACTGCCCTTCGATAGCAATTCCATATTCCTAGGGAATCTGCATGCGAGATCGTTAGGACATGTCAACTTTGCCCTACTTCAGTTCCCACTTTGCCTTTTGGGGTAAATCCCCGTGGCTTACTACCTAATGTGCTTTGGCAGATGGATGTAACACATGTTCCTTCTTTTATAAAACTATCCTTTGTGCATGTTACTGTAGATACCTTCTCCCATGTCATTGTGGCTACTGCCAGAACGGGAAAAGCCTATAAAGATGTAGTTCAACATCTTTTTGCCTGTTTTTCCTATTTAGAAATGCCAAAATCAATTAAGACAGACAATGCTCCAGCTTATACATCTAAGTCCTTTAAAAATTTCTGTGCCCAATTCAGTATATCCCACTCTACAGGAATTCCTTACAATCCCCAGGGACAAACAATTGTAGAAAGGGCACATCAGACACTCAAAACACAAATCTCTAAATTACAGGAAGGGCAGCTCAAATAGTTCTCCACTCCACATTTTGTAACATGCCCTCTTTGTGCTCAATAACCTTAATGCTGATCAAGCCGGCTTAACAGCTATGTTCTGTCCCTGGAACCCAGAACAAAAAGATATGAAACCTTTAGTAAAGTGGAAAGACCTCCTTTCTGGACTATGGAAGGGACCTGATCCCTTGCTAACCAATGGGCGAGGGTATGCTTATATTTTCCTACAGGGTGCTAACTCGCCAATTTAGATCCCAGACAGACTGATTTGCCATGTCGCAGTCCCCCCAGACCTCTGGTTCCCTCGCAGCCTCAACCATAAAAGAGGAAGAGCACATCTCTGCCCCTGCCTCGGCCACTCACCTAGAAGGTCCAGCAGACTCTGAAACAACCGGCAATGGAGATCCCAGAAGAACAAATGGAAACCACCAGGACATCCTGTGCAGGCAACTCAACAAGCTTCCATACCCACATGGGGGCAAATTAAGTCACTCTGACATCAAGCACAGGAAATAGCTTCCCTGCAGGGATCTTCAGCCTCTCCCGAAAGGGTTTTTATTGCCATACTTGCTTTACTGTCTTGTCAGGCAAGTGCTACCTCTTGTACTTCAAAAAAATACTGGACATATTTCCCTGATCCCCTGACCTTCCAAGTAGTCACTTGGAACAGCGACCCTATACGGGTCAACACAGACCAGCCTCATCTCTTGGGAGGATCCTATTCTTCTTATGATAAAGATCACTACCCCATCAATTTTAACTATACTTTTAGGGGATTAATGGATGATCTTCCCCTTTGCTTTAACTCCCCCCATAGTCATACAAGTGATCTCATCACTCCCTCTAAGGAGGGGTGTGTTGGAGCCTCCAAGAAAGCAATTCTGACAAATTCTCCAACATCAAAATTTTCAGAAAAAACAGGAGATCGGCTGGTTTGGATATTAGAGGCCCATATGTCCGGGGTCCGTGATCCCTATAAATCCTTGTTCCTTAATGCTCCACCAAAATATCCAAATTGTATTGATGTTGCTCCGTCAGATGTCATATGGAAAACTATAGACAACCGCCTTGGATATCCGGTATGAAAATCTTGTACTTATAATTCAAAAATAGATTATAGAATACGGGGGAGGTGTAAACTATTCGGTACAAGACTGGAGCAATCCAAATCCAAGTCAGAATCTAAGATCTGTTTCTGACTATGTCAGTAGGTTTAGCAATTGGAAAAATGATTCTCTCCCTTGGCCATTGGTGCCCAGCAGATGGTATTATAATCAATTTGTTCCCCCCATGTTGTCCTATACAACTATTTGGCAACCAGAAATTTAGAGAGCCCTTGCTCCCACCTCCATTGTTACTTTAACTCGGCCAGAAAACAATTCCACCTATTCTGTGCTGGCTTGTTTACCCTCCCCTTATGTTTTTTGTTTGTTTGTTTGTTTACTAAGGATTCAAAAAGACTTCATATACAACTGAATTATTCAGGTGGACCAAATATAGTCTACTGTGAACCATGCATGCTCTCATCTCATTATATTAACCCCTCAATATAATATTTGTTCTTTTGTGGTGCTGCAACGTCCACCTTATCTTATGGTGCCCGTCATAGTGAATGCCTATTGATATGACAATTATGGTTTAGCCGTTCTGCAACAACTACAAGATTTAATGCATTCCCAGCGCTTTGTAGGACTACTTATTCTAGGGATTTCAGTTTTGATAACAGCAATTACCTCTGTCACTGTGGTGGCGATATCCTTGACTCAACAAGTACATACTGCTCAATATGTCAATGATATGTCAAAAATGTTTCTTTAGCTCTAGCTATGCAAGAGATTATAGATAGGAAATTAGAAGGAAAAATAGATGCCCTAGAAGAAGCAGTCATGCATATTGGAACTGAGTTGCAGGCTTTAAGGGTAAAGTTAGCGTTATCCTGTCACGCCGACTATCGGTGGATCTGTGTAACACCCCTAAAAGTAAATGATACGGATTACAATTGGGAAAAGATTAAAAATCATATTTCAGGTGTATGGAATAGCTCCAGCATTAGTTTAGATCTTGGAAAGCTTCACGGTCAGATAAAAACCTTAGAACATTCCCGCCTGGACTTTACTGCTGCAGCAGCTGCTAATGATTTTTTTCATACACTTTCTAACTTTATTACTGGAAAAAATATCTTATCAACTATTTTCAGTTACGCTGGTATAGCAGCCCCAGTTTTACTTCTCATTATAATCCTTCCTTGCATTGTCAGAACTCTCCGGCAGAGCACTCAGAAGCTTGCGACTGAGATCCATCTGGCTGTCTTAAAAAGTAAAAAAAGGGAGAGATGCGGGAGCCAACACACGAGACCCTACCCATGACAAGGCCATAAGGGAGAAAACCTGACGGGCAAGGCAGATCAGGTTTTCAGGGGTTTCGAAAAGGTCAGCTCACGAGACCCTACCCCTAACAAAGTCATGAGGGAGAAAACCTGACGGGCAAGGCCGATCAGGTTTTCAGGGGTTTCGAAAAGGCCAGCTCACGAGATCCCACCCATGACAAGGTCATGAAGAGAAAGCCTGACAGGCAAGGCAGATCAGGTTTTCAGGGATTCCGAATAGCTGCCCCCGACACTCACTTTAAAGATGATATCTGTCTTTCTGATGCCTGCCTCAATAGACTACTCCCTAATTTCTGTGACACAGGCAGAAGGCCTTCCCCGATCTCTTCCCAAATAAGAATCAATTTAGAACTTTAATCAAGAAGTTTCCCAGGTGGTGGTATTTTATGAGATTATTTGGGGTGAAAGGAGTGTTTTAATTTAAACTCCTTTGCTGGTAGTTTGTTAGCCAAATGCATTTATGCCCTTGGTACTAATATGCATGATTGCTTATATTATCCTAATCATAAAATAGCATAAAGAACCTGATTATATAAAGGCCCTAGTAGACATAGAGCCCTTCGGGAAGTGAGGAAGTCCTATTAGAAAACATAAGAAAAATTATTCTAAAGGTGGTTATTGGGTTGACGTTTGCTTGCTGTGTTTTTGCTTTTCATGTGCTAAGGTTGTGTTATAGAAACCATTGTTAATATAGCTAAAGATCTAGAGAAATAAGAGCCTAGAGAAATACCACCCTAGTGTGGTGACACTAGATGGTTGTTAATTATCAGCCAGGAGTGCTAGGCAGAAGCTGCCTCACCAAAGTCGAGCAGAGTCAGTATGGGATAAACTTCTTAGATAAACGCAACTGATAACTTTTGCAGAAGGATTAATTTTTGTATTAACAAAGATATAATTCTACTCTGTACTATTGCCCTATGAGACTGCTACCTTTCAGTTAAGGTCACCATAGAAACAGAAAATAGGTTTACATTCACCTGACCTGCATAAAATGTTAATAGGCCCCAAGGCCAGAAGATAATGTACAAGACCCTCATAAACAAAGAAGTATGCAGAAAACACCCTGGTTTCGTGAAGGACAAGCTGACGTAATGTTAAACTATCTTCCCCTTAGAAATGTACTAACTTAGGGTATAAAAGCTATGGTAAAAAATAAAGCATTGCCAGACTCTGCCAGACCCTGCAAACACCCCCGTCTGGTCATTCTCTCTCTCTCTCTCCCTCGCAGACTTGGCCCTATCAAGGCTGGTCTCACGTGTCTTCTCTCTCTCGCCGACGCCGTTCATCCTGAGGGCACCCCTGGATCCTGCCGGGGCTGGACCCCGGCAGTGGATCATTGCCTTGTTGTAGCAAAGGGGCTTGTGTAACCTGATAAAGCTATGAGCCATGCCATGTATTGCCACCCAAGATGGATGGGTCATAGAGGAGAGTTCTGACAAAACATGATCCACTGGAGGAGGGAATGGGAAATCACCCCAGTATACTTGCTGTGAGAACCTCATGAACTGTATAAAATGACAAAAAGATATGACATCGAAAGATGAGTCCTCCAGGTCTGAAGATGTCTAGTATTAAAATAAATTAAAAAAGAAAAAACACCTAAGATCATGGCATCTGGCCCCATTACTTCATAGCAAATAGAGGGGGAAAAGGTGGAGGTAGTGACAGATTTCCTCTTCTTGGGCTCTAAAATCACTGAAGATGGTGACTGTAGCTATGAAATCAGAAGACATTTGCTTCTTGGCAGGAGGGCTATGACAAACCTAGACAGTGTATTGAAAAGCAGAGATATTACTCTTCAACAAAGGTCAGTATAGTTAGGGCTATGATCTTCCCAGAGGTCACATACTGTTATGAAACCTGTACTGTAAAGAAGGTGGAGCACCGAAGAATTGATGCCTTCAAACTGTGGTGCTGGAGAAGACACTTGAGAGTCCCTTGGACAGCAAGGAGATCAAACCAGTCAATCTTAATGGAAATCAACCCTGAATACTTGTTGGAAGGACTGATGCTGAAGCTGAAGCTCCAGTATTTTGGTCATCTGATGTGAAGAGCCAACTGATTGGAAAAGTCCCTGATGCTGGGAAAGATTGAGGGCAGGAGAAGAGGACATCAGAGGATCAGATGGCCAGGTGGCATCACCAATGCAATGGAAATGAACTTGGGCAAACTTCAGGAGATGGTGAGGGACAGGGAGGCCTGGCGCGCTGCAGTCCATGGGGTCACAAAGAGTCGGACATGACTGGGTGACTGAACAACAAGAACTGATGTTGAAGCTGAAGCTCCAATCCTTTGGCCACCTGATGCAAAGAGCTGACTCACTGGAAAAGACCCCGATTCTGGGAAAGATTAAGGGCAGGAACAGAAGGGGGCAACAGAGGATGAGATGGTTGGATGACATCACCAACTCAATGGCCATGAGTTTGAGCAAACTTTGGGAGATAGCGAAGGACAAGGAAGCCTGGCATGGTGCAGTCCATGGGGTCACAAAGAGTAAGACATGGCTTGACTGAACAACAAAAGGTCAGTGACTGAAGTCGCTAATGACTTAATCCCTATAGATGGCAGAACGACATTCATTCGTTGGCAATTTGATCAAAGGTAATGCAAAGTAAGAACACAATTGTATGCACTCAGTGATCAAGCACATGTTCTGTGGGGAAATAGCTACACTAGTGAGATAATTAAAATAATAACTTCACATTCATTTTCAGATGAGATTTTGACAACAAATGACTGTGCAAAAGTTTATAACAGTATCTTAATTTTGGAGCTCCAAATGCAGATCTATGTTAAAAAAAAAAAAATCTCTTAGAAAAGGAAATGGCAACCCACTCCAGTATTCTTGCCTGGAAAAGTCCATGGACAGCGGAGCCTGGCGGGCTGAAGTCCATGGGATTACATGACTGAGCATGTGTGCACGAGGGTGGAGGGAGATGGGTTGGTAGCAATAAAGTGGTAGAGCTTAAAAAAAAAAAAAAAGCCCTGCTTCCAGCTCTTTCCAGTTTCATTGTTTAGCCACTCCCAGAGACCCTGTGACTTGGAGCAATGTCAGAGAACAAAGGCTTGGAGGTGGACATGGGCGACCAAACAGTTCACCTAGGGGGCCCAGGGAGGCTCCTGAAACCTGCCCCAGAGCTGGCCTCTCAGCCTTCATAGCAGCTCAGTCTCCTAACCTCTCACACTGAGATTTGGGAGGTGCCTGGTCCCTCATCCCACTGCTCACCAGGTGCTGGTTCTCCTAAAACACCCAGAATTCATTTCCCACGGCTCCTAAATATTACGCATCCTCCCTGCTCACAAAGTTGCCCTTCCCTCACATTGCCCCCCATCTCCTGCAGAACTCCAGCATCTTGCCTGGGCCTCCTGGATGGGGGCTGAGCTGAGTGGTCTCCAGGCTTACTGCCCTAAGGGCTCAGGGAAAGGGAAAGTAAAGTTGCTCAGTCATGTCCAACTCTTTGCGACCCCATGGACTGCAGCCTACCAGGCTCCTCCATCCATGGGATTTTCCAGGCAAGAATACTGGAGCGGGTTGCCATTTCCTTCTCCAGGGGATCTTCCCGACCCAAGGGTTGAAGCTGGGTCTCCCGCATTGTAGGCAGACACTTTACCGTCTGAGCCACCGGGGCTCGGGGAAACCTGGAATTAAATTCCCACATAGCTCTCCTCATCCTCCTTGTGTTCTCACTTTTCACCCTTCCACAATCCAGTACCCTGCTACACGTTTATTGTTCACTGTTTAGGTGTTCATTCATTTACTAATTCATTCATTCCAGGATCCAATCATCTCTCCATGGACCCTGTCTCTCCCTGATCTCCAAGAGCACAGGAGACATCTGTACTCTCGGAAATGCCACATGGTTTACAATCAGGTTCCTTTGGGAGCACAGAGTCTAACAGTTTAGAGCACAGGGTTCCAGATCCCAGCTCTCACACTCCCCCGACCCCCACTTGACCTTAGGGGAAAATAACTCACATTATCTTGAGGCTTAGTTTCCTTACCTGAGGATTAAATGTAGGGGGGAAGCCCTAACAATCACTAGCCAACTGGGCACGGACTGAGAAATCACTTGGGAATGGGGAACATGCCCCAAGTCACACAGTTCAGTTCAGCTTAGTTCAGTCGCTCAGTTGTGTCCAACTCTGCGACCCCATGAACCGCAGCACACAGTAGGGACCACCCAAGTCTGACTCTGGGCCCTCAAATCCAGGGCTCCTTCAGCTTTTGCCCCCTGTACCTTCACTGTGCAGAGGCTCCCATGGGGTGACTGACAGACTCCTGGGGGAGTACTGGGAGGGCTGAGAAAGACCTTTCTCCATTCAGTCAGTTGGTGATTCTTTTTTCGCTATGGCCTCTTTCTAGAGCCAGTGCTTTCTTCCCCTCCATGCCACATACATCAGCCTGCAAACCCCTCCCCATCTTCCTAGTCTCAGCTCAGATCTTGGTCCAGCTCGCCCCTCCCCCCTCCCCTCCCACCCCCCACACCAATCATGACCCAGACACCACCACCCCTCCCCACATGGTCCCAGACTTAAAACTCTGAGCACTCAGTGCAGTGCTGAAAGGCAAAGTCCTGGGTTCTACTAACTTGTAGTTTAACCTTGGGCAGGCCCCGACTCCACTTCTGGATTCTCTGCTTTTAGGGATCCTGCCAGAATGGATCCTCCCAGTTCAGATCCTTTAGTGCTTTCTGGGAGTGCCCTAGGGTGTGTAGCTCAGACAGGTGGGTGGAGAGTAGCATACCTGGGAGGAACGCTGGCTCTCCCGTCTGGCTGTCTGGCTCAGGCTTCTGTTCTGCGCTGCAGTCCCCCTTGCCTCACTCTAGGGGACAGAAGGGCTTAGTGGCCTAGGAGACGGGCCGTGGGAATGTGGCCCAGGAGAGGCTCTTAGGATAGGGCGAAGGCCACCCAGGAGTTAATTATTGCATGTGGGCTCCAGCCAGGCCTCCATGGGAGGGTGGTGGGTAGGAGCGAGTGGATTAATAGTGCAGGCCCAAGGTCAATTACCAAGCCCCACTTACTCCATTTTCTCTGCTAAACTCAGGTCTGAGAAAACCTTGCAGCCTGAGTTGCTGGGATCCTTTAAAATAATCTGCTCCACTTCTAACCCCCTCATCCTGTTTTACAGATAAAGAGAATGAGACCCAGAGAATCAGGACAGAGCTCATTTCAGGGCAAGGGCTGGAGCGCCAGCTTCCAAACTCCGGGACACCTGAACAGCAGTTGTGTCTGACTCTTTGTGACCCCATGGACTGCAGCACATCAGGCTTCCCTGTCCTTCACTGTTTCCCTGAGTTTGGTCATACTCGTGTCCATTGAGTCCATGATGCCATCCAACCGTCTCATCCTCTGTCATCCCCTTCTTTTTCTGCCCTCAATCTTTCCCAGCATCAGGGTCTTTTCCAATGAGTCAGTTCTTTGCATTAGGTGGCCAAAGGATTGGAGCTTCAGCGTCAGTCCTTCTAGTGAATATTCAGGGTTGATTTCCTTTAGGATTGACTGGTTTGACCTCCTTGCTGCCCAAGGGACTCTCAAGAGTCTTCTCCAGCATCACAATATGAAAGCATCAATTCTTCAGCGCTCAGCGTACAGAGTGCAGAGTTCCCATATCCCTAGCTTATAGAGCCACTGACTCTTCAATCTCATCAGCCTTAGGCATCACCCACTTCCAGCTGCAAAATCATAGATGTTTCATTTACCAGAGCCTTGGTTGTTTCAAGGCCCCAGCTCCCTCCCTCCCCCCATCCGCTCACACAAGTCTACTTTCTCCAGCAGCCAATAGTCTGCTCTAGTGTAGATTCCCCCCGCCCCGACTCCTACCCCAGCCAGGAACAGAGCCTTCCTTTTTACACCCTCTGGCCAGGTTGCTACCACTGGTGGAGAAAAAGAAGAGGAGGAAGAAATAAGTTCAGGAGAGAATGTTGAGCTCTCTTGTGTTGAAATGCTGTGGGCAACCTGGTGTGAGGTTGTGGTAAAAGAGAAAACCCAGGGAAGGGTCCATGTTGGATACGGAAGCCATCAGGCAACACATAGCAGCAGAAGTTTAAAGAATATGGGGCCTCAATACTGTGGGAGGACTTCCCTCGTGGTCCAGTGGTTAAGAATCCGCCTGCCACAAAGGATTAATCTCAAAAATATACAAACAACTCCTGCAGCTCAATTCCAGAAAAATAAATGACCCAATCAAAAAATGGGCCAAAGAACTAAACAGACATTTCTCTAAAGAAGACATACAGATGGCTAACAAACACATGAAAAGATGCTCAACATCACTCATTATCAGAGAAATGCAAATCAAACCCACAATGAGGTACCATCTCACACCAGTCAGTATGGCTGCTATCCAAAAGTCTACAAGCAATAAATGCTGGAGAGGGTGTGGAGAAAAGGGAACCCTCTTACACTGTTGGTGGGAATGCAAACTAGTACAGCCACTATGGAGAACAGTGTGGAGATTTCTTAAAAAACTGGAAATAGAACTGCCATATGACCCAGCAATCCCACTTCTGTGCATACACACCGAGGAAACCAGATCTGAAAGAGACACGTGCACCCCAGTGTTCATCGCAGCACTGTTTATAATAGCCAGGACATGGAAGCAACCTAGATGCCCACCAGCAGACGAATGGATAAGGAAGCTGTGGTACATATACACAATGGAATATTACTCAGCCATTAAAAAGAATTCATTTGAATCAGTTCTAATGAGATAGATGAAACTGGAGCCCATTATACAGAGTGAAGGAAGCTAGAAAGATAAAGACCATTACAGTATACTAACACGTATATATGGAATTTAGAAAGATGGTAACGATAACCCTATATGCAAAACAGAAAAAGAGACACAGATGTACAGAACAGACTTTTGGACTCTGTGGGAGAAGGCGAGGGAGGGATGTTTCGAGAGAACAGCATCGAAACAGGTATATTATCTAGGGTGAAACATCACCAGCCCAGGTTGGATGCATGAGACAAGTGCTCGGGCCTGGTGCACTGGGAAGACCCAGAGGGATCGGGTAGAGAGGGAGGTGGGAGGGGGGATCGGGATGGGGAATACACATAAATCCATGGCTGATTCATGTCAATGAATACTTTACAATATTGTAAAGTAATTAGCCTCCAACTAATAAAAATAAATGGAAAAAAAAAAAGAATCCGCCTGCCAATGCAGGGGACATGGGTTCGACCCTTGGTCCAGGAAGATTTCACATGCCTCAGAGCAACTAAGCCCTTGCCCCACAGCTACTGAGCTTGAGTCCTGCAACTACTAAGCCAAAGCACCCTAGAGCCCACGCTCCACAAGAGAAGCCATCACAATGAGAAGTCTGGACACCACAACCACAGAATAGGCCCTACTTGCCGCAACTAGAGAAAGCCTGAGCACAGCAACAAAGACCTACTGCAGCCAAAAAATTAATAAAAATTTTAAAAAAGAGCCCAGTTTAAAAAAAAATATGCTTGGAAAGGCCATAGGTCTGGGCCCTTGGAGCAAGGAAGTGGGGGGAGGTGTGCAGTTGGGAGCCAGAAGAGGCAGCTGGATTACTGGAGGAGAATCAGCCAAGAAGGAGAGCCCTATAGGCCTGCAAAGAAATTGACTCCAATGCGGGGAGGAGGGAAGAAATTGACTCCCAGGAGACTGCCAGCTTGTGCCCTGCTTTCCCTCTCCCTCAGAGTGAGCCATTCCTAAATCTTGTGACAGACAACCTGGGAGGGTTAAGCCCTCTAAACACCTGAGCGGGTAGAAGGCGGTTAGAACCCCCAGACATCCCTCCTGGCTTTACAAGTCCAACTCAGCCTTCTCCTGATTGGAGAAGCATGGCCATGTGTCTAGGAATGCCCCAAAGCATTCTCCTATACACTCACCTAAGGGCTTCCCAGGTGGCGCCGTGGTAAAAATCTGCCCGTCAATGCAGAACACGCAGGAGACACCGGTTCGATCCCTGGGTTGGGAAGATCCCCTGGAGTAGGAAATGGCAACCTACTCCAGTATTCTTGCCTGGGAATTCCCATGGACAGAAGAGCCTGGCAGGCTACAGCTCAGGGGTTCACAAAAGAGACGGACAGGACTGAGCACACATGCTCACATATGTCTTCATCAAAATGGACTTTCCCTGTCCCTCATTCTCTGCCCCTGCACCAGAAGTTGATTATAAATTGGACTTTATAGTCCATCCACTCAGGAGTGATGTTTGGCTCCTGAGACCTCAGGGGTTCAGAAGAAGAGACTGGCAAGTGGGAGGTGAGTTGGACCCATGAGTTCTAACCCATGAGGTGTCCCTGCCCTTGTTGAACCTCATGCCGGCACTGAATCCGAGGCCCCAGTGCTCAGACCACTTGGCCAACAGGCAGGGACACAGTCCAACAGTCACTGTGGAGCCGATCCTGAGAGTATCCACCTGGATTAGAAGCTTAATGCCAGCCAAGTTAGCCGTCAGCATCCTTGTGCCAAACTGAAGGCTACTCTGTGACTAGACAAGGAGAACAGGAAGGTCTTTGGCCCTGCGTGGGTAGGGGCTCTGGGCTGCAGGGAGTTGGGGTGGGAGAATCTGGGCTTTTCCTGAGTGCAAGCCAGCAGCATATGCAGTTGCTTACCACCCATCCTCATAGTTGAGAAAAAAATAGTTCCCAGGCAGCAAAGAGGGGCTAGGATTCAGAACTGAGTCTGATTCCAAGCCTGGTTTCTTTCACAAAGAAAGGCGAGCCCTGTGAGGGCATTAGAGTCTAAGGACTGCAGATCCAGTGTTTCTTCTCTGGCCTCATTTCCTGCCCTTGTCCTCTTAACTTCTATCTTAGCCGCCTAGAAATTCTCCTTGCGCTTCTATCACCTCCAAGCCTTTGTACTTCTTGAACCTTCTCCATGAAATGTCATTCCTCCTGCCTGATCTGCTTGGTCAACACTACGCTCTGTCTGGAAACCTTCCCTCACCTTTCTGGGCTTCCACAGAACTGCACCACACTCTGTGCTCCCCTGGAGCAAACCCTCAGCTAAGTGCGCGAAGAGCTATCAGCTATCACATCTGTCTGTCTGCCCCCACCAGAGAGTACAAGGTACTCAGTTCCCTACCTGTCGGCCGACACAGCCAGAAGGTGTCTGTTGACCGACAGACTGAGTGCATGGATTCCTTCACGTCCTAAGCACCTCCTCTGTGCTAGGCACTGACCCAGGGCCAGGGGATCTGACACAAAATGACATAGACATGGCCTCTGCTTTCAGGTGTGTATGTTTTGTAGGGAAAGTCAGACAATAAGCACAGTGAATTGATATCTATGCAAGAGGACCAGTGATGTGATGAGAAAGTACCCAGGTGAGAAGTAAGTTCTTTTGGTTGGGTTGTCAGAAGTCATTTTGTTGTGCTAAGTCGTGTCTGACTCTTTTTGAGGAATTAATCATAGGATGAAATCTAAGTGGCTACAAGAAGTCAGCCTGCAGAGTATAAAAACATTCTAGGAAGCTCAACTGAACACAGGGAGTCATCCTGCAGAATATATAAGAACATTCTAGGAACTCAGAGAGGACGAGACTTCTGGGCCACTGAAGAAGTTTGGTTTTTCCAGCAGATAACATGGGAAAGCATTTAAAGGGGGTGTCACAAAAATAAAACATTTTTTCAGTATTTGTTTTCACTTTTTAAAAAGCGTCCATCAGATAGTAAAACTCCAGGGTGAAAGTTTGATGATGAATAGGATATTTGCCATCCTCAAAATATCTACCTACAACATATTTATTAATTACAAAAGGGCGAAAAGTAATGGAGAAACCTGGCAGACCCAATCCCAATCAAAAGATCACTTAACATCCTCAGGAATGGGCCAGCCTGACACCCATGCCCCCCTCCACCATGATGCAGCAAGAGCACACAGAATTGCTTTCAGGATATTCATGTCCAAAATGCAGAGCCTCAGTCAGATAAACCCATACTGAGAGTTATTCTACAAAATAACTGGCCTGTGTCTTTCAAAAACGTCAAGGCCATAAAAGAATGAACCTCCCTCCCTCAAATGTCCATCAGTAAGTGACTGAATTAAATGTGATCTATACATAGAATGGACTATTGCCCAGCAATGAAAAAGAATGAACTAGTCTCTGTAGATCAATATGGAAAGATCTCAGAAACCTTGTTCTTGTGGTAAAAAACATGGCCAGTGAAAAACTCTACTGAGACTCCCTTTATCCTACCTATCAGTTTAGAAGAAAATCAGCTTTCGTAGAACATTCAAAGTTTGATGCTCTACTATGTCGACCAAATGATGGGGAAATAAGTCACTCATACATTGCTGGTGGGGGCCACATTGATACAACCCCTGTAGCATTATAACTATCAAAATTATAAATCCAAATGCTCCTTGACCCAACAATCCCTCTTCTGGAATCCAACAGTATAACATTCTACTATGTATATTGTTTTTCACTGTAGAATTGTCATTAAAAAGCGAAACAAAAACAAAACGGAGACAATGCAAGCTTTCCTCATGGGGGTCTGCCCACCAATATCTCCTTCCCCAGCCCACATTTAGTAAGGGAAGGAAAGGGAAAGAAACTTCAGGAGCCAATAACTCATCTGCCAGTCTCTCCCCAGCTTCCCTCCACCAATTCTCTTGTTCTCTTGTGGTATAGGAGGGGGCATGCGGGGGAAGGCTGGTGCAGAAGTAAGAGCCCCAGGCTAAGGATCAACTTTCACCCTCTGCTTGCTGATGAACTTCAAGCTAGCCCGGTCCCTTTTTGGGCCTCTCAGCAGGAAGGATAGAGCAATAATGCATGCCTGCCACCTCCCAACCCACTCATCCCCAAATTATTTATAAAATATAGTACACACATGGATATATTTATTAGAATAAGCTCTCAGAGGATCCCCATAGGATTTTGGATCAGGAAACAATGACCAAGGGTTAGGGTTAGGGTCCTCCTCATCTGAGAGAGTGGAGCTGGGCTGAACTGAGATAATCACACAGGTTGGGTGCAGGCAAGGAAGGTGTCCAGGTGTCAGCAGTGGGAACAGCTTAGTTAAGGAGCCAGAGTGGCAGCATCTGGGTCAAGTTGACCAGGAGGGGTCCAATTCCCTGGGGTGTGGACCCAGAAGTGGGGTTCTCAGCGTAAAATCTCGCCACCTCCTCATTGGGGTTGCCCTGGAAGGGGTCAAACCACATCTGGATGCAGCGGCCGCTGCCCCGGCCATAGTTGCTGACCTTGAAGGAGTGGCTCCAGATTTCATTGCACAGATCAGCAGGCGTGGGGAAGTAGAAGTCAAAGCGGTGGCAGGCAGCTTTCACCGGGCACTGGTTATACCCTGAGGGGAGGATGGAAGACCTGTAGCCACTGGGTCCAGAACCATCTCTTGCTCCACCAGTCCCACAATCGCAAATCTCCATAAACCCTTCCACATCCCCACTTCCCCCTCCCTCCCCGCCCCCAGCCCTCACCTGAGGTCCAGTTCCAGCCCCTGTGCCAGTTGCTCTTGCAAGTGTAGGAGGTGCGGCAGTCTTCCCACCAGATCTGACAGTCCTCTTTGCACAGGGGCACACCCAGGACCCGCTCCCTGCGCCAACTCTGGTTAACCTGGAGGGGTCGGGGGAGGGAGGGAGCCAGTCTGTCAGGGATCTCAGCTGCTATAGCCTTGATGGGGTCCAGGGCTGGGGAGGTGGGGGTGATGCCTCTGTCATCCTCAGACCAGAATTTGTGAACACACCCTCCCTGCAAGTGACCAGTGGACTCTGCCCTCTGCTGAAGCATCTGTCTGAGGGGCTGGTGCCCATACCTCCCGGATCCAGGGCCCCAGATTAGGTGAGCACTCATAGAGACAGGTGTCCTGAATAAAGTGGCGCTTGCATGCAGGCTCCATCTTGCCACAATGGTCCCAGTTGAATCTGTACAGGTAGGAAATGTCCTTATGGGCTTCTATGCTGGTGTTGACAGAGCAGCAGGCATTCTTCCTCCATGGGCTGCACTGTGGGTGGGGGGGGAAGACATGGGGCTAAGTTCTTGAGCCACTGTGGCCATCTCCTCTATATTCCGGCTCCTCTGCCTCGGGTAGATCATCCAGAGGCTCACTCGCTGGGGAGGTTGCCCCTAAGCCTGGACTTGAGAGCCCTCATTTTGGGGTAGAGGCAGTAATAATACTGACTTCTAACAGAAAGTAACACAGGGGACGTGGGAGATTTGGGGAATCATCATCTGGGGGGACATTATTATTTATACATCTCTAAACTGTTCACAAAGTTATTTCACGTTATCTGGGTTATTTATATTATTCATTTTGTACCGAAGTGGTATTAACTGAATGCAGGCACTATGCTGGCTGCTGAGTATACTGTAATGAACAAAATAGATCAAATCTCTGCCCTCCTTGAGCTTATGGTTTTAGTGAAGGGCAGGGAGGGGGGATACGGAGAACACTGGGGGCACAGAAAATAGTAGATGCAAAGTCCCTGAGATTTTTGCACTTTATCTTCTCTTGCTGAAGATAATGGTCCCAGTCGAAAGACCATTACTCCTGTTTTACAGAGTTGAAAGAAGCTGCACCCTTTGTGGATGGTAAGGTTAAGGTTTTAACTCAGGACAGAGAGGAGAGGGGGAATCCTGGCCTCAGGTTGTGGTGGGGGGTGGAGGGAAAGGGGGCTGGTCTGGCTCTTTCAGGGTCTGGAAGCCCAGGAGAGGGAACTCCTGGTAGGTCTTGAAAGAAGAGGGGTGAAGAGTGGCAGTGACCCACACATGGCCCGGACATGGGCCATGGGACTAGATGTGGGAAGCAGTCCTGGAGAGGTAAATTCAAGGCAGGCAAGATTGTAGAAGGGGCTTCCCAAGTGGTGGCTAGTGGGAAAGAACCCCCCTGCCAATGCAGGAGATGTAAGAGACACAGGTTCAGTCCCTGAGTTGGGAAGATCCCCTGGAGGAGGGCATAGCAACCCACTCCAGTATTCTGGCCTGGAGAATCCCACGGACACAGGAGCCTGGTGGGCTACAGTTCAATGGGTCGCACAGAGTTGGACATGACTGAAGTGACTTAGCACACATGCACAAGACGGTAGAAGTGATTGTGGCTTCCCTTCAGGAATTGCTGTGGGCTGGGAGTCAGGAACTGAGTGATCATGAGCCAAATTGCTTAAAATGTCTGAGATGAACTCTAGTGCCCAGGCTCAAGTGAGGGGGGAAGCTGTGACAGGTCCGGACACTCAGGAGAAACTAAGGAAAGTCCTTGACGGCGGAGCCAAACCAATCCCTCTCCAATAACCCAGTCCGTGCCCAGGGCTGCTGCCGCAGAGCCTGCTTCCAGGCTTCCCTAGGTTTTTGTGCATACCATTCCTCAGATGCCAAACTCTTGGTCAACTTGCAAGACCCCATCCACTGCATCCCTGAGCTGCCAGCCAGGGTCAGTGGTTTCCTCCTCTGAAAGGATTAATACATGTAAAGAAAAACACCTCCTGGCCCATTTTGGAGAGGCTCCAGAAAACCAGCCACTCCCACATAGCCTACACCCCTCTGAATTGCAGTCACCTGTCTTCCTCAAAGATCTGCAACACCATTTCTTGGCAAAGAGCAAGTGCTACTAAAGGTTCTTTAAAGCCCCCTTTAAAACTTAAAAAATTCTAAAAATGCAGTGGTGCATATGGACTTTCAGTTTTGGAAGATGAAAACATTCTGGAGGTGGATGGTGGTGATGGTGGTGATGTTCACATGTGACTCTACCTAATGCCACAGCATTGCATGCTTAGAAATGCTTAAATGGAAAATTTTATGTTATGGGTATTTTACTAGCAAATGAACTGTTGGAAATGACTCAGAAGTCATGGGCAGCTGAACTTCCCTCTCTTCACTTGAAGACCCTGGAGACAGTTCATGCCAGCCTTTCCCTAGGGACACTGCAGCCCCCCAGCAGTGTGAAGGCTTGTAGGGAGCCAAGGGAGAGACCCGAGGGGATAAGATACTGGCATTTCTCATGAGCCTGGAGTTCAACTTCAAGCTCAGAGCCCCTGAGCTGCTTTAGGGACCTTCCCTATGAGGCTGGCCTCACCTCCCCTTCTCTGCGGGCAGCAGCATTCTTGGCTCTGGCCACACTAGACTTGGCACCACTCATGCTGTCACCCTCCAACCTGTGTACACACCGTCCTCTGCTAGGCTGCCTTTTCCTGCTTTGTCTTCCTGGAAAACTCTTACTCAACCTCCAAGGCCAAGCCAATGGCCTCTTTACTTGGAAGTCTTCCTGGCATATCTGATTTGCCACTTTCTTGTCATGGTGACCACGAGGGACCTGTCTTTCCTACCTTGACTTTGAGCTCCATGGGCTGGCACATAATGAAGGTTGGGAAAGTTACCACCAGTCCCTCTCCTGGCTGGATTCTTAGTTCGCATGTCTACCTGTGCCTTCTCTGGGCCTATTTCCTCATTGTATAAATAAAGACTACCTACCACCTACCAAGTAAGTATTCACTGACAAGGTGTGAAGAAAACACTTGACCCATAGAGGGCGCTAGATAAACAGTCCTCCCCGTGTTGTAGTGACCTCCTAGGAGAGGTCCACCAGGATCACCTCCCTGCCAACCTCCTGCCTCCATCACTCCCAAAGCTGATCTTCCCATCACCCTAACTTCTCCCTTTTTGGGGGTCAGCCCTCTCCCCTACCCCAGACCCCAGCCCATCCTCACCTGCTCGTGTAGACTGTCCTCAGGGCCCGGTTCCGCCTTGTGGTGCTTGGCATCCATGCAGACGTTGAGCAGGTTCGTCCTGGCCCGTGGAGTCCCAGGGACCTGGGCACCCCATGCAGCGGCCACCAAAACCAGAAGCAGCAACTGTGTCACCTGCCAGGCCATGACCACCCACTCCTGCCAGGAAGCCACTATAAGACTCTTGGTCAGATATCCTGTCTCCCTCCCAAACCCAGATCTTCTGGCCTCCTCACCTGGCTTACCCCACTTCACCGATGAGCTGAGCGATGAAAGGCCTGTAGAGGTCTGGACCAAGTGGTAGGAATCCACCCCCACCTGAGGACATTTCAACACTAGCTCTGTGACGTGCACGGAGGGAGCCACCACCCCTCCCTAGACATCCCCTTCCGGTTTTGCCAGACGGTATTTCACCCACAATCAGAGGGTCCTGCTTTAGAGGAACCATGTGGCTTAATTTGCTGATGGGGTTGGCGAGTGAGAGGAGGGGCGCCAGCCAGCCTCTGCTTCTACTTCCTCAGCCCATCCCAACTAGCCTGAAGCAAGCTAAGTTTAGGAGCCAAGAAATTGCCAGCAGAGTAAACAGGGAAGCTGACCAGTGGCCAGATGAAGGCCACTGAGCCATTCAGTTCTTGCTTAAGGTTCTGGGGCCTGTGCCAAGGGAGCTGGGAGTAGCGGGAAGGCTATTTGGAAAGCTGGACTGTGCTGCGCTTAGTTGCTCAGTCATGTCCAATTCTTTGCACCCCATGGGCTGTAGCCCTCCAGGCTCCTCTGTCCATGGGGATTCTCCAGGCGAGAATAGTGGAGTGGGTTGCCTAATCCTTCTCCAGGAAATCTTCCTGACCCAGAGATGGAACCGGGGTCTCCTGCATGGCAGGCGGATTCTTTACCAATTGAGCTACCAGGGAAGCCCTAGTAAGAGCTAAACCTCAGGTCCTTACACCTCAACAACCCTCTGCAACCCCCACTGAGAGGTCTTGGGAAGTTCCCTGGGCAGAGTCAGGACTAGACCTTGGGGAAGGCCAAGAAGTAAGGAGAATGTGGAGGAGAAACTGAGCCAGAGCAGTGGGTGGTGGAGGTACCAGAGGAAAAGTCCTCCCAGGACGCCAGGGGAGCCCCCACCTTGCCTCTCACCTCCTACCTCCCATCTCTACTTTTCCTCCCTGTCCTGCCTTTACCTCTGCCCTCAGCCTACCTGGGATAGGAGAGTGTCTCCCCTCGCTTTTATAAGCCTGTGCTGACTGCTTGGTCAGCCGCTCAGTCAGAGAAGTCTGGAGGCTTTGTCTAGGAAACAGCTCAATTGTCTTTCAGTTCAGAGCTAGTTAAATTATGGTATACACACCCAATGGGATTAAACCTGTTGAAAAAGATTGAGAGAGCTCTTGACGTATGAATATGGAAAACTTTCCAAGTACATTGTTAAGTAACAGAAGAAAGGTGTATACACTTACGGTCAATTAAACTATAACAAAGGAGTCAAGAGTATACAGTGGAGAAGAGACAGTCTCTTCAATAAGTGGTGCTGGGAAAACTGGACACCTACATGTAAAGGAATGAACCTAGGACATTCTCTAACACCATATACAAAAAGAAACTCAAAATGGATTAAAGACCTAAATGTAGACTGGAAATCATAAAACTCCTAGAAGAAAATGTAGGTTTAGCACTCTTGGACATAAATCACAGTAATATTTTTTTGGCTCTATCTCCTAAAGCAAAAGAAATAAAAGCAAAAATAAACAAATCAGACCTAATTAAATTTAAAAGTGTTTGCACAGCAAAGGAAACCATCAACAAAATGAAAAGACAACCTACTGAGGGAATTCCCTGGCTGTCCAGCAGTTAGGATTCCTTGCTTCCATTACAGAGGACATGGGTTTGACCCCTGGTCAGGGAACTAAGATCCTGCAAGCTATGCAGTGCAGCCAAAACAAAGAAAGAAATGAAACCCAACCTACTGAATGATAGGAAATATTTGTGAATGATATAACTGATAAGAGTTTAATATCTAAAATATATAAACAGTTCCTACAACTGAACAGCAAAAATACAAAAAAAAAAAAAAAAGAAAAAACAGTTTAAAATGGGCAAGACCACAATAGTTATTTTTCCAAAGAAAACTTGCAGATGGCCAACAGGCACATGATGCTCAACATCACTAATCATCAGAAAAATGCAAATCAAAGCCACAATGAGATATCACCTCACCCCTGAAATATACATCAGAATGGCTATTACCAGAAAAAACACAAATAACAAACGTGGGCAAGGATGTGGAGAAAAGTGAACCTGCGTACATTGCTGGTGGGAATATAAATTGCTGAAGCCACTGTGGAAAACATCATGGAAGATTCTCAAAAAACTAAAAAATAGAACTATCACATGACCCAGAAATTCCACTACTGGATGTATACCGGAGAAAACAAAAACACTAATTCAAAAGATACAGGCAGGGACTTCCCTGGTGGTCCAGTGGCTGAGACTCTGCACTCCTGGTATAGGAGTTGGGGTGGGGCATGGGTTTGCTCCCCGAGAGCTGGATCCCACATGCTGCAATTGGAGCATTCACATGCCTAAAGATTCTGAGTTCAGCCAAATAAATGAATAAATATTTTTTAAGTGCTTTAAAAAACTAATAGAGAGAGACACATGTGGACTTCCCCACCAGTCAGCGATTAAGACTCTGCCTTCCACTGCAGGGGGCTCCGGTTCCATGCCTGGTCAGGGAACTAAGGCCCCATATCCCACATGCCTCAGGGCATGACCAAAAAAAAAGTTAAAAAAAAATAAAAAATACAACAAACTAGTGAATATAACAAAAAAGAAATAGACTCACAGATATAGGGAGCAAACTAGTGTTAACCAATGGAGAGAGAGAAGGGAGAAGGAACAATATTGGGATGGGGACTAAGAGGTACAAGCTATGATGTATAAAACAAGCTTTGAGGATGTATTGCACAGCATAGGAAATATCAGCAATATTTTGTAACAGCTGTAAATGGCGTGCGTGCTTGCTTGTGTGTATCTTAGCTGCTTCACTTGTGTCCGACGCTCTGTGACCCCATGGACATGGCCTGCCAGACTCCTCTGTCCATGGGGTTCTCCGGGCAAGAGCCCCAGAGTGGGTTGCCATTTCCTTCTCCAATAAATGGCGTATAACTTTTAAAAATTGTAAATCACCATACTGGACACCCATAACATATAATATTGTATATCAATGATATTTCAATTGTTTAAAAAAGAAGAAGGTGCAGAAGGGCAACATGTATCCTTTGTGTAAAAAATTGGACAGAGAATATCTGCGTTTGCAAATTCTGGAGGGAATTCCCTGGCGATCTTGCAAAACCTTGCAGCACAGCCAAAGCAAAAAGTGAAGTAAGAAAGAAAGGAAGGAAGGGAGGGAATAGGCGGAGGGAGGGGGGCAGAAAGAGAAAAAGAAAGAAGGAAGGAAAAGAGGGAAAGAGAATTCTGGAATGCTACAAAAAAAATTTTAAGTGGTTGCTTGTGGGGAGGACTTTGGCTTAGTGACTGACTTAGAGTCTTTCCTCTATGAAACTTTCTGTGCTGTTTTGATTTTTGAACCATGTGAATATACATATACCTTTTTGAAATATACATGTTTTTATGTATACTTGTATATGAATTTATATATAAATAAAATATAAATGTAAATAAATATATAAAGTTTATAGATAACTACTTATTTATATCAGTTTTGGATATTATACATATATTTACAAAAATATAAACATGAGACTACCAAGCATCTTAGTTCCTTGGGTATAATGCGAGAAAAATTCTTTGCATTTATGCCACATAGATTCCATTTTTATGCACGATAGTATGTTTTCCATTTTCAGATATTTTCACTACATGTGTTAGTTGCTCAGTCATATCTGACTCTTTGTGACCCCATGGACAGTAGCTCACTAGGTTCCTCTGTCCATGGAATTCTTCAGGCAAGAATACTGGAATGGGTTGTCATTCCCTTCAGCTTTTGACAAAGAAAAACACCCTCATGAAACCAAGCCATCCACACTTACACACTACAATATTATTGTCTCATTTAGTAACATAAACTTCAAATTACTTTTCTGTAACTCAAACGCCCTCTGTGGCCAAAAAAAAAAAAAAATCCTTTCATTAATCATACTCATTGCTCATACTCATGTCCATTGAGTCAGTGATGCCATCCAACCATCTTGCCCTCCAACCATCTTGCCCTCCATCATCCCCTTCTCCTCCTGCCTTCAATCTTTCCCAGCATCAGGGTCTTTTCAAATGAGTCAGCTCTTTGCATCAGGTGGCCAAAGTTTTGGAACTTCAGCTTCAGCATCAGTCCTTCCAAAGAATAGTCAGGATTGATTTTCTTTAGGATTGACTGGTTTGATCTCCTTGCAGTCCAAGGGACTCCCAAGAGTCTTCTCCAACACCACAGTTCAAAAGCATCAATTCTTCGGTGCTCAGCTTTCTTTATAGTTCACCTCTCACATCCATACATGACTACTAGAAAAAACCATAGCTTTGACTAGATGGACCTTTGTTGGCAAAGTAATGTCTCTGCTTTTTAACATGCTGTCTAGGTTGGTCATAGCTTTTTTTCCAAGGAATTAGTGTCTTTTAATTTCATGGCTGCCGTCACCATCTGCAGTGATTTTGGAGCCCCCCCAAGATAAAGTCCATCACTGTTTCCATTGTTTCCCCATCTATTTGCCATGAAGTGATGGGACCAGATGCCATGATCTTAGTTTTTGAATGTTGAGTTTTAAGCCAGCTTTTTCACTCTCCTCTTTCACTTTCATCAAGAGGCTCTTTAGTTCTTCTGCACTTTCTGCCATAAGGGTGGTGTCATCTGCATATCTGATATTTTTGATATTTCTCCCGGCAATCTTGACTCCAACTTGTGCCTTGTCCAGCCCGGCATTTCACATTATATACCCTGCATATAAGTTAAAAGACAATATACAACCTTGACGTACTCCTTTCCCTATTTGGAAGCAGTCTGTTGTTACATGTCCAGTTCTAACAGTTGCTTCTTGACCTGCATACAGATTTCTCAGGAGGCAGGTAAGGTGGTCTGGTATTCCCATCTCTTTAAGAAATTTCCACAATTAGTTCTGCTAAGTTTTGCCAAATAATACAAATAAGGGAAATATGATACTTTAGAAATGAGTATCACGTCACCCCATTCCAATCAGTTCTCTCTAATCGTGTTATCAAGCAGGTATGCAAATCCTAAATGACACAAAAAGGAATAGCCTACGCTTTCCTTTGCCTTTTTGAGAAAAGCTAAGAAAATACAGAAAGAAACAAATATAAAGTTAGTCCATGCCCAGATCAGTGATGAAAGTATGCCCAGGGAACTCCCTGCTGTCCAGTGGTTAGGACTCTGTGCTTTCACTGCCAAGGGCAGTGAAACCATATGTGATGGGTTTGAAAAAAAAAAAAAAGGAACAAATTCTTTGACCATTGAGAACTGAGTTCTGTCTGTCTGTCCCCCTCACTTGAATGTAGATGGGCTTGATGACTGCTCTGACCAATATTTTCAGTGAAAGTGACACTCTGTGTCAGTGAAACTTTCTAATTCCAGGCCTTAAGAGACTATTATGGATTGAATGTTTGTGTCTCTCCAAGGACTGCAACTTCAGCTTCTTCAGCATTACTGGTTGGGGCATAGGCTTGGATTACCGTGATATTGAATGGCTTGCCTTGGAAATGAACAGAGATCATTCTGTCGTTTTTGAGATTGCATCGAAGACTGCATTTCAGACTCTTTTGTTGACCATGATGGCTACTCCATTTCTTCTAAAGGATTCCTGCCCACAGTAGTAGAGATAATGGTCATCTGATTTAAATTCACCCTTTCCAGACCATTTTAGTTCACTGATTCCTAGAATGTCGACATTCACTCTTGCCATCTCCTGTTTTACCACTTTCAGCTTGCCTTGATTCATGGACCTAACATTCCAGGTTATTATGCTGTATTGCTCTTTACAGCATCTGATCTTGCTTCTATCACCAGTCACATCCACAACTGGGTATTGTTTTTGCTTTGGCTCCATCCCTTCATTCTTTCTGGAGTTATTTCTCCACTGATCTCCAGTAGCACCTGGAGTAACAGGCAAACTTGGCCTTGGAGTATGGAAAGAAACGGGGCAAAGGCTAATAGAGTTTTGCCAAGAGAACACACTGGTCATAGCAAACACCCTCTTCCAACAACACAAGAGAAGACTCTACACATGGACATCACCAGATGGTCAACACTGAAATCAGATTGATTATATTCTTTGCAGCCAAAGATGAAGAAGCTCTATACAGTCAGCAAAAACAAGACAGGGAGCTGACTGTGGCTCAGATCATGAACTCCTTATTGCAAAATTCAGACTTAAACTGAATAAAGTAAGGAAAACCACTAGACCATTCAGGTATGACCTAAATTAAATCCCTTATGATTATACAGTGGAAGTGAGAAATAGATTTAAGGGACTAGATCTGATAGACAGACTGCCTGATGAACTATGGACAGAGGTTCATGACATTGTACAGGAAACAGGGATCAAGATCATCCCCATGGAAAAGGAATGCAAAAAAGCAAAATGGCTGTTTGAGGAGGCCTTACAAATAGCTGTGAAAAGAAGAGAAGCAAAAAGTAAAGGAGAAAAGGAAAGATATTCCCATTTGAATGCAGAGTTCCAAAGAATAGCAAGGAGAGATAAGAAAGCCTTAATCGGAGATCAGTGCAAAGAAATAGAGGAAAACAGAATGGGAAAGACTAGAGATCTCTTCAAGAAAATTAGAGATACCAAGGGAACATTTCATGCAAAGATGGGCTCGGAAAAGGACAGAAATGGTATGGACCTAACAGAAGCAGAAGATATTAAGAAGAGGTGGCAAGAATATACAAAAGAACTGTACAAACAAGATCTTCACTACTCAGATAATCACGATGGTGTGATCACTCACTTAGAGCCAGACATCCTGGAATGTGAAGTCAAGTGGGCCTTAGAAAGCATCACTACGAACAAAGTTAGTGGAGGTGATAGAACTCCAGTTGAGCTATTTCAAATCCTGAAAGATGATGCTGTGAAAGTGCTGCATTCAATATGCCAGCAAATTTGGAAAACTCGGCAGTGGCCACGGGACTGGAAAAGGTCAGTTTTCATTCCAATCTCAAAGAAAGGCAATGCCAAAGAATGCTCAAACTACCGCACAATTGCACTCATCTCCCACGCTAGTAAAGTAATGCTCAAAATTCTCCAAGCCAGGCTTCAACAATACGTGAACTGTGAACTTCCAGATGATCAAGCAGGTTTTAGAAAAGGCAGAGGAACCAGAGATCAAATTGCCAACATCTGCTGGATCATCGAAAAAGCAACAGAGTTACAGAAAAACATCTATTTCTGCTTTATTGACTATGCCAAAGCCTTTGACTGTGTGGATCACAATAAACTGTGGAAAATTCTGAAAGAGATGGGAATACTAGACCACCTGACCTACCTCTTGAGAAACCTATATGCAGGTCAGGAAGCAACAGTTAGAACTGGACATGGAACAACAGACTGTTTCCAAACAGGGAAAGGAGTACATCAAGGCTGTATATTGTCACCCTGCTTGTTTAACTTATATGCAGAGTACATCATGAGAAACACTGGGCTGGAAGAAGCACAGCTGGAATCAAGATTGCCAGGAGAAATATCAATAACCTCAGATATGCAGATGACACCACCCTTATGGCAGAAAGTGAAGAAGAACTAAAGAGCCTCTTGATGAGGGTGAAAGAGGAGAGTGAAAAAGTTGGCTGAAAGCTCAACATTCAGAAAACTAAGATCATGGCATCTGGTCCCATCACTTTATGGGAAATAGATGGGGAAACAGTGGAAACAGTGTCAGACTTTATTTTGGGGGGCTCCAAAATCACTGCAGATTGTGATTGCAGCCATGAAATTAAAAGACGCTTACTCCTCAAAGGAAAGTTACGACCAACCTAGATAGCATATTAAAAAGCAGAGACTTTACATTGCCAACAAAGGTCCATCTAGTCAAGGCTTTGGTTTTTTCAGTGGTCTTGTATGGATGTGAGAATTGGACTATGAAGAAAGCTGAGTGCTGAAGAACTGACGCTTTTGAACTGTGGTGTTGGAGAAGACTCTTGAGAGTCCCTTGGACTGCAAGGAGATCCAACCAGTCCATCCTAAAGGAGATCAGTCCTGGGTGTTCATTGGAAGGACTGATGCTGAAGCTGAAACTCCAATACTTTGGCCACCTCATGTGAAGAGTTGATTCATTGGAAAAGACCCTGTTGCTGGGAGGGGTTGGGGGCAGGAGGAGAAGGGGACGACAGAGGATGAGATGTTTGAATGGTATTACTGACTCAATGGACATGAGTTTGAGCAGACTCTGGGAGATAGTGCAGGACAGAGGAGCCTGGCATGCTGTAGTCCATGGGGCCACAAAGAGTCAGATAGGACTCAGCAACAGACTAACAACAACATAATTCCTATGTTGAAACCTTCTACCTCCCATGTGCTGGTTTTAGAAGGTGGGGCCTTTGAGAGGTGATTCAGGTTAGAGGAGGTGATTAGGATTATATGGGATTAGTGTCCTTATGAGAATCATGAGAGAAGTTGCCTCATTCTGCTCTCTGCTGTG
Organism: Odocoileus virginianus; assembly: GCF_023699985.2. Taxonomy (NCBI): domain Eukaryota; kingdom Metazoa; phylum Chordata; class Mammalia; order Artiodactyla; family Cervidae; genus Odocoileus; species Odocoileus virginianus. The sequence goes on from NC_069683.1 coordinate 30,177,678, forward strand.
ACTGGATACATTAAGTCAGCAGTCCGCAACCCAGAAGATGGCCCTCACCAGAACTTGACAGTGCTGGCATCCTGATCTTGGACTCCTAGCCTTCAAAATGTTTCCAAGTCCAAGCTCATACTGCTTGTCGCATGATAAGACAATAAATTGAAAGACAAGATTGGGGGGCAAGGAATAGAGACTTTATATGAAGTCAGCAGACAAAGATGCTTTACTAGTGTCCCAAAGAACCATCTTACTTGAGTTTAAATTCAAACTTCTTTTATACTAAAAGGGATGGTGGGAAGTACGGTTGGTTGTTGCAACTTCTTGATTGAGGAATCCTTAGTTTTTGCAGCTATCCAATCTGTTCATAATATTCCTATAAACTTCCAATAAGGCAATTTTTTAAAATTAATTATTTTTTAGCTGTACTTCACAGCTTGTAGGATCTTTTGTTCACTGACCAGAGACTGAACCTAAGGCTTGGTAGTGAAAGAGTGAAGTCCTAACCACTGGACATTAGGAGAGTCCCAGCAACTATTCTCTGTTCTGCAACTTTTTATCTCTAAAATGTTAAACCTTTAAAGGTCAGAGCCTTAAGAAGGGGCTGTCATATATATTTCAGGTTATAGGCAATATTCTTTACAAAGATGCAGGCCAGCATAACTAAGAACAGGCAACAGAGCACAAGGGTCTGAACAAAAGGAAGAGATTCCAGCATAGAGTCAGGTTTGTTCTCTGTGATAAGAACTGTGAGAAATTAATTTTGGTTGTTTAAGCCCCCGGAGTGTATAGTATTCTGTTACAGCAACCTGAACTGACCAAGACAGGGATTGGCACCTTCTACTTTCTGCATTTTGGAATACTAGCTCTTAGTTCCCTGAGATGCTATGTAGGAAGATGGACTACCCTGCAGGAAGAGGATACATTTCAAAGCCCAGGGACTGCACAAGAGAGGAGGGGGCCCCAGTTGAGGCCAGCCTCCCTGCAATCCCTGCCCAAGTGCCAAGCACATGAATAAAACCACATTGGATGTTCAGGAGCAGCCCAGACACAAGCTGAATACCACCAAACCATCTCAGTCACTGCCATGTGGAGAAGAGGATTCTTCTGCTGAATCTTGCCAAAATTGCTGACTCACAAAATCTTGAAATATTATAAAATAGCTATTATGGTAAGCCACTAAGCTAATTTTATTTTGTAAACTTGCTATTTTGTAATAATCATTGCATTACAGGAAAAATTGCAATATAGTACAGTTCCCGTATTCTTTTTCATTGTTTCCCCAAACGTTAACACATAACCTGACACATAACCCAAGTACAATCATAAGAAGTCAGGAAATTGGCATTAATGATGCAATGCTATTAATTAATTTACAAACTGTTTTATTTGCCTGTTTTTCCATCAATGTCCCTTCTCTGGTCCAGATTGCCTTTAACTGTTGTGTCTCCTTTATTCTCCTACAATCTGTGAGTTTCTCAAACTATCTTTGTCTTTTATGACTGACACTTTTGAAGAATACTGGTCAATTATTTTGTAAAATGTCCCTCAATTTAGGTTTGCTTAATATTTTCTCATAGTTTAGGTTGAGATTGTGTATTTTGGCAAGAAAATCAGAGGAGTAATACCCCTTTCTCCGTGCATCATATCAAGGGCACGTGATGTACACAATGCTATTAATCATTTGGTTACGGTGGTTTTTCTACCACATAATTATTAGTTTCCTTTAGAGAACAATCAGTATTTGGTGGGAAGTTACTTTGACATAATATAAATATCCTCATAATACTTTCATTCACTTATTTTAACATCCAGTTTTGACTGCAACAATAAACCACATAGTTATGAGATGGTTTGTTATGCAGCAATAGATAAATGGCAATACAATGATAGTATTGCCTTTTTTAGGGTCTCAAATTATTTAGCTCAAAAAAAATTATTTAGCTTATAAACCTCATACAGTCACATAGCAATTACTCTTTTTTTTTTTTTTTGGCCACACCATGCAACTTGCAGAATCTAACTCATGCACCCTGCAGTGGAAGCACAGAGTCCTAACCACTGGACCACCAGGGAATTCCTGTTCTTTTTTTTTTGTCCATAGGTGCACCCATGTCCCCTCCCTCCATTCCATCTCCCTCCCCATCCCACCTTTCTAGATTGTCACAGAGCCCCTGTTTGACTTCCCTGAATCTTAGAGCAAATTCCCTTTGCCTATCTATTTTACTAAAATAAGATATTGAGGAAAAACAAATAACCACACTAATCTTTAAATACAATCTGTTTACAAATCATAGTAGTTACTTATTCACATTTTTATTTATCTTCTTTCGATATTTTGTACACTGCTTTTAAAACAGTGGACTGAAGAATTATTGAAGAAATCAGCACTGCCTCAATTACTTTCTGATGTGCCCCTGTGAGGCAGTGAATAGGAGATTTCATAGACAATACTGGCTCCTCAATGTTTCTTCAATCCTGACAATATTTCTGGACAAATATTTTCATGGCGCTGATCACAGAAGTGGGGTCTTCACCCTCCTCCCCCATAATTATACCAGTAACCAAAGTCATGTTATTCCCATCTGCACATTTACAGATAGTGTTAAGACCTGTCCCTCCCCACCTACAGGGTCCAAACACCAGTGAACTTGTAGAATCGCGTCTTCTTTGAAACCCACATCCTCCAATCCCAGCTTCCAAGGTCAAGGCCAAGGCCAGGGCTGACTGATTTGCCAGTGATGCTAAATAGTCTCCTGTAGTCCCTGGTAAGTGCCAAGATCAACCTTCATCCAGTTCTCCTGAATGTCTTTAATCAATGTCCTTGGTGCTCAGCAGCCTCTAGATGAAAGGCATGATGACTTGTGACACCTCTGTCTATAGCTATTGGTTTTTGTGTGCTTTGACCTAGAGCCCACATTATATGTGACTGCTCTCAAAGGCTTTCTATTATAGGTGATCAAAGGTTATGGCAGGAACAAAATGCCTGCTCATCACATCCATGAACAGATGGTGAGCCCTGAGTTGACCATCCAGGTGTACTCAGCCCCTGGGGAGACCAGACTACTGTGGAGAGTGGATGGGTCAGTCTTGCAACAGGATGGTATGGTGGCAGTCCCCAGGAGTAAAATGTTACCCTCAATTTTCTTGTGCTTGACTTTGCTCATTTAACAAGAGATGCTAGAGATGATTCCTTCTCAGTGTATATAGAGCTATGTGATTATATTAAATAACTTTATTGACTTTAAGTGATTTCTACTGTTTCACTATTACAAACGGTGCTGTAGTGAGTATCCTTGTGTACCTATCCATCTTTGTATGTAAGAATCTATGTAGAGGAGTGGGAATTCAAAATGGTGCAGCAAGGTGGGGCTTCCCTCAGTGGTGAAGAATCTGCCTGCCAATGCAGGAGACATGGGTTCGATCTTGGTCTGGGGAGTTCCCATATGCCGTGCACAGGGCAGCTCAGTCCATGCACCACAGCTACTGAGTTTGTGCTCTTCTTGAGCCAGGGAACCTCAACTGCTGAGCCCAGGCACTGCAACTGTTGAAGTCCACATGCGCTAGAGTCTGTATTCCCTGACAAGAAAAGCCACCGCAATGAAAAGCCCTCGAAGTGCAACTAGCCCCCAATGCAATAGTCCCCACTCACTGCAGCTAGAGAAAGCCTTCGCACAGCAACAAAAACTCAGCAAGCCAAAAATAAATAAATAAAAATGATTAAAACAGTATGGTAGTTCCTTAAAATTTTAAATATAGAATTACCATATGATCCAGTAATTCTACTTCTGGGCATATACCCAAAAGAATTGAGAGCAGGAATTGAAATAGATATTTGTATATTCATTTTCATAGCAGCACTACTCCACAATAGCCAGAAGGTGGAAGCAACCCAAGGGTCTATCAACAAATGAATAGATAAATAAAATGTGATCTATACATACAATGGAATTAAAAAATGGAGTTCAGCCTTAAAAAAGAAGAAAGCTCTTCCACAAACTACAACATGAAACAACTTGAAAACATTATGCTAAGTGAGATAAGCCAGTCATTAAAAGCACACACACTGCATGGCTCCACTTACATGAGATACCTGGAGTAGTCAAATTGTTAGAGACAAAAAGTATAATGGTAGTCAGTAGAAGCTTGGGGAGAGGTGAATGGATATGGAGTTTTCATGAAAAGTTTCTATAGGGCTTCCCTGATGGCTCAGTAATAAAGAAAGTGAAGTTGCTTAGTCATGTTTGACTCTTTGCCAACTCCATGGACAGTAGCCTGCACCAGGCTCCTCCATCCATGGGATTTTCTAGGCAAGAGTACTGGAGTGGGTTGCCACTTCCTTCTCCAGGGGATCTTCCTGACCCAGGGATCGAACCCAGGTCTCCCGCATTGTAGACAGACGCTTTACCATCTGAGCCATAGTAGTAAAGAATCCACCTGCTAAGGCAGGAGACCTGGGTTTGATCTCTGATCCAGGAAGAACTCCCATGCCACAGAGCAACTAAGCCCATGCACCACAACTACTGAGCCAGTGCTCTAGAGCCCAGGAGCTACAACTATTGAGCCCATGTGCCACAACTCTTGAAGCCTGAGTGCCCTAGAGCCTGTGTTCTGCAATTCAAGAGAAACCACCACAATGAGAAGAAGCCTGAGCACCACAACTAGAGAATAGACCCCACTCTCCATGCTTCCCTCGTGGCTTAATGCAGCTGAACTGTACACGTGAATATGGTGAAATGGTAAGCTTTTTGTTATGTATATTTTACCAGAATTTCAAAAATGTATAAAACACTACAAAACAATGAAGGGGGGGAAGAATCTATCTAGAGGATAAATTCCTAGATTTGAAATTGTGGGGACAAAATGTACATACATTATTTACCTTGAGAGATATCACGTTGCCTCCAGCATGCACTCATACCCCAAGAGTGACTATTTCCACAAAATCTTATCAGATCAAGGAATTATCAAATTATTTCATCATTGCAGAGTTTTAAGCTGGGGAGGGAATTCAGTCGGCAGTTTTGAAAGATTCTCTCGGCTGGTATGTGCAGAAGGGGTTGGGTGTGGGCAGCGGGTGAACAAGGTGGACTAGTTAGGGAGCTGCTTCAGGAGTCCAGGGCTGGGGTGATGGCATCTGAGACCAGGAGGGTGGCAGTGGGGATTCATTCAGCAAAGCAATTCAAGGTTCATTGAGTGACTGACTACCACATGCTGGGCTGTTCTAGGTGTTGGAGTCAAAACAGCGAACCAAAGTCTCTGGCCTCATGAAGCTGACATTCTAATAGGAGGAGAGGAGGGGAGAGAAAAGAGATAGCTGGTGATGTTGCTGTTCAGTTCAGTCGCTCAGTTGTGTCCGCAAAGAGTCGGAGACGACTGAGCGACTGAACTGAACTGAAGGGGAGGTGATATTTGATCAGATACCACAGTGCATTGAGGAAAGGAGAGCCCTGAGGATATGGAGGGGCATTTTATGTCAGTCTCAGCCTATCAAGCAATGCTGTGGTTGGACCAACCCTTGTGGTTCTTATTATGACTGCAAGACACCCTTCAGCAATAACCATTGGGAAACTTTGAAAAAAATAAAGGTTTGTTACTTACAGGACCCGGAAATTACACAGCACTGGGGGCTACACAGCAAGGTCATGGGCAGAGAAACAGAAGCACGTGTGAGCCTGGGGTTCTGCTTTTATTGGGGTCGAGGGTGGGGACCTAGGTTTTCGCGGGCTCACTGTTTATTGGTGAATTTAAAACATAAGAACAGAAATTTAAAGCATGAAAATAGAAAAAACAAGTGACCCAAACAGTTATCAAATTCAACCAACATCTCTAAAACAAAAGAACCTCAGTGCAGGGAGGTGGCCTGGCTTTTTAATCCAGCAATGTGTTTATTCTAGATAACCGTCTTTGAATGCAGGAGCCAAAAATCTTTTTATCTTCTCTGTGAAGGGGATCAAGGGACAACTGAATAGACTTCCTGCTGCTAGTATGGATGACATGGTGATGACCACTTTATAGAAAGGCAAACCAAGGGATTTCCCTGGCAGTCCAGTGGTTAAGACTCCATACTTCCAATGCAAAGGAAGTGGGTTCTATTCCTGGTCTAGGAACTAAGATCTCACATACTGCAGAGCAACTAAGCCCACTTTACCCACAACTAGAGAAAGCCTTCAGTGAAGAGCCCACGTGCCACAATGAAGACCAAGTGCAGCCACAATTTTTAAAGAAGAAGACAAACTGGAACTCAGAAAGAAGGTACATCCAGCAGCCGTGATTTGACAACAAAAATTGTTAACAGAGAAAAGATGGCGTGTTTCTTTATTTTGAAGCTAACACTGAAAGAAATGGCAACCCACTCCAGTACTCTTGCCTGGAGAATCCCATGGGCAGAGGAGCCTGGCAGGCTACAGTCCATGAGTTTCCAGAGTTGGACATGATTGAGCGACTAAACAAAAACACTGGGATCATAGTAAACAGTAAAGGTGAGAGGAGAGTTTCAGCCTTTACAGGACAGTTGCAGGATTGCCTCCACTGCTGGCAACATTGCATGATTCTTCGGTGTATTTGTAAAAGAAAGAAAGAAAATTAAAAATTATTTGCTCCCCTCTTCTTACCCCCCAACAAATATAGCCATTTTTGAAATGGATATATAGGCAATCAACGCTTAAGTCAGGCACTTGCATTGAAAAAACCAAAAACCCAACAACCTATCAGGTTTATAATACAATCTCCTCTGTGATGCGAAGCATCAGAATCAATGGTGAAAACATTAACTGGCTGGGTAACCAATTTACTGAAAGTTGGGGGAGGGTACATGGTAGCCAGAAATTGCACATCTAAATACAGTTACAGTAGCAAATCCTATAATAATTTTACAAGCTATAGTTTGAAATTCAGTCCTATAGCCATTGTATCAAACTTGAAAAGTCCAGTTGTGAAAGTAGATCAGTTGTCTCAAGGGCCCTGGTAATCTGTTCAAAGATTAGGTAAGACTGTGGAATAATTTACCATCTTGGGTCATCTGGTACAAGTAGGGTTGAACCTGTCCTGAATTGGTAGATTGCTCTATATCTCATTGAACTTGTCTTTTAGTCCTAAGAAAACATCGTTGTATCCCATTTTAGGAAGCAGCGATACAGGTGAGTTCTACAAATTAGGCCTACATGATGCAGGTATTTGGATAAGGTACTTATTTATTTGGCTTCCTAGGTGGCTCAGAGGTGCCAAAGCAGAAGACACAGGTTCAATCCGATGCCTGGGTCAGGAAGATCCCCTGGAGATGGAAATGGCAACCCACTCCAGTATTCTTGTCTGGGCAGTCCCGTGGACAGAGGAGCCTAACGGGCTACAGTTCATGGGGTCACAAAAGAGCCGAACACGACTTAGCAACTAAACAACAACAAATTTATTTATTTAATTTTTAAAATTTTTGTTTGGCCTTGTGGCTTCTGAGATCTTAGTTTTCTGACCAGGGATTGAACCCAGACCCTCTGTGGTGAAAGCTCCAAGTCCTAGCCACTGGACTGCCAGGGAATTCCCTGGTATGCTGAGTTGCTCAGTCATTGACCAACTCTTGGGACCCCCTAGACTGTAGCCTGCCAGGTTCCTCTGTCTATGGGATTCTCCAAGCAAGAATACTGGAGTGGGTTGCCATTTCCTTCTCCAGGGGATCTTCCCAACTCAGGAATCAAACCCGGGTCTCCTGCATTGTAGACAGACTCTTTACCAACTGCACTACAAGGGAAGCCCCTTAGATCAGTTACTTAATAAAAGGCATTTCTACGGAAATAAATAGATTTCCCTGGTGGCTCAAAGAGTAAAGAAACTGCCTCATATGCAGAAGACCCAGGTTCAATCACTAGGTCAGGCAGACCCCTCGGAAGTTTGAAGTTTATATCAAGTTTTCCCACTTCAGCCTGCATGGCTCTGGGAAAAGGGTAGTTTTTGTTTTTAATGATCTTGAGTCAGAGTGTGGGGGAAAAGTTGAAAACATTAGTTTGGAGAGTTGTAGCCAGATACTGGAGGAAACAAGAAGAATTCAGCATTCAATCCAGTTGGCAGGTACAAAACAAAACATCGAAGACAATTGATAGGACTAGAAGCTGATATCTGCAAAGAGTTCCATTAAAACATATATTTTTCTCTCTATAGTCACTCTCATTTCTCTCACAGATAATCAAAGTAAGACTAATTTGTTTGCAAAATAAGTCTTATCTCATTAGACCTGGCCTGATTATTTATATAGATGCAGCAAGAATAGTGATTGATCATATAGGCTCTTTTATGTCTGCTTCACTGGAACTTTTCATAAGGAATCTCCAGACTGAAATTTTAAATGCCTCTCTAGGCTAGGAAGCTAAGCCTAGAATTTATCATCACACTTCGCTTGAAGTACTTACAGATTTAGGTGAATTCCTCTCTTTCTTCTTGAGGTCCCCATGATATCCCATGGTTCCTGGACTCCAGAAGTGACCTTGTAATGCTGATGGAACCCTGTAAGCAAGGAACTAGGGTGATTTCTTCCAAGGGGCTTCATTGGCTCTATAAAGTTCCTTAAAGTTGTCTGGTCATATCTGAGTCTGTGTATGTCTCTTGCAAACATGACATTCCTGTCAAAGCATTGGTGATACAGTCAATACTTTCCATTTTGTCCTGTTACAAGAAGAACAGATTCTTGCTGCACTTCTACAAATAACTATATTGTCATGAAGTAGTTGCAGTAGTTGAGATCAGCAGTTGTGGCACACAGGTTTAGTGGTCCCCAAGCATGTGGAATCTTCCTGGACCAGGGATGGGACCCGTGTCCCCAGCACTGACAGGCAGATTCCTATCTACTGTACCACTAGGGAAGTCCAATCCTATGCAATTAATTCTTTTTTTTTTTTTTTTTTTTTGCAATTAATTCTTAATCTTGATCTTTTGCTAGCAGTTTTATGAATCTAGTTTTTCTTTAGACCTCTGGAAAATCCCAAAGTTAGTCCCAGCTCAAAAAGACTTCACTTAAAATTTGATTTGGGGAAACTTGCCCAAAATAATAAGGTTTTGGACACTTACCTAATTAGGATCACAATTCATTATGAAACAATGTGTAATTAATTATCTACTTAACCGAAGTGACAAAAGATTCTAAAGGCAAATATAGAAGGTCCCATAGATCTGAGCAAAACAGCTCTTTTAATATTGAGAACACTCAGTTTTCTTAAGTAATCTTGATTGACAACATGAAACAGAGAAAATTATTTTGGTAAAACACAGCTTTGCTTTCTAACCAGATTACTTAAAAGGTAAAGAAAAACTTCTCTTATCAGGAGTAGATTAATACTCCAATGTAACTTTATTTTTAGCAGATGAAAGAAAATACATAAGCATACTGTTGAGAGTAAAGCCTATGTTTTAAGAAAACCCTTATAATAACAATTCCATTTTATCTAACTTGACTGCATAAGGTAAAATCTCTCTTCTTTCTCTTTCTGCCTGACTTTCTGCACCATTTCATCCTTTATTTTCTTCTTTCCCATTCTAAAATAATTGGTTTTACTTTAGAAAAAAAATTACTTTCTTTTCTCTTAAAAATGCATCTCCACACCTCATGCCTTCTCAAAACCAAAAATGCATCCTACTTTCCTTGCATTCAGAGTTATTTACCTTATTATTTCTAGTAGGTTAATTATGTATATTAATTAGAATTCTTTATCTTGAGAAACGTTAATTTCTAGTGAACACTGAGTAAGCACATGTGTGGGGAGTTCCCTGGTGGTCTACTGGTTAGGATTTGGCACCATGCTGTGGTCTGAGTTGGATCCTTGGTTGGGGAACTGAGATCCCTCAAGCCTTGGAGTGCAGCCAAAAACCAAATAGAAAGAAACAAAGAAGAAGAAGTAAGCACTTGCAAATTGAACTCTCTGTTAAATCAGCATTCTTTAGATTGGCAAAATTATGAATATGTTTTGTAATTTCTAGAAATATACATTTCCTCATAGTACACATTTTCAATCTAGCACAGGACATGCTTACTAACAGAACAAAATATTTCCTCTGTAATAAGGACATGCTTACTAATAGACAAAATATCCTTTCCTCTGTAATAAGAAGTCAAGATTAGGTAAACTTAGACTTTAGTAATTGCTGCTTCAGCATTTTATCATATATGGAAATGATCTAGACATTCAATAATTCCCGTTATTCAACTTAGCAAAAATTTAAAGGTGGAAGTTACCAAAGATTTGAGAAACTGTTTCTAAGAAGATGTACTGTAACACATAATTATTCCTGTAAAGTTCACCTAAAAAGTCTTATCCTACTTACATCGATCTTTCTCCCAACAATTATGTTTAGGCTACCCGTGAAAACTTTAGACATTAAATTTGGCCATCATCCAAAGCTACTTTTCTTGTTGACAAATTTTGTAATGGAGATAATATGAATGTATTTAACTAGTGAGCAGGGAGAATAAAAGTTGTTCACCTACATTTAATTATTTATTTATTTTTGGCCTTGCAGCATGTGGATCTTATTTCCCTGAAGGGATCAAACCTGTACCCCCTGCAGTAGAAGCGTAGAGTCTTAACCATTGGACTGCCAGGAAAGTTCCAATCTACATTTTATTTAATGCTGGTAACTCTGAAGACACACTTTTTAAAATTTAACTGGGTTTTATTTACCAGAGATTATCCTGGATTATGTGAATTCGAAAAACATTTGAGTTACTTAACGTATTTCTGAATTTTAGGAATGTGTCATTCATGATTACTTATTTTTAAACCAGTTAAATAGATCTCTATTACAAATTAATTTTGGCATTTCCATTCAGAGGTAGACAAAGAAAAAAAAATCTCATATATATAACATACATCCATGCTGCTGCTGTTGCTAAGTCGCTTCAGTCGTGTCCGACTCTGTGCGACCCCATAGACGGCAGCCCACCAGGCTCCGCCGTCCCTGGGATTCTCCAGGCAAAAACACATACATCCATAGATGTACATAAACGTGCAAACAGACACAGACATACTGTAACTTCTGTTCCAAATTTTAGCTATGAATAATATATAAGACTCATCAGTTTACAATAACAGTTGAATCCAAGTTGGCAGATGGGACAATTTAAGTTTAACTGCTCCAATGGCTAAAGCTTCTCACTAATATTTGTGGGGAACACTTTTAAGATTTGTATTTATTCTTGACAAATAGTGTCCTGGCATGCTGTATTTCAAAGACATGGTAAGATATGTATCTTCAAAGGACAGAAAAAGAATGCAAGTTTTCTCCTAGGAATTTTAGTACCTTTTGGATGGTTTTGGAAGTCCCAATAAAATGTAATTAGAAGAGTACCCTGTAAAAATAATCTCTGGGTTCCAGGTCAAAGTAGGCCTTTCCAGAGTTGGAAATGAAGAAGCATGATTTTGGATCACTTATGGTGACAGACGGAGAAGGCAATAGCAACCCGGGCCAGTACTCTTGCCTGGAAAATCCCATGGACGGAGGAGCCTGGTAGGCTGCAGTCCATGGGGTCGCTAACAGTTGGACACGACTGAGCGACTTCCCTTTCACTTTTCACTTTCATGCATTGGAGAAGGAAATGGCAACCCACTCCAGTATTCTTGCCTGGAGAATCCCAGGGACGGCGGAGCCTAGTGGGCTGCCATCTATGGGGTTGCACAGAGTCAGACACGACTGAAGTGACTTAGCAGCAGCAGCATGGTGACAGAAATGATAAGCCCATTGAACCATGCCAATTTTACACAGCAGGAGATGGGCTTCATCTTAATGTTTTCCATTTACCAGTGATTACTGTGATGGAAGGATGGTCAGAGTGCCGGGCACTAGATATCCAAGTGAGGAGAGGAAGTCCCCTGGTGCAAATATCTGTGGTTCTAAGGGGTTTTTGGGCTCTTATACAGTTCATGAGGTTCTCATGGCAAGTATACTGGGGTGGTTTGCCATTCCCTCCTGCAGTGGATCACTTTTTGTCAGAGACCTAGTAGACACTGAAGAGATCAAGAAGAGATGGAAAGAATACATGGAAGAACTGTATAAAAAAGATCTTAATGAACCAGATTACTATGATGGTGTGGTTAGTCACCCAGAGCCAGACATTCTGGAGTGTGAAGTCAAGTGGGCCTTAAGAAGCACTGCTGTTAATAAAGCCAGTGGATGTGATGAAATTACAGCAGAACTATTCAAACCCTAAAGGAGGATGCCATCAAGGTTTTACATTCACTATGTCAGCAAATCTGGAAGATCCAGCAGTGGCCACAGGACCAGAAAAGGTCAGTACTCATCCCAATTCCCAAGAAGGGTAGTACCAAAGAATGTGCTAAACATCACAGTTGCACTCATCTCCCATACTAATAAGGTCATGCTTAAAATCTTGCACGCTAGGCTTCCGCATTATGTGAACCAAGATATTCCAGATGTCCAAGCTAGGTTTAGAAAAGGAAGAGGAACTAGAGATCAAATTGCCAACATTCGCTGGATTATAGAGAAAGCAAGGGAATTTCAGAAAAACATCTATCTCTGTTTCATTGACTATGCTAAAGCCTTTGACTATGTGGATCATGACAAACTGTGGAAAGCTCTTAGAGAGATGGGAATACCAGACCATCTTACCTGTCTCCTGAGAAACCAGTATGTTGGTCAAGAAGCAACAGTTAGAACCCTGTATGGAACAACTGATTGGTTCAAGATCCAGAAAGGAGTACAACAGGGCTGTCTGTTGTCACCCTGTTTGTTTAACCTATACGCTGAGCACATCCTGAGAAATATCAGGCTGGATGAGTTACAAGCTGGAATCAAGATAGGTGGGAGAAACGGCAACAACCTCAGATATGCAAAAGATACCACTCTAATGGCAGAAAGTGAAGAGGAACTAAAGAGCCTCTTGACAAGGGTGAAGGAGGAGAGTGAAAGATCCAGCTTAAGACTACATATTAAAAATACTAAGATCCATGGTATCTGGCCCCATTACTGCATGGCAAATAGAGAAAAGGTAGAAGCAGGGACAGATTTCCTCTTCTTTCCTCTTCTTGGGCTCCAAAATCACTGTGGACAGTGACTGCAGCCATGAAATCAGAAGACAATTTCTTCTTGGCAGGAAAGGGATGCAAACCTAGATAGTGTGTTGAAAAGCAGAGACATTACTCTGCTGACAAAGGTTCGTATAGTCAAGGCTGTGGTCTTCCCAGTGGTCACATACCGTTGTGAGAGCTGGACCGTAAGAAGACAGAAAGCCAAAAAATCGATTCCTTTGAACTGTGGTGCTGGAGAAGACTCCTGAAAGTCCCTTGGACAGCAAGGAGAGATCAAACCAGCCAATCTTAAGGGAGATCGACCCTTAATATTCACTGGAAGGACTGATGCTGAAGCTGAAGCTCCAGTACTTTGTTCATTTGATGGGAACAGACGACTCATTGGAAAAGTTCCTGATTCTGGGAAAGATCGAGGGCAGAAGGAGAAGAGGACATTAGAGGATGAGATGGCTGGATGGCATCACCAATGCAATGAACATGAACTTGGGCAAGTTCCAGGAGATGGTGAGGGATGGGGGGAGGCCTGGTGTGCTGCAGTCCATGGGTCTCAAAGAGTCGAACACGGCTGGGCAACTGAAAAACAAGGGGCTTTGCCGTCCCGTTTTCCTCTTCCTCTTCACCAGAGATCTTGGCAACCCTGTTAGTTTTTTCCTTGGTGGGAGGGAACCCATGACTCATGCTTCTAATTCTGCCCCATTCAGGGGGAAAGCCCAGGGGCCTTGGGATCCGTAATATCTCAGAGTAAATGAGCACATAGCTCAAAAAGATCTTGAAGAAGTTATGGATTTCAGTGTCTTTAAAAATACCAGCCAGTTGACACATTTTGGCAGCTGTAAATATCAATTCACAAACAGTTGTTGGACTTCCCTGGTAGTCCAATGGTTGAGAATCTACCTGCTAATGCAGGGGACATGGGTTCGATCCCTGATCCAGGAAGATCTCACATGCTAGGGAAAGGCAATTAGGCCCGTGCTCCACAACTACTGAGCCCACATTCTAGAACCTTTGAGCTGCAACTACTGAAGCCCTTGCCCTCTGGAGCCCACTGCTCCACAACAAGAGAAGCTACCACAATGAGAAGTCCATGCACAGAAATGAAGAGTATCCCCCACTCGCTGCAACTAGAGAAAGTCCCTGTGTAACAACAAAGAACTACCACAGCCAAAACAAACAAACAAACAAATAAGTGAGACTGTTGTCTTGTCCCAAACAAACAAGAAAATTCAGGAAATCCACAATAGACCATAAGTTTCCCTTTCTCTTTCCCACTGCATAAAATCTTTAAGAAAGATTTTAATTTCAGTAAAGGCATAGTTTTTGATCTCAGTTACTACTTCTTGTTTTTATCTTTTTACCTTAATCTTAATCTGCTTTATTGGAAATTTTTGGGTGATGTCACTGTGAGCTCTCTTTGTTCCATTCAGTTCCTCAGTTGTGTCCGACTCTTTGCGACTCCATGGACTGCAGCATGCCAGGCTTCCCTGTTCATCACTAACTCCCTAAGCTTGCTCAAACTCATGTCCATCGAGTCAGTGATGCCATCTAACCATCTCATCCTCTGTCGTCCCCTTCTCCTGCCTTCAATCTTTCCCAGCATCAGGGTCTTTTCCCAACAAGTCAGTTTTTCATATCAGGTGGCCAAAGTATTGGAGCTTCAGCTTCATCATCAGTCCGTCCAGTGAATATTCAGGACTAATTTCCTTTAGAATTGAAAGGTTTGATCACCTTGCAGTCCAAGGGACTCTCAAGAATCTTCTCCAACATCACAGTTCAGAAGCATCAGTTCTTTGGTGCTCAACCTTATGTATGGTCCAACAATCACATCCATATATGACTACTGGAAAAACCATAGCTCTGACTAGATGGACCTTGTCGCAAAGTAATGTCTCTGCTTTTTAATATGCTGTCTAAGTTTGTCAGAGCTTTTCTTCCAAGGAGCAAGCATTTTTAAAAATTTCATGGCTGCAATCACCATCTGAAGTGATTTTGAAGCCCAAGAAAATAAAGTCTGTCACTGTTTCCATTGTTTCCCCACTTATTTGCCATGAAGTGATGGGACTGGATGCCATGATCTTCGTTTTTTGAATGTTGAGTTTTAAGCCAGCTTTTTTCCTTCTCCTCTTTCACCCTCATCAAGAGGCTATTTCCTCTTTGCTTTCTGCCATAAGGTTAGTGTCATTTGCATATCTGAGGTTACTGATATTTCTCCCGCCAATTGTGATTCCAGCTTGTGCTTTATTCAGCCCGGCATTTCACATGATGTACTCTGTATAGAAATTAAATAAGCAAGGTGACAATATACAGACTTGATGTACTCCTTTCCCAATTTGGAATCAGTTCTGTTGGAACCAGTCTGTTGTTCCATGTCCAGTTCTAACTGTTGCTTCTTTACCAGGATACAGATTGCTCAGGTGGCAGGTAAGGTGGTCTGGTATTCTCACCTCTTTAAGAAAATTTTCCAGTTTGTTGTGATTCACACAGTCAAAAGCTTTGGCGTAATCAATAAAGCAGATGTAGATGTTTTGCTGGAATTCTCTTACTTCCTCTATGATCTAACTGATGTTGGCAATTTGATCTCTGGTTCCTCTGCCTTTTCTAAATTCAGCTTGAACATCTGGAAGTTCTTGGTTTATGTACCATTGAAGACTCGCTTGGAGAATTTTGAGCATTACTTGGCTAGCGTGTGAAATGAGTGGGATTGCGCAGTAGTTTGAACATTCTTTGACATTTCTTTTCTTTGGGATTGGAATGAAAACTGACCTTTTCCAGTCCTATGGCTACTGCTGAGTTTTCCAAATTTGCTGGCATTTTGAGTGCAGCACTTTCACAGCATCATCTTTTAGGATTTGAAACAGCTCAACTGGAATTCCATCACCTCCACTAGCTTTGTTTGTAGTGATGCTTCCTAAGGCCAGCTTGACTTTGCATTCCAGAATGTCTGGCTCTAGGTGAGTGATCACACCATAGTGGTTATCTGGGTCATGAAAATCTTTTTTGAATAGCTCTTCTGTGTATTCTTGCCACCTCTTCTTAATATCTTCTGCTTCTGTTAGGCCCATACCATTTCTGTCCTTTATTGTACCCATCTTTGCATGAAATATTCCCTTATTATCTCTAAATTTCTTTAAGAGATCTCTAGTCTTTCCCACTCTATTGTTTTCCTCTATTTCTTTGCATTGATCACTTAGGGAGGCTTTCTTATTTCTCCTTGCTATTCTTGGGAACTCTGCATTCAGATGGATATATCTTGCCTTTTCTCCTTTGCCTTTTGCTTCTCTGCTTTTCTCAGCTATTTGTAAGGCCTCCTCAGACAACCACTTTGTCTTTTTGCATTTCTTTTTCTTGGGGATGGTTTTGTTCACCGCCTCCTGTACAGTGTCATGAACCTCCGTTCATAGTTCTTCAGGCACTCTGTCAATCAGATCTAATTCCTTGAATCTATTTGTCACTTTCAGTGTATATTCGTAAGGGATTTGATTTAGGTCATACCTGAATGGTTTAATGGTTTCCCCTACTTTCTTCAATTTGCCTGAATTTTGCAATAAGGAGTTCATGATCTGAGCCACAGTCAGCTCCCAGTATTGTTTTTGCTGACTGTATAGAGCTTCTCCATCTTCGGCTGCAAAGAATATAATCAATCTGATTTTGGTATTGACCATCTCATGATGTCCATGTGTAGAGTCGTCTCTTGTGTTGTTGGAAGAGGGTGTTTGCTATGACCAGCACATTCTCTTGGCAAAACTCTGTTAACCTTTGTTTTACTTTCTTTGAGATTGGAATGAAAATTGACCTTTTCCAGTCCTGTGACCACTGCTGAGCTTTCCAAATTTTCTGGCATATTGAGTGCAACACTTTAACAGCATCATCTTTGCTCTTTGTAAGTGGCGGCTTTCCTTTTCATGGGGTATCCCAAGAGGCCTCACCAGAATTGGAATCTACATCCACTACTATGACATACACATAGTCTTTGGGAAAAGCCCCCAGGCCTCTGGAGTGTGATTCCAGGGTTTTGGCATGTTGGTATGCATGGCATTAAATAACACCCAGGAAGCATCTGTGGGTTTTGCGCTTATCAAGGAGCTGGTATTCCTCTTCAGCATTTAGGAGTCATTGGCATCTGATGTTTAGGACATTTATACTCATCTATTAAATTTTTTAATAACACTGATGTAAAAAACTTGGCCTCTGTGCACCCATGCCAAATTGAAACTCAAAGACAAAGTTTTGAGTGAAGTAGAAAAGAATAGCTTTATTCCTCTGCCAGGCCAAGGGGGTCCACAGTGGTCACCTGCCCTGAAAAGCTGTCCCTAACAGGCTTAAAACTCAACTTCAAAAAATGAAGATCATGGCATCCAGTCCCATCACTTCATGGCAAATAGATGGAGTAAGGAATGGAAACAGTGACAGACTTTATTTTCTTGGGCTTCAAAATCACTGTGGACGGCAGTGATGGCAGCGATGAAATTAAAAGATGCTTACTCCTTAGAAGAAAAGCTACGACAAACCTAGACAGCGTATTAAAAAGTAGAGATGTCACTTTGCCTACAAAGGTCCATATAGTCAAAGCGACTGTTTTTCCAGTAGTCACACATGGATGTGAGAGCTGGACAATAAAAAAAGCTGAGAGCCAAAGAATTGATGCCATTGAACTGCGTGGTGAAGAACACTTGAGAGTCCCTTAGATAGAAGGGCTTCACTGGTGGCTCAGATGGTAAAGTGCCAGCAACGCAGGAGACATGGGTTTGATCCCTGGGTCGGGAAGATCCTCTGGAGAAGGCAATGGCAACCCACTCCAGTATCCGTGCCTGGAAAATCTCATGGATGGAGGAGCCTGGTGGACTACAGTCCATGGGGTCACAAAGAGTCGGACACGACTAAGCGACTTCACTTTCTTTCTTTCTTAGACAGAAAGGAAATCAAAGCAGTCAATCCTAAAGGAAATCAGTCTTGAATATTCATTGGAAGGACTGATGCTGAAGCTGAAGCTCCAATACTTTGGCCACTTGATGCGAACAGATGACTCATGAGAAAAGCCCCTGATGCTGGGAAAGATGAAGGCAGGAGGAGAAGGGGACAACAGAGGACGAGATGGTTGGATGGCATCACCAACTCAATGGACGTGAGCTTGAGCAAACTTCAGGAGATGGTGAAGGACAGGGAAGCCTGGCGTGCTGCAGTCCATGGGGTTGCAAAGAGTCAGACAAGACTGAGTGACTGAACAACGACAGGATTTGATGGATAACAGTTCAAGGGTGGGGGTCCCTGATAAGATTAGGGTGTGTGCAAGGCCTGCAGACCTTTAACCTCATCTCAGGTGGTTTCCTAATGGTGGTGAGCTTCTCTGGTTCCTTTAATCTTGCCTCAGGTGTTTCTTGACTGTTTCTCCCTTGATTGTGTGTGTATGCACAGACTCAGACTCTGTGGCCCCATAGACTGTAGCGCTAGACTTCTCCTTTTATGGAATTTTCCAGGCAAGAATACTGGAGCCAGTTGCAGTTTCCTACTCCAGGGGGTCTTCCCGACCTAGGGATTGAACCCGTGTATCCTGAGTCTGCATTGGCAGGTATGCTCTTTACCACTGAGGCCACCTGGGAAATCCCTTGATTCACAACTGTGAACTCTGTCCTCTGGAACCCAGGGAAGGTCATGGAGGTTGAAGTTTGTTCCCAACAAACCAGAAACGGGACAGAAAGGCTTGCATGCCCAGGACCCCACAGGGTCCTGCTCAGTTTCAACAACACACCAGGAATCAGACCCATAATATACAACTGAGTGTTGTATCCATTTTGGTCCAGCCACTTTGTTCATTCTGGAACTATTGATAATTCTACTCCACTCTTCCCCAGTAGCATATTGGATACCTTCAGACCTGGGGGACTCATCTTTTGGTGTCATATCTATTTGGCCATTTATACAGTTCATGAGATTGTCACGGCAAGTATCCTGGGGAGATTTGCCATTTCCTCCTTCAGAGAATCAGCCACTGTCATGTTTTCCCTCTGGTGGTGCCACTGATTTCTGGTTGCCAGACTATTTTATTCTTCTGGGTTAGGACACATAGTCCTACATAGCACAGCCTACTGACTCAATTGTAGCAGGGAAGTCTCCTCCCCTCCTCCCCTAAGGGAATGTTTTTCTCCTGCCTTTAGCCATAGCTTCTCCTTGGGTAGTGACAATAGCCTTGCAAATTACCTTAGCTGTCCTTGGCCTTGAGGCATAGAGGACCCTTTAGGCAAGTGGCTCAGATGGTAAAGAATCCTCCTGCAATGTGAGAGACCTGGGTTGGGAAGATCCTCTGGAGGAGGGCATGGCAACCCACTCCAGTGTTCTTGCCTGGAGAATTGCCATGAACAGAGGAGCCTGGCAGGACCTATGGGGTTGCAAAGGGTCAGACAAACAAAGACTAAACACAATGTTACTATATCCAAGCTCAGCCTGCTCACCCCACACTACAGAAGACGAGGTGTTGAGGCAATGAATATCGACTTGATTCAGAAAGTCCGACATCTGAGATGGTGAACTAGGGTCCTATTGGGACTTATTGGGACGCTACTTTCTTTTATAGAACAGAGAAGGGGAGGAAGTGAGGAAGTAAAGTAAAAAGGCTCTAAGTCTTGCAAAATATCTCCTGATTTGGTCAGCCTCAGAGAGGAGATGTGTCAATTTCTTCTTTCCTGCAGCCATTCCCAGGTGATCAGGGTCAGGATGTTGCCCTGTGAGCTGAACAAAGGCACTCTAACATCCAGGCAGAGGGGCAGGCTTCCTCAAGGCAGCTATCATGTATGCTTAGTAACAAAAGCAACAGAAAGCAAAGGTTAAAATGAAAGAAACAGATCCAACATGGAGTCAGATTTGTTCTTCTGTATTACATTAGTAGTTAGTTAAGGCCTTTTTTTACCCTGGCCACACTGCATGGCATGTGGGATCTTTCCTGATCAGAAATTGAACCCATGCCCCTGCATTGGAGATGTGGAGTCTTAATCACTGGACTGGCAGGGAAGTCCAAGGGCTTTTATAATTAGTGTCTAATCATCTCATTAGGCCACTTAGCCTTTTTGGGGGGGCTATTTATTTATTTATTTCGGTTGAGCTGGGCTTGCTGTACTGGGGCTTCCTCTAGGGGCAGTGAGCAGGGACCACTCTTCGTTTTGGTGCACGGGCTTCTCATTGTGGTGGCTTCTTTCATTCTGGAGCACAGGCTCTAGGCTCACGGACTTTCGTAGTCGCAGCACACAAAGCTCAGTAGTTGTGTCTCTCCGTCTCTAGAGTGTGGGCTTAGCTGCTCCAAGGCATGTGGAATCTTCCCAGATGAGGGGTTAAACCTGTGTCTCCTGCATTGGCGGGCAGATTCTTATACCACCAGGGAAGTCCTAGACTACCTTGCCTTTATCACACCACTCTGGGGAGATCCTTGGATTATTATGGCTGCTGTGGGCTTTTGTGTTTGATCCCACAGGCTACACACAACTGAGAAACACGTGAAAGCACACAGTAGTACAACAGGCCCCCAGAAAGCAGAACTCAGATGGTGCTACCCAGCTGAGTTAGTAAGCAAGTTGCAGGTAAAAAGGACATTCCCCTTGGTTAGCTGCAAGGGCAATCATGCAATACTGCCTACTATACCAATTGTTTAATGCCTGTCTCACTCTCTTATTTTGCCTGCTCCTAGATAAGCTACCCCGCACCCGAGGTCAGGGGCTGTGGCCAAGAGGAGCAATCCCACGTCCAAAGAGCAGCAGCTGCACGGGTGCAGGAGGACTGAGAGGAGCTACTCCACTTCAAGGTCAGGAGGGGCGGCCTGAGGAGACACCCGTTGTCCAAGGTAAGGAGGAGTTGCTCTGCTTTGCTGGAGCAACCATGAAGAGACACCCCATGTCCAAGGTAAGGGAAACCCAAGTAAGACGGTAGGTGTTGCAAGAGGGCATCAGAGGGCAGACACACTGACACCATAATCACAGAAAACTAGCCAATCTGATCCCAGGACCACAGCCTTGTCTAACTCAGTGAAACTAAGCCATGCCGTGTGGGGCCACCCAAGACGGTCGGGTCATGGTGGAGAGGTCTGACAGAATGTGGTCCACTGGAGAAGGGAATGGCAAACCACTTCAGTATTCTTGCCTTGAGAACTCCATGAACAGTATGAGAAGGCAAAATGATAGGATACTGAAAGAGGAACTCCCCAGGTCGCTAGATGCCCAACTGCTACTGGAGATCAGTGGAGAAAGAACTCCAGAAAGAATGAAGGGATGGAGCCAAAGCAAAAACAATACCCAGTTATGGATGGGACTGGTGATAGAAGCAAGGTCCGATGCTATAAAGAGCAATATTGCATAGGAACCTGGAATGTTAGGTCCATGAATCAAGGCAACTGGAAGTGATCAAACAGGAGATGGCAAGAGTGAGTGTCGACATTCTAGGAATCAGTGAACTAAAATAGACTGGAATGGGTGAATTTAAATCAGATGACCATTATATCTACTACTGTGGGCAGGAATCCCTTAGAAGAAATGGAGTAGCCATCATGTTCAACAAAAGAGTCTGAAATGCAGTACTTGGATGCAATCTCAAAATCGACAGAGTGATCTCTGTTCATTTCCAAGGCAAACCATTCAATATCACAGTAATCCAAGTCTATGCCCCAACCAGTAATGCTGAAGAAGCTGAAGTTGAACAGTTCTATGAAGACCTACAAAACCTTTTAGAACTAACACCCAATAAAGATGTCCTTTTCATTATAGGGGACTGGAATGCAAAAGTAGGAGGTCAAGAAACATATGGAGTAAGGGGCAAATTTGGCCTCGGAGTACGGAATGGAGCAGGGCAAAAGCTAATAGAGTTTTGCCAAGAGAACGCACTAATCATAACAAACACCCTCTTCCAACAACACAAGAGAAGACTCTACACATGGACATCACCAGATGGTCAATACCAAAATCAGATTGATTAAAAAAAAAAAAAAAAGATTGATTATATTTTTTGCAGACAAAGATGGAGAAGCTCTATACAGTCAGCAAAAACAAGACAGGGAGCTGACTGTGGCTCAGATCATGAACTCCTTATTGCAAAATTCAGACTTAAAGTGAAGAAAGTAGGGAAAACCACTAGACCATTCAGGTATGATCTAAATCAAATCCCTTATGACTATACAGTGGAAGTGAGAAATAGATTTAAGGGACTAGATCTGATAGACAGGGTGCCTGATGAACTATGGACGGAGATTCGTGACACTGTACAGGAGACAGGGATCAAGACCATCCCTATGGAAAAGGAATGCAAAAAGGCAAGATGGTTGTCTGACAAGGCCTTACAAATAGCTGTGAAAAAGAGAGAAGCAAAAAGCAAAGGAGAAAAGGAAAGATATTCCCATTTGAATGCAGAGTTCCAAAGAATAACAAGGAGAGATAAGAAAGCCTTCCTAGAGATCAATGCAAAGAAATAGAGGAAAACAACAGAATGAGAAAGACTAGAGATCTCTTCAAGAAAATTAGAGATACCAAGGGAACATTCCATGCAAAGATGGGCTCGATAAAGGACAGAAATGGTATGGACCTAACAGAAGCAGAAGATATTAAGAAGAGGTGGCAAGAATACACAGAAGAACTGTACAAAAAAAGATCTTCATGACCCAGATAATCACGATGGTGTGATCACTCACTTAGAGCCAGACATCCTGGAATGTGAAGTCAAGTGGGCCTTAGAAAGCATCACTACGAACAAAGCTAGTGGAGGTGATAGAACTCCAGTTGAGCTATTTCAAATCCTGAAAGATGATGCTGTGAAAGTGCTGCACTCAAAATGCCAGCAAATCTGGAAAACTTGGCAGTGGCCACAGGACTGGAAAAGGTCAGTTTTCATTCCAATCTCAAAGAAAGGCAATGCTAAAGAATGCTCAAACTACTGCACAATTGCCCTCATCTCCCACGCTAGTAAAGTAATGCTCAAAATTCTCCAAGCCAGGCTTCAGCAACATGTGAACCGTGAACTTCCAGATGTTCAAGCTGGTTTTAGAAAAGGCAGAGGAACCAGAGATCAAATTGCCAACATCCGCTGGATCATCGAAAAAGCAACAGAGTTACAGAAAAACCATCTATTTCTGCTTTATTGACTATGCCAAAGCCTTTGACTGTGTGGATCACAATAAACTGTGGAAGATTCTGAAAGAGATGGGAATACCAGACTACCTGACCTGCCTCTTGAGAAACCTATGTGCAGGTCAGGAAGCAACAGTTAGAACTGGACATGGAACAACAGACTGGTTCCAAATAGGAAAAGGAGTACGTCAAGGCTGTGTATTGTCACCCTGCTTGTTTAACTTATATGCAGAGTACATCATGAGAATCACTGGGCTGGAAGAAGCACAAGCTGGAATCAGGGTTCCTGGGAGAAATATCAATAACCTCAGATATGCAGATGACACCACCCTTATGGCAGAAAGTGAAGAGGAACTAAAAAGTCTCTTGATGAGGGTGAAAGAGGAGAGTGAAAAAGTTGACTGAAAGCTCAACATTCAGAAAACTAAGATCATGGCATCTGGTCCCATCACTTCATGGGAAATAGATGGGGAAACAGTGGAAACAGTGTGAGACTTTATTTTGGGGGGCTCCAAAATCACTGCAGATGGTGATTGCAGCCATGAAATTAAAAGACGCTTACTCCTCAAAGGAAAGTTATGACCAACCTAGACAGCTTATTAAAAAGCAGAGACTTTACATTGCCAACAAAGGTCTGTCTAGTCAAGGCTATAGTTTTTCCAGTGGTCTTGAGAATTGGACTGTGAAGAAAACTGAACGCTGAAAAATTGATGCTTTTGAACTGTGTTGTTGGAGAAGACTCTTGAGAGTCTCTTGGACTGCAAGGTGATCCAACCAGTCCATCCTAAAGGAGATCAGTCCTGGGTGTTCATTGGAAGGACTGACGCTGAAACTGAAACTCCAATACTTTGGCTACCTCATGTGAAGAGTTGACTCACTGGAAAAGACCCTGATGCTGGGAGGGATTGGGGGCAGGAGGAGAAGGGGACGACAGAGGATGAAATGGCTGGATGGCATCACCGACTCGATGGACATGAGTTTGAGTAAACTCTGGGAGTTGGTGATGGACAGGGAGGCCTGGGCGTGCTGCGATTCATGGGGTAGCAAAGAGTCGGACATGACTGAGCAACTGAACTGAACTGAACAGCCTGTCAATAAGCAATGTTATGGCTGGACTGGCCCTTAAGTTTCTTAGTATGATTGGAAGACATTCTGCAGCAATAAGCATCAGGAAACTGAAAAAATAAAGATTTGTTCACCTGACCCAGAAATTACACAGTGTACCTGGGGCCATATAGCCAGGTTGTGGGCAGGAATTTAAAGTGTAGGAAGAGAAACAAAAAGTGTCCCAAATAGTTATTGAGATAAACCAATACTTCCAAAACAAAGGAGCCCCAGTTCCAGGAGATGGCCTGGTTATTTACCTAGCAATTTGTTTATTCAAGATATCCTTTGATGTGGCTGCCTCAGTAACCAAAACTTAAGTCAGACACTTTCATTATGAAAAAGAAAAGAAGGTAACAGCCAGCAAATATACAATGGGGACGTGTTCCACACAGAGGAACCAGTGAATTCAAAGTCCCTGAGGCAGGAGTATACTCAATGTATTCCAGGAACAAACAGCAAGGATGCCAGCGGGACTGGTGAGCAGGGAACAGGGCTCACGACTGGAGTGTATGATCCAAACCAGAACCAAGAAGTCCCCACTATTCAGACTGGGTAAGGATTTGGAATTTTACTCTGAATGCAATGGAAACTTTTTTTAAAATTCAGCATCTGATCTAGGGACAAGGGAAAGCAAGCAAAGGACGTGAAGGTTCATTTTGAACAGCATAAGCTCAAGGTAATCATGATTTGAAGCAGGGATGAGTGGTGGCAGAGAGGGTGGTGAAAGGGTGGGAATCTGTTAATGAGATTTGCTGATGGATTAGATATTGAGTGTGGGAGAAACTGGAGGAATTAAGATAATTCCAAGGACTTTTGGGCTGAGCCATTGGAAGAGTATGTGGCCATTTGCTGAGGTGAGGAAGGCTGTGAATAGAATTGGGCTGGAGGATATGGAATTGAGGGAACTAGTGAATATATGAGATACTTAATGAATAAAATCCCTAGGGCTGGGACTTCCTTGGTGGTCCAGTGGCTAAGACTCCACACTCCCAAAGCAGGCGGCCCGGGTTCAACCCCCAGTCAGGGAACTAGATCCCACATGATGCAACTTAAGAGTTCAAATGCTGCAACTAAAGATCCTACTGCAACAAAGATCAAAGATCTCAAAGATCCTGTGAGCTGCAACTTGGTGAAGCCAAATAAATGAATGTTTTTAAAAATCTGTATGGTCTGGGGGCTTTTGGGTCATGGTGAGAGAGGGAGAGATCGGGAACAAAAATGACTGTCAGGTTTCTGGCTTATGGACTGAGATATTGGCGTCATTTTCTGAGACTGAGAACCTGAGAAGATGGGGAAGGTGCTGACTGGTACTGCAATAGGAAATCTGGATAGCAGCTGCTGGCAGTGATGCTGATTCCAGCCTGGAATATTCCCCCACTTCCAGCTTGCTTGCTCCCTCCTCTCTTTGGGAATCTATTTAAATGTCTGCATATCAGCAAAGATTTTCCTGTCCACCTTCTCTGGATTATGGTGTCATCCTCACCCCTGTGTACTCCATGGCTTCCCCTGGCTGGATTCTTTTTTTTTTTTTTAACCACATTTATCACCATCTGATATTACTGCTTATTTATGTGATGGTCTCCCACCACTACAAAATGAATCTTATGAGAGCAAGGAATTGTGTCCATTTTGTTCCC
Organism: Odocoileus virginianus; assembly: GCF_023699985.2. Taxonomy (NCBI): domain Eukaryota; kingdom Metazoa; phylum Chordata; class Mammalia; order Artiodactyla; family Cervidae; genus Odocoileus; species Odocoileus virginianus. Next base: position 30,203,523 of record NC_069683.1, read on the forward strand.
AACTTAGAACAGTACCAGGTGTCCAGTCAGCACTCAAGAAATCTGGGAAGTCTGAATGAGTGAATGAATGGTGAATGCCCAGTAGGGACTGTGATGGGTCCCTCTGATTTTGGCTTGAGACTGTCCTCAGTTTGGACTCAGTGATTCTTGATGAAACTGTCCTGGCTCTGGAGGCTGAGAGCAGAGGACACAGTGGCCGAGGAGGGCAGGGGGCCAGAGTGAGGAGGAACAAGGGGAGCCTCAGTTTTGTACGTGATCTGTGTGTCCAGTCGCTCAGTCGTGTCTGACTCTTTGTGACCCTATGGGCTGTAGCCCGCCAGGCTCCTCTGTCCATGGGGATTCTCCAGGCAAGAATACTGGAGTGGGTAGCCATACCCTTCTCCAGGGGAATCTTCTCGACCCAGGGATCGAAACTGTGTCTCCCGCATCTCCTGCACTGGCCGGTGGATTCTCTACCACTGTGCTGCCTGGTAAGCCCAGAGCCTCCATTTCCCCATCCATAAAACACAGAGAAATGTAAAATGAAATATGAATTACCTAAGGGGCTGTGTGTGAGGATTGGATGTGGGAGAAATCCTTGGATCAAGTTTCCTGAAGTGCAGGGTAGGGGATGCAGGTAAGGATAGTGTGAGACAGTAAATGTTTGCCATTCAGTAATAAGAGGTGTTCTTGTGTGGGTTGTCACTGGGGTGGGAGGAGGCTGGCCTGCTTGGGAAGGTCCAGGAAATGGAAGGAAAGGGCAGAACACAGCTTTGGGGACAGTTGGGTCCTGGGGCTGTAACTACCTGTGATAAGGTTGGGGCGATTTGTGAGCTGGAGGGGTCAGGCAGTCAGGAATTCAGTCCCTGGTCTCATATTCAACATTTCTGGCTCCATGAGCGCACTCCTCTGGGAGAGATTGCCAGAGGCAGGGAGGGGGTCAGAGCAGGACTGAGGTTATTATTTTCCAGAAAAAGAGACTTGAGGCCCAAGTGGGAGAAGGATGGTACTAATGCCCATGTCCTAAACCCCAGAGCCTGGAAACGTTACTTTGTATGGCAAAAGAGACTTTGCAGATGTGATTAAGGGACAGCTCTTGAGGTAGATTATTCTGAATTATCTGGGTGGGCTGATGTCATCACAAGAATCCTTATAAGAGGAAGGCAGGAGGTCAGAGAGTGCTGTAGAAAATATAAAGATGGAAATAAGAGGTTGGAGTGATATGAAGAAAGGGCCACCAGCATAGCCTTGCATGTGGTCTCTGGAGGCTGGAAAAGGCAAGGAAGTGGATTTTTTCTAAAGCTTCCAGAAGGAATGCAGTCCTGTTAAAACCTTGCTTTTAGACTTCTGACCTCCAGAACTGTAAGAGAATAAATCCATGTTTTGCTGTTGCTGTTGTTAACCCTTGGGACTTCCCTAATGTCCAGTGGTTAAGAATCCACCTTGCAACGCAGCAGACATGGCTTAGATCCCTTGTCATTCTTCCCAGGTGGCGCTAGTGGTACAGAACCTGCCTGCCAATGCAGGAGATGTAAGAGGTGCGAGTTCAACCCCTAGGTTTGGAAGAATACTTGGAGAAGGGCATGGCAATACACTCCAGTATTCTTGCCTGGAGAATCCCACGGACAGAGGAGCCTGGCAGGCTACAGTCCATAGGGTTACACAGAGTCGGACACAACCGAAGCAACTTAGCATGCACTGGGAACTAAGATCCCACATGCCTCGGGGCAACTAAGCCTGCACACCACAACTACTGAGCCCATGCTCTCTGGAGCCCGTGTGCCACAGTGCCACAGCTAGAGTCTGTGTGCTGTGATGAAACATCCCTCGGGACGCAAAGAAGGTCCCATGTGGTGCAACTAAGATCTAGTGCAGCCAAATAGATAAATAAATATTTTATTTTAAAAATCTATAAAAAAGTTCACCCTTTAAAACATATTTACTTTTTATAGCATGTTTCTTTTATTTCCTTATCTATTTGGCTGCATTGGGTCTTAATTGCAGCACATGGGCTCTTTAGTTTCAGCCTGTGAATACTTAGTTGTGGCATATGGGATCTAGTTCCCAGACCAAGGATCAAACCCAGGTCCCCTGCATTGGGGCATGAAGTTTTAGGCACTGAACCACCAGAGAAGTCCCAATCCATGTTGTTTTAAGCCACAAAGTTTTTGGTAGTTTGTTATAGCAGCCATAAGAAATGATACAGACCCAAGGTCACCTGGGGATTGATGGTGGACTTGGAACAGAATTAGAACACTGTTAGTCCAACTCTCTCAGTTTAAGCCTCCTTGCTCCCTCCATGCTTCAGCTGAGGTTTCTAGGTCACATACAGCTCCGGGGGGCAATGACTGGACCCTGATCATATGTGTTTCACTTGACCTTGACAAGAGCCCTGTGGGGCAGACAGTGCCCCTACTTTACACAAAGAAAAACTGAGGTTCAGAGGTGAAGTGTCTTGGTCAAGGTCAGAGCACACAATGAGGAATCAATGGACTAGATCCCAAACCCAAGTACTCTGCCTTTCCCTGAACAGTACAGATACTGCATGTGTCCAGTATATATATTTTGGTTTCTCATTCATTCATTCAACAAATATTGGACATCAGCTGATTGCTGGTCACTGTGCTCAGTGCTGCGGATCCACTAGTAAACAATGATGACATTCAGGGAGTAGGAATCCTTTGTTCTCGCAGTGTCCACATAGGTCAAGTCACCATGTTCCTGTAAATCTCCAACAACACAAATATTATTCTCTGTTCTGCAACGTTTTATCTCTACATGAAGGGGAAAGTGTTATATTAATACCTTTAAAGGTAGGATGGAGCCTTGAGAATGGGCTGTTATGTATATTTCAGACTATAGGCAACATTCCTTTTTAAATTAATTTTTATTGGCTTATAGTTGATTTACAATGTTGTGCTCGTCTATGCTGTATAGCAAAGTGAATCCATTATACATATACGTATATCCATTCTTTTTTGGATTCTTTTCCCATATAGGTCATTACAAAATGATGAGTCACTTCCCTGTGCTCTACAGTAGGTTCTTATTAGTTAGCTATTTATATATATATATATATATATATATATATATAGTAGTGTGTATATGGGGCTTTCCAGGGGGCGCTAGTGGTAAAGAACCCACCTGCCAATGCAGGAAACATGAGACGCGTTTTTGATCCCTGGGTCAGGAAGATCCCCTGGGGGAGGTCATGACAGTCCACTCCAGTATTCTTGCCTAGAGAATTCCCATGGATAGAGAAGCCTGGCAGGCTATGGTTCATAGAGTCGCAAAGAGTTGGACACAACTGAAGCGACTTCACCCCCACACACACATACAGTGTGTATATATCAATCCCAATCTCCCAATTTATAAGCATAGACAGCATTCTTAACTCGAAGCAAAAACGGTAGAATACGAAAGTTACAGTAAATGAAACAGATCTAATGTGGAGTCAGATTTGTTCTCTGTTATGCCTGCAACCACCATTCCCCTTTCTGTCTCTATGAGCTTGACTTCTAGGGACCTCATATGAGTGGAACCATACAGCTTTTGCCCTTTAGTGACCGGCTTATTTCACTTGACATAATGTCTGCAGGGTTCATTCATGCTCTGTTCTTATCAGTGTTTAAGGTAAAAGCTGGTGTAGAGGTTGTTAAAACTAGGATGTAAGGACTGAGGGAGCAGAGTGAAGGCAAGGCGGTGAGAATTTGCCCAGCAGGTGAGGCTCTGCTTTGTGCTTCCTCACAACAAACAAGAAGCGGCTCTAAGGCTGCACCCTACCCCACAGAGCACCCCTGAAAGTTCACTGCTCCCCAGCCTCCACTGAGGCTGCTCACATCTCTGGGTCTCTGCCCGGGTCTGTTCAAGTGAGTATGACAGTGTGATTCAGTGTCTATCTAGGCATGAGGACGTAGGCATTGTCTGTGTCTTTTCTATTGGTGCTGTAACAAATTACCACACATTTTGTGGCTTAAAACAGCACATGTGTATTATTTTACAGTTCTGTAACTTAAAGTCCAACTTGGGTCTTGCTGAGCTACCACAAGGTGTCAGCAGGGCTATATTCCTGTTACCAAGTCTGAGCTTATATTTCTCCCTGCACAACAGGCCAATAAATGGAGACAAGTTGTTGAGGCAAGGAATAGCAACTTTATTTGGAAAGCCAGCAGATTGAGAAGATGGTGGACTCATTTCCCAAAGAAGCACCTTACCTGAATTAGAATTCAGGCTTCTTTTATACTCAAAAGGGAGGGGATATGGCTGTTGCTGAAAACTTCTTGATTTCAGGAATCCTTTGTTCTTATAGCTGTCCAACACCTGGTCACAATTCTCCTTTAGGTCTCCAGCAAGACAATTGTTATTTTCTGTTTTGCACATTTTTATCTCTAAAAGTGTTGTACCTTTAGATGCCAGAGTCTTGAGAATGGGCTATCGTGTATATTTCAGGCTGTAGGCAATATTCTTTTAGTGATTAACTCACAGCAAAAGCAATAGAATACAAAGGTTAAAGTAAAAGAAACAGATCCAATACGTAGTCAAATTTGTTCTTCCCTAGTACATTCCTTTCTGGAGGCTCTAGACTGAGAAATAGTTCCCTTGCCTTCTCCAGATGCTAGAGGCTGCCTGCTCTCCTTGGCTTGTGGTCTCTTTTTCCATCTTCAAAGTCAGCAGTGTAGCATCTCCCTGTTTCTTTTTCCTTTCTCATATTGTTTTGTTTTCTGACCAAACCTCTTGGGAAAGATTCTTCAGTTTTAAGGACTTGTGTAAATAGACTGGGCCCACCTGGGTGATCTGGGCTATCCTCCTCATTTTAAGGTCTTTAAACTTAATCACATCCTCAAAGTCCCTTTTGCCCTGTAAGACATGTTCACAGGTTCTGGGACTAGCACGTGAACATCTTTGGGGAGCCTTTATTCTGCCTAGCACCCTTGGGTGTGCTGGGAGTGTGCTCTGGTGACTGCATGTGCATGTTTGTGTCCCCTCAGCCTTGCCATCTCATACAGAGGGCCTCTCTTCCCACTTTTTGTTTTTGCTTTGATCAGAGTGAGGAAACCTTAGCTATAGTAAGCAAATATGCGCAAATCCTCCAAGCAAGTAGGGGCCTAGCTGGAGCACTATTACTGAGCAAATTCCTGTGTGCTTATCAGAGAAAGTGCCTCCAAGATCCCTGGGGGGAAATGAGCTCTGGCAGCTGCTGGGGATTCAGGCAAAGTGCTGTTTGCCGGGGGTAGGCTTGCCACAGGTGCAGACTCCTAGGCTGACTTCTCGCCAGAATTGCTGCTGAATGCAAGTTCCTGTGCCCAATACACAGTGAGGCCAAAGAGCCCTGAAATGTTGGAGTTTGGAGCAGAGAAAGGTTTAGTTCAGGGCCATGCAAGCAGAGTGGCTCAATGGGTGGCTCACGCCCGCAAAAGCCCTGAACTCCCTGGTTTTCAGCAAGGCATTTTTAAAGGCAATGTGAGGCAGAGGCATGGTGGGTTGTTTTCAACTACTTGGTGTAGGAATGGTGTTTTCTTGCAGCTGGCCCTGTTTAAGTCAGGTCACCATGTTTCTGTAAACCTCCAACAAGACAAATGTTATTCTCTGTTCTGCAACTTTTTATCTCCATATGAAGGGAAAAGTGTTACATATACTCTTAAAGGTCAGAGCCTTGAGATTGGGCTATTCTGTAGACTTCAGGCTGTAGACAACATTCTTTGCTTTTTTTTTTTAATTGAGATATAATTGACATATAACATATTCATGCAAGATGTGCAACATAATGATGCAGTGTTTGTATGTACTGCAAAATGATCACCACAATAAATTCAGTCAAACTTTGTCACCAAACAAAGCATTTTTTTCTTATGATGAGAATATTTAAGATCTACTTTTTAGCAACTTTCAAATATACAATAGAGTATTGTTAACTACAGTAACTATGTAATGCTGTAATGTTTGTAAAATATGGCCCTCAAGGGCCTAATGATATGCGTTATGCCTCCAAATTAGATGGGGGACTTCCAGGGGATGAGGACTCAGATATGACTCCTCCGTGAGTCCTCATCACTAAGCACAGACTGGCTAATAAGAAAGCTTTGTAGAGCGAATGCAAGATTGACCTTCTTGATTTGTAACTTAAGTTTGGAAAACTCACTTCACTTTTCGGAACCTCATATTTCTCGTATGCTAGCTAACTGGGAGCAGGATTTCCAGGACTGGGGTGAGAATAAGAAGAAATGACAAGTGTAAAAGCATTTTAGAGACCAACTATCCCTTGGAATACCTAAAAGATGGTAATTGTGATATTTTCCTCTGTCCTCTACTAGGGCCAGCCATACTCCTCCAAGACCATGGAAGTAGCTCTCACTAGCATTGAATTCACATCATTCAGCTATAAATCATCCTGGATCCTGGAGAATTCTCTGCATAGAGTCATGGACTTATCACTTCAGCCTGCAGGCTTTGGATTTATTTCTGGCTGCTGTGAAATACCTATCCCCATCCTGCCTTCTGCTTTTACCCCAGGCCCTGGTTTGTGTAAAACCCAACGAAGGAGCCGGTAACATCTCAGGACAGAAAGGGCCAGGTTGGGGGCTTTCCTGAAAATCCAGTGGTTAAGAATCCACCTTTCAATGCAGGGGACGTAGGTATGATCCCTGATCTGGGAACTAATATCTCACAAGCCCTGCGACACAGACAAAAAAAAAAAAAAAAAAAGGAGAGAGAGAAAGTGTCTGCTCAGGGAAGTGCCTTCTAGGGACTCACACGAGAGCTGGAGACATGGTTTGGATATTATGCTAGAGAAAATGAAAGCAGGGGGATGGGGAAGGACATGCCTGGGGTCTCCAGAAGTCAGTCATAGAGCCAAGATAAATCCCAGGATGCCTGACTCTCATCCCATCCACTCTAGCTTATGGCCACCAAAGCCCTAAACCATCAGAGTCCCCCTAACATTCTTTCTCATCTCTCTCTATCCCCGGACACCTAGTTCAGTGTAAAAATTTTCTCATTATTCTCCAAATACATCATCTGACTTTAACTCCATGCATTTGAATGTAATATGCCTTTTTGTGCATCCCCTTCTCCCACTTGTCTAGGAGGTAAACTCCTATTCATCCCTCAAGGCCCATTCAAATGTCTCCTTCCCTCAAATAAAATCTAAACTCATTTTATCCAGAACCCATTCATCTCTCCTTCCTCTGTGCTCTTATAACACTTTCCTTATACACTAATTTTGACTACTGTCTCCTATAATGGTCTATAACTATCTTAGTTTTCACTAGACTGTATTTTTCTCTAGAACATGGATTATTTCTACTTCATCTCTTTGTCCTCAGGGTCTATCAAGGTGTCTAGAACTCAGCTGGCACTCAAACAATATAGATCAAACAATGGAACAAGTGAAGGACTATGAGGCAAGTTTTTAACCTTTCAGAGTCTCTATTTATTTATTTGTCTGTACCTTGAGGTTTGCAGGATCCTGCAGTTCCCCAACCAGGGACTGAGCCCTTGGCAGTTAAAGCATGGAGTTCTAAGCACTGGACCATCAGGAAATTCCCTTAGAGTCTTAGTTTATCATCCTTGACATGAAATGAAAAAAAGTCAAACACTTGGCAAGGATAAACAGTGGATAATGAATGTAAAGCAAATGGTACCATCATTGACTCAGTTTCCTGAGCCAAAAATAGGGTATCACATCAAATTTCCACTTCTCCTTCTCCTTTCCCTCTCCCCCTAGCCACCATGCCTTGTTGAACCTGGCTGAGGATCTAGGTAAGAAACTGTTAGTGGGGAATTTCCATTAGACCAGAGCCATCAGGAAGGATGGAGGTAACGAGTGCCAGGCATAGGGACCTTGTAACTAAATTAAGAAGCAGAAGGAGCAACTGATGGGAACAGTGACGGAGAGATAAGGGATCGAAAAGACGGGAGAGGTCAGACTGGGTTCTGAGGATTTAGAAACCACTCAGTGTCTGCCCTCAAGGAGCTCATGGTCTGCTGAGGAAACAGAAATAATTTAAGACAGAACCCCAGTACAGTGCAGCACTACCTCCTTCCTGATACCCTTTTCTTTACCTGGCTTCCAGGACACCACCCAGCTTACCTGGGTTTCTGCTTATCTTTTTGGCCCTTCTCAGTCTAGTTTTCTGCTTTTCCTAGTTTCCACAAAGTTCTGAATTTTGAAGGAAATGTTCTTTCATCTACACTCACTCCTTTGGTGGGCTCATCCACTCTCATGGCTTTAAACACCAATCATGTGCTGATGAATCTTAAACTGCTATTTCCAGTCTTGATCTCTTCCTCCACCTTCAGAACTATTTCCCCTCCCACTCCCTCAACATTCCTAAAGGACATCTCAAACACAAAATTGACTCCAGGTGTTTCCCCCCAAAACAAGCACCTCTCACGTCTTTTCCTGCTTCTGCCACTATCCCCAACTGAATTTCTCTTTATAAAATTGCCAGAGTAACTCGGTTCAAATGTAAATCAGATTGTGCGGATCCTCTGCTCATAACCCTTCAAGGGATCCTGAACATGGGGTAAAAGCCAAAGTGCTATTGTGATCTGTGAAGCTGTCCTCTCTGACTCATATCTCTATCCTCATCTTCTCCCCTTCACACCATAAAACACTACGCTCCAGCCATTGGAGGCTCTTTGCACTTGCTCTTGCCTTGGTGCTTTTCCTTAAATATCAGAATAGTGCCCGTCTTCTTTTTTTCTTCTGAACTTTTACTCAAAAGTCACCTTCCCAGTAAGGTTTTCCTTGGCCCTCTAAGATAAAACATCTCCTCTACCAACATTTTATTCCCACTTCTCTATTTTTTCTCCTCAGTATTTACTACAATCTTAAAACTATATATTTTATTTAGCTATCTTTTTATCTCATTAAAATGGAAGCAGCATGAGTCTCTTCATGATTCTGTTACTGTTGTTCTGTTTTGTTCTCTATTGTACATTCTTTACTTAGAATAGTGACAGGCATAAAATAAGGTACTCAGTAGATACTGGTTGAATGAATTAAAAAAGAGGTGGACATTTCCAAGGGGCAAATTTTACTCTTTAATGAAAAACTTTATAACCAGAACTGCATGGAAACAATGTGAGTCCATATGCACAGTACACTAACTCTTAAATATGTTATCTCATCAAATTCTCACATCAGTCCAAGGTAGGAAGAAGCCTGGGCAGAAGAGAAAACTCAGTCCAGACATGTAAAAGGGGTTTGTTAAAAGGCACACATTTGGTCAAGGCAGTAATGAAACGATGGATGATTGCTGGCCTTGAAATGGGCTGGTGGGTGATGGAGTTTAATGGGCACTGGGTTTGAAGGACTTCCGTTGCCAGAAGGTATTATGATCTCTGAAGGGGAAGCTGAGTCAGACAGAAGTTAGTAGAATGAAGGCATCAGCAAAGGAGTGGGAGGGATGTGACAAGGATGACCCCTAAGAGCATTTAGCCCAGACCTGGAGAGGGCAGCTCAATTCCAAGTAGCAGAATGCTGCACCTGAGACTGAGTAAACACTCAAGCCCTTACAAAATCTGGAATGCAGACCTCGAAAGGCAATCTTGAGACCACTGAAAGGACTTCCCTGGCGGTCAGCGCTTCCAACGCAGAGAGCGCTGGTTGGATCCCTGGCCGGGGAACAAGATCCCACATTCCCTGGGGCTGCCGTTCGCCCCCGCCCCCCCCCCCAAAAAAAAAGACCAGGGAGCCCACAGCAGGTCTGGAGTCTGGCTTCCCTACTTGACTCTGAGGTCTTTGAAGGCAGGGACCATGTTCCTAGATTTAGCCCCCGCTTCTAGCAGGGCCTGGAATATAGAATATAATAGGGACTCAAATATTTCCGTTGAAGGCATACATAAATGAATGTATGCACCCAAACGGGAAACTGAAGTAGACAAAGGACAGACGGGAACGGCGAGGAGTAAAATCACCCAGCGATTCTGAGGTAGACTAATTTTCCTGGCACGCAGGACAAACACTCCAAGTCCTAATGCCAGCTATTTTTCAGCAGGGATTGGCTAGCAAGTACTGCCTGGGGAGAGAGAGGCGGGGCTGCACGGGGCCGTTGGGGCGTGACCAAGCTGGAGAGACCGATTGGCTGACACTCAAGGCTGGGCCGACAGAGCTGGCGCGCCAAATTTCCACCCAGCACGTGACCAACAAATGGAACGTCACTTCCACTCAGGCGGGGCGGGAGCGGGAAACAAAAGAAGAGCAAACACGCATGCGTTTGGTGTGTCCCAGGTTCTGGTGGGCTCTTCCGGTCAGGCAGAAAGAAGTACTTCCGGGTCGCCGCCGGCTGCCGCCTCCCGGCGCGGTAAGTACAGAAGCTAGGCTGCGGCTCCTGTCTCCTCGTCCCTCCTTCCTTCCCTATCTCCAGAGAAACCCCATTCTCCTGATCCGCCTCCTCAGGAGCTGCCTGTTCACACTCCCCTTAACATCAAAGCGCTCCAACTCATTGGCCGCTTCCTCGAGAGTAAGCCCCACCCCGTCACACAAGACCCGTCACTCATTGGTACCACTTCCAGTCACTCAGCATTTCTTCCAGTTAATTGGCCTTACCCAGGCCCCGCTTCTTTCGCGTTTAGCGACCCTATAAGGACAAATGCCTGCCGGAATCCCGCCCCTGCCTTCTTGTTGGTCATTTCCACTATTATTATCATAATAAGCAGAGAATGGGTGGTGGCTTTACGGCGGTGGGTTGGTCTTTCGGAGCCGTGTTCTATGGCTCTTCAGTACTTCCTTGGTTGTGGGGGTGGGTGTTATTGATCCTGTTAAATGCGCCTGGAAGCTGCGATACACGGAAGGGCAGCAGCTAGCCCCGGATTGGTCAAATAAATTAGGGCAAGAACAGAATTACGCATAGATTCTTTTCTCCTCATCTCTTGTGCCTGGCCTTCATCTATTCCCCGCAAGCGTTCTGTGCCCAGCTTACCGTGTGTTATGCCCGATGTCCGAATCCCCAAGCGGGAAGAGAGAAGGCTTCCAAGACAATGCAACTCGCAAAAAAAAGGGAATTACTGACTCGAGCCAGGGCTTCTGCCGCAACCGATGCAGTGGTGCAGGGTCAGAAAAAGCCCCGAGCCCCAGCTGTTACATAAATTTATACGGTGAACATAAGCAGTTGGTACCTGGCTTAAGCGGATTGGTTACATGTTTGCAAAGCAATTCTATTGGTACGAACTTTCGCGGGCTTTTGTTCAAACTTAGGCGTTCGGGGGGCTTTTCCGCTTTCCCTCATGTTCCCCTTGTTCCCTTTTGGGCGCCTGTTGATTGGCTGACTCCAGGCGGCCCGATGGGGGCGGGGAATCCCACCGTTTCAGGGGAAACCGAAACCCAGGTCCCGGCGGCCTGCCAGCCCCGGCAGCCCCACACCGTGTGACCTAGAGCCAGTCGTTGCCTTTACTGGGCCTCAGTTTTCCTGTAAGCTGAAAAGTTTTAATTCAGATTCTCTGGGACCTTCCTTGTCAGCTCCTTCAGCCGCTTAAGCTGAGCTGAGTTTATGTATTCTCTCACATGTTAGTTCATCTGTTCAGTCTTTCATCTGCTTATTTACTCATGCCTTTAGAATGTCTTATGAGCTGTACTTGCACGTGGTAACACCTCCCTTCCCTGCCCCCCCAGTTTAGCTGTGGTTCATTATAGAGGTGTTCGTGTTCTAAATTTCTGACACTGGGTAGGTATGGGGTGGGGCAGCATGGAGGAACAGAAAGTAGGTCTGGTGTTTGGAGGGGGTAGAGGTAGTTTCAGTAGAGTCCCGCCATCTTTAATTTTGTTGAATTTTGTAATGTCAGTCTGCATTCTGGTTTCCTCTCTCTACAGTTGGCTTCCATTCTCTTCCTTCCTTGAAAAGCTTACAAACATCTTATCCATGAAGTAAATTACTAGTTGTTAGAATTACGGTGAGGGTGGTATAATTGTTATTGTCCCATTTTACAGATGAGGAAACTGAGGCTCAGAGGTTAAGTGACTTGGCCAAGGTCAAACAGCTAGTAAGTGGTGGAGCCAGGACTCAAACCCAGGTCTGTCTGATTCCCACAGGGAAAGGATGCGTCTCTGCTACCGTACACTCCACCCAATCCCCAAGTCAAAATGTAAGCAAATAAAAACTAAAACTACACACATCTGAGAGAGCTGGATTCACCTGACCCTTTCCCTCAGTCTAGGAGCCATGTCCACCTTGTTCCCCTCACTCTTCCCCCGTGTGACTGAGACACTGTGGTTTAATCTGGATCGACCCTGTGTGGAGGAGACAGAGCTGCAGCAGCAAGAACAGCAGCATCAGGCCTGGGTGAGTGAGAACCTAGCACAGCACTGGAGCTTCAGTCAGGCTCCCCATCCCCCTTCACTGGCCTTAACCTGGCCCTACTCTGCAGATCTGCCCTGGGGGAGGTTTTTGTCCTGACCCAGCTTCTCATCTTTGTGTTACCCTAATTTGCTGAGGACTGTGGGACCTCTAGGCCAGATCAGAGCCCAGGCTCTTTTCCCTACAACACACAAAGTATTTTTTGACTATTTATTGAGGACCTTGCAGATGTCATGTTCTAGGCTGGTAGTGTCACTTCATTCTCACCATAATCTTATAAGGAAACCAAAGACCAGAGAGTTTACATAGCTAGATCAAATTCTTAAGGAAGTGGCAGATGACAGGAAACAGACTGAATCTTCCTGAGAGTTGGAAAGAAGCTTCTCCTCCACACTTGGGGGTCTTCTTGGGGGCAGGGCAGGTGAGTGCCATGCCTTTGACTTCCTTGCTTGGGCCCCAGCCTTGCTCTCCTCCCTGTTTGGCCACAGCTCCAGAGCATTGCAGAGAAAGACAACAACCTGGTACCTATTGGCAAGCCGGCCTCAGAGGTGAGTGGCTCTAGCAGGTGGGGCCTATGGGGCTCAGGTGGACCGAAGCTCTGCTCTAATTCTGAAGGTCTGACCTCTGACTCCAGAGTAGGTGTTGTCCTCAACTGGTGGAGGCCAGAAAGAGGAGAGAGAGGGTGGGTAGTGGGCTCAGCACTAAGGTCATGCACCAACCAGCTAGACTCGAGTGGGACAGGATCAGGAGTGGAGCTCATTCACTGGCCCCAGAGAGAAGCTCCAAGAGGGCCAGTCCTTGAAGTGGCCCAGGCAGACCTATAGAACCTCCGGGCTCTTCCCTGTCTCACCAGCACTATGACGATGAGGAAGAGGAAGATGAAGATGACGATGAGGATAGTGAAGAGGACTCAGAGGATGACGAGGACATGCAGGACATGGATGAGATGAATGACTACAATGAGTCACCTGATGATGGAGAGGTCAATGAGGTAGGCAGGGGTGTGGGGGAGGGCCCCTGTCCCTGACCTCACTGGAAGCCAAGGGTACGGAAACCCTGGATGCCGCCAGGGGCAGGATCTGGGACTGGGGCTGGCTGGGTGGCTGAGGCCCCTCCCCACCCACACCCAGCCTCCTCTTCAGGTGGACATGGAAGGCAACGAACAGGATCAGGACCAGTGGATGATCTAGGTAGACAAGAAAGGGGGTCCAAGGATGGCTCTGGACCTCCTACAGAACCAGCTGATCACCCACCCCCATGCCCCACCCCAGTGCCTGAATGCTCATCCTCGGGCACTTCCTCAGCTGCTGCCAGGACCTGATCTTCTTGGTCCCTCCCAGGCCATCAGTATGCCCTTGAATCCCCAGGGCCTGAGCCCAGCCCCCTCCCTTCTAGCCAGCACCTCACCCCTTGTTTGTCAGATCTAGTCTCTTTCTAACTTTAATAAAGACACAGGACTGATTTTTTTCCCCATGTCTATTCCCTATTTGTTTTTGGAACCTAGAGGAGTCCAGCGTCTTCTCTTGAGCTTTGGGGAAAGGGTATTCAAGGGACTTCAGGCGGATCTACCTGGCCGTGTGGTCTGGGGCTAAGGAAGGCCAGAGTAGCCCTGGCTGTGAGCTGAGGCTTCAATGCCATTTCCTCTGGCCCAGATTGCACCCAGCCATTTCTGCCAGGCCTCTTAACTCAGTGTTTACTGCTTCCTTTGATTCCACCCGAAATGGCATGGCGTTGGGGAGACTGGGGGGCAGGTTCTCTGAGGCCCAGAACTGAGAGGCCCCTGAACTCTCCTAGTCAACTTCTTTGGTTAGAACAGATTAAATCTCAGAACAGGGCAGAGACTCCCATGGAGTAACCCAGCAAATCAGTGACAGGGCTGGGTTGGGAGCTCAAGCTTCTTGCCTGTCAGTCCATGACTCTGGACTGGAAGGAGAGGAACCAATGGAATCAAACAGCCTGACACAACTTGAGGCCTCAGGTTATCGTGGAGCCAGAGTGGGACAGAGGTGGGAGGAGAGCCCCTCTAGCCCTGAGCCCAGCATGTGTCAGTCCACAAGCAGGAAAGGGAGGGGAGGGGATATTCTGAGGTCTGTGCTTGGGGAGGGGTGGGGGGAGGCAGCAGTAAGTACCCCTGCGCCTGGACTCAGCCAGGCCCTGCATAGGTGAGCTGGGCTATGCCATCCTTGATGGCAGGGAAGTCAGGGAGGCCAGTGTGGTGGAGGCGGCAACGGTAGCGGCCACAACTCTTGGCATACTGCAGGAAGCGGGGTGCACCAGGGAAGAGCACATGGTCAGCTAACACAGTGGCACCAGCTGGCAGCAGGGCATGGCCTTCCAGCAGCTGCAGGTCCCGCAGGTAACATCGGGGCCGGTGTGCCAGGAGCACCAGGTCAGCCCGACTCAGCTCGTACTGGGTTCTTAGGCGTGGGATCACCTCCTCTGATCTCCCCACGATGAGCTCCACCTGCAGGGGGAGGCACTGGAGGTGAGGTTGGGAGGGATGACTGTTCTCCCACACCAGACCCCACTGGCATTTGGCTTATTTTGTGCCAGGCTCTGGCCAAGGTCCCTGTGTATGTTCTCATGCTTCCTCTGGCTTCAGAACAAGAAATCAGAATCAGAATTGTGATTTCCATTTTACCACTGAAGCAGCTGAGGTTCAGAGGACAAGTGCTTTGCCCAGGATCACATAACTAACAAGAGGCAGACTAAGGTTTGGTCCCAGATGGGTTCCAGAGACTTTCCTCTTAACTGCTTCTTTGTCAGCCAGCAGCAAATATGTTCCAGTGACTTGGAAGAGGAAGATAAGAACTCAAACACTCTCCAAGGTCATAGTTCCTAAGAGAAGCTGTTTCTTTCTCCTAGGTGGGAGACTGGGGAGGCTGACTAGTGTAAGGCCTAGGGTGGTAGGAAAGAGATCAGGGTTGGGGAGGTGGGGCCTGACCGTGTGCTCATCAAAGCCAGCCAGGCGGATGAGTTTTTCAGCCACTGCTGCCGTGCGTGGATCCCGCTCCACGGTGAGAAGGCGACCCCCAGGGGGCAAAGCACGGGCAATAAGCAGTGTGGAGTACCCGCAGTAGGTGCCCAGCTCCAGTGCACAGGCAGGAGCCTTCTCCTCCACCAGCCGCATCAGGATCTGACCTATGGGAGGAAGTGGCTATTGTAGCAGACACGGGAGATGATGCAGGGGGCCTCATAGAAAGGGGTCTCAAATGCCTCACTGCAGCCCCCAACTGGCTAGAATCTCTCTTATTTTTTGGTTTATAGTCCTAGTAGCCCCATTGGTCTCCCTGCCCCTCCAAGCTTGCCTTCTTCACACCAGCCACTAGGAATCTTTCTAACAAATCTGACCCTATTGCTCCCTGTTTCCTATGATCCTAAAGGCCTTTGGGATTGAACATGGGCTCCTCAGCCTGACATTCAGAACTTTCTTAGACCTGATCCTGTCCTTCCTTTCCGGTTTCAACTCTCAATTCTTCCCACCATAACCATCCTGAACAACTGCGCCCAGAGTCAATCATGCTGGCTCATTCCTTCATGCCACATTCAGATACACGGCTGGCTTTGTCCTTCTCCACCTCTTTCCTCAACTACCTGGCCAGCTCGAAAGTAGTCATTCTAGGCTCAGTTCAAATGTTGCTTTCTCCGGGAGGGCCCAGATGGAAAGCACCACCAAAATCCTAAAAGATCTTTGTTAGACCTTCCAGTTTCATTCTCCCTTGTTTTGTGCACTGAAATACCTTTCTAACCATTGAATTGGATGAATCTCTTAAATAAGACTCCAAAACACATGTGCTGGGAGGTGGGATTCAGACAAATCCAAGCAAACAGCTACCCTGAATGGGATGGGGGAGCCTCCATGGTGGGGGAGAATTACAGACCCATAATTATAAGGTTATGGGTTATGTGCTGAGATGGTTATTCCCTTGTATTATTCCCACTTTGAGGCCAGCCTTTGTGGCTGATTCATCCCTATGGCTTCTACCTCTTTCTTCCCCAGCACTTAGCACATGTCTGATACAAAACAGGTGGTGATAAATTTTACTGGATGAATGAGTAATTTTACCCAGCTCCCTCCTTTCCAGAGAATAAAAGAGACCCATTGAAGATCAAGAATCTGCTCAAGTCACCTAGTAAGACAGTGGCAGATCGCAGATCTTTCTTCACCATCTTGGAGGTGCTTCCTGGAGCAGAAGGCTAGGAAACACTGACCTTTGGCAGGCCCCATGTGGCTGAGGTACTCGCAATGGCTGCTCCAGTGGTCCAGGGTGGTGAGGATGTGACCAGGGTCCCCAGGCAGGGCATGGGTGAGCACATAGCTGAAGGCCCGCTCCTCCATCCGCAGCCCTGACAGGCAATCTCGGAGGCTCCGGAGCAAGACTGTGCGAACCAGCAGTCGGAAGTAATGCCGGTACCTCACCAACAATGTCACCACCAGGGGCAGGAAGGCCAGCGCAATGGCAGGGGACATGGTCCCTACCTGGGCCCTGGGGTGGAGGAAGGGAGGGAAACACACACGTCACTTGCCTGTCATTTGTGCATCCCCTACCAGTGGCAATTATCCCTGTATTTTACACATCATGGCTCAGAAAGGCTAAGTTCGTGTCCAGAGTCACTCAAGCACTAGGATTTGAATCCAAGCTGGTCTGATTCCAAGCCCATACACTTTCAAGGACTCCATGCCACCTAAGTTCAGCACCCAATCCCAAACATCTCTTCCCACTTCTGGACCCTGGTTCATCTTCACCTTGCTCCCTTCATCATTTTGCATCATCTCTGTAGTCTCCCTTTTCAGGACCCCTTTTACCAGTTCTGCCTGAGTTCTTCTCCCACCTTACCCAGTGCCTGCTTGGTCTCAGACCCATTACTGTGTAACAAAATAGCACAACTTTGTAGTCAGGAACTCCTTCACTGTCACTACTCTGTGTCAGTAAAAGGCCATCAAAATACTCCATAGTGTGTTAGGATGAGATATCCTTACCACCACAGAACTCTCCCTCTGTCAGCATTTCCCTGGAAGGTGAGAATGGTCCTTGATTGGCATATTTATTCTCCAGTTCTGTCTCCCCTCTCCTGCACTCCCCTCCTCTGTCCTCTCTCAGAATTCCCTTCACAGTCACATAGACACACAGCACACACTTTCCCCTAACTCAGCCTCTTCTATCCCACATCCCAAGACACCCACCCCCCCATCCCCATGGACTCGGTCTTCTCCTGTGCCCTGGACCATCTTACCCTTTTGAGGCCACTGGTGGTAGCTGGGGGGAGGGGATACTAAAAAGCATATATGAATGGGGTTAATAGGTAGGTGAAGTGAAAGTCACTCACTCGTGTCTGACTCTGCAACCCCATGGACCATACAGTCCATGGAATTCTCCAGGCCAGAATACTGGAGTGGGTGGCCTTTCTCTTCTCCAGGTTATGAACCCAGGGATGAACCCAGGTCTCCTGCATTGCAGGCAGATTCTTTACCAGCTGAGCCACAAGGGAAGCCAATAGGTAGATGGGTGATGGTGAATCTGAACTGGTGTGATTGAGAACCCACATTCCAGGGCCCTGCTTACCTGGGCTGGACGCTCTCGCTTGGGAAGATCAGCGCATAGGACAGGAGGGGGAGTCCTTGGGGTGAGGAAGAACCCTAAGGCAGGCTGGACTTGCTTTCAATTATTGATGCTGAGGCTGCTGTTGTTACCTGAGACCTGCTGTTCAAGTTACCAGCCCCAGGACGTGCTGGAACTGCCTCCTACCCTTCAGGATCCCTCAAAGAACTTCGGAACTCCAGGACCTTGATTTGAGGAATAAGAGAACTACTTGGTTTGGTGACATTTTCTCCAATCCCTTGATTCAAGACAAGGTGTGAGCCAAGGTGATGGGGGGGGGGGGGCTGTAATTTATTAATTCCAAATTCTAAGCCAGTGCTAAGGATTGAGTCACAGAGAAGAATCAGATCCTGTCCCTGTCCCCAGGAACTCCACCTTTGGTAGAAGAGATTGATACAGGGACAGAAAATAAAGTATAACGGTGATCACTAGAATGCATACTCCATGAACACGTGGACTGTTGGCAAGCAGACCAGGTGGGAGAGACCGTGTGTCAGCCCATGGGTACAAAGACCAGAAAGTCAATCAGGAAACTTCCTAAGTATTTCCCTGTGGTTGGAAAGGCAGGAACTGCAAGATCTTGCACGACAGTCTTCGACTTGTGTTCAGAGTCCAACGGAATATGTGTGATGGTTCTAAAAGCACTGACTATAAGCTTTGTGTGTTACTCTGCTGTAAAAAGGCAGGATTGAAAAGAAATGCCTCAGGCCAAAGAAATCAGTGAAGTGGCCTCTACCTCCGCCACCAGGATTGAGCTCCTCTCTGCTTCAGTTTGTGAAAGTATAAAGACCCTTCTTCCAGTAAGTCTCAGAGCCCTAGTCCAGGTTGGGTGCCACACCCGCTGTGGGAGCCCGGGCCTGGCGGGGCCTGGCGCGAGCCAACTAGGCCTATGGGTGTGTACCCACACCGTGCGCTCTTGGAGCGCAGGGCCTGGATTCCACTCGCCTCATTCAGGAGAGTATTTCATGACCGCAACTGTTATAAATTCATTCACTAGCCCACAGATATAGCCTGGTGGCCTCGGGAACTCATACACTTCACACGAGGACCTTTACACCCCCGCAGTGGACGTCTCCAGCTGAGACCGGCAAAAGCTGAAGTCATGTGATCTACCCCTCCCTTTCCTTGCATCACGTGTCTCACGGCCTGTCACGCAGGGTGTGCCTTCCCATTGGTTGACTATGATCACGCGGTAGGGGCGGGGCCGGAAGCTTGGGTTCCGGCGGCAGCCGCGGCAGCGAAGCCGCTCCGGGAAGGGGTAGGCACGGGGGTGGTGGTTACTTGCTGGATGCTGGCGCCGGTCATGTGACCGGAAGGGCTCGTGACGGACGCCGTCCCTCCTCGGCGCGGCCTGAGCGCCCGGCCCGACCCCCGCCATGGGGTGCTGCTACAGCAGCGAGAACGAGGACTCGGACCAGGTGCGGCCGCCGCGGGCGGGGCGCGGGAATGAGGGCTGAGATCCTGGGGCATGGGGCCCAGAGAAAAGCCTGCAGAAGAGGGTCACCTGGACTGCAGGGCTTACTGAGTACGGAGGCCCGGAGGGGACAGATTACACAGGAGACGCCGGGCCGGGCTCCTATTCCTTTTAAAGCCCCAGTTCTTTCTGCACACCCCCCACGTTAAAATGTGCAGGCAACCTCCTGTCCCGCTCGCTTCCGCCCCTTCCCCTACTTTCAGACGTTTACAACTTCGAGGGTCCTCAGCCTCGGCCTTTGGGAAGCACTCCCTTCCTAGCTGCTGTGCCTTCTCTGTGCTTGTATTAGTGGGCTTTGTGAGTCCATTGTAGAGGTGGGTAAGCTGAGGCTCTTGAGTTAGATTGTCCCGATATGAATCAGGAATCTGTGTATACTCTGAATCCTTGGGGTTGAAGAAGGAAGGTCACTGCTGCTTTGGAGTCAGGGAAGGCCTCTGGAAGTTGGTGTCATTTAAGCTGATGAGTGAAGGATTTTATAGACACATTGAGGGCATTGAGACGGTGGGAATTTGGAAGGCAACAAAATGGGTTTAGCTTTGGCTAGATTGCGGGCAAAGAGAAGTGGGATGGGAGCTCACTTGGGCTGCCTCAGTGCAGTACCTGCCTGGGGCCTGGGGGCTCCTGTAACTGGAGGGGTGTTCTGGGTGTTCGGCTGTAGATCTGATTCCTTGGCAGAAAGGGTTAGGCTGGGGCGGCCTGTACAGTTTTAAATTCTGCCTCTTCCCCTTGGTGTATTCTCACTTCTTGCTACACTTTAATCCCTGCCCTGCCTGCCTGACCTTTTTGAGGACAGCGAGACCTTTTCAAGATGAAGTCCCAAGTCTCACTTGCGGTCTTGGTTGCCACTGAGCCTGGATTTTACATTTCAAAACATATTGACAGGAAAACTGTAGAAAGATTTCAACAAGTAGTTCACAGTCTAGAGAAGTAGATGGTCACAGAAATGGATTATGTCACTGGTATAGGGGAAGTAGGTCTTCCCCAGTGACTCACATGAATCTATTTTGGGTCAAAGACTTAAGCTTGGGGAAAAGTCATTTATATGGGAGGCACGGGTGGCCCCTGGATCTCACTAAGTCTCCAAACACCCAGTGAACATATGTTCGTATTTCTATGCCTTATGTTAGGCATGCCATCAAGGCAGTACTTCACACTTCACCTCCTCTGGTTAGAAATTGGAGACAATACCCGTGCCTACGGGAAAGCTATGGCCTAATGTGAAATTGTCCCATAAAGTATAATGATTCTTGCACAGAATGAGTCAAGGGTTAACTTTTTGTGAAAAAGGATACCAGCTTCTAATTGAAATTTCTACTGTCCTGAACCTCCCACCTTCCCCTTGATGGGCTTTCACTTCTGGTTCTAGTGCCCAGAGATGGTGCTTGATCAGTCCTGGGTGATATTTTTTAAAGTCTTTTTTTTTTTTTAAACTGTGGACCATTTTAAAATTATTTACTGAACTTGTTACTGTATTGCTTCT
Source organism: Odocoileus virginianus (assembly GCF_023699985.2). Classification (NCBI taxonomy): domain Eukaryota; kingdom Metazoa; phylum Chordata; class Mammalia; order Artiodactyla; family Cervidae; genus Odocoileus; species Odocoileus virginianus. Next base: position 30,224,352 of record NC_069683.1, read on the forward strand.
GTTCTATGTTTTGGATTTTTGGCCAAAAGGCATGTGAGATTTTAGCTCCCTGACCAGGGATTGAACCTCCTCCCCCTGGAAGGCAAAGTCTTAACACTGGACTGCCAGGAAAATCCCTGTCCTGGGTGATTTGAGGCCTCAGGTGGAGAAGGTCTGCTTACCTAGTCTATAAGCCATAACCATTCACTGTCCACTCTCTTAGGTCTTGGGCAGTCCTCTCTCCCATTCTCATATTGGACTCTGTTATAATAATAAAAAGAAATGTACATTATGTTACAGTTTTCAGAGATCTTTTACAGTTAATCTTTCTTGACTCTTGTCCAACGTCTGTCATATAGGTTTTTTAGTTATATCTATTTAAAGGTGAAGAAAAAGTTCAGAGAGCCTAAGTGATTTAGCCAAGCTTATAAAACACAGGGCGTCCCAGATGGCACAGTGGTAAAGAATCCACCTGCCATTGCCGGAGACGAGAGAAATGCAGGTTGAATCCCTGGGTCGGGAAGATCCCCTGGAGTGGGAAATGGCAACGCACTCCAGTATTCTTGTCCTGGAAAATTCCATGGACAGAGGAGCCTGGTGGGCTACAGTCCATGGGGTCTCAAGAGTTGAACACCACTGAACGATTGAGCAGACACACACATGCACACACAAAACTCAGAAGCGCTACAAGCAAGGTGTTTTGATGCCAAGGAATGTCTTTATCCACTGGGCTAAGCAGTGTCTTCTAGCTGTGCCCACAGACCAGGTGGCTAGTCATAGGCAGACCACATACATGTCTGTGAAGAGAAGATGGTGAAACACTACTCCCAGGTTGACGTTGACTTGAAGACAAATATTGGTGTGAAAAACCCTCCCCCATGTACCATTCACCCTTTTGGGGGTGAATGCAATGTTATTTGTCTACTCTAATGGTGGTAGCATGGCCTCTTCCACGAGTTTAGGTCTCAGGAAAACGATATTGTTCTTTTTCTTTTCTTTGGCTGTGTTGGGTCTTCACTGCTGTGAGGGCTTTTCTCTAGTTGTGGCGAGCGGCATCTAAGGTGCAGTGTGTGGACTTCTCATTGTGGTGGCTTCTCGTTGGAGAGCACTGGCTCTAGGGTGTGCCAGCCTCAGTAGTTACAGCACTCGGGCTCAGTAGTTGCACAGAGCCCTCCTGCTTTCTAGAGCACAGGCTCAGTAGTTGTGACGCACAGGCTTAATTCTCTGTGGCAAGTGGGATCTTCCCAGATCAGGAATCGAACCTGTCTCTCTTGCATTGACAGGTGGATTCTTTACCACTGAAACCCAGAACAGCCTTGTTCTTGAAGAACCCTGGATAGGGAGAAGTGGCCTTGTCCTGCAGGAGCATCTGTCTGAAGTGGGGCTGGGGAAAAGATGGACATGTAGAAAGCAACTCAGGCTTTATTATGGAGCCAGCTTTCCTTAGAGATAGTTTAATCTTTGGCACAGATTTTGTCTTTCAAGTTCTTTAATACTTAGCCTGCATTTTAGGTGGGTCAGGGGATGTCTAAAGGATTTGGGAGCTGATGAGCCAGGAGCCTAGAGCTTCTGTCTCACGCTGTTGGGAACTAAGGACATGGGCAGCCTAGGCTTGAGAAAGAAGAGTAATGTCAAAGGACTGACCTTGCCTAGGGTGGGGCAGGAGGAAGTGTGCTCTGTAAGGAGAGTTGAAGAGCTGTTGGCAGGGCAACTGGGAGCCTGCAAGTGTGAAAGATTGTAATAGGAACTGAGATGGGCCTGGAATGGAGCACTAAGGAGTCTGGTGGTCTGGCACTGAAGGCTGGTGAGTCAGCTCTAGTCAGGATGGCCCCTTGTCCCTGGCATCGTCCTGTGTACCCTTGTTCTTTATACTTTGGATACCCAGCATGATGGCTTATCCATTTTGCAGCTGACACAAAGCCAGCAGGGATTTACAGCTGATGGGCTCAAGGCAGGGTTGTATTCAAAAAGATCACAGTAGATTAGATCAAGAGACTAAAACAAGATGAGGAGAAATAATATGTAGCATTATATAGGACCAGGGAGACTTGGTTTGGTCTCAGGTCAGTTCAGGGGTTGTGGTAATTGGCATGGGCCAGCAGAAACAGGACTCTGACACTAAAGAAGGCCCATTCACAGAGGTGTGGGGGCTTGGTGAGGGAGGGAGCAGCTCTGTGTTCAAGTAAAGGTACACTGGGAGCACCGAGTTAGGTCCTGGGAATCCCACGCAAAGGGGAAAGGAGAGTGAACTCCTGAGAGTAGAAGGGTCCTGCCCTCAAGAAGGAACCATCGGATGGTGGGACTAGAGCCTGCAGCTGAGACTCCTGAGGTAATATGAGGAATGGCCGTTGAGAGGTTCCCCTTGGGGCCCAAGGCCTTATCTGGCCCCACAGGGCCTCTCCATCGTGGGAGTAGACAGTCTGACCAGGGAGGATCTGGTCTGGGGGATCAGGTGGGCCATACTTGGGCTCCTGACTTGCATCAGTGTCCCCTCTAGACTCCACTGTTTTGGTATTTTCTACCTTCTCTGGCTTCCAGCCTTCAATATCCTTTCTCTACCAGGTGCTGGACTGTTTCCTGAAGCTGCAAGGCTGTGACTAAATACCTGCTTTGTGCCTCTGTCCATCTTTTCAGGGCCTCTAGGACTGCTTGGTTCCACTTTAGCTCATCCTAGACCACCACCAGCCTAGCTCCCAAAGGCAAGCAAGATCTCGGTCCTGGAGCAGATGCTTCTGTACAGTTGGGCACTTGGGATGTTCCTAATAAAACATTTTTGGTGCTTAAACGTCAGAGCTGGGCTAAGAGGAGAGCCCAATACAGGTGGATTGAACTAAGGGCCGCGGGCCTGATGTCTCCCCTCTGGTCTCTCCTAGGACCGAGAGGAGCGGAAGCTGCTGCTGGACCCTAGCAGCCCACCCACCAAAGCCCTCAATGGAGCCGAGCCCAACTATCACAGCCTGCCCTCTGCCCGCACCGATGAGCAGGCGCTGCTCTCCTCCATCCTTGCCAAGACAGCCAGGTGGGCATCACAGGACCGGGCCTGGGACAGCCCTCCTCCAGGCATGTTAAAGACTGGGATCGGGGGTCAGACCCAGGATGCAGGGGACGGGCCAAGGTCAGTGGGAAGAGGCACTCCTGAACCCAGTCATGCTCCTGTGGGCAAGCAAAGACACGATTGTCAGATCGCCCTGGAGATAGCATCTGGCAGGGAGTCTTGCTCGGCCCTCTTGGAAGCACCTTTCACGTCCTCTCTCTCCTTCTCCCCGAAGCAACATCATCGACGTGTCTGCTGCAGACTCCCAGGGCATGGAGCAGCACGAGTACATGGACCGGGCCCGGCAGTATAGGTGAGCTCCTGGCCAGCCTGGAGCCCGTGGGCTGCTTGGGCCCCTCCCTCCTCCTCCCTCTGCTCCAGCTTTGGAGCCTGGGCCCCAGTCCAGGCTCCTGGTTTGGGTGTGGCCCAGGAGGGTGGCCACAAATCACTCGGGTGTGTCAGTCAATGTTCATGTTGACCCAGTTTGCCCTGTGACCTCCAAGGGTATGGAGAGCAAAGGAGGTGGGCCTGGAGAGGCTTTGCGGTGAGCCAGGGCCCTGTCACCTGCTTCTCTGGTCTGAGGGATGAGGCCTGCCTGGGCAGGTTGGGCCAACTACTGTGGCCTGACTGCCTGTCCCCACCCTCCCCTCCCTTCCGCCAGCACCCGTTTGGCTGTGCTGAGCAGCAGCCTGACCCATTGGAAGAAGCTGCCACCACTGCCGTCTCTCACCAGCCAGCCCCACCAAGTGCTGGCCAGCGAGCCCGTCCCCCTCTCCGACTTGCAGCAGGTGAGCCACCCCTCGCCCCACCCTCTCCGCCTCTGAGGGGGTGGAGGAGTAGAGGGAGGGACCCTGGTGGCCTGTGGGCCCTGGTCTCTCCCACCTCACTCTTTTTCTCTCCTCCCCATGCCCGCTCTTCACCCTTCGTTCTTTTTCTACCCTTTGTTCTTTGCACCTCTTTCCAATCCGTGCCTTTCTCCTTGGCTGCCTCTCCCCCGTCATTCCCTCCTCCCTGACCATCCAATCCCCCTCTCCCACTCCGGATCTCCCTTCTCACTCCTCTGTTTCTCTCTCCCCGTCCCCCTATCCCAGGTCTCCAGGATAGCTGCTTATGCCTACAGTGCACTTTCTCAGATCCGTGTGGACGCAAAAGAGGAGCTGGTTGTACAGTTCGGGATCCCGTGAAGAGAGGGGGTCCCTGGACAGCTCTTCTTCTCCTCTCTTCGCTCCGTCTCCACCCAGCCTCCCCTGGCCCCCAGCCACACTGCGGCTTATACAGTATCCTAACCTGCTACTAATCACAGAAGAAAGTGGAGGAGGAGAAGAGTGAGGCGAGAAGCCTGAGCAAGTGAGGATGCAGCAAGGGAGGGTAGAACCATTTGGGACTGGCCTTCGAAGCTCTGGCCAGGGGTGGGGTGGGGGTCACAGGAACAAGGCCCGGTAGCTCTTCCCCGTCATTGGGAAGGTGGAGGTGCCAGTGTGGGGGTGGTCACTAGGGGGCCTGTTAGGGCCCCCTGCCCACCCTTCCTTGGCCTCACTCCTGTCCCCTGTCCCTGACTTGGTGCTCACATGCACCTCACGAGGGCTTGTGACCAGGGTCTGGGTGAGCTTGAGTTTGAATGAATTGAGTTTGTATTTCTAGCACCCTGGGTTTCTACATGTTTGGGGTTTTTTGGTTTTGTTTTGGTTTGTCATCCTCGATAAAGGACATGTATCCATCTCTGTGTTGGTTCCCGCCCCTCTGTCCTGCCCACCACCCTCCTACTTACTTGTGGCTACTCCAGTCTGTGAGCAGCGTGATGGATGAGGGGGAGGGGGTGTCTTCTAGGGGCACTAAATGGAATCCAGGAGATTCCCAGGTCTTAGCTGAGACTCGACCCATGCTAACCTCAGATTGGATAAGACTGTGCTTGTCCCTTCTCCATTGATGGGAACACTATGAAAGCTGAACAGGCTGGACTCTGAGGCAGCCATCATCCTTGTGGGCATTGCCTCAGGCTCAGTGGAATTCCCAGGAAGCCTGGTGAGGGGGTGGAGGTCTGCAGGCAGACCAAGAGCACCTGATACGGAGTCAGCAGACACACAGTTTCAAGCAGAAGATAGTAGTTTTTATCAAGAGAAATCTTAAGCAGAATCATAACATGCAAAACATGAGCAAGGAACTACTCTGATCTGACTGAAGTGGGGCATCCAGAGGTCACAGCCCATCTTCCTGGCCTCCTGTCACGGAGGCCTCTGGGGCGTCTCCACAGTACCTTGGTGCTCTGTGAAGCAACTGTGACCTCAGGATATCTGAACTAAAGAGTGCCAAAGGTCCCAGACGGGTTAGATACATTTCCCAGGGCTATGCCATCAGCTGAGGCCAGCAGGCCTTTCTTTCCATTTCCTCCTCGTTTCGGTGACGTAAGACCAGAACATGATGCTGGTTACCTGATTTGGGGGACGTCTTTGCATGGGACAAGGTGATCTGACGAACAGTTCAAATCATTTATTGTCAAACCAAACTGACCACTCTCAGGCCTTTAGGACTGCTGGGGTCCTGGGAACCTCAGAGTGCGTTGTGCTTGATCCGGACCTTCTTCGGTTTGATGTTCATGCGTTTCCACACTTCAGCCGTTGTGCGGTCTGCTTTGGTGACCCCACTGAAGTCGAACGTGGTGATATGGGGCAGGGTGCACAGCACATATTGCCTGTGGGGAAGACTCGGGCTGGGGGCCGGCCCCCCTTGTAGGGCCCCTTTCCCCCTCCACCAGTCACTCTTGTCTCCCCTGACTGCAAGGAATGGACGGACTTGAGTAGAGTTTGGAGGAAACTGGATTTATCCTGATTGGCTGCAAGAAATGCCTAAAGCCTTCTACTCCCTTCCCCGGCCCAGGCAGAGAGCAGAAGGATGGTGTTGGGTTTCTAGCCCTAGCTCTCCTCCTTTCCCTCATGGGAGCCCAGCTGGAACCCACATCCAGGGCAGAGGACTTACCTATACCCCTTCTCCTCTTCAATGGGGTTCCCGTGCAGGGTCAGGCTCCGGAGCCGAGGGAGGACAGCCAGCTTGTTCACTTCTCCAAGGCGCTGGATGCTGTTGCCATGGAGATAGAGGACACTCAGGTTGAAGAAAGTTGTCAGGACCTGTTGGGAAAGGAGACTGGAAGCTAGACTGGACAAAGCCCTGTATCTGTGCTCAGGACTGACTGGTGGCCAAAAAGGAAGAGTTTGGGGAACAACTTGTCACCTCACAGCCATGCTGGATTGAGACTGACTTTAGCATTTCATTTACCTTTGAAGGGGTTCAGGGGTACCACACTGACAGCACTGTGATCCTAGGGGCAAGTGGTGTGGACCTGGGTCCCACCACTGCCACTGACTTGCCAGGCGCCTGTGTGCTCTCCTGGAGCCTTAGCTGTCCCTTCACTGAAGACCATTTCAGCTTTAGTGTTCTAAGATTCTGTCACAACAGGGGACAGCACCTTGCTAGGTACATCAGAGCTTTTAAGAGAACGGTTAAATTGAGATCCCTGCACCTGGGGAACAGTTTCCAAGTCATACAATAGCTCCTGTCTTTCCTAACATAGAACTTGGATGAAAAGAGGCCAGTTTTGTTTGTTCCTTAACATTTAGCCTGAGTTCATGGACAGTACTGCTGTTCTTTTAGTGACTACCTCTATTGAAGAACTCTGCACAGAGCACAGTGGGTGCCCAGTAAGCTACAATTTTACTTTAGCCTCCTATGCGAAGGCTTGCTGTGTGCTGATTGCTTTTCACACGTTTTCATTTAATCCTCACAAAATGTTTATAATGCCGGCCTATTTATCTCCATTCTTCAGACAGGGAGGTTGAGGTTTTCAAAGGTTAGGAGCTTACCTAAGGTCACAAAGTCAGTAAGAATAGAAAGATGGTAACGATAACCCTATATGCAAAACAGAAAAAGAGACTCATGTATAGAACAGACTTGTGGACTCTGTGGGAGAAGGCGAGGGTGGGATGTTTCAAGAGAACAGCATCGAAACATGTATATCTAGGGTGAAACAGATCAACAGCCCAGGTTGGATGCATGAGACAAGTGCTCGGGCCTGGTGCACTAGGAAGACCCAGAGGGATGGGGTGGAGAGGGAGGTGGGAGGGGGGACCAGGATGGGGAATACATGTAAATCCATGGCTAATTCATTTCAATGTATGACAAAAACCACTGCAATGTTGTAATTAGCCTCCAACTAATAAAAATAAATGGAAAAAAAAAAAAACAAAGTAAGAGGCAAATCTGAAATTTGAACCTATAACTGTGTGAGCCCACAGCCATGCGCTTTGCACAGCACCATGTTGCATTGCTACTTCCTTGATAATGTGGGAGGTGGAGAGGCTGGGGGCTGGACAACGTGGCTTCGGGCCCGCCCTGACTGGACTCACAGGATCAATGGAAGTCAGGTCATTGAAGGACAGGTCGATCCAGGCCAGGTTCTCTGGATGCTCCAGGAGCTGTGAAACCGCATGGTTGAAGTCTCTCAGGTCAGTGAGGACATTGTTGTTTAACCACAGGGACTGGGTCATTGACTTCCCCGACTTCGCGTGCCTTACTGGTCGTAGCCCTGTCCGGGGCTCCTCGCTTAACAGATCTGTGGGCACAGAGTGAGCTTTGGGTGTGTTATCTTTGCTTTTCTGGCTCTGGAGGGTGGGAAGGGACAGAGCTGGGAGGACTTGTAGCTAGAGGAGCTGGTAGGGCCATAACCCCATGTTGTGTCTTGTGCAATTGCATGCACTGTCCCACAGGCCCCAGCGGTTAGAGGGAGCTTGGATTAAGGGCCAAAGACTTCCCATTCCAAGCTCTTGGTTTGGGTCACGTGCTCATGTCGACTGTCATTGGGTTCTCTGTATACCACCCCTGTGGGAATTGGAGGGAGGCACATTTTATAGATGAGGAAACCAAGAACACGAGATGTTAGACCTGAGCCAAGATGCTGAAGCACAAAATCCAGAATTATCCGCCAGCAGACCCTATAGAATTTCACTTCTAGAATTTCACACTCTAAATGTCCTCCCCCTTCTTCCGTTAATAGTAACTATGTGCGTCATACTGGACATACAATGGTGAACAAAAGGAGCAAGAGGCTCTGTATGGTAATAGAGCAGGTGTGAAGCAGATGTTTGTGTCTTGGAGGAGGTCACGTGAGCAGAATGAAAGCAAACAGTCAATATAGTATGATAAATGCTCTTTAAATTGTGGAAGCACAGGAGAGGGGCTCCTAACCCAGTCTGAGAGCTCAGGGAAGTTGCCCAGGCATTAATCAGGCAAAGAAGAGTGGAAAAGGTGAGAAGAGCACTAGCAAAGGCACAGAGGTATGGGATAGCAGGGGCACACGTGTATGTGCTGTGCAAGGGGGCAAGGAGCCTTGCAGACCAGGTTGAGTGTCTTAGACTTCATCCTGTGGGAGGTGGGAAGCCACTGAGGGGCTGAAAGCAAAAGATGATTCACATCTTTCAGAAATGAGAGATCACTCTGAAGTTTCCATTTTGGCTCTTTTAAGTCATCCAAGCAAGGATGAAGGGGACACACAGCATGACTTGACGGTTGACTAGAAGTAAGGGTAGAATAATATTCAAGGGTGTCGCTCAGTTTCTTGGTATTTGGGGAAATGTCAGTCCTATGGGCTGATGTGGAATGAAAAGAAGCCTGGTTGGGAAGGTGGGAGAGAAGTCAGTGAATCACCAGGGCAGGGCAGGGAGAACCAGGACAGGATAGTTTTAAAGATGCTCAGGGAATCCATAGTCTGTAGGAGTTCACGGAAATAAACTGAAAGGTAATTTTGGCAACTCAGAAGTCCTTGGTGACACTGTTGAGGGTTGTTTCAATGAAATGACAAGGGCCTGGGGGCAAGCTAGATTGGAGTGAGTTCAGGAGCAAATGAAAGGTAAGGAAATAAAAACAGCACCCTCAGAAAGTTTGAGGAGGAGAGTTGGAAATAGAGCAATCTTTTTTTTTTTTTAAAGAGTGATATTAGAACCCATCTATATGGACCCCTTCCCTTTTTTTTTTTTCAACAGATAAGGTTGTGGCAGAGCCAGAACCACTCATCAGCTCAGCTGAGGTGATTAGATGTTTCCTGTTGTCCCTATTATGCCTTTAGTTACTTGTCTAAAGCTGCCTCCCAGAAAGGAAATATTTAGTATTTTCTGAACTGGTCAGCTTGTCTTCAATCTTCCCTCAGCTCTGACTGGACACACTTCTCTTCCACCCCTACCCAACTTGAACTCAGCTGCAGGTCAGGCAGCATCCACCAGATGGCTCTCTGTCTTAGTCCTGGAGTGAGCAGAACCCACAGGTGGGCCTGAGGTTGGGGGGAGGTGGCAGAAGGGTCCTGTCCTGGAGGAGAGTACCCTAGCTCATGAATAAACTAATCCTGACACCTTGCCTCACATCTCCTGACTTTGAACCCTGAGATGAAAGAAGAGTAAAAGTTAAGATCAAAATAAACCTGCATATGGACTAGTCTCCAGTTTGATGAGGCTGTGGCTTGGGAATACCACCAAGCATGGGCTGATCCCTAGCTCAGGGGGAGCCTCTGGGGATGGCCTTGCCTAAAACTTGAGGCTGCCTGGGGTTGCTGTTATCACAGGTGGAGGAGGGAGTCCATGTTGCTATGGGTTACTGAGACTCAGACTCCCATCACAGCACTGCATTGCCTGAGGATCAGTCAAAGCTGCCCTGTTCAGAGTAGGCCAAGACAGGGCTGGAAACTGGACCAAAATGCCAACATTTGAAGACCTGGGGATTGTCTAGCTCCAGGATGATCTGAGGAAAACATAATCTGTCTTCGTATTTCCTGAAGGGTTGCCGTGCAACTTTCCGCATGTGTCCCCAGAGGGCAGGAGTTAGTCTGATGTGAAGAACTTCTGTATGTCATTCCTTACCCTGTAATGGAAGGGTTGGGAGCTGTGTGGTGTGGGACTCCCTAAACTGTCGGAGTAGTTAGAGGACTGTGCATTGGAGGTGGTAGACTGGTTGCCTTCTAAAGTCACTGTTGTTTCAGATTTTATGCTGCATATATTAATTCAGGAAATTGTATACCAAGTTCCCCCCAACTACCCTGTCCTCTAACCCCAATTCTAAGTAAATACACCAAGTGCTGTGGAGAACCTGAAGGGACTGGCCTTTTGGGGCTTAGATGTACCTCTATGCTTCTCCCTCCTTCACTTAGCAAGAAGCACCATGCCTGGCATATGTGTACAGACCTACACACAGATATGTAGAAGTGCTTAATCATAGTTAGCAGCTCAATATTTAAGTACTGAAAGGGCATCTGTACAGATTACGTTTTGTGCTGTGCAGTTATCCTTGGTCATGGTAACTCCTCTCTCCTCATTCTGAGGACACCATTGAGGTGTGAGGTCTCCTCACTCAGAGCTAGGAATTCCCAGGCTAGGTAGGAGTCATACTTCCTTCTTCCTCTGTCACCTCAGCTATCTTGTGCATAGCCATTATTTCAGCTAAAACCCTGCAGAACTTGGACTCCCATTAGTCAGAAGGGAAGATCACAGCCAGCGGGTACGTGAGAGAGAATAAGCAGGAGCTACTGTTGTGACTGATGTCAACCCAAGTTGTAAGTACCCTGAACCCAAACCCAAGTAGTATCCAGTATCCTTGATAACTATTCGTCTGCTTCTTGAACTTAAAGGTGGCCACTGATTACCTAAGAGAGACAACCAAAGCCAGGTAATGTGTCTAAGATAGGCCAGCCTGTGTTCTGTGAGGGCAGGTGTGCTGATGTGTTTATGAGAGCAGATAACAAAGACAGAAGAACTTCCCTGGGAAGAAGCTTATTACCTTGAGAATATGATCTTGCTGAAGCCTCCCTCTGTCCCCTCCTGAGAGGTACTAACTGCCCCCTTAGAAACACACTGAAAGATAAAATGAGCATGGGCAGTGCTGGAACATGCAATAAGTGTGGGTGATAATGGAATAAACTTGGATATGACCAGAGTGAATATAAAATTTGTCAATAACTATTTAGACTGGAAACATGCCAGTTTGTTAGTAACAAGACCGTGCATGTTTCTACCAGTGATCAGGAGGACAGGCTTGTGTTCTAAGACAGGAGAGTAGGTTCTGCCTGTTGACTGGGATGCTGAAGCAGCCTGTATTTTTCTTCCATTAGTCTCTTCTCTCCAAGTAAGAAATGGAGAATAAAACTATCAGCTGATAGACTAGCTCCCCAGTTTTCTTCCACCTGACTTTCCTGCCATAGCCTGGATTCTTTTGACGAGCATCAGTTACCCTAAAAGCCCCCTTGGTTACTTTCAGATGTGCTGATTTTTTAAAAGGCCAGATTCTTCCACTCCAACCTCCCTACCCACTACTACTCCCCAAAATGGTGACAAAAATCCCACAGGCTTATAGGAAGAATCTCTTAAGGCTTTTAAGTAAGAGGCTGGTTTCTCCTTGGGGACCACATCCAGCCTGCTGCCATGGCGAGTGGCGTGCTGTGCTCTGGGGGCTGACCTTGGGTCACGTGGATGCTTCGGAAGGAGTAGTCAAGAGGGGGCTCTTGCACCGAAGTGTTCATATAGCTCCGTTTGTTCATAGCTCAGGCCATCGTTTGTCAGGTGTAAGCATGGGCCCTGGGAATCCGGGTTCAGCCTGGGAGGACAGAGAAGGACTGGTGTTCGGCCCTCAGGTTTTCCCCAGAGCCCTCCACCCCAGGTTTGCGTGGCTGCATTTCTACTTGAAGATCCCAATCTTGATTCCTTGCATTTGTAGGCACTTCCTACTTCTCCAAGCACCTTCACATCCCTGAGAGTTCACTGACAGTTAAAACACCCACTTCTACTTTCCAGACGAAGAAACTGAGACCCCAGGGTGAAAGCACTTGCCCAGAGTTAAGCCAGTGAGTCAGCTGTGGACTGCCATCATAGGCTCCTGAATCCTACTCAGACCCTTCCTGCTACTCCACAGAAGTTACCACAGAGGCTGTCTTGATACCTATCCTCTGATGACATCAACTGGGCTATTCTGTTGCTTAACAAACCCCTGAGGGCCTGTAGTGGATTTGGTGTCCGCCAGCCCTTTGCAGCCTAACACAGATGGGGATTTGCTACCTTCTCTGCTTGTCTGTCAGCCCCGTAATCTTTCCATCCAAAGACCTTACTTTCAGCTACATCCTGAATGTAGTTGTACATATATAAACACACATACACATAAAACCAGAGTCTGCCTCACTCGCACTCACCTGTCACTGATGCCTGAAACTCCACCATTAGGGATTCATTCCTTTGGGTTCAGGGATTGTTCCCTGTTAAAATGGAAATACCCCCCTGAGAGGGGTGAACAGTGTTACAGTCATTTACAATGTGATGTGAATTGTCTTATCAGATCCTTTTCAGTTTGTTAGCTCAAATAAAGCTGATAATTTTTCCAGACTGGGCAGAGCCATGAGACCACCGCTCACCTGGGAAGAGGAGAGCTGACACTTTCCCAGAGGGGTTTGTATGTGGCATAAACAGAAGATAAATAGACTGACAAATATGTGTCCCCATCAACCTCCCCTTCTCACGCCATCCACTACTGTCACTTTTCCGTTTACTACTTGTTTTCCAAAATGATTTGAGGTATTTAATGGTAATAACACACTCATGGAAAAGGATGATTTGTAGAAAAGAGCTGTCCTGACAGAATAATGAGCATCACAAATGCCGGCCATGTGTATAGTTTTTGTTTTCCCACATACATAATTTGAATTTTTCTAGTAGCTGTATAAAGAAAAGTCAAAAGAAACAGGTGAAATTAGGTTTAGTAGTATATTTTATTTAACCTACTTTGTCCAAAATGTCATTCAACATATAATCAATATTAAAAATTAAGATACTTTACACTTATAGCACATCCCAGCTGGAGCAAGCTACCTGTCAAGTGCTCAGTAGCCGCATGTGAATACAGGCTACCATACTGGACAGTATGGATGCAGAAAATGAAAACATGGAAGAGAAAGATTAGAAGCCAGAATAAAGGAAGTGAGAGAGATGTACCAGGGAATTAGAAAACTCTGCCTCTACTTATCCCAAAATTCCTGGAAGCTAAAGCAAAAGGGGGAAACTTAGCATATGTGGTTCTCATCATTTGAGTCAAAGAAACAAATCATTTGTATGCAGAGACAGTGAAATTCACAAATGTTATTGACATGGAATTTCTCTTTTAAAAACCACAGACCTTGTAGCTTGTAATTCAGCTTAAGCTTAATACAGTCCAGGTAAATTCCTTTTTTGGTGACTTAACATATGCAAGGATAGAGTTGAACAGGTTTAGAGGAATGGAAAGTGAATTTCTTCCTCTCAAAAAGCAGCAGCCTCAGAAATTCCCTGGTGGTCTAATGCTTTCACTGCTGAAGGTGCAGGTTTGATCTCTGGTTGGGGAGCTAAGACCCCACAAGCCGTGCAGTGCAGTCAAAAAATAAAATACATATAAACAAGTGAGATCTGTCAGCATGCTTACAGGTTAGGAAAAAAAGCATTCTCAACTGAGTTTTGGGAAAGTGCTGGCTTGAGTCACTTGACAGTTGAATTGTCTGTCAAGTGTGGGACGGACCTGGTGGGCATGGGTTGTCAGTTGGGAGATCTGAATCTTTGGATATCAAATCTACGGACATGACAAAAAACACTTTATTCTTTTGTAGAAATAGAGGAAGGTGGCTTGTGTTCTCACCTAGACTTGAGGACCCACAACGAGTTTGATGCCTCTGAGTAAGACTGGATGTTTTCTCAAAGTGAGTTCTTTGTTGGGACCCCAGAGTTCAGCCCTGCAGGACATGGATTTTAGCTTACAGTATTTAAAGGCAGATTTTTATCATTAGTCTCCTTGACCATCAGAGAACCTCAGTGCAGTTCCAAAGGGCTTCTGAATTTGTGTAGCACCAGCTCCTGGTGCATTTTTCTGGAAGAGTTAGTATTAAAAAATAGAGCCCCAGTAGTTGGATAAATCAGCCCATTGGAAAGGGTTATTAGTCTTCTCCATTTAAACAACAGCTCAGGCTGTGAATTAGTATTGTGTCTTATTCATCATCTAGTACAGGACCTGGCTTACACACACTTGGGAAATGTTTGTGGGAGGAATGAATGAGACACTGCCAAATACAAGGATTTCTGTTTTGGGAGTGGTGATGCTAAACTGCTCTTTCTAACAATTGGCTTCAAGATTCAGCTGTTTGAGTCCACACCTCATTCACAGTAAGATATTTAATTCAATTCTTCAAACATTTGTTGAGTGCCTGCTGTTCTATGCCTGACCAGAAGGAATGAAGCCAAGATACAAATAATAGAACCCTGTCTGTCATGAGTAGAGGAAGGCCTGCTGGGTTGCTATTGATTGTAGAAAACCAGCCTGCATCCAGTTCTAAGAAACAGCTGCATACTTAGTGAATACTCTTGTGTTTCAATACTCAGTTCTAGTGTACCCTCTTTGAAGACCTTCTTTCCAAAAAAAATTGATCATTGTGTCCTGTGTTAACTCCCTGGATGAACCTTATCATGGTCTCCCCTGCATCCATCTCTTTTGCCCTCTGACTTTAATAGTTCCATCCACTCTGACGCTTGGTTCAGCCATGTGACTTGCTTGGCCAAAAGGATGCTGGTAGACATGAAGCAAACAAGCTTAAAGAGAGGACCTGCCCTCGCTCTGTTTGTCAGTGCCAAGAGAACACTGCTGGCCTGCTGGAGGGGTATGAGAAACACGTGTAGGTGAGATACATGATAAAAAGAGCCAGCGATCCCAGGTGAGGCCATCCTATACTAGCCTATAGCCAGCCTACCCCAGGTGAAGATCAGGAGAGTCACCAAACCCACATGTGACTGCAAACACATGAATGAGTCCAGCCAAGACCAGATGAAACACATGGATGACTCAGAGACCTGGGAGCAATAATAAATGTTTATTGTTTTGAGCCACCATTTTTTTGGATGGTTTGTTATGTAGCAGTAGCTAACAGATACATGCCCCCACTGTACTTTGAAAAAAATTTCATCACAGCCTGTTTCCTCAAATGTAAAATGGAGACAAACCCTGTCTTGAAAGCTGTTGTATGTTCTGTAACAGATGTTCAATAAATAAAACCAGTTGTTCTCTCTGTACTCTTAAGCTTGAGGACAGGGACAGAAAGCAGACTTCTTTCTCTCTTCCCACCTTCCCACCTACCCTGCACTGAGCCTGAGTATTCACTAAAGGTTTGATGGACAAATGGATAAATAGAAAAATGAAAGAATAAAAGAATAAATGAATGATATCTTCAAGGTGTCACATAGTGAGCCTTGAAGTGACATATGTGAGGAGAAGTGTCAAGCTGTAAGGTTGCCTTATTCACTCCAGTGGCTGTTTTTGGAGTCTTTTCTCCAAAACTGCTATTCAGCCTCATGACCAAGAGCTAGTCAGACCCTAGTGTCTTCCTCATTTGTCTACCCTGATTGACTTGATGAATGACAGGGTTAGGGGCATACCTACTTTGTTTTGAAGTTTTTCTTCTTGCAACTGGAAATATCATTTACTGTTTTTCAATTTTGAAAGTTAACATGATAGCTGAATGAAGTCAAATGGAATAGAGAGGTACACAGAGTAGCAACTAAAAGTTTGACTCCCCATCTCACTCTCCAAGAGCGCTCATGATTTACAGTTTGGGAATATAACCTTCTATAAGACACACATAACAAAATTATATATTTTAAAATGAACACATTCTGTCTATTCCTTTGTAAACCTACTTTTTTTTCCTGTTCAAATTGTTGTAGATTCTTTTATCCTTTTTAATAGCTGCAGAGTGTTCCACAGAATTTGTGTGTAACCTACTTAATTTAACTTCCTTTAATCAATCCCAAGCTGATGATGGAAATTTGTTTTCAGTTTGGGGAAACTGCTAACAATTGCAATTTGATTTGTTGATAGCCTATCCCTTCCCTCTCAGCTAAGTAGCAACATGATGGCCCAGGAAGCTTTGAGAAATATTCAGATGAAGAGATCTGATAGGAGATTCAACAGCTTAGCCCCAGTAAGAGCTATTTATGGGCTACAGGTGGAAGGAAAATCGAAGAATGTCATGAAGTCTGCCACATAACCTAATGTATTCTGGGAAGATATATCTCCAGGTACCAAAGGGAGGCCCCAAATTCAACCTGGTTCTTGCCCCTCCTCCCCCAACACACTACCATTTCTTACCCTCACCTCCAATTTTGCAGTCCAGCCAAATGCAACTACTCTGAGTAAGTTTCATGTGCCTGCCTCTGGGCTTCTGTACATCCAGCTTTCTCTGGTGTACAGTTTCTTCTTTCTGCTGTGCTAATTTTTAATGACTCAACTCTGGTTTCCCTTTTTTTTTTTTTCATATCCAAGTCTGGGTGTGCAACTTCTCTTCTGGCCTCCCATCACACCCTTTATTTACCCTTGGTAGCACTAATAACACAAAGATTATCTCCTTACTACCTGTGTTTACATAAACTCCACTGGGGCAGAAGCCATGTTTTTCTCATGGCTGTATCCCTACAGTGGTGGCAAGAGTTATTTAGTTGCTTAATCATGTCTGACCCTTTGTGATTCTATGGACTATAGCCCACCAGGCACTTCTGTCCATGGGATTTCCCAGGGAAGAATACTAGAGTGGGTTGCCATTTCCTTTTCCAGGGGATCTTCTTGACCCAAGGATCAAACCTGCATCTCCTGCATTGCAGGCAGATTCTTTGACCACCAGGGAAGCCAGTGGCAAGTAGTAAGTACTTAACAATATGTTAAACATTGTAACAGTGAATAATACTATAACAGAGAGGGACAGAAAGTTGCTATAATTGAGGGCTCTGAGCTGGTCTGGGCTTAGTCAGGGGAGCTATTCCAGAAGAAGTGACTGCAAGAAAGCTGAAGGATAAATGCAAATAACTATGGCATAGGGAAAAGATGAACGTTTCAGGAAGAGATAACAGCATGTGCAAAGGCTCTGTGGTGAGTGGTTTCTTGGAAATTTTGAAGACCTTAAAGAAGGTCATATAACTGGAGGGAGAACAGGAAGGAAATGTATGGTTAGACTGGAGGTTGGAGAGGTGGGCAGGAGCCAAGTTGTTGCTGCTGCTAAGTCACTTCAGTTGTGTCCAACTCTGTGCGATCCCATGGACTGCAGCCCACCAGGCTTCTCTGTCCACAGAATTCTCTAGGCAAGAGTACTGGAGTGGGTTGCCATTTCCTTCTCCAGGAACCAAGCTGAGATGTTGCCTAATGCTTAGAGCAGTAGGAAGCCCAAGGTATATTTTTAATTGGGAATCTTGTGGGGGAAGTGAACAATCAGATTTTGAAGGCAGGAAGGATGTGACGGGAGCTAGGAGTAGAAAAAAAGATATTTAGAAGTAAAGTTGACAGGATTTTATAATGGATGGGAATGGAAGAGGTATTAAAGATAACTCTTGTTTTTTTTTTTTTTTTTTAATTCTGTAATGGTGGATACAGGTAAGACACTGGAAGAGATCCTGGCTTGGAGTACATAGAGATTATGAGTTCAGCTGCAGACATGTTGAGTTTGGGTCTTTGAGATATCTGAAGGAGCTGTTAAAGATGCAATTGGTTCTATAGATCTGGAGCATGGGGATGAGGTTGGGCAGGGTTGGAGATACACACTTGTGTATTGATGCATATAGGTGGTAAACAAAGATGTGGATAAGACAATTCAAGAGGAGAATCTAGAGTGAGGTGGAAAGTTAGCCTAGGACAAAGCATGAGGGAGCTTTAAGATAGTGAGTGATCAATCAGGGTCAGTTAGGAGTCAACCAGAAGCTAGCTGATCATGGCAGCATCAGACACAGGTGCTGCGTTAAGATTGTTTACTTCTTGTTTAGTTAAATGTTTGATTTCCATTGCTTTCAGTCTCTCTAGTTCCCTTTCCCCATTTAAACTTTCAAGGAAAGATTTGAAACTCATTCAGGGTGAAATGTCAATAACCCAGTGTAGGCTATAAAAGGGTCTTTTGCCCCAGGGCAGTTAAACTACTTTGAGTAAGTCCTTAAGCTAGAGAGGCTGTAGGCGCAAGCTAGAGACTTGGCTGGAAGACGGCAAACTGGGGTCTAGTCCTAGTTGTCACTGATTTGGTGTGTGGCCTCCGGCAAGTCACTGCTCCTCTATAGGTTTCAGTTTTCCAATCTGTGATATCCTTGGCCTCACTAAGCTCAAAAGAAAGACTGGAAGTGAAAACACTAGGTAAGTCGCTAAATATAACAAACCTATCATGAATACTGTTCAAAGGAATGAAGCTTTAACTGCAGAACTTGGAGAAGCAGACCACAGAGTGGTGTAGGGAGAAAATATAATTTAAGGACAGAACCCCTAATAAGTATGTGAGGGAAGATCCTGCTGACTCTCTGAAAAGGAGGCTCTACCCTGGGGTCTTCCTGCTTGGAAGGAAAGGGGCAATTCAAGCCCCAGAAAGTTTCCTACATCTCCAGAATTAGGGGCTGTGATTTACTCTAATCCTACTCCCATGTTTTGAAGACTTAGTCGACCTGAGGAAAACCAACCACACGTTTGACGGCGTTTCAGATCTCCCAGGATATGTCAGGGATTTGAGAAAGTAGTACTAGGGGGAGGGATCCCATCTTTGTGACGGGGGATGTTCTTAAGACCCCATATCTGTCTGGGTTTGTTTCTCAGAATTCCCTTCCCTCCCCTCGCCCATCTATCCCACAAGGGTTTGTGTCTTGTTCACTGTGAAGGGGGTTAAAGGCAAGTGGGGCGGGGGTAGGTCTCAGGTTCCCAAGAAAGCAAGCTCTTAGCCTTTCAGTGTGCCCCTCCCCTCTCCATAGAGTTCTTGTACCCTAGAGCAGGCTTCCTGTTTTCCCGCCCAACTCACCCGCAGTTGCTTCCCCTCCAGCCTCCGAGTCCACTATCTCACGGTTACTCAGCGCAACTCCATGGTAACTGTTTACGTCACCACGTCCCCTCTAAGAGCCGTAGGCGCTGCCGCGATGCCTACCGGGAACTGTAGTTCCTCAAGGGAAGGGCTCCAAAGCCGCGGGTGGTGCTGGGATTTGTAGTTGTCTTTGCACTCAAGCCGCGGGCCAGGGTCCGGAAGTTGTGGCACCCTTTTCCCCTTTACAGTGGCCCTCACACTTCCTTTCCCCGGGTCCTTCAGGCTGCTTTTGCGTGCGACGCCAGCCGACAGGGGCCAATCGCAGGGCGACGCGAAGGGGCGGGGCCATAGTTTAAACTAATTGTGCGCTCACGGGGCTGGCGCGGGCCCGAGAAGAAGGCGATCCTAGGGAAGTGAGAGTCGGAGCGGGAGCGCGCGGCCAGGTAATCGGCGCGGGCCCGCTACTAGCGTGAGGCTGGGGCACCTGCAGGGATGCCCGAGTCTAAAAGAGGTGCTGAAGAGGCGGGTACGGGAGGAAGGCCTCCTTCATAAACGAGGCTGACTGGGGAGAGTCTTTCGAGGGTAAGGTTTGTAAGGAAAGGGCCTTGTCCGAGAGGGTGGTGCCGGGCGTGCTTAGGGGGAGGCTCTGTTTGGGGGCGTGTCCGTGGAATTGTGTCGGGGGGAGACGCGGGTGTTGGTAATGCAGGTTCCTGAAAGGAGTGTCGCCGAGGGTTCCTGTAGTGGGAAGTCTTCGCCTATTATTGTTAACAATGGTGGTAGTAGTAATAATAAACATTTTCTGAGGGCCAACTACGTTTCAGACACCGTGCCACACCCTTTATATGGATCATCTTTTTAATATTCCTAACAGCTTTATTATAGTTTATTACAGATGGGCCGCCTGAGATTTATGTTCACCTTGGCCCGGGATACATAGCTCGCGCATGGTTGGCTATACTGGGGGTTTTTGTGGGTTGGGTCTAAGTGAAAGGGAGGGATTGTGTTGGTTGTGCGGGTCGTCTTCGACGAGTCAATTTCTTTTGAGTCTCACTTTTTTCATATGTAAACAATGAATTTACCTGCCTTATCTACTTTCCTGAGGTTATGAGGGTCAAATCAGGTGGGCTGTTTCTTGCAAGCATCTTGGAGAGTACACATTTTTGAGTATAAGTGATGTGACTGCTGTGAATATATGGGAAGCTAGAGGGAATGTTCAAATCAGGTAAGGCAGCCTTCAGCCAGCTGGGTTGAATGTGTTCCCTCCCTTTCTGATCCTGTGTGGTATTTTCTCCTTCAGAGGGAGAAAGAAGCGCGCGTACTTCTTTGTGAAAGCTGCCAAAGTACTCTTTTCTTGGCCCAAGTTCAAGCAAATGATGACTAATTATAAAGCCTGAATCCTAATCCATAGACAAAAACTATACTCCCCAAAACTAGAAGATCTTAACCAAAAGTTCATATAAGGGACATTTCTATTTAGAATGTTCTTTTTTTAAATTTGTGGAATATGGGAGTGGAAAGAATGCCTTGAACTGAGACTCAAGTTTTAGAACTGTTAGGATGAGGGAGAACCCTGCTGCAGATGGCTAAACAGAGCTGATCAGGGAATGTTTTGGCAGCTTTGTCTAATTGATAAAACCCTATGGTCAGTAGATATGTTGGAGGCCATTTATTTCAGCATAGTGTACATTAAACAGACTCAAAATGAGCATTTCCAAGAATGAGACCACCCCCAAATGTTAGAACAGTTCTAATAAATAACATAGTTTTGTGCTTTCAGCGGTTATTTCATTTTACCCATATATGTTTACTGTTTTTTCCTTCATTATTTCTTGCATTTTATTCCTTCGTTTTCATCAAATAGATGAATACATGCTTCTGATTTTTTTTTTTTTATCACATTATGCAGCATGTCAGATCTTAGTTTTCCCACCAGCGATCAAACCTGTGTCCCCTGCAATGGAAGTATGGTGTCCAACCCTGGACTGCCACAGAATTCCCCCTTCAGATGTTTTCTTAGTGAGAGTCTGTTAGTGGTAAATACTCTGTTGGAAAATGTCTTTAACTTCCTTATCAATCTTGATTGATAGTTTAGCTGGGTACTAGGCTTCCAATTATTTTTCCCCAGCACTTTGAAAATGTCATTTTACCGAAGTTATGGCTTTTTGTTGTTAACTTCTGAGAACTGTGTTCACAATTTAACTATTATTTCATTGTATGTAGCCTGCCTTTTTCTCTGGTTCTTTTTAAGATCCTCTTTTTTTGTCATTTGTGTTTTGCAGTTTCATTACATGTGTGGATTTAATTTTATTCTACTTGGGCTAATAGTGATGCCTCAGTCTGAGGTTTCATACCTTTCAGTTTTATAAAAATTCCCAGTCATTATCTCTTTATTTAAAAAAAAAAATGTTTTTCTATCTGTCACCGTACAAAGATGCTATATTATAGACTCTTTTCCCCACACTGTACAGTTCATAATCCGTGACTCACTTATTTTGTTACTGGCAGTTTGCACCTCTCAGTCTCCCTCACCTATTTTTTTCATCCCCTCATCCTGCTCCCTCAGCAGCCACCTGTTTGTTCTCTGTATCTGTGAGTCTTCCTATTTTGTTATTTTTTTCATTTGATTTTTAGATTCCACGTGTAATTGAAATTGTACAATATTTGTCTATGTCTGACTTATTTCACTCACCTAGTACATGTTATCACATGTACTCACCATGTTGTCACAAATGGAGAGATTTCATTCTGTTTTGTGGCAGAGTAATATTCCATTAGATTATATGCCACACCTTCTTTATCCATTAATCTATCCATGTGCATTTAGGTTGCTTCTCTATCTTGGCTGTTGTCAGTAATGCTGCGATGAACATAGGGGTGTATATATCTTTTCCAATTAGTGTTTTCATTTTCTTTGGATAAACACCCAGGAGTGGAATTGCTGAATCATATAATAGTTCTGTTTTTAACTTTTTGAGGAACTTCCATACTATCTTCCTTAGCAGCTGCACCAATATACATTCCCCTCAGCAATGCATGAGGACAGTTTTGTTCTTCAGGATTGTTTTGGCTATTCAAGGTCTTTTGTGTTTCCTTACAAATTTTAGAATTACAGTATTTGTCTTAGTTCCGTGAAAAATTACCTTGGTATTTTGATAGAGACTGAATCAAATTTGTAGAATGCCTTAGGCTAGTATGCTCATTTTAATAGTATTAATTCTTCCAATCCATTAGCATGGTGTATCTTCCCATTTGTTAGTGTCATCTTTAATTTCTTTCACCAATATCTTAAGTTCAGTTGCTCCATTGTATCCAACTTTTTGCAAACCCATGGACTGCAGCAGGCCAGGCTTCCCTGTCCATCACCAACTCCTGGAGCTTACTCAGACTCATGTCCGTCAAGCTGGTGATGCCATCTAACCATCTCGTCCACTGTCTTTTCTGAGTACAGACTTTTTACCTCTTTAGATTTACTACTAGGTGTTTTATTATTTTTGATGCAGTTGTAAATAAAAATTTTTTAAAAAATTGTTTTCTTAATCTCTCTTTCTGATAGTTCTTTGTTAGCATATAGAAACAATAGATTTCTGTGTATTAATTTTGTATTCTACAGCTTTACTGGATTTATTAATTGCTTCTAATGGTTTTTTGGTGGCACCTTTAGGATTTTCAGTAATACCATGTCATCTGCAAACAGTGACAGTTTTACTTCTTCCTCCCCAATTTGGTTTCTTTTTCTTTTTCTTGCCTGATTGCTGTGGCTAGGACTTCAAACAGTATGTTGAGTAAAAGTGGTGACAGTGGGCATCCTTGTCTTGTTCTTGATCTTAGAGGAAATGCTTTCAGCTTTTTACTGCTGAGATGCTGTCAGCTGTGGGCTTGTCATATTTGGTCTTTATTTTGTTGAGGTATGTTCCCTATGGACTCACTTTGATGGTTTTTTTTTTTTAAATCATATACGGATGTTGAATTTTGTTAAAAGTGTTTCTGCATTCATTTAGATGATTTTTATTCTTTAGTTTGTTAATACTGTATTTTTCATTGATTTGTGGATATTGAACCATCCTTGCATCCCTGGAATAAATCCCATGTGACCATGGTGTATAATCTTTTTAATGTGTTGTTGAATGTGGTTTGCTAATATTTTGTTGAGAATTTTTATAACTATAAAGTGATACTGGCCTATAATTTTCTTTTTTTGTGTGATATCTTTGTCTGATTTTGGTGTTTGAGTGACACTGGCCTTGAAAGTGAATTTGGAAGCATTGCTTTCTGTAATTTTTTGGAATAGTTTGAGAAGGATACGTGTTAACTCTTCTTTAAATATTTGGTAGAATTTCACCTATGAAGTCATCTGGTCCTGGAATTTTGTTTATAGGGAGTTTTTTAAATTGCCAGTTTGATTTTATTACTGGTAATTGGTCTGTTCATATTTTCTATTTCTTCCTGATTCATTCTTAGGAGGTTGTATATTTCTGGGAATTTGTCCATTTCTCATAGGTTGTCCATTTTTTGGCATATGCCTCTTTAAATAGTGCCTCTCCTTGATCTCATATTTAACTTATTTTGAGCCTTCTAGTGGCTTCCCCAGCGGCTCAGCAGTAAAGATCCTGGCTGCGGTGCAGGAGACACAGGAGACTGGGGTTCAGTCCTTGGTTTGGAAAGATCCCCTGGAGGAGGGTATGGCAACCCACTCCAGTATTGCCTGGAGAATCCCACAGACAGATGAGTCTGGTGGGCTGTAGCCCATAGGGTTTGTGAAGTGTCAGACACGACTAAAGTAACTTAGTGGCAGCAGCATCAGCAGAGCCTTCTAATTCTGTCCTCCACATCTCTTATTCTTTATAATTTCCATCTCTATCTTTCTGTGTTACCTCTGGATAATTTCCTTTAAGCTAGAATTAGTTTACTTTTTGAATTCTTATTTTTCATTCGCTAAGTTTTTCATTTCTAGAAGTACTGTGGTTCATTTTCAAATCTGGCTGTCTGTTTCATGGTATCTTGCTTTTGTCTTGTGTTTCCAATTCTTCTATAATAACTTTAAATAAGTTTAATGTGTCCTGTTTTCTGAAGTTTTGGGGATATAATCCTGCCATTTGCTTTAATGACTCTGGTCATGATGGATTGTTTCCTCAAGTATTTTATAATTTTAGATTGTGAGCTCATTCAAAGGAGTATCATCTATGGTGGTCTTTTTAAAAAGCATTTTTATTTATTAGTTTACTTTTGGCTGCAATGGGTCTTCATTGCTGCTCTTGGGCTTTCTCTAGTTGTGGTGAGCGGGGGCTCCTCTTTGCAATGCACAGGCTTCTCATTGCTCTGGCTTCTCTTGTTGTGGAGCATGGGCTCTAGGTGCTCGGACTTCAGTAGTTGCAACACTCGGGCTTAGTTGCCTGCAGCGTGTAGAATCTTTCCAGAGCAGGGGTGGAACCCATGTCCTCTGTGTTGGCAGGCAGATTCTAACCACTAGACCACCAGGGAAGTCCTGTGGTAGTCTTGTGTAGCTTGAGTTGAGGTCAGTTCTCTCAAGAAAAGTTTTTTTTTTTAAATCAACATTGCTTAATTATAATTTATGTACAATAAAATTTATTTAAAGTAAAAAGTTTTGACAGATTTATACATCTAGAAAAAGCTGCTGCAGTCATGATACAGAGCATTCCCATAACTCCCCAAAATTTCCTTATGCCTCTTTACAGATCATCATTGGCCCCCAAGAACCAAGTATCTAATTACTGAAGATTAATTTGTGTTTTCTAGAATTTTATCTAGAAAATATATACAGGGTATATGTTTCTGTCTGCTTTCTTTCAGGCAGTGTAATGCATTTGATATTTATGTATTTAGTGCATGTATCAGTAGTTTGTTACTCTCTGTTGCTATTGCCAAAGAATGCTCAAACTACTGCACAATTGCCCTCATCTCACATGCTAGTAAAGTAATGCTCAAAATTCTCCAAGCCAGGCTTCAGCAATATGTGAACCGAGAACTTCCAGTTGTTCAAGATGGTTTTAGAAAAGGCAGAGGAACCAGAGATCAAATTGCCAACATCTGCTGGATCATCGAAAAAGCAAGAGAGTTCCAGAAGAACATCTATTTATGCTTTATTAACTATGCCAAAGCCTTTGACTGTGTGGATCACAATAAACTGTGGAAAATTTTGAAAGAGATGGAAATACTAGACCACCTGACCTGCCTCTTGAGAAATCTGTATGCAGGTCAGGAAGCAACAGTTAGAACTGGACATGGACCAACAGACTGGTTCCAAATAGGAAAAGGAGTACATCAAGGCTGTATGTTGTCAACCTGCTTATTTAACTTATATGTAGAGTACATCATGAGAAACGCTGGGCTGGATGAAGCACAAGCTGGAATCAAGACTGCCGGGAGAAATATCAGTAACCTCAGATATGCAGATGACACCACCTTTATGGCAGACAGCAAAGAAGAACTAAAGAGCTTCTTGATGAAAGTGAAAGAGGAGAGTGAAAAGTTGCCTTAAATCTCCACATTCAGCAGACTAAGATCATGGCATCCAGTCTCTTCACTTCATGGGAAATAGATGGGGAAACAGTAGAAACAGTGGCTGACTTTATTTTTCTGGGCTCCAGAATCACTGCAGATGGTGACTGCAGCCATGAAATTAAAAGATGCTTACTCCTTGGAAGGAAAGTTATGACCAACCTAGACAGCATATTAAAAAGCAGAGACATCACTTTGTCCACAGAGGTCCGTCTAGTCAAGGCTATGGTTTTTTCCAGTAGTCATGTATGGATGTGAGAGTTGGACTATAAAGAAAGCTGAGCACTGAAGAATTGATGCTTTTGAACTGTGGTGTTGGAGAAGACTCTTGAGAGTTCCTTGGACTGCAAGGAGATCCAACCAGTCCATCCTAAAGGAGATCAGTCCTGGGTGTTCATTGGAAGGACTGATGTTGAAGCTGAAACTCTAGTACTTTGGCCACCTGGTTCGAAGAGCTGACTCATTTGAAAAGACCCTGATGCTGGGAAAGATTGAGGGCAGGAGGAGAAGGGGACGACAGAGGATGAGATGGGTGGATGGCATCACCGACTCAATGGACATGGGTTTGGGTGGACTCCGGGAGTTGGTGATGGACAGGGAGGCCTGGCGTGCTGCGGTTCATGGGGTCACAAAGAGTCAGACATGACTGAGGGACTGAACTGGAACTGTTGCTAAGTAGTCTTCCTTTGTATGACTATATCATACAATTTTGTTTATCATTTACTTTTTAAAATTTATTTTTATTGTAATATTTACAGTATTGTGTTGGTTTCTGCCATACATCAACATGAATCAGCCATAGGTATACATATGTCCTCACTCTCTTGAACCTCCCTCCCATCTCTCACCCCATCCCACCCCTCTAGGTTGTCATAGAGCACTGGCTTGAGCTCCCTGCATCATATAGCATTTCCCCACTGGCGATCTGTTTTACATAGAGTACTGTATATGTTTCAATGCCACTTTCTCCTTCCCCCACTGTGCCCACAAGTCTGTTCTTTTATGTCTGTCTCTGTTGCTGCCCTGCAAATTGGTTCATCAGTACCATTTTTCTAGATTCCATACATATGCATTAATATATACTTGTTTTCCTCTTTCTAACTTACTTCACTCTGTATAACAGGCTCTAGGTTCATCCGCCTCAATACAGGTGACTCAGATTTGTTCCTTTTTATGGCTGAGTAATATTTCGTTGTAATTATGTACCACACCTTCTTTATCTATTCATCTGTTGATGGACATTTAGGTTGCTTCCTTGTCCTTATAAATAGTGGCCTTTGTAAGTAGTGCTGCTATGAACATTGGGGTACATGTATCTTTTAGAATTGTGGTTTTCTCAGGGTAAATGCCCAGTAGTGGATCTGCTGTGTCATATGGTAGTAGTATTCTTAGTTGTTTTTTTATTTTTATTTTTATTAGTTGGAGGCTAATTACTTTGCAGTATTGTAGTGGTTTTTGCCATACATTGACATGAATCAGCCATGGATTTATATGTGTTCCCCTTCCCAATCCCCCCTCCCTTATTCTTAGTTTTTTAAGAAATCTCCATACTGTTCTCCATGGTGGCTGTATTAATCCACATTCTCACCAACTATGCAAGAGGATTCCCTTTTCTCCACACCCCTCGCTAGCATTTATTATTTGTAGATTTTTTAATGATGGTCATTCTGACTGCTGTTTCATTTACTGTTCGTGGACACTTGGGCTGTTGGCAGTTTTTGGCTGTTGTGAATAAAACTGCTGTGAGCATTCATGTACAAATCTTTGTGATATGTGAGCATACATTTTCCTAACTCTCTGGCGTGAAATGGCTGGGTCATATGGCAAGGTATTTTTAATTTTTAAGAAATTACCAGTTTTCCAAAATGGTTGTACTATTTGATGTTCCCATGGCAGTATCTGAGAGTTTTGGTTTCTTTATTTTCTTACCAACATTTGATATAGTAAGTCTTTTTAATTTTTGTCATTCTCATGGAGATGTAGTGTTACTGTGATTTTAATTTGCATTTTCCTGATGATGAACATCTTTTCATGTATTTATTGGCCATTTGTGTGTCTCCTGCTACAACTTTGTATTTGCTTCTTTGGGAACTCAAGGCTTAGCCCCCAACCTGGGGTTAAAATGTCTGTAATTTTTCTTTACTTGTAGATTTCTAGGCCACAGATTTATTATAAATTTTAAAATTCCAAATCCACCTCTTGTGTGCACCCAGGTTATTAATTCCTAGAAAATTTTTTTTCCTCCCACTTTACTACATTTGTAAGGCAACCTTCCTTATTTTCCTGTGGACAGGTGGGTTTTTTTTTTTTTTTTTTTCCTAGTCTCTTTTTACTGAGGGTCTCAGGGTCACAAAAAGTCAGATGCAACTGAAGCAACTTAGCATGCACACCCAGCCTTTATACAGAGATCTCAGTTGCTTTTTATGGGCTCAAGATCTGAAGTATGAGGAGGTCACAGATTCCTTACATTGCTACATAGCTATGCCTCACTAATCCAATTTTCAGCTTCTGTTCAGGAAACAATTTCTGTTTCCTGGGATTTCTTTTACTTTCTTGTGAGTTCAGTTTATTTAGTGTCAGAATCCTATCAGGAAAATAGAAACCACACACAGGTATTTTAAGAGAGTGAATTCAGTAAAGGGATTTAGTTTAAACCTTTGTTGGAGGGCTGAAAGAGCAAAAAGGGGAATCTTCAAGTAACTTACATTGTAACTGCATTAAGCGGCTGCTTCATCCAGGACTGAAAAACAAAGGCAGAAGGTTGGGGTTGGCAGAACTTAGAATTCTGGAGGGATCTGGTGGGACCGCGCCTGGAATCTCTGAGGAGAAGGTGTTGCCTGGTGTTGCTGGTGTCTCAGGAGCCCCCAGGAGGGGCCTGGGGGAGCCAGGTTTGGTTGAGCCCTGCTCTGGTGCCTCAAAGAGGGAGTTTAGAAGGAAGCAGGGAGAAACCAACTGCAGTTGTCAGGAGCAGAGAGCCACAGGAAGAAGGAAGTTCCTGGCAGCCTCCTCCTGCCTTGATTTTTCCTGTTTGCACCCCGTTAACAGACCCTAACTGGGAGCCAGCTGGCAAAGGTGAGGTGGTATTGGAAGAGTCCAAGCCCCAGCAATGCAGAGCAGACCATAACTACAGGGTAGGTGTGGTTCTAAGAGATAGTAATTTAACTAGCAAGTAAAAAAGGATTTTTATTCTGTTTTACTAGGCATTTTCAGGCACATTTAGTAGGAAGATTTTCAGGTTATATGGTCCATTATATCAGCAGTCAGTAACAGCGATAGCTGACTTTGTTTTTTTCTGGCATATAATGTGAGCCAGGCACTGTTCTAAGCACTTTACATGAACTGCTTCCCAAAGCTCTATCGTACTGTTGTTGCTATAACTTAGTTTACCCAAAGCCATACAGTTTGTAAGAGGTGGAGTTGGTGTTCTGATCCAAGCATTCTGGGTTCTGTAACATTGTTAACTTCTGTGTTGTGCTGAGAGTTCCTCCCCTACATCAAACCAGAATCTATCCTCCTCTGACTTCCACTCGCTAGTTCTGGTTTTGTCTTCTTGCAAAGGGTCATATGAGTCTTTCTCCTCATCTGCATGACAAGTGCATTGCATATATTTGAAAAAGTTTTCATGTTTCATGCTGTGGATTTCAGACACTTCACCAGGGTGGTTATCATTCTTCCTCTGCATGTACGCTCTGCTTTTCAGAGGTGGGGCATAGATTAGTCTCCTAACATGACCTGAGCTGGTTTGATGTTTTGGGTGGCTCTGTCATTCATGCTTCCTGTGAGACTGTATGGCCTCTCCTCCCACTATGGGCAGCCTTCCCCGCCACACAACCCCCTTCCCCCAGCCAAACGGCAACCTTTTCAGTATGAACTATGTACCAGGTCTCTACCATCCCGTATTAGTTTGGTTGATTTCTTTTATTCTAAATGCAGGGCTTTATATTTAGTCCTATTAAATTATACATTTGCTATTTTTGATACATCAAACCTGTTAAGATCTTTTTGCCATATCAAATCTAAAAACGTTGTATTTTCTTTTCTTCACAGTTTACAATTCCAGAGTTTAACACACCAACCTTACATGTTACATTTTGTCTTTGATAAAACATGCTAAATATGGTAGGTTTGAGAAGCAAGCTGAATGTTATACCTCTAGAGATCTTGAGGACTTCCCTGGTGGCTCAGAGGGTAAAGCATCTGCCTTCGATGCAGGAGACCTAGGTTCGATCCCTGGGTGGGGAAGATCCCCTGGAGAAGGAAATGGCAACCCACTCCAGTATTCTTGCCTGGAAAACCCCATGGATGGAGAAGCCTGGTGGGCTACAGTCCATGGAGTCACAAGAGTCAGACACGACTGAGAGACTTCACTTTCACTTTCTTTCAATAGAGATCTTACTTCAGTTGATGGAAGTTCGGGGGGAATAGTTTTGATTAGACTTTCTGCTGAATTGCGGGGGGAGCTATCCGGAAGGGACAGAATCTTGGCTGTCAGTGAGGGGAGGAGAGAGTCAAGGTTAAGGGTTGGCCATTGGGCAGTCCGTCACCCTAATAAGGGACCACTTGGCAGAAATAAAATGATCTGGTGTCTGAGGAGAGGAGAGGGAGCATATTGTATAGCATGCTGCTGGGCTGAGGCCTCTGTTGGCAGCCGTGTCCGCTGCCCTTTCTCTCCTCTTTAAGGATCAGTTTCTTTGAAGTCAGTGCAGGAAGTGCCAGTGATTCAGCCTTGCAGATTTCTTCTGCCTTATTGCAGCTAAGGACTGGTTTGTCTGGTGAGGAGTAAAGACCGTGCATATATTTCAGGCATATTTATTTGACCACTTGAATGCCTTCCTGTGACTGGCCAGAGACACTTTGCAGGCTGTCACGTTTTGGGTATCCTGTGGTAAGGTGGATACAGAGCCCTTTGTCTTATGTGTGGGTAACGACTGCATTCTGCCCTGTAAGGGGTCATTTGCTGAGTGTCTGACTTCTGGATGGTCTCAGTGAGGGATGAGGTAACAAGAGCTTTGATTGCCTACTTTTCTCTCTTGCTTACGGCATGCCGAGGTGAGTTTGAGGGAAGCTTCTGGTTCACTTGGAGTTTGCCACTCTATCCCTCATGCACTGCTGCCAGGTAGACTCTGTCTGGTTTGCTGACCCCAAAGCCCAGTTTCCTTGTTCAGTGAGCACATACATAATGTGTGTTTACTTCACCTCTCACAGAGCTGAGTATTTAAAGATGTATATATGTACCTATATATACACATACACACACACACACACACATATATATATATATAAAATACAGGAGTTACCTACTTCCCAAGCTCTGCAAACCTCCAGATACTTTACAGGAATAATGTAACAAATGTTTCTATATTCTTCACCTCAATTCACTGATTATTAACATTTTGCTGTTTTGGCCTCTGTCCTTCATTTTCTGAACCTATTGACTGTTAGATGTGAACTTCATGTTACTTCATCCCATAAATAGTTCAGCAGGTATTTGCTGAAAAAATAAGAATATCTTCCTATGCTAACCACAATGAAATTACACTCAGAAATTCAGTGTGTTCAGTATAATACTTGTTCAGATTGCTCTGGTTTTTCCAGTGATGTCTTTCTTTTTTTTTTTTTGATATGGGAATTTTTTTTTAATTTTTTTATTTTTTCCATTTATTTTTATTAGTTGGAGGCTAATTACTCTACATCATTGCAGTGTCCAGTGATGTCTTTCATAGATTTTTTTTTTTTGTCATTTCAGGATCCATTGAAAGATCATGCATGTGTTAGTTGTCATGACTTTGTCATGCCCTTAGTATGCTTTAACTTTGAACAATTTAAAACATTTATTTCTTTATTTGCTGCACTGGGTCTCACTTGTGTCATGGGAGACCTTTTGTTGTGTCTCATGGACTCTCTAGTTTTGGCACATGGGCTCAATAGTTGTGGTGCAAGGGCTTAGTTGCTCCACAGTATGTGGGATCTTAGTTCCCTGATGACCAGGGATCTAACCTGCATCCCCTGCATTGCAGTGCAGATTCTTAACTACTGGATCACCAGGGAAGTCTGAACTTTCAACAGTTTTTAAATCTCTTAATCTCGAATGCCTTTTTGTCTGTCATTATCATTGACATTCTTTAGAGTTCAAGTCAGTTGTTTGCAGAATGTCTCTTAATTTGGCTTTGTATGACTATTACCTCTTGATTAGATTCAGGATCAACATTTTTTGGTAGAACTAGATAGGTTAGTACAGTAGTTTGATAGTGAAGCTAGACAGGGAAGCAGTGTTCAGTTTTGCATGACAGTATATAATTTAGTACCTGATTATGTTTTCTGATCTGTAAGCCCCACAGGAATTGAGTGGAGTTCAGTAGGACCTGGAGGAACCAGGAAAGACTTTAGCAGGAAGATGGGGTTTGGAAGATGGACAGAATTTTGGGGCAGTTGGAGTATGTTTAGACAAACTGCTCTTTGGACTTCTCATCCTGCTAATAAAGTTATATATCATGAAAAGTGAAAAGTGAGTTTCTCTTCAGAGTTTAGAGCTCTGTATCCATGGTTTTTGTACTGCTGGGAAGCCTAATAGTTTAGAGCTCTTGCTTTGGTTTCAGATAGGCCAGGAGACTGTGCTCAGCCTTTTTCCAACTGCCTAACCTTAGGGAAGTTTTCTAACATGAAAGCTAGAAAGAGTATTGGTAACTCTTTAAAATATTACTGTGATGCTCATAGTGCAATATTGCATAAATAACTTGAATGAAAATATTTGAATGCCATTAGGTGGGGGCTATACTTCCTAGTTTTTCCGGGTGCCTCACTGGAACATTCATTTCTATTACCTGCCAAATCCCAGAAGGGGCTTGGATTTACCACTGCTGGCTAACTGAAGGCATGGAAATGAGAAAGGGCTTGGCTCATGAGAGAAGTGGGAAGACTGGCTTGATTAGTTAAGAGTGTACACTGTGGAATAGTGAGAAATGAGGTTGAATAAATGACTTAAGGCCACGTAATGGAGGGCTTGGGAAGTTAAGCCAAAGAATTTGAATATGGTGCTTAAGGAAGAAAACCACAGAAGGTTTTTGAGCAGGTGGGCAATCCTTGGAAATGTGAATGGTACAGAGTCTCTTGAGGAAGGACCTTTCCTGCTGTGGAGACTGGAATTCCAGAATTCTAGTAGGGCAGAGTCTTCCCTGTGCTGCCCATGTTGGGGTGTGGTTCGGGCTGTCTTGCCGCAGGAGGCCAGACTTTCTGCCCCAGTGACTCTTCCTGCTGTGTCACTGACTCACCCCGTTGACCTAGGCTGCGTGGCTTTCCTTCCGGTGGCTGGCTGATCTGCGGAGCGCTGGGGCTGCCCAGGGTGAGGTGAGGCCGAGCTGACCCACAGCTCTTTGGTGAGATGGGGGAATGATCAGCATTCCTGTGCCTTTGCCCCTTCCCTGGGTTGAGGCTAGTTATAACCCAGGTTGCTAGGGATCGCTTTCTCCCAGCCTGAGAAAGCTGTTCACCAGGAGGTAAGTCAAGATGGTTCCTGCCCCTCTCTGCTTTTTCATAGGTCAGCTTTTCCTCAAACAGGATTTCTGCTGCTTTCTTTTTCCTTGATCCAGGTCCTTCTAAGTAACCTCTTTCACTTACTTGAAGTAAACAGGTTTCTACAGGAAGTGGGCAGAGATGTTTAATAAATATATTTTTCTAGCTGTGGGTGGAGTGTTTCAGGGGTCTCACTGACCCCTGTTGTGAGGTAGTTTACCCAGAATTCTTGTGAACTAGATATTGAATGAAGACTCAAACTCATAGGGAGTGACTGCAGAGAAGTTCTGGTCTTAAGCTATCATTTCTTAGCAACTGGATTTCAGAACCATTCTTGGTATGCTTTAGTGTCCTGAGTTAAAGACAACAGTGAGGAACAGGAAGGGGGAGGTGCCTGGATTAGGATATGTTTGTGGTTTATGCTAGGAGTTAGGGTGACTAGGTTTCTAGTCTTGATTACTGCTCACCAGCTGTGTGATTAGGGACCAACTGACTAACCGTAGTGGACTAGAGTTTTCTCATGTAAAAATGAGCAGTTTATATGATCTGGAAGATTTCCTCCAGGGCCAAAATCTATGATTATATAATGTGTGATTATAAATCAATATTATAGTTTAAAAAGCAGTTACCAAAGGAGTATATGTAAACTTTAGGAGACTATTTTGATTACCATCTTCATTTAATTTAACAAGATTGGAAAGGTTTGTTTAAAAGGGTGTCACTTCCTTTATACTCACTGTGTGTATGCTTACTTCTAGGTCAAGGTGACTAGATAGTGGAGAAAATTAGCCTTTCTCATGGAAATCCTCCCAAATCACAAATGTGTTAAGGGCCAAAAAGTGTTAGAACATGTTACTGTGGAACACTGCAACTGAGGATCCACTGCAGTCCCAGCTCCAGGGGACCCACAGCCACAGTTCTGCAGGCTACAGCAGCCACTGCTCACCAGCACGCCGTGGTCCATCGGGATGCTTCCCAGGTGGCGTGCTGAAGCAGATGATTTGGTAGCTCCATGCTTTTGCAGAAGTGATGTACCAAGTTACTTGCTTTTTTGTCATTGTTTACTTACTAGGTTTGGTCAGCACTTTGAGAGACAGTGGGGGTTGTTGGGAAGGGGGTGGTCAAAGCAGAGGGGCTCTCCAGTGCATTTCAGTCAGGCTGTCTGTAGTACCCTTGAATCTGTGCCAGGCAATGGTGGTTTTGTTGATAACTAGTCAGAAAAATAAGGTGTTAGGCATCCTAGTCAAAAGTTTCTGTCACCAAGACACTGTGATCATTCGCAATTCTCTTTCTTAAAGCCATGTTTTCTTCATTTATATATTGAAAAATTTAGATACTAAGAGTTTCAGATCTGAAATCAGGTAGGCCAAAGGAGGTTTGAGGTGGGGAAGGATCTGTTTGTTCTAAGCTGCTTGACTATTAGACAAGGGGTAGAAGTGGAATTCCTTTTTAGTACTTGAATTATAGCGACTATACTCTCTACTCACAGTCACAGCTGAGTGATCAAACGTGAAGCAGCTATTTAATGAGAAGCAGGCCTTGGGAGCTTTCTCCTGGAAAACAATCACAGGACTTGCTGGTCCTGAGAGAAGTAGTCGGTCCCTGGTAGGACCTATTGTTTAGAGGAGGTGGGGGTGAATGTCATCAAAATGGACAGTGTGGATATTGTGATTTAAATGGTTTAGAGACTTTGTTCCCTGCTGTTGTTAATTTCAAGCCTCTCTTTAAAGAGATTCTCTTAATGATTGGAGCAGTGTGGGATTCATTTAGAGAAAAGGCCCCATGTAACCACAATTAGAAATTAAATGGCTAAAAGCAGAGCCAGTTGCTGGAGAGACTGAAGTGGCCTAATCAGTTGCTTTTCAATACTCAGGTCCTAGGGCGACAGCAGCCAGAGAATAGGCTGCTTGGTGAGCTCGATGGGTACTACGCTGGGAGATTTGGGCTCCCAAGAGAGGAAGAGGTGACCTGTAGTATCCATACCTCTTAATCTCTCTGTTTCTCTTCTTTCCCTCAGTGCCCTTTAGTTTTAATTAGGATTGTGTAAACACAGCCAGCTTGCCAGTCCCCTTAAAGTGGCAGGCCCATGACAGCTTTTTGCTGGTCACTCTTACCTAGGTATGTGGCTTTAAATTAGAGGGCTTGTCCCCTCTTGACAGTTCAGCTTCACTGGCTGCCTCACTGAAAGAATCCGTTAGAAGAGGGCCAGCTGGCTGTCATTCAGTCAGGCAGCATTATTTAGCACCTGCAGTGTGCAGGCATTGTGCTGGAATGGAGCTGATAGGTGAATAAGATGGTTTCTGCTCTTCAGGAGCTTAGTCAAGTGAAACATATATGCAGCTAGTGTCGACCCAAGGAGGAATGAAATGAAGTGTGTAGAGGAACAAGCAATATGGGCGCATATAGAGGAGACAGCAGAGTTGTTCCTGAATTGGGGGGAACAAGGAGAGCCTCTGAAGGGAGAAAGCATTTGAGCCAGGTTGTAACTGGTGAATTAGAATTCCTTAAGTTTATAATTTTATCTGTTTATTTCTGGCTGTGCTGGGTGTTCCTTGCTCCAGGGTTTTCTCTAGGTTTGGAGAGTGGGGCTACTCTCCAGTTGCTGTGCACAGGCTTGCCGTTTCGGTGGCTTCTTGTTGCAGAGCACTGGCTCTAGCGTGCCGCTTCAGTAGCTATGGTTCCCAGGCTCTAGAGAATAGGCTCAAGAGTTGTAGCGCATGGTCTTAGTTGCTCTGTGGCATCTGGGATCTTCCTGGATCAGGAATTGAACCTGTGTCTCCTGCATTGGCAGGCAGATTCTTTACCCTGAGCCACCAGGGAAGTTCTAGAATTCCTTAAGTTTAGAAGGGCATTTTGGAGGAGGTTATAGAATGGCAGCAGCACAGAGCCTGGGGAAATGTTTGGCATATTTGGGAAAAGTGCTTCTGAGATAGAAGATATTTTGGAGGAATGAGCTGGAAATGAGGCCGGAAAAGATGTTTGTTTGGTTGGATCTTAAAGAACATTAAGAGTCATACTAAGAGATTTGGATTTTATTCTGCATGAAGTTAGCTCATGAGTGTTTTGGATAAGGAGTGACACGATCCCAGCCGTGTGATTTAGGTTCTGATGTGTTTTTCAGGTGTGAGGTCTTTGATTTCAGGGTTGAGAAGGTGGTCGTCTTAGTTCTTAAAGTACGAAGTTTGTCAGGCATCTAATGTTTAGGTACTTTTTTCCTTAGTTATATTTTCTAAGAAAGAAAAGATAGTGAAGTCACTCAGTCATGTCCAACTCTTTGCAACCCTATGGACTGTAGCCTACCAGGCTCCTCCGTCCATGGGATTTTTCCAGGCAAGAGTACTGGAGTGGGTTGCCATTTCCTCCAAAAGCAAGAAGACAGGAAGTAGTCAGCAGTGTCCCTTTAGACTGAGCTTTCCTGACCCCTCAAAGATGAAAGTTTTCTTAGACATATATATCATGCAGTCTTGTTTCATAGGTTACTTACTATTGCTTATTCTTTGAGGATAAAACCCATCATAAGGGGTCAACTTCTGATTATATAGTGGAAACCAACGACATATTTTT
This sequence comes from Odocoileus virginianus, assembly GCF_023699985.2. Classification (NCBI taxonomy): domain Eukaryota; kingdom Metazoa; phylum Chordata; class Mammalia; order Artiodactyla; family Cervidae; genus Odocoileus; species Odocoileus virginianus. The sequence goes on from NC_069683.1 coordinate 30,260,795, forward strand.
GAACTGGTTGAAAAATAGTATATAATCATTGTAGGAAATATGAAAAGTAAAGAAAAAAAATATAGAAAAATATTTAAAGAAAAAGCTAAAATCATCCATAACTGCATCATCTGGAGAAAACCACTTATTTTCATTTTAGTATTTTGTACCTATGCATATTTCTCTGTGGAGTAGTCCAGGTCATATAGTACCTACAATTTTGTCTTCTGCTTTTTCTCTGTTTCCCATTGGTTTTCATTATATGTGTGTGTGTTAGTTGCTCAGTTGTGTCTCGCTCTTTGAGACCCCATGGACTGTACCCTGCAAGGCCCCTCTGTCTGTAGAATTCTCCAGGCAAGAATACTGAAGTGGGTAGTCATTCCCTTCTCTGGGGGATCTTCCTGACCCAGGGATCGAACTCAGGTCTCCTGCATTGCAGGTTCAGTGCTATACTGCAGCTTCCCACTTGCTATCTATTTTACACATGGTAGTGTATATATTTCAGTCCTGATTTCCTAATTTGCCCCACCTTCCCCCTCCTTGTCCACATGTTCGTTCTCTATGTCTGTCTCTATTCCTGCCCTGTAAATTGGTTCATGTGCACCATTTTTTCTAGATTCTACATCTATCCTTAATATACGGTAAATGTTTTTCTCTTTCTGACTTAACACTCTATATTAGACAAACTCTGGGTCCATCCACATCTCCAAAAATAACCCAATTTTCCCCAGCCTTTTTATGGCTAAGTAATATTCCATTGTATGTATGTGTCACATCTTCTTTATCCATTAATCATATAGGATTTTTATAGTGCTTTCAGCTTTTTCTATTTTAAACAATACTGTAATACTTTGATACAAATTATAAAAGTAATAGATATAATAAGTAAGTCCCTTGCACTTCACCCTTTATCCTAATCTTACTCTACAGAGGTAACAATGGCTTATTTATTTATTTATTTTTTAACAATGACTTATTAATAGTTTTTATTACTTTATAATTTATTAGTAATTTCTGTTGTATCTTTGCATGAACATTATTATTTTTTAAAATTTTTCCGTGAACATTATTATACATAAGTTTTGGTCAGTATTTTTTGTTATTATGATTTATGTCTGCAAGTGAATTACTGGGTCAAATGATGTGAAATTAAATTTTCCTGATTGTATGTCATGGTACAGTTTAGAAAACTTGAAAATAAGGTGTTTAAGGGAGAAAGTAAGAGTGATCCATAATCCCACAAATCAGAAATAAACATTATTTGACTTGTTTCCTTATAAATATACACATGCACGTTAATGCTCACAAGTGTGCAGGTATGTGTATATGTATCACATACACATCTGTATATGTAGTTTAAAAAATAAATGGTCATACCCACTAACACTATGTACGCTGCTTTTAAAATTCAACATTCCTCATGTCATTAAAATTAGTTAAAATATTTTTAATGACTGCATAAGGCTTCATCATATGCATGTATCTTAATTTACTTGAGTTATTGTTAGATATTTAGTTTTTCTCATTTTTCATAATGTTAAATAATTATATTAGTACCTATACATGTATTTATGTTTCAGATAATTTCCTAAACTTTTATTGCTGTGAATGGAATTATTTGATCAAAGAACACCAAACTTTTTTTTTTAGCAGTCTCACTTTAAAATTTTTTGGTAAAATATGCATAAAAAATTTACTATTTTAACATGTTGAATTCATAATTAGGTGTACAATTTAGTGGCATTAAGTGTATTTACAGTGTTATGCAATCATCACTGCTATTCATTTCTAGGACATTTTATCATCCCAGACAGATTCTCTGTACCCATTGAACAATAGTTCCCATTCCTTCCTCCCCCAGTCCCTGGTAACCTCTGTTCTACTTTCTATCTCTATGAACCTGCCCATTCTAGGTACCTCATAAATGGGATCATACCATTTTTGTCCCTTTTTGTCTAGTTTATTTCACTTAGCATGTTTGAATATGAACATTTTTTAGGTTCTTGATATGTATTGCCAAATTTCTTTCCAGAGAATCATTTAAAGAATGCCTGATTACTTACATAAGAAAATGCACTGTTCCTTTTTTAATCGTTAGTTTCTCAATTAAAATCCTAGGTTGTTATCTTTCCATTATTAAATTATGTAATTTTATACATATTAATGGGATTCCTTTATAGCATATTATTATATAAAGTCAGCTTCTTTGCCATTGTTACATAAGATCAACATTTGGGAGAGGATAGAAGGAGAAAGTGGGTGGAGGTGTCACTGTGTGAAGGTCCTATTTGCTAAAATGACTTTTGGAAATGATAGGATAAGTTACCCTCAGTTCCCCATTTATAAAATGAGGATAATGGCACTTTCCCCATCTGCCCTACAGGAACTGAATGTCCTAAAATTCCCAGTTGAAATTACTTGCTTTTATGGCCAGGATCGTCAGAGGGGTAAGATCTAGAAAGCGAGAATCAGCTTCCCTTTCTCACAAAAATCAGGGCCCTAACTTTTTTTTTTTTTTAATATTTTTGTTTGTTTATCATTTGGTTCTGCCCAGTCTTAGTTGTGGCATACAGGATCTTGCATGTGAACTCTTAGCTGTGGCTTGTGGTACCTAGTTCCTCAACCAGGGCTCCCTACTTTGGGAGCTGAGAGTTTTAGTCACTGGATCACCAGAGGAAGTCCCAGGACCCTAGCTGTTAGCCATTGGCTAGACATAATGGAAATGTTAGCTGCTTCCTAGTGAATCTTCTCTAAGCAAAAGGGAAGGAGAGAGATCTCTAATGTGGTGTTAGTGGGGCGGGGGTGGGGAGGGATAGTTAGCAGCAGAGAGAGTGGGGCTTCCTTTGATTTCATATTATCCTAGTGCATGAGTGGGAGCTAACATTGCTTATCCACGTCACTGAAGGACCTTAGGAACTGAATCTGTCTCTTACCAGTTGGAATTAGAGACAAGGAAAATGAAGAATAGCACATAGAAAACCCTTTAGAGGAGTGTTCCAACCAAAAAGTAGAAGAATGTCTTTTGACTTCTTTTGAGTGTTTTGGATTAATTTCTTCAATATTATATTCCAGACTGATACTGCATATAAATTTATTTTAAAATGAGCCACACTCTCTAACATAGCCACACTCCAGTCAATTCGACAACAGTTAATCTCATTGTGAAACATTTCTTTAGGTGTTAAATTGTTTTGTTTAGATCCAGGTATAAATCTTTTTTGTTCTGCAGGCCATGTAGTTCCAACTATTCACCTTTGCCATTGGAGAAGTGGAGTGTAACCATAAACATTACATAAATGAATGGGCACGGCTATATTCCAGTAAAACTTGATTTACAAATTAGGGGCAGCTGGCCATCAGGCATAGGTTGGTGACCTCTGGGTTGTGGAGACTACTTTAGATTGTCAGAAGGCCTAGCTTTGATGAAAAGTTGTTGAAAAATTTAGCTTTGAGGTCTGCTACTTACTAGCTATGTCACCTTAGCCTCTCTGAGTTCTCATGTTTAAATTCAAAATAATAATTCTTTCTATTAAAAATAAGAATGACTGATTACACATAAGGATATTTAACTTTTCTGGAAATCAGGAAAATGTAAATTAAAACAAGACTATATTGCTTTTTATCCTTTATATTGGTAAAATAAAAAAATAGCATCTATTGTTGGAAGGGTGTTGAAAAGGGAATTTTTATGTTCTGTTAATGGAACTACAAATTGGTACACTTTTTTGGATGCTAATTTGTAAGTACTTATCAACATTTAACATGCACAGACTTCATCAATCCCAATTATTGGTACATATCCTAGAGAAATATTAGCTTGTATGTAAAAAGGTTCACTATTTATTACTGTAGCATTCTTTCATAATACAAATTATACAATATGACTGTAGGTAGGTCGACCAAACACACACACACTTTGTCTAAATACACACATATGTGTATCCATACATTTATGTGCCTGTGTGTGCATGCTTAGGAAAAGTCTGAAAGGTTATACAACAAACTTCTAACAGTGGTACTTCTGAGGAAGGGAGTGCCATTGGCAAAAACGGGTTAAAAGTTTGACAAAAGGGGTGTTTTGCATTTTACTCTGTGTACTTCTTTATTATATCATTTCATGGTGATAAGGTATTCTCCCTCCTTCCCATTTGTTTGGATAGCTGGTGGGCCGGGAGTGTGACACAGAATTAATTTGCCGGCCAGCTCTGCCCATGTCAGTTGAGTTGGAAGCAGCTGCTGAGCTGAGAACAAGGAGCACATGTATGAGGGGATGGGAGGGCGCTGTGCGCAGGCGGCTGGGAGAGGCAGCCAGACAGGCCAATTCTGATTTACCAAGTAACTATCGTATGTCTTGTCTTGACATTCTCCAAATCGCTTTATTCTCAGTTATCACACGGGGCCCAGAGAGGAATTCAGTGAGCGTGCGAAGCATGGATGTTGATAGGAAAAAAAGCAGTCATGTTTGGGACAACAAGGAATGTGTTTTTTGTAGAAATAGTTTTTTGTTTCATTTGAAAAGAAATATGTGCAGGGATATTCATTATAGCACTGTTTGAAATCTAACACTGGAAACATCCACGTCCATCAACAGGAAAACACGTGAATGTATTATGGTATATCCTTTATATGCACTGTTGTTATACAGTTTTTTTAAAGTGTGAGTTAGAATTACATTTACTGACCCTTGGGATGTTCATAATCAATTATTGAGAAAAATAAGTTGCAGAGCGATGTTAATATGTAAACCTAGTTTTTGAAAAATAGAGAATAATTTTAAAAATCCTCTTAAAATATAACAAATATACTTGGGCTTATGATTTTGGGGGCCTGGAAAAATCTGATAACATTTCTTTTTCTAAAATTACAGTGATGTATGCACAAGCCTAGGAACTGGAAGCCTGCAAGTTGTGCGTTTAACTTAATTTTTGGCCATGCTGCACAGCATGTGGGATCTTAGTTCCCTAACTGGAGATGGAGCCCACCTCCCCCACCCCCCGCTGCAGTGGAAGCAGAGTCCTAACTATTGGACTGCCATGGAAGTCCCTAATGTTTCTTATGGGAGGACTTGGAGGCTGAGAGATTACGGGAGGCTCATTTTATTTTTATCTAACTTTCTATTGCTTCATTAGTTTTACAGAACAAGGAAGATAAACTTCCTGAGTAAAAAATAGTTTCCTAAATAGTTTTTTTTCATCTTAATTGATTTCTAAGAGGTACTTTTAATTTTTTTAGTGAGTTAATGAAGTAAAGAATTATGAAAGTAAAAATAGAGTTATCATGTAAATCTCTTGGGTATAGTATCTGGGTAGTGGAAAGAGAACGCAGGAGTAAGGGAACCGGCTTTGTAGTTGTAGTTCTAAACTTTCTTATGTGTGAGCTTTAATTTAATAAGGTCATTTAACAACTGTTAAACAAGGGCCTCAGTCTTTTCATATGTAAAATGAAGAGCTTGTGCCAGGAGACATTGGTCTCCAAGGTCCTTTCTAGGCTTGACATTCCACAGGTTTAGGGTCGTACAGTTCTACAGTTGCAACACCTCTTGAGATTTTAGAATATTGTATTTCATTTACTTTTAAATGCCTTTTGTTTTTGTTACATTTTAACAGTCTGAAATTAAAATTCATTTTATAATTGGCACTGGCTATTTTTTCACATTTTTATTATCTCTAATATTGAGATATCTTATCATTGAAGATACAGGATAGTTCTACTTTTCAGTGCCTTTTTATTTTCATTAACTATATATTCTTGGCCCCTTTCTAAACTCCCCTTGCTCCTAATCCCAACAGATTCACTCATATCACCTAGTCGTTCTGGGTAGGGAGAAGTGGGTGGGTGGATATGGTATTTGAGTGTGCAAGGATTTTATACTTAATTAACTGGTAGGTGTCCTATATGTAGCTGCTGCTTGAGAAGTCAGGTAAATATACATGTAGTTCTGAGGTATCCAGTTTAATGCTTCTGAACTTTGATTATTCTGTTGTAGTTTTGCCTGGTATTTACTTTTTAAAGTATAACACACATAGAACAGGTTACAAAGTATATAGCTCCTGGAAGTTTACAGAAAATGAACACACCGGTGTAACTAGTCCTATATCAAAAACATTAGGAGCATCCCATTATACCCCTCCTTCCAGCCATTATCCCCGTGCTGTTTTCTTTTTAAAAGGAGTGAAAGTATATGTCAGGATAGCTCATGGTTATCTTGGGTGAGTCTGCTGGAAAGGGCTCCACGTCTGGAGCCAGAACTTCAGAGTTGCATCATGGTCCTGTTGCTCTTTCATTGTGTAACCTTAGGGGAGATACTTTTCTGAACTTCATTTCTTTTTGATAAAATGAAAACAGTAATGTCTACCTCATAGAACTGTTGTGAGATCACGTGAAATATTTTGTAGATGGAAAATACCATCAGTGGTGAAAAGCCAAACACAACTGCTAGTTGTTTTCGGTGAGGGAGGTAGAATTCCAAGCAGGAGATGATGTGAACCTCAAGTAAGAAGAGAAATGAAGAAGTTTGTTTGATCCCAAATCCATTCTCTTATCTACCAGTATTATCTCCTTTTTTTGTTGTTGTTGACATTTGGTATAGTCACTAGTTTCTGTTAAATGCTCCAAAATGAAAATAATATAGAGGAGTAGAGGACCTAAATAGAATCCCCAAAGATTTGGAATTTCTTCCATTTTTCTCTCATTTCCTCTCTTAATCCTGGTGCCTCCTAGAGTTGTGTAAGGCAGAGGCTTTGGCCTAAGATTAGCTGATTTCAATAGCAAATGGATATACCACTCCTTTACAGGCCCAATAGGGCAAGCATGATCCCACCATAGACCCACTTCTGATTATAGTCACAGTGTTCCAAATGTGACCCAAATTGATATCTCTAACCTGTATAAAGATTGCATCTTATAAACGGTTCATTTTAAAAACTTAATTTGAAATCTTTCATTCATTCAGTAAATGCTTATCAGGTGCCATGCACTTTACTCAGTTCTAGGAATTCAGTGGTGAGCACGCGGTATGTGATTTCATGGAACTTACAGTAGTAGAAAAGAGAGAATGAAATTAAAAAAGATGTAACTAGAGACTATGAGAGCTCTAAAGGAAGAGAATATGATGCTGTGCCTGACCTAATCCAGGTGATGAGGGAGATTTTTACATGGAGAAGTAACATTTGAGCAAAGATATGAAGGTTAAGATGGGGCTTCCCAGGTGGCGCTAGTGGTAAAGAACCCCCTGCCAACACAGGAGACATAAGAGACTTGGCTTCAGTCCCTGGGTGGGGAAGATCCCCTGAAGGAGGGCATGGCAACCCACTCCAGTATTCTTGCCTGGGGAATCCAGTATTCTTGCTGGACAGAGGAGCCTGCAGGCTCTAGTCCATAGGGTCCCATAGAGTTGGACATGACTGAAGCAACTTAGCATGCAATCACGCATGAAGGATAAGTTAGAATTAATCATGTGAACAGGAAGAGAAAGCTTTGGGTAGGAGGAAGAGCATGCACAACACTAGACCACACACAGAAGTAACTCTTTACTAATGAACTTCAGTAACTTTTTACTAATGAACTTTCAACCTCTGTGCTGGGTACTGTGCTAAGCACTTTCTTTACACATACTATCTTGTAAATTCCTTATATCACCCTCTGAGAAAGTATTCTTACTCCCATTTTACAGATGGGAAAGCTTGCACAGTTATTAAAGTCCTAGAGCCAGGATTTTTTTTTTTTTTTTTTTAAATATGGCTCCAGCTTTTTTTGGCTGTGCTGGGTATTTGTTGTTACATGCGGGGGCTCTCTAGTTGCAGTCAAGGG